>NC_090298.1:152159166-152775000 GCF_039906515.1 Pseudorca crassidens | reverse complement strand
CTAGAACTAAATAGATGTTTAAACAAGGGTTCAATAAGCAATCAATAACAATATTCAGAGAAATATTAAATTTCTAGTCTGTACTTGCTGTAGATATTAGCTTAAAATGTGAAGGTGAAATAAAAGACTTTTTTTTCCAGTTATAAATTATTTGCTTTTCCATCCATGTGTAGGTAAAAAATATCTACAGCGAAGTTTATCTACAGAAGGAGGGTGAAAGATGATATCCAAACTTTGCTTTCATTTTAATCAATGGCTGATAATAGTTTGCATTATTATTACTGTCATTAACCTGTCTGAATGAAGAGAAGGATGATTTTTATAGAGAACAAATAACGTTTTCTAGACATTTCTAGGACAAACTTAAAGCAATCTAGAGACATATCTGCAGTATAATTTGTGCCATACATTATACTAGTTTATGTCAATATATAATTATTTGTTCACATTTTAGTGTTTACTATGGGGCAGGCACTAAAGTAGATAATCTATTATGCTATCTACTTTAATATGCAGAGCATACCTGAAAGGTAGATATTATTATCCACATTTTACTGATGAGGTATATGAGATACCTGTTGGTTGAGAAACTCTGATCACTTAACCAAATGATAAGAAGTCGAGGAATCTGAAGTTCATTTTCTAATAGCTTTATATGATCTTCTTTTTCTTTATATTATTCACATCCCAAATGATTGAGCTAGGCTATATACATTTAGGTTTAGATTAAACAAACAATTAGTAAGTATATTACTCCAGCACCAAGTTAGATACTTTCTCAATAATCTGTGGGATACTTTCTGAATCTATAGCCCAGAAAAGTTAAGCAACTTCCTTAAGGTCACATGGTCAGAGTGCAAAGGTCGTACTTAATTTGTAAATGTTCATTTCCATTTTGTCACAACCTCTGAGAATTCAGTTGATACTCACCCAGTGAAAGCTTCAGTGCTTGTAAGGCTGTCATAAAAATACCAGGTTTGTGTTCGTGTAAAATTCAGTTTGTGTTGCGGTACAAGTAACAGAATATCCAGTAGAATTTGTGACTTCAACAATCAGAGCATGTATACTGCACTTGTCAAGAAGGCCAGAGAAGAACTTCCAGGTTGCTTCAGCAGCTCAGTGATGAAGACAAGAACACAGATGATTCTCATCTGTCTACTCTACCCCTACAAAATGTTGATAGTATCCCACTCATGGTCACAAGACAGTGACTGTACTTCTGGGTGTCGTAGGCAGACATCACCAAATCCGGTGGTCATTCCATTCCTTGGTAAGATAATAAAATGTAAAACATTTTAGGAGAATAAAAGAGCCTCAGCAGACTCCCCTTTGGATGTTCTCAGCTATGTCTTGGTTGCTTGAAGAAGCAGGTCCTAGTTGCTGGGAGAGCTGGGGAAGTAAGTAACTGACATTTTCAACACCTTAGGGTGAAGGAGTCTATGCCAACAAAAAGAGAAGGTGGACGTGGTAGATAATGGTGAAGGGCAGTGGCCATCTGTTATGCAACCATTAATGTCTGCTTCAGCATCATGCCTTGATATTCAATTCTATAGATGTGGGATATGTTGATCTTTCAACAACATAGACACCTACCTGGTAATACACGGAAGGAAAGACTACAAAATCCTAGCCAGACAGAGTTTGTCATTTCTAAATCTTTGTTTCAACTTCATCACAATCTCTGAGAATTCACTGGATGCTCAGTAAAAGCATCAGTATTTCTAAGGCTTCCATAAAAATATCAGGTTTGTGTTTGTACAATTTAGGTTTCTTTGACGTACAAGTTACAGATCACCTAATGTAGTTAGTGACAAATAGACCAATAGACTCTGTTCCAAGCAACTATGAAAATTTTTAAAAAGCTGGCCATTATTTTCTCAGAGATAATGACAGTAAAATAAAATTTCACAGAGTAACTATTCCCCACTGTTAGATAAATGCCAAGGAAAAACCAATTATTTATTTTATAATTATTATTTTATGGAAAAAAATATTGGAAAAACATCTTTTCAAAAGCTGAAGATGATTCTACAGCAATTGAATATCATAATGGAGCATTTCATCTGGTATCAAATGATTGATCAACTACAGCTTTAATTCTTCTATAATATATATGTATCTCAACACTCACACTATTCTAGTATTTATTTCAATTCTTCCCCATTTTCAAAGTTTTTAGACTAACTTCTAATTTGCCGAAGTCTTGCAGACATTCACAAAATCTAAGTGGTCCCTAAGTCAACCATATTTTTCTTAGCAGAGATGAACTTTCCAAGAAAATATATGCAAGAATATTTATGCTTGCACTCAGTGAATAGGAAATTAAGCAGCATTTCTGGTACCCTAAGTTTTGTACTAACCCACTGGGTAACATTCCACCAAGAGCTACCAACCACCACAAAAACATCAATAAAAAAGTCTGTGTTGTTTCCATGTACAGGTGTGATAAATAAAATACTTGAAATGTTACCATGCAAGAAATGACACTGTTACCTAATTTTCAAATATGCATCTACAGATAAATGATTTTTTAGTGAAAGACACAGCTGGTCCTGATTTTCTCCTAAGCAAATTTCTGAATTCCCTGTGTGACAGAGTCCTGAAAAGATAGATCCATGTTAGATTTCTAGATATCAGAGTTTAATGTAAAGACAAAACAGTACTGACCTGTAAGGTGCAGAGCATGAAATAATATTTTAGCAATAGTTCCAAAGATAAGATTGAATATTGAAGCAAAAGAATTAGAATCTATGTGTATGTGCACACACACATATATTTTGCACGTGCACAGAGATGAGAGTCAGATGTTTCCAATGTGTAATCAAAAGTAGTGCCTAGAGATGTGGCTTAAGGCATAGCCCATGGCCCATTTTACAGGGTTCCCATTACCATATACTTCAGGTGGAGCAGGGAGCAATGATGACTCAGGTGTTACTGAAGAAAATATGTTGCCATCATCTCATAGAAAATACCTTCTTTTCTAGTAATCAGTAAACAGTGTCTGCTTCTAATTTACTTCCCTGATTTTCTCACTCATTGCAGGAATGAGTTGAGAGTTATGTGAGAAATCATCCAATGATGGAGACCAGAGTTGAGGAATATAGTTCTCATGTCATGACACAAGGGATTTTCCATGAGGAAGTGGAGTGTATGCCTAGAACTGTTAAAAAAGCATTGTGTGGGCAGAGAGAACCCCTTGCTATTGGAGACCTATGGCAATGCCTTGATTCAGTAGGGCACATTTTATAAGAAAATCATTTTAAGATTAGAATTTATAAAAGATAGACACAATCTAGTGGCCATTGGGCTAAATGTGGCCTGCAGATGCCTTATGTTTATCCAGTGCCGTGTTTAATCAAGCTTTAATCTGAGTGTCTCTAGTCAGGGAGCAAATGCCATAGTTCATGGAAGGTGCTACCTGGTCTCTTCTCATGTTTCAATTAACAGTCTAGTAACTAAAGGCATTTGAGGTTCCCCTCCCAGTGTAGGTACAGGGGTGTCTGGTCTAGATGGAGTCAGGGTTCATGGCTTGGTGAGGGGAGCACAGAATGGGTTCATCCCTGACCCCTTTTGTGCAGTTTATTATCCTCACCACCAAATATAGTGTCCATCTTTTTTCTTAAACCATGAGCCTTCAGCTAAAGGATTTTGTCAAACCATTTTCTACAGTTATGAAAACAATATATGTTCTTTATTTTCTCCATTTAAAATAATTACGCTGAATAAATCGTTTCAAACAATACGACACTCTGTATCCTCCATGAAATTCAGATATGCCTAACCCCCACCCCCATTAAGAATCACTAATGTAGAATATGCATTAAGAAGATAACTCCAAATATACTGAATCCTCTTTTCTTGATTTCCACAAATTTGTATTTTTTTTTACCCCCATGTAGCTTTTACCATTAGGTGCCATCTTTTATTATGATATGTTTGGAGAACATCTGACCCTGTTAATCTTGTTGATAGACCCAAAGGAGCCAACAATAACCACTCATTTTGCGTCTTTTGGAAAGCCTTCCCTTCCTCCGTGAGAACATCATGTGTCACTATAACATTTGCCAATACCTAGTAAATTTAACACTGCTTACAACATGCAGCTGTGTTTCATTTCTAAATACAGCAAAAGTAATTGCGAACAGGTTCAAACTACAAAGAAATTCTAATGACTACCAATAAAATGCACCTAATACTCAACAGGAAATAACCCAATTGAGGGTTTTTTCCCCTCATGATTGATATAATTTTCTATTTTATAGTTCCAAGAAACTAATGGAAACACTCACAGAGGTGTTTTTTCCTTAAAATCTAGATGTTGCTGAGATTCTCATCAATTGCAGTAGGTTGATGACAGGTACAAGGAAATGGCAGACATGTAAATGATCCAAATTGTATTTGCTAATTAGCTCCCAAATTATTCCTGTCTTTTTCAGTTGGAAAGAAGACCCTTTCCACAGTTACGTAATTACCACAAAGAAATATAAATATCCTGTTCAGACCTAATATTCATGTGGAATATAAGTAGCTGAAGATATACACTTGCCCATATACAATAGATATATATATAAACAGCATCTTAACAGTCTTAAAGGGAAATTTCCTTTTAAAAGTTATGCTATTAAAAAAGGGTCCTAAAAACTATGAATCATAAACTATCAATATAAACTTAGTTTTATCTAGAACGCCTCCTTACTAGGAAAATTTCTTTTCTTCTTCATGATTTAGCTACCATACTTATTTTTCATTTTAGTCACAATGTTCTGCTAATCAAAACCAGTGATATAATCTAGAGAGATCTGGGGAATTAATTAGGTACCTCTCATTTCTACTCTGCTAATCTTCTTTATGCCTTCAGCTTAGGGAAAAGGAGCCCATCATTGACTGATAAACCAAGGAGATTCTATTTGCTATACAGAAGGATCTACTAAAAGGCTGGCAATGGTTTATAAATCTTTTAGTCCTATCCTGACACAGCAACACTTGAATGCTAACCTTGAAATGGAAAGCATTGTACTCTGTGTGGAAATCAAGTAGAGGTCTTACCATATTAGCTGATTTTATTTATATACTTTGCATATTTTAACCAGAGAGAGAGGGTGGAAGGGTGGGAGGGGATAAGTGGGGGTGGGGCAAAGATAGAGATTAATTAAAGAAAGCTACATGGAAGAGGTGGTATAGAGCCTCAAAGGATGCTTCATGATCATGTCACCTCTAACTGCAAACAGTCTGAATGGTGGCAAATCTGTCTGCCTGCTAACGTCAATAAAATGGATCCAAACAGAAATCCAGGTTGTTAACTTTTCATTTGAAGGGGAATGTTTGCAAAACGAAAAAGGACATCCCTTTTTCTTCCCAAGTAATCAGAAATATCCTGCTAATCAAAGACATTGCTCTTTCTAAGCCAGAGTAGAAAACTGAGAAGTCATATTACAATAAACAGAAAGATGCCACAGGTGCATCATGGATCTTTGAGATGACAATGAGAGTTGATTGCAATAATTCTCTAGAAGTTTGGATAACTGGACTTAGTCATCTGGAGTCTGATTGTATTCCACTGCTGTATGCACCCCTGATAAAGGACCTAACTTATTTCTTGATTATTAAATGCTGACTGACTGGTATCTGTATGCTACTTGTGTGAAAGCTCTTAACCAAAATACATGTTAAATTTTGTCTTGGGAATATTTACTTTAAGAAATTATAACATAAATATTTCCAGTTTAAATGAATTACAACTTCAGAAATAAAAAAGATAATTTTGGAAAAAATCTCTTCCAAGAAATCAGGACACAGGTCTTATATTTAATAAAAAGGAACACCATACTCAATTAACAATGCAGTTAGTGTCTTTAAAGTGGTTCTCAAATACCTCACTTTCAATTTTAGGAAAACAATGATTTCAATCACTTTTGAGTCCAATATAATGTAGATATATTTTGTAATTTATGGTGAAAGAAGTGATACATTCTAGTGAACTGTATACTTTAAAAATTATTTTTAAATGCTAAATTTTGTTACGTATATTTTACCAAAATAAAAAAAAATAGTAATCATTTAAAAAGAAGTGGTGTGATAAATATTCAAGGTGAAACAGCAGTTTAATAAATTATTAGAATCAGTTCTTTATAATGTTTGATTTCTGGGCACTGTCCAACCCACAATTTTTTTATAGTTATGTAGAGGTCTATAGAAATTCTGTATACTTGAAGAGAAATGATTACTATTCAAAATTTATTTTAAAGTTTCACCATCTACAGCAGATTTCAGAGAACTGGTTTTCACGTCCTTTTTTGTTGTTGTTTCTTTGTACTCTGCCAATAGTAATTATATGGTAGTGGAAAACTGAACACAGAGATTCTGACAGTCCATTTCATGTTTTTTTATACAGTTGTAGCTTCTTAAATCGAATTTCCTGCAGAATATAATGAAATTGTGAGTCTCATGTCCCCTTCTGAAATTGGGAGTAACTTTGTTACTGGCCCTGAGAAGTTTGTGCTCCATCTAGTAATGCATCAGGTTCATCACTCAACTGTGGATGTGAGCAATATCCCAATGTTTAGTCTGATTTTCCTAGAGACTATTTTTGCATTGCCAGAATAGAAATAGCCCCAGAGCATAGAATTTATGCCTCCGTAATGAATATGGTTAGTCCACAATCACAACCCAAGTACATGTTCTTAGCATCTTTATGACCCATATAATATATCATGGAGCTAAAGGCTGAAAGGAAACTAATTAACCTTTGATGAGATGAGGACACTGTAGGACAGCTGGCACTATGGAAGCACTATAATTCCCAGACTGAGACATTCACCTGGGCTCCATGCCACTGCAGATCTACAACCTATGTTTGGCACCAGCTTTCTTTATGGTGTCTACCAAGTGTGTCCACAAAAACAAAGCAAAATAAGTCAAGAGGTTACCCAAGGGAAGCCTACCCAGCTGGATGGATATAGAGAACATGGTAATAAGTTAAATTTCTAATATAGCTGTCCTCGAAGCCTTCTCCAGTTAAAGGAAATGATATACTTTGTAAGCTCATCACAGATCTTTCTACTTGAAAGGATTTTAATCATGCAGGTATGAAATTAAAGGAACACTCTCAAACCAAATAGAGGCATTAATATGCTCACTCTCATCACAATGGAACATGACACATTTTTCAATACTGTTTGATTCATATTAAATCTCAATTGAAGATAAAGGTTCAGTGAGTGGATCTATACCCAGTTTCCAGGATTCACATAATTTCTGAAATTACAGATACAGGATTGGTTGTCTTACAAACGTGCAGAAGAATAATGCTCACAAAATGTTTATTAATGTTCTGAAACTTGAGAGAGAAATCTCTTCGGAATTGTTTGACCTTCATTCTTATCATATGAGTTGACAGTTATTCTAGAAAGAAAATACAGAGCCTGTAAAACATCTTTCTCATCATATTGATCTTTCCATTGAATCTGGACAAACATTTTTATCTGGTGGCACATTAATGTGGCAAACACTTAGGCATTTATCTGGGAAAGACTAATGATGTCATCCCGGCTTCTCTACAATCACCTGTTCAATTTTCCACATGGGAAAGGGGAGAGCTCCATTTCCTTCTCTTAGCTCAAAAAAGGCTTAAGTGAATTATACTGAATTAATCTCCTTCCTTTTACTTATTACACTTAAATAAGACCAATTCTCAATTGTCTTTGTAAACTGTATACATATTACACAGTAGCATTAAGATAAAGTCTTAAATTGTATGGAGTGTTTAATCTATAAAATAATGATAGTACCTCACTACTAGTGACATTTTTATAACACATTTCCTTCTCTTAATAATCTAGTATCTTAGTAGTTCTAGTTTTGAAGGCCATATAACCGATACTTTGTTCTTCACAAAATGGTCTGCTTTGCTGATTACTAGAGCTATTGGCTTCTTTGAAGTTGCTTAGAAGAATGGAGAAGCATAACGGGACTTTTCAGTTAATAGAAGAAAAAGACATGCTAACAGTTTTAAACCATTTTGATCATATCTTTAGTGGCAAGTGACTTATGTGTAAGGAGGAATTACGATCCTAGGATGACGTGGGATGAAATAGTTTGTAGGTTCAACGTACTAGTAGAAGAGTCCAGAATCTCTCCACCTCCCATCACACTAAACACACACACACACACACACACACATACAGAATAATTTTTGTTGTTTAATAGAAAAATTATCTGCTAAAAGCGAGGGGAAATTTACAGACTATATATTGTATCATAGTATGTAATAACTATTAGAGTTGCATGGAAACGGTCCTAAGCAATCATCTGGTTCAAAGGACCTTGTTGCAAGTGAAGATATGCTAGGACCCACCTGAAGAAATTGTGATTTAGTGGACCTGGGATGAGATCCAAGAATCTGCTTTTTAAATAAGCATCCCAGGTACTTCTAATGCAGGTGTTCCATGGGTCACAGAGAACATTACTTTAACCCCTCATTAAAGAATACTGGTTCTGAATACTAAAGTGAATGTGGCATGAGGAAGTTCTTGTGGTCTTGGAATTAAGTTGTGGCAGAACTCTTTGTTTTGAGGCTGATACTAATGAAGACTGCTTAGGGACAATGCCGATTTCCTAGGAGAGGCTACACGATTTGCGTAACCCAATAGAGAAAAGGAGAAAAAGGATGAAATTCAAACTTAAAGAAACTTCTGTGAAAGTGAATTGTCTCACCACACCAAGGATTTGTAGCAGGAAGGACAAAGAGACCCCTAAGTGAAAAAAACTTACGATGAGGAAAATGGTTTGGTAATCTGAGCATACAAGGATCTCAGAATTTGTAGCAGAGAGTGGCTAAGGTTGGATTCCCTTCAGGACTCATGTCAGTAGTAAAATGATTGAATTCTTTTCTTCTCCCCTCACTTTGAAACCTGTCTATCACTTCTCTCCTTGGGGAGGGGGTGAGATCCCAGGATTTATGGATATTTAGGAAAGTGAAATGAGGTCTAAAGGAAGAGAGAGCTAATGCTCTCCCTGCTAATTAGGACAGATCAGGAATCAAATTATTATTAGAGAAAATAAAATAAATGTACCCCTAGTTTACAAACTAGGTCAGAACAAAGTACACAAGATTAAAGGCAGAGAGGAATGAGCTTATTTATTTTTTCTACCTGCTAATGCACCAGAATAAGATAATGAATATCAACTTTGTCTAAACTTTAAGGTCAAAGAGAATGGCTATGTGAATTCTGGCAATGTATTCACTTTAATAAAATTTGATCACTATAGAATAATTTGTGCAGCTTGATATATAGGAATTTTACTCAAATTTATATCAAAGTAACTATCATATCCATTTTTTATAACATGTTAGATATTTTTTCAAATTTAATCTCTTAATTTTACAAATTCTGATAAAGACACATTATCAACTAATCATTTTTACTGTTTTACCAATGTTCTCAGTCCAATAAATAAAAAACACAAGAGTAAATTCATCTTTCTTCATTTTTTGTTATAAAAATCATTCTTCACCTTAAACTTAACCTTTATCTGTGCCTTCATTTTTCTGCAAGGTATTTATCAATTTTATAATTTATATTCACCAGCAGGAAGTCTGTTCTGATTTTCAATATTTTCTTCATATTTCACCTCCTTGGTCTTAACCACTGTCTGTATGGTTATATTCCTTTTATGTTTAATGCCTCTTCAAATACAAAGTTTCATTTATTACCTCTACAAACTTATTCAATCCTTACTTTTGACAAAGCAACATTAAGTTTTCCCTTAAACTTGGAAAGAATGTCAGAATACAGTTTATTAATTTATTTAGAGAATATTTATTAAGCATCTACTATGGACTGCACACATCCCATTTGCTGCAACACTACAAAAGCTGTAGTGCAAAATATTATTCTAGAACTCAACATCTGACCACAGAAAAATACCCACTCTATCCATGTATTATAAAAAGCATGTCAACAAAAATCCATCCGCTCTATGTTAAGATAATGATGACCAAATTTGGAATTTTTGTGAAATGTATTTTTGATGACCTATCATTGTTACATTAGGTGGATGGCATTAAAAGTAGAGACAAGGATGGAAGGAAGGAAGGGGAAGTGAAAGAGAGGGAGACATAGAAAGGGAGGGAGGAAGGTCCTCAATGCTTTGATCAAGCCAAATTTATCCTTCCTACCAAAGAGACATACCTATTTCATTAAGGAAAAGCTCTGAGAAAGCAAAATTACTTTACTTGGATGAGCAGCTAGAATTGTATCCTCTTGTATTTCTCTGACATATTATACTGTAGAGTTGCTTATAAAAAGATTCTGTAAAATTAACAGCAGTTTAAAGAAAATGGAAAGTACCTAGCTAGCCACAATGCTTTTGCCCGAAACTATTAAAATATATTGAAAATATATTTTCCTTATACTTTTTATTCTTCTCTATCTCCTCATTGTTCCTTAGACATATGCAAGAAAAACTTTTATAATTCTCACCTTCTTATTCCTGGGTCTCAAACAAGTTTAGACGTTATGTTTATAATTAACTTTATTGTCATTATTATCATTTAATTATTTTGTTTTGATTGTTATATATGAGAAAGCAGAAACTAAGTTAGACCTTTGTATGCATAACTGCTAGTACATAATAAGAGTCCTATAATTGTTTTTTGAATGAAATGAAATTTGTAAAAAAAAAAAAAAAGGAATGTATAAATCTATATATTAACATTTCATATAAAACACATGACATAATTTTAAAATAATCACTGAAAATTTGACTATGGGACAACCTAAGAATATTTGGGGGATTAAAAAGTGCATTGGGTAAATGTCTATTTAGGTCTTCCACCCAATTTTTGATTGGGTTGTTTGTTTTTTGATATTGAGCTGCTTGTGTATTTTGGAGATTAATCCTTTGTCAGCTGCTTCATTTGCAAATATTTTCTCCCATTCTGAGGGTTGTCTTTTCATCTTGTTTATGGTTTCCCTTTCCTTTGCTGTGCAAAAGCTTTTAAGCTTAATTAGGTCCTGCTTATTTATTTTTGTTTTTATTTTCATTATTCTAGGAGGTGGGTCAGAAAGGATCTTGCTGTGATTTATGTCAAAGAGTGTTCTGCCTATGTTTTCTTCTAAGAGTTTTATAAGTGTCTGGCCTTACATTTAGGTCTTTAATCCATTTTGAGTTTATTTTTGTGTATGGTGTTAGGAAATGTTCTAATTTCATTCTTTTAAATGTAGCTGTCCAGTTTTCCCAGCACCACTTATTGAAGAAGCTGTCTTTTCTCCACTGTATATTCTTGCCTCCTTTATCAAAGATAAGGTGACCATAGGTGCATGGGTTTATCTCTGGGCTTTCTATCCTGTTCCACTGACCTATATTTCTGTTTTTGTGCCAGCACCATACTGTCTTGATTACTGTAGCTTTGTAGTATAGTCTGAAGTCAGGGAGCCTGATTCCTCCAGCTCCATTTTTCGTTCTCAAGATTGCTTTGGCTATTCGGGGTCTTTTGTGTTTCCATACAAACTGTAAAATGTTTTGTTCTAGTTCTGTGAAAAATGCCATTGGTAATTTGATAGGGATTGCATTGAATCTGTAGATTGCTTTGGGTAGTGTAGTCATTTTCACAATCCAAGAACATGGTATATCTCTCTATCTGTCTGTGTTGTCTTTGATTTCTTTCATCAGTATCTCATAGCTTTCTGCATACAGGTATTTTGCCTCCTTAGGTAGGTTTACTCCTAGGTATTGTATTCTTTTAGTTGCAATAGTAAATGGGATTCTTTCCTTAATTTCTCTTTCCGATTTTTCATTGTTAGTGTATAGGAATGCAAGAGATTTCTGTGTATTAATTTTGTATCCTGTGACTTTACTAAATTCATTGATTAGCTGTAGTAGTTTTCTGGTACAGATGTCCAACAAACACATGAAAAGATGCCCAACATCACTAATTATTAGAAAAGTGCAAGTCAAAACCACAATGAGGTATAACGTCACACCAGTCAGAATTGCCATCATCAAAAAATCTACAAACAATAAATGCTGGAGAGGGTGTGGAGAAAAGGGAACCCTCTTGCACTGTTGGTGGGAATGTAAATTGATACAGCCACTATGGAGAACGGTATGGAGGTTCCTTAAAAAACTAAAAATAGAACTACCGTATGACCCAACAATCCCACTACTGGGCATATACCCTGAGAAACCATAATTCAAAAAGGTACGTGTACCACCATATTCATTGCAGCACTATTTACAATAGCCAGGACATGAAAGCAACCTAAATGTCCATCAACAGATGAATGGATAAAGAAGATATGGTACATATATACAATGGAATATTACTCAGTCATAAAATGGAACAAAATTGGATCATTTGCAGTGATATGGATGAACCTAGAATCTGTCATACAGAGAGAAGTAAGTCAGAAAGAGAAAAACATATATCGTATATTAACACATGTATATGGAATCTAGAAAAATGGTACTGGTGAACCTATTGCAGGGCAGAAAAAGAGACGCAGCCGTAGAGAATGGACTTGGGGACACAGGGCGGGAAGGGGAGGGTGAGGTGAATTGAGAGAGTAGCACTGACATATATAACTACCATGTGTAAAATAGCTAGCTAGTGGGAAGCAGCTGTATAGCACAGGGAGCTCAGCTCGGTGCTCCATGATGAACTAGAGGGGTGGGACGGGGGGAGGGGGTGGGAGGGAGGGGATATATGTATACATGTAACTGATTCACTTTGTCATACAGCAGAAACTAACACAACATTGTAAAGCAATTATACTCCAATAAAAAAAAGAAAATGCAAATCAAAACCATAATGAGTATCACTTCACATCCACTATGATAGCTTCATCAAAGTTCTGGGCAGTAACAAGTGTTGACAAGGAGGTGGAGAATTTGGAACCCTTGTACATTGCTAGTGGGAACATAAAATGATGAAAACTGCTTTGGAAAAGTTTGGCAGATTTTCAAATGTTAAACGTAATGTTACCACATGACTGAGCAATTCTACTCCCAGGTATACACCCAAAAGAGATGAAAACACACATTCACATGAAAACTTGTATGCAAATGTTAATAGCAGCATTATTCATAATAGCCAAAAAGTGGAAACTACCCAAACGTCCAACAACTGATGAATGAATGAACAAAATGTGGTATACCCATATAAAGGAATATTATTTGGCCACAGAAAGAATGAAGTACTGATCTATGATACAGCATGGATAAACCTTAAAAACCTTCATTTTATTCATATGAAATGTCCAGAACAGGCAAATCCAGAGACACAGAAAATAAATCAGTGCTTTCCAGGGATCAGTGGAGGAGGCATGGGGCATGACTGCTAAGGGATATGGGGTTTCTTTTGGGAGTGATAAAGATGCTCTAAAATTAGATAGTGGTGATGGTTACATAACTCTGTTAATGTACTGAAAACCAGTGATTTACACACTGTAAAAGGATGAATTTTATGATATGCGAATTATAGTCCAATAAAGCTATCATTTTTTAATTTAAAGTAAGTGGATTTCGGAAAAAATCCAGTTGATAATTGTGCACTGCACAGTAATAAATATAAGTGAATATATAACACATTTTTTCTTAAATTATCTAATTTACTAAATTATACATATCCCAGTTTTCTTTTGCTTAGGGTTTGCTTGGTATATCTTTTTTTACTGTTTTGGTTTCAACCTTTCTGTGTGTTTATATGTTAAGTATACTTCTTATAAAGAAAAAATAGTGAAGTCTTGCTATTTTTTATATCTAGTCCTTAATGGTAGAGATTAGGACACAGACACATGCACAGAGAGAAGACCATGTAAAGATATAGGGAGAAGACTGCCATGCACATGCCAAGGCGGGAGGCCTGAAACAGAAAAAAACACTTTTGCCAACACCTTGATCTTGGACATCTATTCTCCAGAATTGTGAGAAAATAAATTTGTGTTTTTAAAGCCACCTAACCTATGTTATTTTATTATGACAACCCTAGCAATGTAATACAGATTAACTATGTCCAGTTGCACAGTTGTGCTCCATGCGGTATCAGCTAGGGTTTCAGTCACATAGGACCCACCTGGGTTGCCATGTCCAAGATGGCTCAGGAGCTTAACAAGCATTTAGTGCTTTCTGTCAGCTGGTAATTCATTTAGGGCTGTCAAACTGAGCCTCTTATTTCTCCTCCATTTTGACTCTCCATGTGACTTGGGCTTCTCAGAGCATTCTTGCTGGGTTCCAAGAAGCAGGAAAGGGAATCTACCAGTTCTCATAGAACCTAGGTTCAGAAGCATTATTTGCATTATCAAAACCAATTACAAGGCCAGATTAGATTCAGTTGGAAGGGAAGTAAGTTCCATCTCTTGATATGAAGAGAGGCAGCCAGCCATGTTCAAGGAGGAGAAAAACTGTTAGAAACCATCACTGGAGAACATATAGCATAGCATCCTTGATTCATTAGACTCTACCTTAAATTTGGACTTTTATCCCTTATATTTCAATAGATCAGTGCCTTTAACCATTCTCCTACCCTCTGTACTATTACTGTCATATACTAATCTTCCACAAATGTTAGAAACTCTGAAACATATAGTCATTAATCTTCTTTCAGTATTCAGTATTTTTTAATATGTATTCACATATATATTATTTCCAGGGTTCTTTGTTTCTTTCTGTGGCTTCTTGCTTCACTTCAGATGATTTCTTTCAGTCTGAAGGACCTCTTTAGTATTTCCTGTATTGTCTACTGGAATTCATATTTTGTTTGTTTGAAAATATCTCTATTTTAACTTCATTTTTGAAGAATATTTTTGCTTGGATAGATTCTGGATTGGCGGGTTGTTTCCCCCATACCAACAGATGTTCCACTGTGTTTTGGCTTCCATAGTTACTGTTTAAGTCAGCTGTAATCTCATTATTTCTCCTTTCATTAAGTACTGTGCCCCTTACCCCAGTTGTTTTCATAAAATTATCTTTAAAGATGTTTGACTATTTTATAGTTAGATGTGGCCTTCTTTTTAATTAGCCTGCTTAGGGTTCCCTGAACTTACTAAAAGCATATTTTGATGCTTTATCAGTTTCAGTGATTCCTTGGTTAGCATCTTTTCAAATAATGCTGTCCTTTTCTCTCTTCCGGGACTCCAATTTCAAACATACTAGTCAAGTTGACTATATCTTGCATGTCTCTTAACATACTGCTCTGTTCTTTTGTACTGTGCACTTTAGTTTGGATATTTCATTACTCTGAGTTCACTAATCTAGTCTTCTGTAGTGTTCAATTTCCTCTTAAGGCCACCAATAACCTCTTAATTTTAAACATCCTATTTTTCAGTTCTAAAACAACACTGTCAAACTACATACAGCCCATGGGCCATATACAGCCCACAACCTATTTTTGTAAAGAAAGTTTTATTGAAATATAGCCACATCCACTTGATTATGTATCATTTATGGCTGCTTTCACACTACAGCAGTGGAGTTAAATACTTGTGACAGAAACCACATGGCCCACAAAATCCAGAGTATTCATTACTTGGCCCTTTACAAAAAATGTTACCTCTGTTCTAGAATGCCCAATTGTTTTTTTAATATGGATTCCAATTCTCTGTTGAAATTCTCCAGTTCATTTTATTCATCTTTTCTTCAGTTACTTTAACATTTTTCTATTAATTATTTTAAAGTCCTTGACTACTATCTCCAACAATTGGATAATTTCTAGGTCTGCTTCTATTGTCTGATTTTTCTCTTCATTTATAGCCGCATTTTCCTGACCCTTCTCATGTCTAACTTTTTAAAAATTATGTTCCAGTCATTGTTTATAAAAGAACAATAGAGACTGAAGTCATAGTTACTTTTATCCAGGGAGGACTGGCAGGAGTTTGAAGGGTCACTTACAATTCTAACAAATACATGTGTTGGGCCTAAGATTCTCCTTTAGTTAGTTATAGTCCACAAGTATCTCAACAGCAAGCTTTGTAGCGTGTTTGGCATAGTATCTGCCCTCTAGTGGCACTTCTTCTAAGCACCATGAGGTGCTATCCCCTCTTTCCCTTCTTTCACCCACTGTAGCCTTCCCTGGCTTTTAGCTGATATACTGGCATGCTGCTGCCTCTTCCCTGAAAGACTGTCTTTTGGAGGTTTGGAGCTTAACTATTTAGCTCCTCACCTCACACAGATTCGAAATCTGGCAAAGAGAGCTTGAATATATTTTTTGCAAACCCCTTCCTTTAGAATAATTTTGATACCAAAACACTATGAGACTGGATTTATTTCACTGTGCCCTTCTAAGTAGCCCCAGCTTTCTGCACTACCATAGCACTCAGCAAATTTCCTGTTAGAAAACCCAGCTGTACATTTGGGGCTTCTCTAAGATTTCAATCTGTCATACCAGACAACATGTCCCAAAAGCTCTTCTGGTTTCCAATTTCTCTTCTGGTTCCTATTAGAGTCCTTCTGCCTCTAGTTGGGGATCTTCAGTCTCAGCAGGGGGAAAAAAAATCCAGTGGATAATCTCAGTTCACCCAAGGAAAGCTTTTCTCCCTCTAGAATTTAATTCATGTAGTCTTACTTGGTTCCACAGCTCTACAATGTTTTAAGAAGTATGATTTTTATAATTCACTCATTTCTTTCAGTTGAAATGATTGCTTCAACCTATTACATCTTACTTGGAAGTGGAAATCCCACATTAAATATAATCCTAACTGCTATATTTAAGAACCTGAACAGTATAATCTGTAACTTACCTGTCTGCCTTTTTCTGTTACTGCTCCCTAGCTCACATGCTATGGTACAGCAAAATTGGATTTTTTAGTGTTTTTTAATAACAAACCAAATTTTCTTGCCTCGTGAGTCCCTGCTCATGCTGGTTGAAGCATCCTGTGCTTGCTTGAATTCTGTATGTTCTCAGTCTCACTTCAAATGCCATTCTTTTATGCAGTCTTTCTTAAATCCTCAATTGGAAATTATCTCTCCCTGCTTTAAAACACTTTACAGTATATTATACCTTCCTTATAAAACAAAATATTTTGTCTTATCTTCTCACTTTTTATTAAAAAAATTAATCATCTTATCTCCTTCAGTAGGCAGATTATAAATGCCTTACAAGTAAGGTGTAGGCAAGTCCTTACAAGTAAGGACTGTGCTTGAGTCACTCTATTGGTCCTTAAGCATCTTGCAGATAAAAGGTTGAGATGGGACAACTGTTCACTTGACAACTCCTTATTCTGTCATCGCTGTCTCTGCCTCTGTGATAGGCGTGGAATAGCCAATTTTGAAATAGCTTTACTGAGGTATAATTGACTTACAATAAACTGTACATATTTGATGTGTACTACTTGACAACTTATGACATAAGTATACACCCATGAAATCATAACCACAATCCAAATACTGAACTGCAAAGTCTCTTCATTCCCCTTTGTAATCTCTCCCTTCTGCCTCCAAACCCACATAACCACTGATTTATTTTCTGTTACTACAGATTAATCTGTGTTTTTCTGAATTTTAAATAAACAAAATCATACAGTGAGTACTCTTTGTTTGGCTTGTTTTCACAGTGTAATTATTTTGAGATTCATACATGTTGTTCCATGTTGATGGATATTTGGATTGCTTTTATACAGGGATTATTACAAATAAAGCTGTTATGAGCTTTCATGTACAAAACTTCATGTGGACATATGTTTTCACTTTTTGGGTGAATACCTAGACGTAGAATGGCTGGATCATATGGTAAGTGTGTATTTAACTATTTAAGAAGCTGTAAAACTGTTTTCCCAAGTGATTTTATCCTTTTAAATTCCCACCAACAGTTTATGAGATTTCCAGTTTCTCTTTATCCTTGACAACATGTGGTATAATCTTTTTTATTTTAACTATCCTAATAGGTATGTAGTCATATCTAATTGTAGTTTTAATTTGTGCTTTTCTAGTGTCAAAATACAGTCAGCATTTTTTGTGCGATTATTTGCCGTCTATTCATTTCTTAACAAGGTATACACATACACATACAAATACACAGAATCACTATTAATTAAACCCTCATTAATTCACTGACCCAATATTGGCCAGACACCCTAATTTAGGAATGTGTATTTGGAATTTACAAAGAGAAACAATCTCTTTGAGTGACTAAGCATGTAAAATGTTACCAAAGGTACTGTGGGCAGCCTTATCTCTTTGTAACTCTTTGAAGCAAATGAAGCTAATTTACCAACAGAGAGAACAAAATACATATTTAGAGAGAGGAAGAGATGGGACAGAGAGACAGAATACTGTTTGGATTCCACATATCTAAATTCCAGTTCTCATCATTCCTGAATCCCAACTGCTTCCTGAGATCAGGTCTCAGAGGTACAACTTTTTTCTTGTTGATTTAACCTAGGTCCATCTGTCTTCTATAATTTGCAACTGAAGTTCCTCAAGCAGTGCTTATTTAATTCATTAAATATCTGTACACTATCATAAGTAGGTTTTAAAGGTTGAATGACTATTTCAGAGCAGTTCAAATATTTATTCTTTTTTAAGGTGCTATATTTGGCAAGTATAATTTCATCGCATGTAAATATACCACACGTCATTGTTTTCATTTCTAGTTTATAATAATAACCTCTATATAGTGTTTTCACAGGATTAATGGCTGGATGGGGTTACTGGCTCTCAGCTATGCCATGGGCCATCAACTCTTCTCAGTTGGCCACTAATCCCCAGGAAATGCCTTGTACCTCAATCATTATGGTTTAATTAGGTCATTAAGAAGCTGCTGGTTAATTGCCACATTACAAGCATCAAGAGATGGGCAGGTGGCTGCAAAGACCAGAAGAATCACAGCATTCACAAAAACAGAATACGTGTATGTGTGTGTGTGCGTGTGCGTGTGTGTAAGATATTAGAAAATGTTTCTGTATTTTTACCTGATAATTTTCAATTAAGGATATATTTATAAAATTACATTTTTTAAATTTTGGGGGCACTGCCCATGGGGGTTCCACCTCCAAATTCACTGTGGCCTGGCCTTGGATGTGACCCTGAGCCCACAGCCACCCACCACAAAATATTTTTGAATAAGAAATATAATTGTATCAATAAGCCCTGAAGAATATATCAAGTTTCAAATTTGACAAAGAATAATTGCCTAAAGTTTTTTCTAAGTGTGATTTAATATTGGGACATATAATTGGCAAGTTTCAAATCTAGATGTTCTATCAACTAGGTACCTTGTCTTGGTTAAGCCCTTTGTTTGTTCTGAATCTCAGCCCTCTCATCCATAAGTTGCAAAAGCTGTACTAAAATTTGGGGTGTTCTGAGATTTTATTTAAATTTTAATTTTTGAAAAACATATTAAAGCTAAGAAAAATTTTAGTCTTGCACAAGAAATATGAATTATCTTAGACTTTCACTGAATCCTGTTTATCTTATAGCCTCACACTGAGAATGTAAAAATCATAGTTTTCACAAATCACCAGTATCAAGAATAAAAGCATTTTCACTATACAACCTGCATATATTTAAAAGATAATAGGAGAATATTTTGAACAATTTTATGTCAATAATTTTAGCAATTTATATGAAATAAACAAATTCCCTAAGAGATACCAACTATCAATGCTCTCTTAGGAAAAAAATTGATACATCTATTAAAGAAATTAAATTTGTGATAAAATTTTTTCTCACAAAGAAAACTCTACAACCAAGTGGCTATACCAAACGTTTAACAAGTAAATTATACTTATTCTACACAAGTTTTTCCAAAGCATCTAGACACATGCTCTTATAATCACATTCTTCTGGAAGATAATATATATAGGAAAAGAGTCATTAGTTTGAATTTGGTAAATAAGATACTTCAGTTTTGACACTAAGACTCTGAACTTGATGGGAGAAAGGTTTACAGTTCCTTTCAGAATAAGAGTATTGCAAAATAAAGAGAAATACACAATATCAATATTAAGAAAAACTGCATGAACTTCATGATACAAAATTAGTGCAAAAGGAATATTTACTATTGAATTAATATAATGGATTTACTTTCTGACAATATGACACTAGAAAATTATACGTGGATTGATATTCCATGTAGCATAAATTGTGAGGCCCAAATTAATAAATGAGCAAACGTTTATGGATAAAGATTATTTTTTAAATGTAGTAACTAACATATCTTAAGGTTAATTCAATTAAAAACATTTATTAAAATCTGGTAGGTACTGTGAGAATTTATGCTGGGAAAACAAGATGAAATCCAATGAATTTTTTTAAATCTAGGTTGCTTTCTCTGTCCACATTTTCTGAATGGCACAGTTCATCACATTCTTATTCATTAAACAGTACTGCTTTTTGGTTGTGTACATTACAGTTGGAAACATTTGTGCCCACGAGACCGTTACTCTACACACATCTGCAATGCAGATAATAATAACTGACAGTCTCAGGACCAGAGAGAAGACAAATACATTGGAAGGTTTCTGTTAGTTAACATGGACATTAGGGCAAAAGTGTATCTGAATTATAAGCTGTTTAAAACTCAAAGGAGTGAGAGTTCTACATTTTCCCCTAGAGAACAGTTCAGCCTAGCAACAGATCAGCCTAGTTGGAAATCTATGATAACAGAAATTAAAGACCAAAAGAAGGTTGGTATTCAGGGTCAAGGAGGTATGGGAAATGCCATACTCTCTTACTAACTTCCTGTCTATAATGATGCCGATTTGTTTTTTGGACTGTCCTCCACTAGACTGTATTCATTCATTCAGCCAATGTATGACAACACACTTGTGACGGAATCTGTTCTAAGTCCCGGAATCACAGTGCAGAACAAGGGAGAGTAAGTTCTAGCTCTGATGGTGCTTATACTGCAGTGCCGAAGGAGCATAAAATAAACACTTTTAAAGAGGCTGAAGCATAATTTAGCGTAATAGAGTAGGAAATTTAGATAACTTAGATTGAGTCATCAGGGAAGACCACTAAGAGACAGTGCCATTTGAGCTGGGATTGAATGGGCAGAAGCAGCCAGCCTGTGAAGATCCATGGAAGAGAACATCCTGAAGGCAGAAAGAACTGCTGGTCCACAAATAGTGAAGTGGGGATAAGAAGATGCATCTGGCTAGAATGTAACAGGTGAGAGAGACGCAAAATGAGGTGAGATCAGGGAGCGCTTATATGCAGCTGAGAAGTTGGGACTAAGTACATTTGTACACAGTCTCAAAATGCTGAACCATTGGAAATACGAGTGTAAAATCTCAGGAAGAGACGAAGCCCATGATACGGATTTGGGATTCCTTGGCATATAGATCATATTTAGGATTGTGTGATTGAATGAAAAATTATAAATAGAGAACAGAAAGGCCCCAAGATAGGGAAGTAGGCTATTCCTAAAATGTGATTATGTGCTCTGAAACTCTATAAAGCACTGGCTTCTTTTATATTTCAGTCAAGTTTAGGGAGGGAATTTCAGAGAAGATGGGGCAGATAGGTAGTTGCTGGAGGCCTCATTAAGAAGGTAGGGTCCAGTTTAGAATATTTGAGCAGCAGCCCTAGAGAACAGGGTTGAATTTTATACTTAGGACAGAGATTTGTCTTTTGTTTAGTTCTGCCACCTTGGAAACACAGTAAATATCATTCACTTGGAGCATGCACAGTACTACTGGCTTGAAGGAGCCAACTTCCTGGCCAAGACATGAACCTGAGGGCTCTTCAACTTGTAATCTCAGATTGCTTTCTCCACCTCTCAGAAGGCATTCTTTGACGGGACACTTGCTGTTATGTCCCCTGACGCATGGTGCAATATTTAGCAGCTCTTAGCAATTTATGTTCAGATAAGTGCACCTAACCTTTTGAGGAAACTTTTTAGGTCTAGCGGATACTGGCTGCTGAGGCTGCCCAATGCAGAGAGAGGAGGACACCCACCCAGGTCCCAATCTGCCATCAGTGCCTCCCACTGGCCAAACCCAGGTGGAAGTAGTTGGCAGAGAAGGCTGGAAAGCATATGCTACAGGGAGCAGCCCTCCTGCCAATAGGGAGGAGCAGGGAAAACGCAAGGAATGGTTCTGAGGGCAAACAGGCCTGGGACTGCCATAGAGCATTCGAAACTATAGTTCAAGGATGATAAAGGAACTCAGGTACTGTTCATTTGAGCTGGCCAAAAAGTTCATTCGGGTTTTTACACAGGATGGTTCTAGTAGCGCTTCCTTGTCTTTAACTTCATTCGAAACAATTTTGTTAGACTGTATCATAACAGCAGTGATATCAGTGTGCTTTTTTTTTTTTTTTTTTTTGCGGTACACGGGCCTCTCACTGTTGTGACCTCTCCCGTTGCGGAGCACAGGCTCCGGACGCGCAGGCTCAGCGGCCATGGCTCACGGGCCCAGCCGCTCTGCGACATGTGGGATCTTCCCAGACCGGGGCACGAACCCATGTCCCCTGCATCGGCAGGTGGACTCCCAACCACTGCGCCACCAGGGAAGCCCTATCAGTGTGCATTTTTTAAAAAAAACATCAAAATCGGTGAATTTTTGTGTAGCCATTTTAATACTGAAGATGGAAGAAGAAACCCATCATTTTCAGCATATTATGCTTTATTATTTCAAGAAAGGTAAAAATGCAACTGAAATGCAAAAAAAGATCTGTGCAGTGTATGGTGAAGGTGCTGTGACTGATCGAATGCATCAAAAGTGGTTTGTGAAGTTTCATGCTAGAGATTTCTCGCTGGAAGATGCTCCATGGTCGGGTAGACCAGTTGAAGTTAACAGTGATCAAACTGAGATATTGAAAACAATTGACGTTATACCATGCAGGAGATAGCCAACACTCTCAAAATATCCAAATCAAGCATTAAAAATCATTTGCACCAGCTTGGTTATGTTAATGACTTAGATGTTTGGGTTTCACATTAAGCAAAAAAACCTTCTTGACCATATTTCCGCATGTGATTCTCCACTGAAACGTAATGAAAACGCTCTGTTTTTAAAACGAATTGTAACGGGCAATGAAAAGTGGATACTGTACAATAATGTGGAACGGAAGAGATCGTTGGGCAATAGAAATGAACCACCACCAACCACACCAAAGGCCAGTCTTCATCGAAAGAAGGTGATGTTGTGTAGATGGTGGGATTGGAAGGGAGTCCTGTATTATGAGCTCCTTCCAGAAAACGAAACAATTAATTCCAGCAAGTACTGCTCCCAGTTAGACCAACTGAAAGCAGCACTCGACAAAAAGCATCCGGAATTAGTCAACAGAAAACACATAATCTCCCATCAGGATAACGCAAGACTGCATGTTTCTTTGATGATCAGGCAAAAACTGTTACAGCTTGGCTGGGAAGTTCTGATTCATCTGCTGTATTCACCAGACACTGCACCTTCAGATTTCCACTTATTTTGGTCTCTACAAAATTCTCTTAGTGGAAAAAATTTCAATTCCCTGGAAGACTGTAAAAGGCACCTGGAACTATTCTTTGCTCAAAAAGATAAAAAGTTTGGGGAAGCTGGAATTATGAAGTTGCCTGAAAAATGGCAGAAGGTAAAGGAACAAAAGGGTGAATACGTTGTTCAATAAAATCTTGGTGAAAATGAAACGTGTCTTTTACTTAAAAACCGAAGGAACTTTTTGGCCAATCCAACACATTTCATAAGGGTAAATGCAGTAAAAACAAGCAAAAGATTCGAGCTGTCTCTATTTAATCAGACAGATCCCATTCAGACAAAGCACAATTCTAGGCTAAAGCACATCTTTTGGCACCTGTCTTAAATAAAGTATGTATATTTTCTAACATCCTTAAAAAATCTTACTAATAATTTAATGACACCCAAATCTGTATACATCAGAGTACTGAATATGCATCAAAGTTAGACTGAAAAGAAAAAATGTCACATTTTGTGCAGGTGGTAGTTTTTCACCAGGATTGCTGAAACTCTTGACTTTAAGTCAGATTTTGGTATACATCTGTTTTCTTGGCAGAGATATACCAAGTATACCCAGTCTGTTCTCTCCTTTAGTTTTTCAATGGTACATTAAAAACAGGATAAAACATCTAAACATCTCTGAAAGTCAACTAGTTGACTTTAACTCCTATGAAAAGGGCGAAATTTAATTTTACACTGGACAAAGAATCCAACCTGAAAAACCAAATTTACAATCATGAGGTTCTTAATATATTAAGGTGGTGTGAGTGGATTAAAGTGCTCCTGCTTACTTATTTGTAAAATGTAGTTAAACAAAACCTACCCTAGCTACATCAGAGGGCAGAAGGATGGTTAGAAAGTGCTTTGAAAATGTATAATTAGGTACAAATGTGAAGTAATATTATCCATGTTAACTTCTTATTGGTTGAGAAGTATTCAATACTTTACATTTTCTGTAGAACAGGCACTTACAAGAAGTGGGGCTTAATAAATAATATTACCATGTTTCCCATAAGAATAATACTTTAAAAAGAATGACTCGGAATTCACCTGCAGAAGAAACTGAGGGTGCAAATGTCCCCGCATGCTGCTGACAGTCATTATGGATGACTGTAGTTCATGTGCTAAACAAACAAATGAAGAAGTAAGTGATGTTCTGCCTAAACTAGAAATTTGTAGCCAAGTAACAGCTGCAATTTTAGAGAAATAAACTCTTAAAGGAACAGCCAAACAAGACATGCTTTATCTTCATTTTCTCTTCTTTAAAAGGGAGTTTTACTCCTACGCATAATGAATGAGAGTATTTCCTGGCTCAGACTGATTCCATCACTAAAGTTACAATTCAGGTTACATAGGAATTCATCTACATCCTGGGTCTTTAACCAAATTCAGTCAACTAGTTCCTTGACTACATTTCTCGAGATTTTCTAATCCTCTGTTGGTGGTGAGAAGCAAAGTTTTATATAGACAGGTCAACTAAGATTAAAGCTAAAAGGAGGAAACAATTTTCATTTTACAAGAGAGCAGAGTTAGGAGAGTATCTTTCAATCTCTCACTCTTTTTGTAAGGGGGGTGTCAGGGTACAGTGAAGGGATAGTAGAAGTAAAAACTATGGGTATCTAACGCCACTCTGTAGGATTTTGGTTCTCAAGGTAGGTTTTGCTTAGTAGTGAAGTAGTGATGATTGACTAATTATTCCTGTAACACAGTTACTGACTGCCCACTATGTGCTAGCCCTGTGACTCTCATTAGGGCCAATTTTGTGCTCACTCCAAGGGACACTCAGCAGTGTTCGTAGACATTTTTTGTTTTTACACTCTGCTCTTTACAGCTCTGCTGAGTAGAGGCCAGGAATGCTACAGGACAGTTCCCCACCCCACCCCCAACAAAGAATTAGCAAGAAACTGTGGTTTGATATTGATAACTGAGATAATTATCAAGCCTTAAATGTCAATAGTGCTGAGGGTTAAGATGCTCTGTGCTAGTCACAGTGCTAGGTTATAATGATGAGCAAAACCGAACATACAAGCATCTTGCTTTCACAACACAATTCATTTGGGAAAAAAAATCTTATTCAAATAATAGTCTACAATAATTTTTAAAATATAAACTATGATTACTGCTTTGAAGGGATGATAGATCACCTTATGAAAGCACATACAACAGAGGGATTTGACCTGCTCAGGAAAAAGCAGTTCGTTTTTTTTTTTTTTTTTTTTAAAGAAATCATAGCTAAAGTACCAGAATTTTTAGTAATCTGTGTTTTCCTGAATTTAGAGAGTCAGGATTTTAATCATGTCAATATTGCTCAACTGGCTTTTGAAATATTTTCTTTGGTTACAGTAATAAAATTGTATATAACCAAAACCTTATTTTTTTCTTTGCTATGGCCTGTAGTTCCATATTCCAAATTTAATATGCAGCAGTAGAAAAAAAGTTGAAAATATTCTTTAGAGATAGGCTGCCTGTTTTTCGGCTATACAGAGGACTTGTCAACACACACACACACACACACACAAATGTTTTAAGATTTATGCAATTGATTTACCCTAGTATTTTTCAGGATCTGTCTTTTTGTCATTCGGTTCTCATACAGAAGACCAGACCAAAAGACATGGTCTTCCGAAAAATTGATAGTTTTTGTTTTTGTTTTTTAACATGAAGAAATTACTATTCTTTGAGATAATTTAATACATTTTCTCATCTTCCACTCACTTCTTAAGTCCATCTATCTGTTTTTCAGCATTTCTGTTTCTACTGCAACTATTTTAATGCAAGATCTTAAAGTTCAGGTCATATTGAGATGTCATTCTTATTAGTTGTGGACAAAACAAAATCTTTCGTGAATTCTCTTGATGCTTAGCTTTTACTCTACCACAATTTCTTATTTCTTCTACTCCCTAGCCCATTCCTTTCCCCTCCCTAGCCCATTCCTTTCCCCTCTTTCCCTTCTTCATTGTGTTGTTGTGTTGTTTTCTTCCTGCCCTGATATATATTCAACCTACTTTACAAGGTTCAGTTGTCAACATCTTTATTGTTCAGTTCATACAGAGAATGTACTACCCCTTTGATTCATATCATCTCCTTCTTGGGGTACTGGAAACACACAGGCACTGACAGAATCTGTTTAAATATGTGAATATCTAAACAGGTAAATATTTAATATTCAAATCTAGTAATATACAAATAAGCTTGGTTACTGAAGCAATTCAGCTTGAACCTATTCACACATTCCTAGTTCATCATCATCAAAATCTACTTCTCCAACCTTTATCACCTTCACCTTCAAGATCTTTGTGGTGTTTCAACATTTCTACCAAAGTCTCAAAACTGACTTTTATAAAGGAAAAAAAAAAAAAGCTTTCCCCTTACTTCTCAGGTGGAATTATCTCTGTCAATTAGATTCTCATGTCTGCCAAGTCCATCATTCCTACTCCCATCACGACCTCTCCAGTGGTAGTCTCATTATTTCACACCTGACCAACTGCATCATTCTCCTAAGGGGTGACCCCTGTCCAAGCACATCACTACATCCTCCTTCCCATAATTTCACACTCTGTTACCAAAGTAACCCAATATTCCCCAAACACCAAGCCAAACACAATAATGCCTTCCTCAAAAGTTCTTCAATGAATTCTCTTTACTATCATAATAAGGTTCACATACTTTATTCTTTGTCCTACATATGCCCTCATATAAACCTTCCCCTGAAGTCTTCTTGAAAACATCCTTTTTCAAATTTCCTGCAATATTCCTTCTGAGAGATTCCTAAAAGACTTTTCTGAATACAGTTTCTTTATGATCACTTCTTTCTCAATATTTATTACATGTATCATGTACAGTATTTGACATTTCACTAAACTACCTTATACTGTTAATTGTCTTTGTTCTGTTCTACTCATTTCTTTCAAATTATATTGTAAGATCCTTTGGATGGGGGAATTCCCTGGTGGTCCAGTGGTTAGGACTCAATGCTTTCACTGCTGAGGACCCAGGTTCAATCCCTGGTTGGGGAACTAAGGTCCCACAAGCTACTCGGCATGGCAAAACAAAACAAAACAAACCAAAAAAAAAAAACTCCAAAGGTCCTATGGATGGGATGTAGGCCTTAAACTTCTTTAAACTTTTATTTTTAAACATTTTCTCTTCAACATCTAGCGAATGCCCTAAGTCTACTGAACATAGAGAATATTTGGTGATGATGTTAATAATGTGTGCAATTTGTACAAGAAGAAAAACTGCTGCTCAGTATCATATAATAACATAGATAACATAAATAACATAGAGCTAGAGAGGATAAAACAATAATTTTAAAATTATTAAAAACATTTTTATTTCTAAATTAATTTAATGAATATTGTTAAGTATCAATAGTAAGCAATCTTTACTCAACAGTCTTTAAGGATAACCTCAGTTTGGTATGATCTCTTAGGTTCACTTTGTTCCTCAGGGAAACAGACTTCATGATGAAGCAGTTTTGAATATAAAAACAGGTTTGTTTCATTTCCTCATAGGAAAAAAACCCTCCATATAACACTTAACGAAAAAGAGTAATTTTCAGTAAGTGTTTGCATATTTTCCTATATACTTACTTCTCCCATCAAGTTCTAAAACACAGTAGAAATGAGAGATTCATAATTTTGTCACAGCCACATAGCCTATAATTCTGTCAACAGAACTTCTATCCATTCACCATAAAGCCCTGAATATCTAGGATTAGGAAACTAAACTCATTGACCTAAAGCCAGAGATATAAAACCCTTACAAGTACCTAAGCACTTATGATGAGACTGGTTCTTCCATTTCCTCTCTAAGGATGTAGAGGTGTGTTTTACATCCTGAAAATAATAGAATAACTGAGTTTATGTTGCATGGCTACAAGCAGCAGTTACTGGACAAGAGAATAGGACACAAAACCACCTGAGCTGGTTGTTTAGTGTGTTGTAGGGAGAGGAGCTGATGGCTGGTTTCCTCTTTCCCTCTGACAGCCAACAGCACATGAACATTATTGTTAGACTATTCCGACCATGCAGTTTTTCACCTTGATTCAAAGCAATGAAACTGACATTGCTCTCCCCCACATTGACTGGAAGAAATCAATATGATAGTAAAAATATTGCTGATTCTAGGGATATGGAACATCAAAGTGATCCTTATTATGAGGCATAAACTTAAAATTATTTTAAAAAGTAAATTACTGAGTGCTTTTTGGAGGAAATTTAAATAGATGGTGCTAAAGTACCCTTAAGAAGTTACAAATAAATCAACAAGGACAAAGTCTACAATATCATTATCATTATATCATACATCAAGTTGAATATATGGCAAAGGAAAAATTAAGCATGATACAAAGTGATTGTGTAATTGTGACAATATTTATGCCACCAGCTATGAATGCATCATTATGGTCTTTGGATATACCCAATACCGAAACACAGAATTCAAATGAAAAGAAAAAAAATTAAAAATATATGTATTGGCTTATATTTTAGAGTTTCAGCATTATTTTATGGTTCAATAATAATAAAATTTGCTTTTACTTTGTAATATAAAGTATCTGGTAAATCAAGTCTCTACTCATTCATCATCTTTTCATTACCCCTTTATAAAGAATCCCGATATATACTACTACGCATTTACTGCTATTTAACTTAGGAAGTTAGATAGTAAGCATCATAAAGACATAAAGACATTAGTGTCTAGCAATAGTGATAATCAATGATAGATTATACAGATATCATCAAATATCTAAACAGTTTTACCACATATTATGAGCTTAGTATTTTCTTCTATTATTATTTTATTACTTGTCATTATGATTACTTCATTTCCTCACTATCAATTTTTTCTGATGTGTACTGACAGAGACTGCTACAAAGTTAAGCTATGCTTTGCTATGCTTTGGGTCTGCAAGCTTACCTTGTTTCTATAAAATATATCTGTTCCCATGAGACTGTGAGCAGTTTAAGCATGAGAACTTTGTGATCTTAATTTTCTTATTCCTAGAACAGGACTTGGCACCTGGTAGGCAATGGGTTAATGTCTGAGGAATGATCAAATGTGTGTGCTAGAAATTTGAAATAAAAGTTGGCAACCAAGATGTTGTGGTGGGAAAATTAACTTACAAAATTAAATTTGTCAGTCCAATGTGATTTTCTAAGTATATACTTCTCCTATTTATAACTATGAACTGCTGTTCCAAAAATAAAATGCAATAATTACTTTAGATGCATATTTTAATGATTTTATGAATCACTGTGGTTGTGACAAACATATGTGTTAGAGCATATTTATTAAAATATTTTGTTAGCGAAGGGTATCCACAAAGATCTAGCTACAAAGATGTTCATCATTAAGTTGTTTTTGACAGAGGACAATTCCAAAAATATATAAATGCCAAATAATGGAAACTTGGTTCGATAAAATTATGCTTAACTATTAAGACATAAAAATATTGCCATAAACAGTATTTATTATCAAGAAAAATGAATATTATACTAGGTAAGAAAGATATGATAAAACTATATGCATAATATGACCCCTTAAAAAAATAAAATTTAGATATATGTCAAATAGGATAGAAGAACAGAAATTCAATGATTAATGGAAGTTTTCTATGGGTAAGGAAATTGTACAATATTTTTATTTTTAACCTTTTGCTCTTTAGTGTTCTCTCCAGTGAACCTATAATAAACATGTGTTGCATTTTTTTAAATGTTACTTTTAACTGAGAAAAATGATCACTGGTACAATGAAAAAGGTTTATTTCATGTGATTATATAATTCACCAGAGTGTTTTATACACAATTTTTTAATAATCTGGGACAAAATTACTTTCTAATTTTCTTGCTTACTCTATCCTTTATCATCTCTGACCCAAACTAATTTTGAAGCTGGATGTCAGATTTTCTAACACTGACTTCTTCTCACAAACAGTATAAAATTTAATCTGATAATCAAATAAGTTCAACAAAATATTTTATTTTTGTGCCCAATGTGCTCTAGATACAAAGACAACCAGATGAGTAAGGTACAGACTCTTTCCTTAAAGGCTCATAATTAAGAAGGAGTAAGACAAGCGCACTTAAAAGTATGCCAGAAAAAAAACCAGAAAAGAGACATTGGAAAGATATGGTTTTAAATGTGACACTCTAAGGAATTTATAAATGCTTGCCAACAAAACCCTAAAACGCAAAACACATCAAGGAAATTCACAAAGCATCAGGAGCCTAATACTATAAAAGATTATAATGACACCTTCAACTTATTTCTTTCAGGATAATTATAAATAAATAAAATGCATCACATTCTGTTTGTTAGTTTAATGCTTTCCGCAGCTCTACTTCCCTTAAAACCACACTAGTGGCTATTAATGGATTATTCTCATCCAGTGCTATATCAATTAGAGGAACAAATTGGAAAAAGGCAGGATGTAAATCAATCCTTTTTCAAACACAGAGGGCATGTAGATTAACCAATATACATCCCCTAAAGTCTTAGCAGCAAAATAATTTCCGCCTCCAGGAAGTATATTTGAAAAACACACAACATAGCATCTTTTGTTTGCTTTAGTTTTTGTTTGTTTTTGGTAAGATAGTCTGATACATTTGATTAGTATAATCTTAATAACAAATAAAATTTTTGAGAACATAATGGTCACTTCTGAATGGTTATCCACAAAACTAACAATAATTATTCATATAAATAAAACTCAAGTAATTCATCAAACTTATGGTAGTTTTGCTACATGACCTTCAGAATACATTATTCTTAGTAACTCCAAAAGAAATATTTAAGTGCAAGCAGCTGAGAAGACCAACCACAGTTGGAAAACATTAAATCTTTTTCTTAGAAAATTAACCTTTTTTTTTGAGATACCATGAGAGCTCATCAGGAATTTGTCATAGGTTGATGAATATTAATAACTATTTGTTTCTGCCCCACATTGCCCTATTTATCCCAATATTTATATAGAGCAATTTCTATTTCCTAGTTGTATAATTAGTAATTATCCAGTTGGACAAAGACCAGGGCTAGCTCAATGTTGTATTCATCACCTAGAGCACTGCTGACCTTCAGGCAGTAAAATATTAATAACAATAAAAGCTTCCACAAGCAAAGCTAGACGAAGCACAAGAGGATAGGAGCAATCACTCACTCCAACACCAGCAACTTCACCCTGATCAGAAAAGGTCATCCACAAGACAAAAAGGCAGAATTCCTCATCCTGTTCAGACTCTGGAGTTAGCTATATTACATTATGACAGTTTGTAGTGAATCAACAGTAAGGTCTAAAAATCCTCCAGGAAATGAACTGAGACCGCTTAACATTAGACCTCTCTAAGTGCTATATTTTAATGATTATTGTTTGTTTGCTTGTTTTTAGAAACAAAATTAAGTCTAAGTTGGTCTGCAGATGTTACCCTGGCCTCTTACATTTGCACCACTCCCTCCATCACTCTCAGACCAGCAAAGGGATGGAGATTAGTGGTCATTATGTAAAAACTTAAAAAAACAGGTTCCACAAAGAACCTCATTTCCAGCCTGGCTCTTATATCACGTGTTCTAGGGTTGCCTTGTAACAACATATGGGAAAGACATCAAATGTTCCCAAACAACCTTGGCAATACCGTAACTATCAAATTTCTAGCAGAATATCAAGGGCTGTATTTGGCAACCATTAAATAAATGAGTAGTTTTGGCAGGATCAACAATTCTATGCTCTTTCTTTACAACAAAACAAAAGAAAAAGTCCAAGAGCTTCTTTATACAGTTTCAATTCATATAATAAAAAGTACCCTTTCCTGTAACTGAATTGTCATTTTTTTCCATTTATTTTCTTAATGTTGTCCTTGTTATTTTCTATTGCTATCTTTCAAGATGATAAATGCAAAACAGAAGGCTTGCACTAATTACCGTACTATAGTTGTCCTTCACTCACAATAATTCAACATGTCAATACCTTGCATCTTAAAAGCTAAATTCATTCCACTTTTTGCCTCCTAATTTGTTACAATTCCTATGGAAGCATAATGTGACAACAAAACTCTAGCTCTGAAACCCCAAAGTGTGTTAATTAAATAATGCTGCAGGGAGGTAAAAGATTGTTCTTAACGATTAACTGATTCAATTTTTAGTGATCAACAGACATAAAGGAGTTATAATCCTTCATGGACAACACCCATATACACAAGACACCTGACATTAATGGAATATACCAAATATAAATGAGAAAAAAAATCTGACCTAGCAACTGGATAATATTTACACAACATATACATTGATGGTAGTGAAAATGAATTGTTCCTAAATATTGGATATTTCACACAGTGAGTATTCTTATGCTTGAACTATCTCGCATACTGAATATGAAACTATATCTTGGGTATTAAAATGATCAGACTGAGGAAGCTGTCCCTAGGGTATGGCAAACTGGCATTGCCATCTAGGTCCCATCTTTCGTGTAGCCCCACATGCTGTTACAGGCTCTGGGCAGCTGCTGTGCAGAGACCAAGCAGCCAGCATGGAGGGAAAAGGTAGTCTCTCCACCATCTGGTGATAAAAGACCCTTGGGGGGCTCATATTAGGTCACAAGCTTATCTGCCACCACATGACAGGATCTTGGCCAAACACCCTTTTTCTATTTCTCACAGTCCTCTTGAGGCATAGCATGTGGGGTGTGTGGGTATATCCCTACACATGCATCATATTTGGCCTTTTCCAATCTGTTCTCAACAGAGCAGCCAGAACCATCTTTATAGAACGTAAATCAGATCCAGTCACACCACTGCTTTCTCACCGCACTTAGGACAAAATCCAAACTCCTTGGTTACAAGACCCTGCCTAATCTGGTTTCTACCCAGTATCAGTTTCTTTTTAGATCACTTTCCCTATGGTTTCTTAAGCACCAATGCCTTTGGCCTCCTTTCTGTTTCTTGAATTAGCCAAGATTTTTCCTCACTTTTGAGACTTTGCACTCTCTCTTCCCTATGCCTAGAAACTGTTTCCCCAGTTTTGGGTATGCCTCTTACTTTCCATTCTTCAGGTCTTGACTCAGATGTCACCTCCTCAGGGTGGCCTTCTAGGTCCACACTCCCTGAAACACCCTCCTGAGTTATTTGCCATCATTCTATATGTTTCTTATGTGCATATAATAATCTATAATTATTTGCTTTTAACAATTGTGGGGACATTTCCTTGTCTTTTCAGGTGTTCCCACTAGAATGAAGCTTCATGAGGGCAACAACCACTCACCTTTTCTTCACTGTTATATCCTCAATTCCTGGCCCATAGTGGCGTGTCAATAAATATCTGCTGTTGAATAAATACATGAACAAATAACTGGCTGAGTTGACTTAATGGGAACTGGGGACCAGCAGTCTTTGGATATAATTGACTCCAATCATAAATTTTTAAAATATAGTTTATTGCAAATTCCACTTTCAACCAAGGGATGGTCTATCAAAATAATCAGCTTTTCCCTTTTATATTTATCTTTCCTAGAATTTATATACCCTAGTTAAGGAAGGAAAAATTTATTACGTTGAGCACCTATACATTAACTGTTATATATCTCACCCACCCTGTACAGAGGTATGTTATAGATATGGACACAGAATTCAAGAAATGTTAAAAATATAGCTGCTTCTACAAATAATTTACCTATTACTAATTTATCACCATAAAGATCAGATACAAACTCAAGTTTACTTAACTCCTTGGGCTGACTTTATTGTCAAGGGTAAATAACATAAGGCAGAATCTGGGGAAAAACTTAAATCAACTTAAAAACTTCTTGTTATGTGGATTAAAAAAAGGCATGCCATGACACTAATAAGTATAGTCAAATAAACAATGAGAGATAAAACCACTGGGCACTTTATAATATCCTTAGTACCCTTAGCATAAGTTTTTGGATTCTTTACTTAGCTTATTACATCAAGTAAACAGAGCTGAAAATAAATGTACCCAGAAAAATACATAAACTTAGCTTACTAAATTATGCTCTAACGATTAGAAAAGATGAGTTCACTGCTAAGGGAATATATCACAATATCAAGGGATGTTTGTTTTGTTTTTTTGCGGTATGTGGGCCTTTCACTGTTGTGGCCTCTCCCATTGCGGAGCACAGGCTCTGGACGCGCAGGCTCAGCGGCCATGGCTCACGGGCCCAGCCGCTCCGTGGCATGTGGGATCTTCCCGGACCGGGGCATGAACCCATGTCCCCTGCATCGGCAGGTGGACTCTCAACCACTGCGCCACCAGGAAAGCCCAAGGGGTGTTTTTATTTATTACAACCATCTACCCAATTATCAAATCTATACTGTTTCTTAATTTTATTGGTCATAATAATGAACAATAATATGTGTTTATAATTTAATGTCTTATGTTATCATAAGTGAGAATGAGAGAATTTCTCCAGGGGAGAGACTAAAATTCTCTATTAGTAAATACTTGTTTTACTATGTTACAAAGGTTTAAATTTTGTAATAATTTTAATTTTCAAGGTAGCCTTTCTAAAAAAATCACAGTTAGAAATGTTAAGGAAAAAGAAAACCTATGACAAAGGTAGCTTCTGTTCTACATATCTTAAAACCTATAATAAGCTAGACACAGAAAGAAAAAAAAATCATGATCTCACTTATATGTGGAATCTAAAATGGTTGAATACATAAAAACAGAGAATAGAATGATGATTACCAGAGGCTGGGAGGTGGGGGAAATAGAGAGATGTTGGTCAAAGGGTACAAAGTAGCAGTTACGTAGAATGAATGAATAAGTCTAAAGATTTGATGTATAGCATGATGACTACAGTTAAAAATATTGTATTGAATACTGGAAATTTGCTAAGAGAGTAGATTTCAGGGGCTTTTATTACAACAAATGAAAGGGTAACTATGTGAGGAGAAGATATACATTAGCTTGACTGTAACAATCATTTCACTATGAATATCTATATTGAATCATCACATTGTATGCCTTGAATACATACAATTTTTAATTTTAAAAAAGTGGGCTGGAGGACAGAGAAAAGAACCAAAAGATAGATCCTTGGAGAAATAAAAAGACCTTAAAAGTGAGGGTAAACAGAGTCCAATATTCTGTTATTTGGCAGATGACAGAATATCAATTCTCCATTTCTTATCAGAAGTAGTCATGGGGAACAAAGCACTTCTATAATGGTAAACCTCCAAAAATCAGATCCTCCTTAAAAACAATGAGAACCCTGGCAAAATTTGTCAAATTCAACTTTTTCAGAGCCCTGGAAATTAACCAATGACTTAATCTGAGGAGCATTTATTCAAGAAAAATGGCTGAAAATGATAGTAACAGTGAGGTCTGTGGTGCTTTAATTTGCTCTATTCACATTCTCTTCTCCACAATTCTGTAGTGGCTTTGAAATCCAAAAAGCCTTGCAATCAAGGTTGCTGTGAAAATTAGCAGCCTAGTAGCTTCCAGAGGAAACAGAATGGCTTTGGAGTTTCTCAAAAAGTCTCATCCCCAAATAGCTTTCAATGTTTTGACCTTTCTGGAAACTCCCATGAAATGTCTCATTCACAGGGCTTGTTGTTGTTTGAACTAATTCAGCGAGAAAAGCCCCATTCCCATCAATGCAAAACCATCAGTGGCAACTGTTTCACACTGCAGCTCCCTGAGGTTATAATGCCAGTTTGGGCAACAGAGCTGGAGGAATCAAGCTCCTTGACTTCAAACTATATTACAAAGCTACAATAATCAAAACAGTATTGTACTGGCACAAAAATAGAAATATAGATCAATGGAACAGAATAGAAAGCCCAGAAATAAACCCATGCACCTATCGTCAATTAATCTATGACAAAGGAGGCAAGAATATACAATGGAGAAAAGAAAGCCTCTTCAATAAGTGGTGGTGGGAAAACTGCACAGCTACACATAAAAGAATGAAATTAGAACATTCTCTAATACCATACACAAAAATAAACTCAAAATGCATCAAAGACCTAAATGTAAGGTCAGACACTATAATATTCTCACAAGAAAACACTGGCAGAACACCCTTTGACATAAATTGCAACAATATCTTTTTTGATCCACCTCCTAAAGAAAATAAAAATAAGCAAATGAGACCTAATCAAACTTAAAAGCTTTTGCACAGCAAAGGAAACCAAAACAAAAAGACAACCCACAGAATGGGAGAAAATATTTCCAAATGATGTGACCAACAAGGGATTAATCTCCAAAATATAAAAACAGCTCATGCAGCTCTGTCAAAAAAACAAACAACCCAATCAAAAAATGGGCAGAAGATCTAAATAGACATTTCTCCAAAGAAGACATAGAGATGGCCAGAAAGTACATGAAAAGATGCTCAACATCACTAATTATCAGAGAAATGCAAATCAAAACTACAATGAGGTATCACCTCACACCACTCAGAATGGCCATCATGAAAAAGTCTAGAAACAATAAATGCTGGAGAGGGTGGGGAGAAAAGGGAACCCTCCTACACTGTTGGTGGGAATGTAAATTGGTACGACCACTATGGAGAACTGTATGGAGGTTCCTTAAAAAACTAAAAGCACGGCTTCCCTGGTGGCGCAGTGGTTGAGAGTTCACCTGCCGATGCAGGGGACACAGGTTTGTGCCCCAGTCCGGGAAGATCCCACATGCCACGGAGCGGCTGGGCCCGTAAGCCATGGCCACTGAGCCTGTGCATCCAGAGCCTGTGCTCCGCAACGGGAGAGGCCACAACAGTGAGAGGCCCGTGTACCGCAAAAAAAACAAAAACAAACAAACAAACAAAAAAACCTAAAAGCAGAACTACCATATGATCGAGGAATCCCACTCCTGGACATATATCCAGAAAAAAAACATAATTCGAAAAGATACATGCACCCCAATGTTCACTGCACCACTATTTACAGTAGCCAAGACAAATGTTATATGATATCACTTATATATGGAACCTAATAAAATGATACAAATGAACTTATTTACAAAACAGAAACAGACTCACGGATTTCAAAAACAAACTTATGGTTACCAAAAGGGAAACATTGGGGGGGGAGGGGTAAATCAGGAGCTTGGGATGAACATATACACACTACTATATATAAGACAGATAACCAACAAGCACCTACTGTATAGCACAGGGAACTCTACTCAATATTCTGTGATAACCTATAAGAGAAAAGAATCTAAAAAGGAATAAATGTATGTGGAGGTATAACTGACTCACTTTGCTGTACACCCAAAAGTAACACAACATTGTAAATCGACTATATGCCAATAAAATTAAAATTTAAACAAAAGAGGTTGGCCAAAATACATAAAAGTCTGAGGAATGAGATGCCCATAAGTGACTTTGAAAATCTCAAACATCTCCATGGGGATGTAGAAGGCCACACATTTGCACAGTGGAGTATGTGCCTAGGAAAAAACAATCAAGACCCTAATATATTACCTCTGGCTGGCGTTGAGCTCTGCATTTGCAGAAAGTGTAGGGTAAGGCAGAATTTTAAACTGCTGGAGCTTTGAAAGTGTGATCACACACACAGAGCTCCCTGGCAAATAGTGGGAGACTTGTGGGACACCATTAAGTATACCAACATATGCATAATAGGAGTTCCAGAAGGAGAGGAGAGAGAAAAAGGAGCAGAAAGACTATTTCAAGAAGTAATAGCCTAAAACTTCCCATATTTGATGTAAAATATTAATCTACACATACCAGAAGCTCAAAATACTTCAAGTAAGATAAACTCAAAAAGATCTACATTTAGCTACAACAAAATCAGCTACTGAAAGAAAAAGACAGAGAATTTTGAAAGAAGGTAAAAGTGATGCATCACATACAAGGATCCTCAATAAAATTAAGAGCTGACTTCTCATGAAAAACCATGGAGCTCAAAAGGCAGTGGGGTAACATACTAAAAACCCTGAAAGAAAAATACTATCAATGAAGAACTCTATATCCAGCAAAACTAGCCTTATAGAATGCAAGAAAATTTAAGAGTTTCTGAGATTAAAATTTTTAAAAAAGAGAAAGGTTTTATTACTAGCAAATCTGCCATACAAGAAATACAAAGGGAAGTCCTTTAGTCTGAAATGAAAGGACACTAGACAGTAACTTGAATCCACACAGAAAAATAAAGAATCTGGGAAAGATAACTGCATAAGTAAACATAAAGCACAATATAAATGTATCTGTGTTTTTATTTCCTTTTTTCTTCTATTTGATCTAAAATATAACAGTCTAGGGTATAGAGTAATAGTAATAAAATTGTATTGATGAGCTTCTATCATACAAAGACATAATTTGTATGAAAATTATAACACCAAGAAACAGCAGCTATTTTGGAGCAAAGTTTTTGTATACTATTAGAATTTAGTTTGTATTAATCCAAACTGGATACCTTTAAGTTAATACATTACCTTTAATTCCCGGGGCAAACACTAAAAAGAACGTAACTTTTAAAACACAATATAATAAACAACAAATAAATTAAAACACTACAGTAGAAGATATCTATTTATCACAATAGAGGGCAATATGGGGGAATAGAGGGACAAAAAAAGACCTACACCATTTAGAAAACAACAAAAAAAAGGCAACTATAAATTCTATCTTATTAGTAATTTTATTAAACATAATGGATTATACATTCTAATCAAAAGGCAGAGATTTTAAAAGGTATACGAATAAAGAAAAAACCCATAATCCAACTAACTGCTACCTGCAAGTGACACATTTTGTATTCAAAGACAAGTAAATTGAAAGTAAAGAGATGGAAAAAATATGTACCATACAAAGAATAACCAAAAGAGAACTAGAGTTGCTATATTAATATTAGACATAACAGACTTTAAAGTAAACATTGCTACTAGAGAAAAACATTTTATAATGATAAAAAAGCTAATCTGTCAGGAAGACCAACAATTATAAATGTATCTGTAGTTAACAAGAGAGATTCAAATCAAATGAAAAATGTGACCATATGAGACAGAGAAATAAAGGGCTCAACAACAGTAGCTGGATACTTCAACACGCTACTTTAAAAAATGGATAGAGTATGGAGGTTCCTTAAAAAGCTACAAATAGAACTACCATATGACCCAGCAATCCCACTACTGGGCATATACCCTGAGAAAACCGAAATTCAAAAAGAGTCATGTACCAAAATGTTCATTGCAGCTCTATTTACAATAGCCCGGAGATGGAAACAACCTAAGTGCCCATCATCGGATGAATGGATAAAGAAGATGTGGCACATATATACAATGGAATATTACTCAGCCATAAAAAGAAATGAAATTGAGCTATTTGTAAGGAGGTGGATAGATCTAGAGTCTGTCATACAGAGTGAAGTAAGTCAGAAAGAAAAAGACAAATACCGTATGCTAACACATATATATGGAATTTAAGAAAAAAAAATGTCATGAAGAACCTAGGGGTAAGGCAGGAATAAAGACGCAGACCTCCTAGAGAACGGACTTGAGGTTATGGGGAGGGGGAAGGCTGAGCTGTGACAGGGCGAGAGAGAGTCATGCACATATACACACTAACAAACATAGTAAGGTAGATAGCTAGTTGGAAGCAGCCGCATGGCACAGGGATATTGGCTTGGTGCTTTGTGACAGCCTGGAGGGGTGGGATAGGGAGGGTGGGAGGGAGGGAGACGCAAGAGGGAAGAGATATGGGATTATATGTATATGTATAACTGATTCACTTTGTTATAAAGCAGAAACTAACACACCATTGTAAAGCAATTATACCCCAATAAAGATGTTAAAAAAAAAAAAATGGATAGAGAGGGAGGGGCTTCAAGATGGCGGCAGAGTAAGACGCGGATATCACCTTCCTCCCCACAGATACATCAGAAATACATCTACATGTGGAACTGCTCCTATAGAACACCTACTGAACGCCGGCAGAAGACCTCAGACCTCCCAAAACGCAAGAAACTCCCCACGTACCTGGGTAGGGCAAAAGAAAAAAGAATAAACAGAGACAAAAGGATAGGGACAGGACCTGCACCAGTGGGAGGGAGCTGTGAAGCAGGAAAGGTTTCCACACACTAGGAAGCCCCTTCACGGGCAGAGACTGCGGGTGGCGGAGGGGGTAAGCTTCGGAGCCGCGGAGGAGACCGCAGCCACAGTGGTGCCGAGAGCAAAGCGGAAATATTCCCGCACAGAGGATCGGTGCCGACCAGCACTCACCAGGCCAAGAGGCTTGTCTGCTCACCTGCCGGGGCAGGCAGGGCTGCAAGCTGAGGCTCGGGCTTCGGTCGGATCGCAAGGAGAGGACTGGGGTTGACGGCGTGAACACAGCCTGAAGGGGGCTAGTGCGCCACGGCTAGCCGGGAGGGATTCCGGGAAAAGGTCTGGACCTGCTGAAGAGGCAAGAGACTTTTTCTTGCCTCTTTGTTTCCTGGTGCGCAAGGAGAGGGGATTAAGAGCGCTGCTTAAAGGAGCTCCAGTGACGGGCACGAGCCGCGGCTAACAGCGCGGACCCCAGAGACGGGCATGAGACACTAAGCCTACTGCTGCAGCCACCAAGAAGCCTGTGTGCGAGCACAGGTCACTATCCACACCTCCCCTCCCGGGAGCTTCTGCAGCCTGCCACTGCCAGGGTCCCGTAATCCAGGGACAACTTCCCTGGGAGAATGCACGGCACGCCTCAGGCTGGTGCAATGTCACGTTGGCCTCTGCCACCGCAGGCTTGCCCCACATCCATACCCCTCCCTCCCCCTGGCCTGAGTGAGCCAGAGCCCCCGAATCAGCTGCTCCTTTAACCCCGTCCTGTCTGAGCGAAGAACAGATGCCCTCAGGCGACCTACACACAGAGGCAGGTCCAAATCCAAAGCTGAACCCCCGGAGCTGTGTGAACAAAGAAGAGAAAGGCAAATCTCTCCCAGCAGCCTCAGAAACAGCGGATTAAAGCTCCACAATCAACCTGATGTACTCTGCATCGGTGGAATACCTGAATAGACAACGAATCATCCCAAAGTGAGGAGGTGGACTTTGGGAGAAAAGATATATTATTTTTTCCCCTTTTTCTCTTTTTGTGAATGTGTATGTATATGCTTCTGTGTGTGATTTTGTCTGTAGAGCTTTCCTTTCACCATTTGTCCTAGGGTTCTGTCCGTCCTTTTCTTTTTTACCTTAAAAAAATTTTTTAAATACTTTTTTATTTTAATTGTTTTATTTTACTTTATTTCACCTTACTTTATCCTCTTTCTTTCTATTTTTTCTCCCTTTTATTCTGAGCCGTGTGGATGAAAGGCTCTTGGTGCTCCAGCCAGGAGTCAGTGCTGTGCCTCTGAGGTGGGAGACCCAACTTCAGGACACTGGTCCACAAAAGACCTCGCAGCTCCACGTAATAGCAAACAGCGAAAATCTCCCAGAGACCTCAATCTCAACACCAAAACCCAACTCCACTCAAAGACCAGCAAGCTACAGTGCTGGACAACCTATGCCAAACAAATAGCAAGACAGGAACACAGGCCCATCCATTAGCAGAGAGGCTGCCTAAAATCATAATAAGGTCACAGACAACCCAAAATGCACCACCAGACGTGAAACTGCCCACCAGAAAGACAAGATCCAGCCTCATCCACCACAACACAGGCTCTAGTCCCCTCCACCAGGAAGCCTACACAACCCACTGAACAAACCTTAGCCAGTGGAGACAGACACCAAAAATAATGGGAACTACGAACCTGCAGCCTGCAAAAAGGAGACTGCAAACACAGTAAGATAAGCAAAATGAGAAGACAGAAAAACACACAGCAGATGAAGGAGCAAGGTAAAAACCCACCAGACTTAACAAATGAAGAGGAACATAGCAGTCTACCTGAAACAGAATTCAGAATAATGAGAGTAAAGATGATCCAAAATCTTGAAAATAGAATAGAGAAAGTACAAGAAATGTTCAACAAGGACCTAGAAGAACTAAAGAGGAAACAAACATGATGAAAAACACAATAAGTGAAATTAAAAATTCTCTAGAAGGGATCAATAGCAGAATAACTGAGGCAGAAGAACGGATAAGTGACCTGGAATATAAAATAATGGAAATAACTACTGCAGAGCAGAATAAAGAAAAAAGAATGAAAAGAACTGAAGACAGTATCAGAGACCTCAGGGACAACATTAAATGCACCAACATTTGAATTATAAGGGTCCCAGAAGAAGAAGATAAAAAGAAAGGGACTGAGAAAATATTTGAAGAGATTATGGTTGAAAACTTCCCTAATATGGGAAAGGAAATAGTTAATCAAGTCCAGGAAGCACAGAGAGTCCCATACAGGATAAATCCAAGGAGAAACACACCAAGACACATATTAATCAAACTATCAAAAATTAAATGCAAAGAAAACATATTAAAAGCAGCAAGGGAAAAACAACAAATAACACACAAGGGAATCCCCATAAGGTTAACAGCTGATCTTTCAGCAGAAACTCTGCAAGCCAGAAGGGAGTGACAGGAAATATTTAAAGTGCTGAAGGAGGAAAATCTACAACCAAGATTACTCTACCTAGCAAGGATCCCATTCAGATTTGATGAAGAAATTAAAATCTTTACAGACAAGCAAAAGCTAAGAGAATTCAGCACCACCAAACCAGCTTTACAACAAATGCTAGAGGAACTTCTTTAGACAGGAAACACAAGAGAAGGAAAAGACCTACAATAACAAACTCAAAACAATTAAAAAAATGGCAATAGGAACATACATATCGATAATTACCTTAAATGTAAATGGATTAAATGCTCCCACCAAAAGACACAAACTGGCTGAACGGATACAAAAACAAGACCCATATATATGCTGTCTACAAGAGACCCACTTCAGACTTAGAGACACATACAGACTGAAAGTGAAGGGATGGAAAAAGATATTCCATGCAAATGGAAATCAAAAGAAAGCTGGAGTAGCAATTCTCATATCAGAAAAAATTAACTTTAAAATAAAGACTATTACAAGAGACAAAGAAGGACACTACATAATGATCAAGGGATCGATCCAAGAAGAAAATATAAGAATTGTAAACAGTTATGCACCCAACATAGGAGCACCTCAATACATAAGGCAAATACTAACAGCCATAAAAGGGGAAATCGACAGTAACACAATCATAGTAGGGGACTTTAACACCCCACTTTCACCAATGGACAGATCATCCAAAATGAAAATAAATAAGGAAACACAAGCTTTAAATGATACACTGAACAAGATGGACTTAACTGATATTTATAGGATAACAGAATACACATTCTTCTCAAGTGCTCATGGAACATTCTCCAGGATAGATCATATCTTGGGTCAAAAATCAAGCCTTGGTAAATTTAAGAAAATTGAAATTGTATGAAGTATCTTTTCCGACCACAAGGCTACGCGAGTAGATATCAATTACAGGAAAAGATGTGTAACAATTACGAACACGTGGAAGCTGAAAAATACACTACTTAATAACCAAGTGATCACTGAAGAAATCAAAGAGGAAATCAAAAAATACCTAGAGACAAATGACAATGGAGACACAACGACCCAAAACCTATGGGATGCAGCAAAAGCAGTTCTAACAGGGAAATTTATAGCAATACAATCCTACCTTAAGAAACAGGAATCATCTCAAATAAACCAGCTAACCTTGCACCTAAAGCAATTAGAGAAAGAAGAACAAAAAAACCCCAAAGTTAGCAGAAAGAAAGAAATCATAAAGATCAGATCAGAAATATATGAAAAGAAATGAAGGAAACGATAGCAAAGATCAATAAAACTAAAAGCTGGTTCTTTGAGAAGACATACAAAATTGATAAACCATTAGCCAGACTCATCAAGAAAAAAGGGAGAAGACTCAAATCAATAAAATTAGATATGAAAAAGGAGAAGTAACAACTGACACTGCACAAATACAAAGGATCGTGAGAGATTACCAGAAGCAACTCTATGCCAATAAAATGGAAAACCTGGAAGAAATGGACAAATTCTTAGAAATGCACAACGAGCCAAGACTGAACCAGGAAGAAATAGAAAATACGAATAGACCAATCACAAGCACTGAAATTGAAACTGTGATTTAAAATCTTCCAACAAACAAAAGCCCAGGACCAGATGGCTTCACAGGCGAATTCTATCAAACATTTAGAGAAGAGCTAACACCTATCCTTCTCAAACTTTTCCAAAATATAGCAGAGGGAGGAACATTCCCAAACTCATTCTATGAGGCCACATTCACCCTGATACCAAAACGAGACAAAGATGCCACAAAAAAAGAAAACTACAGGCCAATATCACTGATGAACATAGATGCAAAAATCCTCAACAAAATACTAGCAAACAGAATCCAACAGCACATTAAAAGGATCATACACCATGATCAAGTAGAGTTTATGCCAGGAATGCAAGGATTCTTCAATATATGCAAATCAATCAATGTGATACACCCTATTAACAAACTGAAGGAGAAAAACCATATGATCATCTCAATAGATGCAGAGAAAGCTTTCGACAAAATTCAACACCCATTTATGATAAAAACCCTCCAGAAAGTAGGCATAGAGGGAACTTTCCTCAACATAATAAAGGCCATATATGACAAACCCACAGCCAACATTGTCCTCAATGGTGAGAAACAGAAACCATTTCCACTAAGATCAGGAACAAGACAAGGTTGCCCCCCCTCACCACTATTATTCAACAAAGTATTTGAAGTTTTAGCCACAGCAATCAGAGACGAAAAAGAAATAAAAGGAATCCAAATCGGAAAAGAAGAAGTAAAGCTATCACTGTTTGCAGATGACATGATACTATACATAGAGAATCCTAAAGATGCTACCAGAAAACTACTAGAGCTAATCAATGAATTTGGTAAAGTAGCAGGATACAAAATTAATGCACAGAAATCTCTGGCATTCCTATACACTAACGATGAAAAATCTGAAAGTGAAATCAAGAAAACACTCCCATTTACCATTGCAACCAAAATAATAAAATATATAGGAATAAAACTGCCTATGGAGACAAAAGACCTGTATGCAGAAAATTTTAAGACACTGATGAAAGAAATTAAAGATGATACAAATGAATGGAGAGCTATACCATGTTCTTGGATTGGAAGAATCAATATTGTAAAAATGACTCTACTACCCAAAGCAATCTACAGATTCAACGCAATCCCTATCAAACCACCACTGGCATTTTTCACAGAACTAGAACAAAAAATTTCACAATTTGTATGCAAACACAAAAGACCCCGAATAGCCAAAGCAATCTTGAGAATGAAAAATGGAGCTGGAGGAATCAGGCTCCCTGACTTCAGACTTTACTACAAAGCTACAGTAATCAAGACAGTATGGTACTGGCACAAAAGCAGAAATACAGATCAATGGAACAGGACAGAAAGCCCAGAGATAAACCCACGCACATATGGTCACCTTATCTTTGATAAAGGAAGCAAGAATATACAGTGGAGAAAGGACAGCATCTTCAATAAGTGATGCTGGGAAAACTGGACAGCTACATGTAAAAGAATGAAATTAGAACACTCCCTCACACCATACACAAAAATAAACTGAAAATGGAATAAAGACCTAAATGTAAGGCCAGACACTATAAAACTCTTAGAGGAAAACATAGGCAGAGCACTCTATGACATAAATCACAGCAAGTTCCTTTTTGACACACCTCCTAGAGAAATGGAAATCAAAACAAAAATAAACAAATGGTACCCAATGCAACTTAAAAGCTTTTGTACAGCAAAGGAAAACATAAACAAGACGAAAGGATAACCCTCAGAAGAAGATATTTGCATGTGAAGCAACTAACAAAGGTTTAATTTCCAAAATATACAAGCAGCTCATGCAGCTCAATATCAAAAAAACGAACAACCCAATCCAAAAATGGGCAGAAGACCTAAACAGCCATTTTTCCAAAGAAGATATACAGACTGCCAACACATGAAAGAATGCTCAGCATCATTAATCATTAGAGAAATGCAAATCAAAACTACAATGTGATACCTTCTCACACCTGTCAGAATGGCCATCATCAAAAAATCTAGAAACAATAAATGCTGCAGAGGGTGTGGAGAAAAGGGAACACTCTTGCACTGTTGGTGGGAATATAAATTGATACAGCCACTATGGAGAACAGTATGGACGTTCCTTAAAAAACTGAAAATAGAACTACCATATGACCCAGCAATCCCACTACTGGGCATATACCCTGAGAAAACCATAATTCAAAAAGAGTCGTGTACCACAATGTTCATGGCAGCACTATTTACAATAGCCAGGACATGGAAGCAACCTAAGTGTCCATCGACAGATGAGTGGATAAAGAAGATGTGGCACATGTATACAATGGAATATTACTCAGCCATAAAAACAAACGAAATTGAGTTATTTGTAGTGAGGTGGATGGACCTAGAGTCTGTCATACTGAGTGAAGTAAGTCAGAAAAACAAATACCATATGCTAACACATATACATGGAATCTAAGAAAACAAAATAGTCATGAAGAACCTAGGGGCTAGATGGGAATAAAGACACAGACCTACTAGAGAATGGACTTGAGGATATGGCGAGGGGGAAGGGTAAGCTGTGACAAAGTGAGAGAGTGACATGGACATATATACACTACCAAATGTAAAGTAGATAGCTACTGGGAAGCAGCCGCACAGCACAAGATCAGCTAGGTGGTTTGTGACCACCTAGAGGGGTCGGATAGGGAGGGTGGGAGGGAGGGAGATGCAAGTGGGAAGAGAGATGGGAACATATGTATATGTATAACTGATTCACTCTGTTGTAAAGCAGAAACTAACACACAATTGTAAAGCAATTATACTCCAATAAAGATGTTAAAAAAAATGAGCTGATAAATAACTTGTACATTAAGAACAAACAAAAAAAATGAATAGAACAAGTAGGCAGCAGGTTAATGAAGGAATAAGGGACTTGAACCACACTATGAATTATTTAGACGTAAGAGACATCTCTAGAACACTCCATTCAACAATGGCAAAATACATATTCTTCTTAAATGAACATCAAACATTGTCCAGTAAACATTATATGTTAGGTCATAAAACAATCCACAGTGAATCAGAAAATTTAATCATACAGTATATGTTTTCTTATCACAATGGAATAAAATTAGAAGTCAATAACAGAAGGAACTTTGGAAAACTCAGTAATATGCCAAAATTAGACAACATAATCTTATATAACTAATGGGTGAAAGAAGAAATCACGTTGGAAAATGTCAATACCTTGTGATAAATGAAAGCAAAACACAGCATACCAAAGTCCTGGGATTTAGCTAAAGCAATTCCTAGAGGGAAATTTGTAGATGTACATGCCTATATTAAAAAAAGGAGAAAGGTATCACATTTTAAACTAATCTTTTACTTTGAGGAACTAGAAAAATAAGAGCAAACTAAACCCAGGGAAAATGGAAGGAAATCATAAAGATTAGGGATGAAATAAATGAGGTAGAGAAAATAACAGAGAAAATCAACAAAATCGAAACCATTCTTTAAATAGAGTAATAAAATTTTCAAATCTTTAGCTAGACTGAGCAATGAAAATGAGAAGAATTGAATTACTAAACTTGTGGATTAAAAAAGGGGACATAAATGCCAGCAAATATTATTATAAAAAAATGCTATGAAAAAGTGTTTTCCAATAAATTAGATAGCCTACAAGAAATTGACAACTTCTGAGAAAGACAGAAACTACTGAAACTAACTCAAGAATAAATAGAAGTTCTGAATCAATAGGTCTATAAATGTAAAAAAGTTGAGTTACTCATCAAAACACTTCTAAGAAAATCTCAAGCCGAAATAGCCTACTAGTGAATTCTACTAGACAGTTAAAGAAGAAATAATACCAATCTTCCACAAATCTTCCATAAAATAGAAAAAAAAAGTTCCCAATTCATTCTATGAGACCCTAATACTAGAACCAGACAGAGACATTATAAGTATCAACTAATATCCCCTTTGAATATAGATGCAAAAGTCCTCAAGAAAATACTGGCAAACCAAATTCAGCAAATATAAAAACAATTATAAACTCTGACCAATTAGAATATATCCCATGAGTGTAATGTTGGTTTAGCACCTGAAAAGTCAATCAATGTAATACACTATGTTAACAGTATAAAAGACATAAACAACAGAATCACTTTAATACATTCAGAAAAAGCATTGGGAAAATCGATTACCCTTTCATGATAAACACTCTTAACAAACTAGGGATAGAGGGGAATTTGAACCTAAAAAAGCATCTACCAAAAACAAACAAACAAACAAAAAACAAAATACAGCTAACATTATACTTAGTGGTGACAGACTGAATGCTTTCCACCAAAGATCAAGAACAAGAGAACAATGTCTATTCTCACCACTCCTGTCCTACATTGTACAGAAGATTCTATCATGACCAACTAAGAAAGAAAAAGAAATAAAAGGCATCCAGATCAGAAAGGAAGAAGTAAAACTCAGTTTGCAGATTACATGATTTTGTTTATAGAAAATCCTAAGGAACTCACTAAATTGCTATTGGAACTAAAAACTAAGTTGAGGAAGGTTGCAGGGTAAAAAAGAAACAAAAACATAGAAACTTAATAGCATTTCTATATACTAGCAATGGAATATCCAAAAATGAATTTTAAAAATTCTATTTATAATAGCATCAAAAAGAATAAAATACTTAGGAATTTAAGTACAAAAAATTGTATACTTAACAAAACCAAAACCAAAATTGTATACTTAACAAAACCCCACAAAATATTATGAAAAATCTTAACAAGGACCTAAATACATGGAAAAACATCCCATGATTATGACTCATAAGGTTTAATGTTGTTAAGCTGACAATACTCTCAAAATTAATTTTCAGATTCAAAATATTTACCATCAAATTTTTTTACAGATGTCTAGCTTATCCTAAAATTTGTATGGAAATGCAAGGAAGCCCAAAGACAAAACAATCTTCCAGAAAAACAAGAAAGGTGGATGACTCACACTTCCCAATTTCAAAATTGTCTACAAAGCTATAGTAATCAAGACAGAGTGTTACTGGCATATGTATAGACGTATAGGTCATGAAATAGTATCAAGTGTTCAGAAATAAACCCTCCCATTTATAGTCAATTGGTTTTTGACAATGATGCCAAGAAAACTAATTGGGAAAGAATCATGGGGTTTGTTGGGTTTTTTTTTAAAAAAATAGTGTTTGGACAACTTGAATATGCACATGCAAAGTATAAAGCTGCATGCCTAACATAGGCCATACACACATATTATCTCAAAATGCACCAAAGTCCTAAATTTAAAAGAGAAAATTATAAAACTCTTAGGAGAAAACATCTTTATAAATCTCTGTGATCTTAGGTTAGGCAATGGCTTCTTAGATATGACAGCAAAAGTGCAAAGAGCGAAAGAAAAAACAGATAATTTGGACGTAATCAATATTAAAAGTTTTTGAGTTGAAAAGAACAGCAACAAGTTAAGAGTATAACCCAGAAAATTGGAGAAAATCATATATCTGTTAAGGATTCATGTCCAAAGTACATAAAGAATACTTGCAGCTCAACAACTAAAAGATAAATAAATCCAACTAAAAACTGGGCAAGTGATTTTAATAGACATTTCTCCAAAGATACACAAAGGGAAAGTAAGTATATGAAAAGATCCTCAGCATCATTAGCCATCAAGGAAATGCAAATCAAAACCTCAAGGAGATTCCACTTCACACACACTAGGACTGCTACTGTCAAAAGTATAGCAAGCACTGGCAATGTTGTGGAAAAAATGGAATCGTCACCTGTTGCTGGCTGGTATGTCAAATGGTGCAGCCACTCTGGAAAACTTTGGCAGTTCCTCCAAGGGTTAAACTATAGCTGTCATATGGTCCAGCAATTCCACCCTTAGGTATATACCCAGGAGAAATGAAAACACATGTCTATACTAAAACTTATATAGAAATGTTCATAGCAGCAGCATCTATAATATTCAATAAGTGGAAATAACCCAAATGTCCATCAACTGATGAATGGATGAAGAAAAATGGAACATCCATACAACGGAATACCATTCACCAATAGAAGAGTGTAAAGTAATGGCAAATGTTATAACATGGATGAATCTTGAAAACATGCTAAATGAAAGGAGCCAGTCATAAAAGATCACATATAGTAGGAAATGCCCTTAATAGGCAGATACATAGAGGCAGAAAGTAGATTAGTAGTTGCCAGAGGGTGGTGGGGAGAAAGGAATTGACAGCGAACTGCTAAGGGGTGGTTTGAGGATTTCATTCAGGAAGGATGAAAATGTTCTAAAATTAGTTAGTGATGATGGTTGCAAAATTATGTGAATATATTAAAACCTCTGAATTGTACGCTTAAAGGTATTATTTTATGATAAGTGAATCATATATCAATAAAGCTGTTTTTTTTTTTAAATGCAATTGCGGGGTATGAGTGGGACATGTTCTTTTTCAGCTGGCATTAGCCCCTGGAAGAAGGTATTTCAACTGACTTTAGACATATTAGGAAGGCACTTTACTGTAATATTACCCTGAGGTACAGTCCCCTCAAGACTACGCAGAGGGGTACAAGGTAATCCTCCCCACTAAAATCAGTGCTGTGATCCAAAGTAGTGACAATGAGTCACTAAAACCCAAAATATGTCCATCACAATTAATAACAACGTCCCCTAAAGAAATAATCTACACAGGGTAACTCGGTTGATTGAAAAAAGAAAAAGGAAGTAGTTATGTATGTTAGTGTTTTTTTAATGATATTTGTAACCCCAAATTCAGTGGTGACTATTACATGATCAGTCTGGAACACAGCAAATCTTTTAATTGGAAGAGTAGAAGAACTCAGAGTTGTAGGAAAAAAATAAGTTACTTAATTATAAAAAGAACATTAATATGAGTAAGATCATTTGAAAACACAGACAATGTAGGGAGATGGGGAAAAATGTATATTCTATTGGAACATACAATATGAATGGAATATTTTGCATTCTTTCATCTCCAGGAGGAGCAAAAAGATGACAGTGGACATTTTATTAAAGAGTGACTATTTAAGTAAAGGCTTAACTGTGCACATGTCACCTTCTGTTGTCTTGGTAATAGGAGCTGTACCCTTAAGTAATAATATTACAGTGGAGAATAAGCACTTGCAATGAAACCCATAATTAATAATTAAAGTCACCCTAGTTAGCTTTACTTCGGAGAAAGATCTGGGGAAGAGTTTGGGAGGGAAATGTACCTCACAAATAAGTTCACAAAGAAAAGAATTTGAGTTGTAGTGCATAAAATAACAAGGAGCATTTGAGGAAAAAATACACCTCTTCACAGAAAAAAATATTTCTTTTAGTGATTTGATTAGATATCATTGATAATAAACATGTTATACCCACACATTTTTTGCATTTGTTCAATCCATTGTTACGACTAGAAAGCATAATGGACACACAAAGGGAAAAAGCCTGTCCTCCCAAAAACCTGTGTGAGTAAACTTGGGATTGAAACATCCCAAGTAGTACAGCAGCTGACTTCTTGGACAGCTCTCCCTGTTCCAAGCTCCTTCTAACGATAAAAGGGCCCACTTAGGAATAGAGCAGAGAGCCCATCTCAATCACAGATAAAACTTCTGAGTCTCCTTAAGATAACCTTCCCTAGAATTTCACAGCTATGATATTCTGTTTATTTGTATGATCACTGTGACTTTATCATCTCTTTTCTACCTTCCCCAACCATGCACCCACCTAGATATATGTTTAATAGAGGCAGCAGTCATGTTTATTTTATTCATCTCAAAGTCTATATCTACAATATAATGTATTGCCTAATACACAGGTTCAAAATAAATTTTATATAATTAATCAATACCTAATAAAAAAGAGAAAATAATAGAGAATAATTATGTAATCTAAAAAATGCCTAGAATTTATTTTTCTTATATTTCTATTTTCTATGGTATTTCACTCTCCTGACTTAAATACTGGAATTTTGTTATTTTATTGATGTTTCAATAAAGGGTTTGTTTTGCTAAGAAAAATCAAAAGTGGATGTGTCAATTGACTGTCATATAAAACTTCTGTTTTTGTGGGGGTTTTTTGGTCCTAAAAATGACAATGTATTTATCTCAGGTTTCTACCCTTGAACCACTTTTCTTCTCCTTACACTTCTCCTCATTGTCAATGGGTAGATTCCCAAATATTTACCTCAGTCCTGATTCTGAGCTGTAGATCTGTTCTTCCGTCCTGCTTATCCATCCTGGACGTTCAGTCTTATTAAATACAGCATGCACACATTTAAACTTTGCTCTGTGAACTGATTCTCCTTGACTACTCACAACATCTGTAAAGTAACACTACCTTTTTCCCAACCACCTAATTTAGAAACCTGAAAGTGATCCAGGGTAACTTCATTTCCCACACTCTCCATGCATACACTCAATCACAAAATCTTGTTTATTTCATTGATTCCTTCTTATTTACTGCTATCACAACTACCTTAGTTCAGAAAATCATCATTTTTACCTGGGTTGTGGCAGCATTCTTGACTTACAGCCTGTCCTTTCAATTCACCTCCTGCTCTGCTGCCAGAATCACCTTGCTAAAATACGAAACAGATTATGCCACTCCCCTGCTTAGAATATGTCAATAGTCCAAGACTCCTTAGCAAGACATACAATGTCCTTTAAGATCCTGTTCCACCTGCCTCTCTAGCATCTTCTGCTACTCTCTGACATGTTCTCCACTACTACCAAGTTAGTTCTTTTCCACATCTTTTAACATCTGCCTCAAATACTAATATCTCACCTCCAATCTCCACCCCACAGTTTTTCTATCGATCATCGTAGTTTAACACAATATAAGGTACGTGCACAACTTAGTCAGCCGGTGTGGTACTATTCATTATAGCCTCTCAGGTACCTAGGCAGATGGAGGCTACATACAAACCTGTGTGTCTGCAGTTTAAGTGGTTCTTAAACCCACTGCTTGGAAGTGATACACATACATCAACCCCACTTATATTTCATTGACCAACTCAGGTGCATTCCCATGCCTAACTTCACAGTGGGCACAGAAGTGCAATCCTTCCATTGGTCTGAAAGGCACAAAGCTATATTATATTAGTAAAATTTCACCTTCACACTACACTCCTTTATGATTCAGCCTAGGCATCAACTTAATGGGAAAACTTCTTTGTTCATTCAGTTTTTTTAGCACATCTTTCTCAGAGCATGTACCAAACAACTGCAATTTGTAGACTATGTTTTGTCATCCTCAACTAACTGAACTCCATGGGATAGAAGCTACATTTTATCTGTGTATTCCTAGTTCCTGTATTGTATGATGGCCAGCATAGTGTAATTACATAACTATATATTAAGTGAGTGAGTGAATGAATCACTGAATGAATGAGTGAATGAATTAATTGTAACCAGTTTCTGGAGATTCAATTATGTAAGGAATTCTGCCCCATTAGGACCCTCTTTCAGAAGGGTGCTCTGCTTTATCTAAAAATAAGATGACCCAAATTGAACCCAAGGCAAATTCTAATATGTCACATATTCTATCGGGAAAAAAAAACTTAAATTAAAGCTGTACATGTTCTCTCAACCCTCCCTCCTAAGATATGATTTCCCCTGAGGCCTATGTATCTCACTCCACCTCACAATGGTAACACAAAGTAAGACTGATTCTGTGAACCCTAAGCTTTGTAGAAGACTGTGAAACCAATTATACTATAAATAAAAATGAAAGACTTTGTCTAGGAGATTTATCACTGGCAAAATAGGCCAGGACCTAAGGAATTATTTTTGTTTACATCACTGGGTTGCAATGATTAGAGGTGTATGACAATAAATAATTAAATCCATTATTAAACACATAAAACACACACAAAATTACTGATTCACAATTTTGGGGATATTTTACCCTACCAAACTCTACTTCTCATGCATGTCATATATTGTACTGGGTCTCAATCTTTAAAACAAAGTAGAGCTTTCCTCTTGATTAAAGGAAACGTAGATGAAACAAATGTCAGGCAAGCCCACGTAACTAGCTAGTGGCCTGCAGGAATAAAGCTTTGAGAATCACGACCTGTATTCAAGGACCCGGTAAGTCTACAGCCAATACTCACCATGACTGCGTTGCAGGGCAGAGGCGAGAGTGACCTGCCATGTACTGTCTTCCTACTGAATTTCACTGTAGATTAGATGATTTAATAGTGCATAATCTTTAGAATGAAATGAGTTTTTCAAAGTCTGTGTCAAGGTCTGATTGCCCTGAATTAGCAGTTCATATATTCACATATTTTTTTTCAAGAACAATAAAGTAACAGTCAGTAGCTAACTTTTTGAGTTCTGTACCAGGCTCTGTGTACCTTATCTCATTAAATCCCTGTTTGGGTACTGCTTTTATCCTCACCTTCCAGACGAAGAGAGGAAGGCTCAGAGAGTATAAATAAATTGTGTGAGGTCATACGGTGCTGGAAACCTTTAATATTACACTATTCTGCCAGTTTCCCAGATATTTCCAGATGGCTTGGATGATATCTCAAAATTGAAGAATGGTTTTTAATTTCCACATCATTTAAATCTCTGCTACTTCAAAATATTAAGTTTAGAGATAATACTCTGGCAAAGGACCCTTAGCTTTCTTAACCAATCTGTCCTTGACCTATTGTATTTGACCAGCACAGTGTTTAAGAAAAAGATTTTTTAATGCTTTGAGGCTGGGAAGGCATTCATGCTGCATTCCCACACAACCACTCCCTACTGTGATACACCTCGGTAAGTCACACGTTATTATTTTAATAGCCTCCAAAGACATTTGAGTTTATTATATCTCCTGACACAATCAACATCATTTCTGCCCACGAGGTCTCCTTGGTTCCTCTCTTACATTCAGTTTAGCCTCTGACATAGTCCTGATTTTATTGGCAGGGCCCATAATCATTCCATCTTTTATGTTAAAAAAAAAAAAAAAAAGGAAAATCCCATGTACCTCAAAGTATTAATATGGTCATAACACAAATTCATTTAATATGACTCTTTGTAAGTTACATTGTGAATTTAACAGAACAACTGTGTTAAGAAAAGAGAGGCAGAGAAAGCCAATCTCCCAGAATGGAATTTCAGACCGTCAGGTTAATATGAAGTATTTTGGGGATATATGAGGATCATTTAGTGAGCAACTCAAATTCCAACTTGTGGGTAAGCATTTCTGCATAAAATAGAGCCCAGAAACGCCCACATTCCTACTGCTGACCACGGTCTGTTAGGTTAATTTCCTCTATTAATTGAATCACTGACATTCTTTCCTTCATCTAAATTGGAAACAGGAATTGTACTGAATGACTTTTCTACTCATATTTGTAATATGGGAAGAATTAGTGCTTCATTTTTCCCTTTTTTAAAAACTTTGACCAGTTCACAAAAGGACACTTATTTAAATAATATACAAGTAGTAATTTATGTGCTATAACCTATTTACATATAGTTAAACTCATTATCAGAGTTCTAAAATTTTCTTGAAATTTTTTACCTTATAGGTCTAAATTCTATAAAACATTGTCAGAGAAAGTGTAGAAAATGTTTATCAACACATGATTTCTTTTTTGTTTTCTTTTCGTTTTATGTAAAGTAAATGGTCGCAGAACTATCTTGGTCTAACTACCTTAATGGGATTTTTTTGGAATATTTTTATAATCTGTAAAAGATATATCTTCCATGCTAGAGAATAACCATATCATAATGAAAACATTAGCCTTCCTGTCAGTTTTCAACTTTTTAATCTTTTAGAATTTAGATCAAATTCTCTGCTTGAATTGACAGTCCCTGCCTAATCCCTCCAAATTCTGGGAGCTTTATATATTATCATCTTAGCGTTTAATGGAATGTAACTCTACACAGTGCAGACATAAATCCAAAATGCCTATAATTAAAGAGAACTCATTTTTTCAGGGATGCACGTTCATACCTAAGACTTCACCCAAATTAGTTAAGGAATTTCCTAAAATATAATAAAATAGTTTTGTGATTTCCTCCATGTTTCTCTCAGTTACCTAGGGTGCCTAGTTTGAGGGGTATTTACATATGAAATATTTACCTTCCTTGCAATCATTTATTTAGCTAAGGAAAAAGATATTATCAATAATTTTAAAAAGTGCTTAGGAGCTAAATAAATATTCTTCACCCTCTTTAGTCAATCTATTTAGAAGAATGACTTTTTAAAATTGACCTGACTCAATTAGTAGCAGCAGTCAATCAGCCTAAAATTATCTACTGATTATTTATGCATCATTTCAAGCCAAAAGGGGCTTGATTCATCAGGAAAGCATGGGTTTATTAGTGTGAAAAGGCTCTGCTAACCAAAAAGGTCAGTCGTTATTATGTAATAATAATATTGACTGGACATAGAATACCCTGGATTTTAATGTTAGGAAAGGGTGTGAAGTAAAGTGGTCTGTGTCCATGGAATCAATATCCTTTGCACTTCTCAGGTGTATGTGCCTACATTCAGAATGAAGGTACTCATCATTATAGAATATGATTTAGATAATTTAATAAGGTGTGAATGAGATTTCTGTGGAAACAAGGATTTCCTTCAGACTAGCACTTGATTTGGTTTCTTTGTGCTTCAATACAAACTACAAATCCTCACAATGCTCTTTCTAAATTTCTATTAGATTTTTAAAAAGCTTAGAGAAAAGTTCATGAGATTCTTAGATTAAGGTAGCTAAACAGAAATACTTTTATTGGTGTATATTCTGAAGATGTTTATCATTTATGTATACTACTTAAATGTTTCCTGATCCTTCATAGTCAAAGTGCCATGAATATTAGAGATGAAAAACTGAGAAAATATAAATATATACATATTTATATGTGTATATATATCAATTTGAGCTTTATAAGAAGCCATTTTTGTACTACTATTGGAAGGTGTTTGAGTATTTGTTTAACCTTCTGCTTCCTTGCAGACAGAATATATATATATGCATATATACACACACATACAGTAATTATAATTATATAAATTAATATATATTTACATGTAATTTATCATACATATAATTTACCAATATATTTATTAAACATAATTTATTATTTACTAAGATAGAATATATATATCTTGGTGAAAAATATATATATATTAGTAAAAATACTCATGCCTGAAAGCTGACAGGAAATTGCAATCCTGTAAAAGCATAAGGATAGTAATCAAATTAATCTTCTTGTGCTTCCCTGGTTGCACAGTGGTTGGGAGTCCGCCTGCCGATGCAGAGGACATGGGTTCGTGCCCCGCTCCGGGAAGATCCCACATGCTGCGGAGCGGCTGGGCCCGTGAGCCATGGCCGCTGAGCCTTTGTGTCCGGAGCCTGTGCTCCGCAACAGGAGAGGCCACAACAGTAAGAGGCCCGTGTACAACAACAACAAAAAAATTAATCTTCTTAAAATATTTCTAATCATAATCCTTCCCTGTCCCCAAAACCTTATTCATGAATTCCATTTAGTTAAGTAAACAAAAGTCCCACCAACTCCTTACCCAGATGTTCAAAGCTCTCCATGGTATATGCTCAACCTCTGTTGGCAAACACTTCTCACTCTGTCCTTCTTTTACAATATACATGTCTTGTATCATCGTAGTAATTTTTCTCATTTTATTCTCCCTTCTCAAAATGGTCATCCCTGGTTTTTTTACATGTCTGAATTGTACCTACCCTCCAAGGGCAAGCATAAATGTCACTTTGACCAGAAGCCTGCCCTGATTTTATCTGGAGGCATTTATTTCTCATGCTTCTAAACTTTCAAAGGACTTTATTTATGCCTCTCTCACTACAGTCATTACTTTCTATTTTTTATTGTACTTATTTCCATTATTAGCCATTACTTTACGCCCAGTCAGTATCTGAGCATGATTGACCTTTGTATTTTTCACAATGTTGTGCATAGTAGGTGCTCAATATATTATTGACTGAAGCAAGGCTATAATAGTAGAGAAGTCACCATGACAGTAACAGTAATGATTGCTTATCATTAACTGAGTAATTTGTAAGTGCTGAGAACTGGGTTAAGTAAGTACTTTATACTCACCAGGGAGAATCTAAAATTTACAAAGTGTAAAAATCAATCTATTTGACTCTAAATATTCTGGGTATATGTCTATCCAAAGTTACCACAAAATAATTTTAAGAATGATCAATAAAAAGATTTTTAAATTCAAAGTGAATATTATAACAATGTTTGCTACTTCTATGAAAGCTCAAAACCCTTAATGTTCATCACATTTTTATATTTTGGGAAGATTTTTTAAATGATATACATCTTTAAAGAAAAGATCATCAATTTCTGATGCTGTTCACAACCACAAAACCTGAGAAGGTGAAGGGAATGCCGTTAAATGCCACTGAAGCTTAGAAAAGTGTTTTCAGACCTCATTCATTTCCTCTGTCAGTAAGAAAATATTGCGTTCAGACAATAGAAAAGAAACTAGTAATAGAAATTGCTGCAAATTCTGTTTGTGTTGATCCTTTAGGTTCAAGCCTTTCATTTCATGGGCTGCACCTGTTAAGAAGAGGGCTGGGGGAGCTGGATTATTCATTTCTATAATTAAAGAGATACCCAGTCATTGAAATATAATGCGTTTCTCTGTGACTGACAGCCGCTATGATTGGATGTTAGCGATGGGCCACATGGAAGATGAATTCAGGTAATATCCAATTTTTTTTCCTCCTTCTCTCAGAAATGTCTCAAATTGACACTAATTTGATAGTCTCAAATCCCAGAGCCCCATGGATACTGAGAATGGAATGTAAAGAAATTCTCCTTGGTGTCAGTCAGCAACTCTCTTTTCTTCAGGTTACAAAAGGTGATTGACAGGAAGAGAAGGCCTGCTCACTGCTACAACAGAGATGAACTTGAAAACTGGATTGGCAGACATCTGCTCTGGATTTTTTTTTCTAATTGGGATACCAGTGATGATGAAGAGTTGATGATAAGAGTTCATGGGAAGACAGATACCTTTAACAACCACTTTCAAAGTCAGATGGCACAACAGAGAAGCCCCAAGCAAATTAAAGCCAGGGTTCACTGAACACATTTTCCTTCTTCCTTTTAGCCATTCACTTAACACCAAATTAAAGATTAGAGGTAAAAATACAAAGACCCCTACTCTAGGTCTAGGACTAGGACTTTGCCTTAGGACTTCCCCATAAAATATAGTATCCCAAACACTTCACCCTTTGCACATTGTAAATGAGGAATAAATAAACACAAGTTGAGTAAAAGAGAGTAAAAAAACAAAGAATACAATTTTCCTCAAAAACAAAAATAGGAAGGCAAGTTGCCTATTTGCAATATTTTAAGTGAACTATAGATGACCCTAAAGAGGCCACACATACACACATGCACACTATAGGTACCAGAGGTGAAGGCCCTCTGCTCACGGGAGCAGAATTTGATGCAGCACCTCTCAGTGCACATTACTTTGCCTTGGTCAGGTGAATCTTTGCACACCAGGCCAGGTCTGGCCAGATCTCATCTTGATACATCTGCCATTATCTGGAAAAACTTGCATGATATATGTTTCAGGGAATATATATTCAATAGCAATAAGGCTAATTTCTCAACGAGAGTTAAGTGTTCAGGTATTACAAATAACTACATCCAGCACCCTAGAAAGCAGTTTTACCCAAAATAAAGCACTTTCCAAATACAAGAAAATCATACCAGAAAAAGAAATATATTACTAGTTTAAATTTCCAATTAATTCATTACCTGGTATAAGCATTAGGGAGGAAGTATGAGTCATACAAGTTTCTGAATATTAACTCCATGTGTTTTCACTGCCTTACTATCAGCACCTAGAAGACTTCCTAGTATATAGCTGGCTTACAATTACTTGTTAAACTAATGGATATGCAAAAAATATTCAGAATGCTGGGCCATCTCCCAGATATTGTTCAGAGCTCAGGTGATCCAAACTAGCCCCGAAATAGAAAATACCCAAGGTATTTCCAGTTCTATATTGGCTTCTAGTACTCTCATTTCTAACTTGATTGTTTTAGAAAACCCAAATAGGGCTTGTTTAATTAGCAGCAAATGTTGCAAACTGTTAAAAATACAACTTCAGCTGAAACCCTTGCCCTTTTCATTTCCACCACCTTATTCAACCTTATGTTAACATCTTCTTTTATTACAGGGCCTTCCTTTTAAATCCTGAGGAGAAAGTATGCATTGGGAGTTGTATTTGAGTTGCATGTACCACCTGAATGCAATTCCTTAAGAACTTGTGTGCTATTGTCTATTGTAGAAAATAGCCCATCAAGCCTGCTAAGACAAAGATTCAAGGCGAAGAACAGATTGCTGAGCTTTCCAAAGATACAATTATCCATCTCATGGCTAGATCATCTTAGCATAGATAAGAACAAGACTGTCAGAGAGCTGAAATGATGTTGTGCCATCTACCAGTTACACCAACAGGTGCACAGAGAAAATGTATCCACTCATTTATTCAGCAAATATTTATTGAACATTTACTTCAGGTAAGCTCTGTGCTATGATCTTTGCTAAAGAAGTGCATACACAGTTCCTGCAAGGAACTCCCAGTCTGGCAGTGGAGATACAGGGGTAATCCTTGGTCAAATTTCTCTCTGTGGGACAGAAAATGTCTGCCAAAAATTGGCAGACAAGAAATGACTTTGTCTTCCACTTCACCCAAAAATAAAGATGAAAATCACAAAGTTTGATTAGTAAGTTAGTCACAGTAATTTCTGTGTGCCCAGACATTACAAACCAACGTAAGTAAACAAGTACTGCGAGAAATATATAATACACCAAGGTTCCTATCGGAACTCCTTTTATCCAAAAATTCCTTTGCTCAGTTTTAAGGTTGCTACTAAGTAATTGTCTTCTATTCCTTAAACCTGCCTCAAATGAGATAATGCAATCATGACTACAGATTTCACCACTGCTAATCATTCTGCCCCGGGGAACGTTTCCAGACAGGTGAAATTTTCTCCACCTTCTTTTGAGTTACTCAGCTGGTAACCCTTCTTCATCACCCAAACCTTCAAAAAAAAAAAAAATGCAGAAAGCCTAAAACTGCTCACATTTAAAAATTCCTCACTAGTAAGAGCTAAAACAAATGATATTTGAGTTAAATACTGTTTATTATCCCCTGGAGTACGTAATAAATCAACAGTAGAAAAACGCTTTGACGAATCTCCATCCCTGTGACCCAGAACATCATCTCCCTGCTCCCCAGAGAGCCATAGTCAGTTTCAAGATGGCGACAGAGAAAGACAGACCCCCGGCACCACTCACCTACCAAAGACACACCCAATTTACAGCTACGTGTGCAACAACGTCCTCTGAAAAAAGCCTAAAGGCTGTGGCTCCAGAAACTCCTCGGTGAAGGATAGAAGGCTCACATCAAAGCAGGTAGGAGAAGCTAGGACACAACTTCCCCACACACCCTGACCCCAGCTCCGCGACCCAGTCAGAAGGGAACCCGAAAGCCAGAGTTTCTTCCTGAGGAGCGAAGGGTTTGAGCCCCACCTCACGCACCCCCAACTTTTAGGACCTGCACCTGAGAGATGAGCCCCCGAAACACCTAGTTTTGAAAACATCAGGGGTCATGTCCACGATATATCCAGAGTATATCAGGGATTTGAGAAGAGAGCTGGCAGCTCGGACTCACCTGCCCCAGGGCGCAGCGTGGAAGCGGCTAGACGGAGAAGCGCCCAGGTTTTGTGGAGAAAAGGCTCATTTGCTCATCTTGGAGCGTCAGCCTGAGGGGCAGGTAGCTGATTTGACGCGCATTTGACGCCTGCTGGGTGCCCTCTAGGGTCGGAACCAGGGCGCAGCCTTTGCCTCTTCCGCTTTGCGCCAGCCCGTGGGCGCCATTTTTCTTTTTTTTTCTTTCGCTTTTTTTTTCCTTTTTCTCGTCCTGGTCGGGGCCATCGCTGCATTCTCATTCTACCGCCCTCCAGAGCACCAAAATCTCTCAGAGGGGAATTTTTACACGCAGCTGGTGCCCAGGTTTTAGTTTCTGGCGTCTGGGTCTTTGCAGCAGCTGCCCTGGGGATGCCTCTTGATCGCTTGGCCCTGATAGGGGGGTGGGGCTTGCATTACTGGGCCCCACGGGCCTGTAACAAGCGAAGAGATAGTGCTTAAAAGGCTACCACCCCTAGGGCAACACACACACGACTGACTTTAACACACTCCCAGTCTTTCTGTGAAAGAGGCCTGTTTGCCTGTCCAGAAGCTTCAGCCTGAATCTTAAAGGCAAAAAAAGAAAAAAAAAAAAAAAGCTCATTGTTACAGAGAACGGATTGGTGGATGTCAGAGGTGGGTGGAGGTGGGCGAATGGGCAAAAGGGTGTCGAAAGGTACACATTTCCAATTATAAAATACATAAGTCAGGGGTATGTAATGTACAGCATGGTGACTATAGTTAATAATTCTGTATTGCATATTTGAAAGTTGCTAAGAGAGTAAATCTTACAAATTCTCTTCATAAGAAAATAAAACTTTGTTAACTATAGTGATGAATGTGGTCTACATTTATTGTAGTGATGATTTCACTGTATACACAAATATCAAATTTCACTGTATACACAATACCTTCTGCACCTGAAACTAAAGTTATATATCGATTATACCTCAATTTTTTTAAAAAAGAACCATAATTAGGCCTAGCCCAAGGAAGAAAGTCACTTTTGATTTCAGCAGTTTCTCAAAAATGTCAGGTAGGCAAAGAAAAAGCAATCAAATCTGGTGAACTAAGTGATAATATACATGGTCTTATAAAAGGAGCCTCCAATTCCATCTTCTCAGGAAGTCTTCCAAGAGAAGGTCATTGCTGGGATGAATCTTTCATACTCAATAGGAATTAGCCAGGAGGAGGAGAGACAGAAAAAAAGAAAAGGAAATTGATTCAGTAGGACAAACAGAACATGCCAAGGCATACTAAACAGCATTAAAATATGAGAGACCAGAGAGACGTCTCACTATGGGCACAAAAAAGTTGAATCTAGCTAAAGTATATATATAAATTGAGACATCTGAGGCGGTAGAAGTAGGATAGCAGTAGAATGTACAGTAAGTTAGACAAAGAATAGAGAAGTAAGAAGTTCAGTAGGTAGGTAGATAGGAAGCAAGTTTGGGCAAGTTCATGAGGATCTTATAAAACTTTGGTATGAAACTTGAACTTGATCCATAGAATGGTGACCCATGAATAATTTTAAACCAGCTCCTCAGATCTGTGATTCAGAGAGATCATTGTGATTCCAGTGTGGATAGAGGGGTAGAGACTGATAAGGCTAAAGACAGTAAAGAATCAGGTAGTTCTAAAATTGACTGAAGATAGGCATAGAAAGAAGCTGGTAGTTTTGAAAACATTTGAATAATAGAGAATGTGTAAGGAGAAGGAAAGTGTTGAATCAAGTGTGTTACTAAAGTTTAACAGCTGTTAGAAACTAAGTCTAAATGAGAGTATATTCCTTTTTTTTTTTTTTTTTAGAAAGTATATCCTTAGAGGATCTTATATCAGCGTGGCTACACCCATTTCCCAATAAGCAAGTCTTTTCTTAGGATAAAAAAAAAAAAACAAAAAAACTTTGGCTTTATAATTAAATCCAAGTGCACAAAAAAGGAGAAATAATTAAACAAAACCCAAATAGAATAAATTACCTGTCAATTGTTTTACATGTTCTTTGTAATCCATACATTTGTTCTTTTTTGTGTAATTTAATAGGATTTATTATTAACTACAGTAAAATATACCCATTTTTCATTGTATAGTTCCATGCGTTATGACAAATGTATACACTCAAGTAAACACAACCAAAATAAAAATGGAGAATGTATCCACTACCTCAAAATATTCTCTCTCTTTAACATCAATCTCACTACCACCCTCAGCTCCAGACAGCCATTGATCTACTTTATGCCACTATCAATCAGTTTTGGCTTTTGAGGATTTCCACATAAATAGAACCATACACTATGGACTCTTTGTATCTGACCTCTTTCACTCAGCATAAAGTTTCTGAGATTCATCCATGTTGTTGAATATATCAGTAATCTCTTTCTTTCTTGTATTACTGAGAAGTATTCTGTTGTATAAATGCACCGTAGATTATCTACTGTCCTGTTGTTGTATATAGTGGTTCTTTCCGGTTCTTGACATTATGAATAAAGCTGCTTGTACATTCATGTACAAGACTTTTAGTAGCTATACGTTTTGCTCTAGAATCCTCACAGTTATCTAGGTACATAATCATCCTATTTGAGAATAAAGACAAATACACTACTCCCTTTCAAATTTGTATTGTCTCATTGCACATGTTAAGAGCTCCAGTGGTGAGAGTAGATCTTGTCTTTTTTTTCCAGTCTTAGAGGGAAAGAATTATTATTGATTTTCAAATATTAAGCCAGCTTTGCGTTCCTCAGATGAATCTCAATAGGACATGATATATTATTGTTTTTAGATTGCTGGATTCAATATATTAATATTTTCTTAAGGATCCTTTGTATTTATGCTCATGAGGGATATTTGTCTCAATTTTCTTTTCTTATAATTACCTGGTTTTGATGTTTCTGGCCATGATGTTTCTGGCCTCACAATGACCATTTTTGAATGGGCATTGGACATTTTGAATGTTACACTATGTTTCTGAATTTTATTGTCTTGCTTACAAGAGTTGAGGTTTGTTTTATCAGCAGTGAAGTAGCTTGAAGATCAGCTTTGTCCTGCTAATGCTTTTCTACTCTTTCCTTTCTCCCGTCCCTCCCTCCCTCCCTCCCTCCCTTCCTTCCTTCCTTCCTTCCTTGCTTCCTTCCTTCCTCCCTCATGGTCCCTATTGCCCAAGCTCATCACCCCTACTCACACACAATGTGTTGGATAAGCACCCTGTTTATTTGTATATTATCCTGTAAAATGATTTTTTATTTTGCATAATTGGCCCATGCTATACATCTTCTGCTTCTTGGTTTTTTTGGGGTTTTTTTGTTTTTTTTGTTTTTTTTTTTTTTGTGGTACGCGGGCCTCTCACTGTTGTGGCCTCTTCCGTTGTGGAGCACAGGCTCCGGAGGCGCAGGCTCAGTGGCCATGGCTGATGGGCCTAGCTGCTCCGCGGCATGTGGGATCTTCCCGGACCGGGGCACAAACCCGTGTCTCCTGCATCGGCAGGCAGACTCTCAACCACTGCGCCACCAGGGAAGCCCTATTTTTTAAGCACTATGTTTCTAACATGTATTTATGTTGCTATGTGGACATATTTATTTATTTATTAAAGTATAGTTGATTTACAATGCTGTGCCAATCTCTGCTGTATAGAAAAGTGACTCAGTTTTACATATATATACATTCTTTTTTAAATATTCTTTTCCATTATGGTTTATCCCAGGAGATTGTATACAGTTCCCTGTGCTGTACAGTAGAACCTTGTTGTTTATCCATTCTAAATGTAATAGTTAGCATCTACCAACACCAAATTCCCAGTCTGTTCCTCCTCCACCCTCTTCCTTGGCAACCATAAGTCTGACCTCTATGTCTGTAAGTCTGTTTCCGTTTTGTAGATAGGTACATTTGTGCCATATTTTAGATTCCACATATAAGTGATATCCCATGGTGTATGCCTTTCTCTTTCTGAGTTACTTCACTTAGTATTATAATCTCTAGTTGCATCTGTGTTGCTGCAAATGGCATTATTTCATTCTTTTTTATGGCTGAGTAGTATTCCATTGTGTATATGTACCACATCTTCTTTATCCATTCATCTGTCAATGGACATTTAGGTTGCTTCCATGTCTTGGCTATTGTAAATAGTGCTGCTGTGGACATAGGGTTGCATGTATCTCTTTGAATTATAGTTTTGTCCGGATATATGCCTAGGAGTGGGATTGCTGGATCATATGGTAATTCTATTTTTAGTTTTCTGAGGAACCTCCATACTGTTCTCCATAGTGGCTGTACCAACTTACATTCCCACAAATAGTGTAGGAGGGTTCCCTTTTCTCCACACCTTCTCCAGCATTCATTATTTGTTGACTTTTTGATGATGGCCATTCTGACCAGAGTGAGGAGATACCTCATTGTAGTTTTGATTTGCTTTTCTCTGATAATTAGTGATGTTAAGCATCTTTTCATGTGCCTACTAGCCATCTATATGTCTTCTTTGGAGAAATGTCTATTAAGGTCTTCTGCCCATTTTTCAATTGGGTTGCTTGTTTTTTTGTTGTTGAGTTGTATGAGCTGTTTGTATAATTTGGAGATTAAGCCCTTGTCGGCCACATCATTTGCAAATATTTTCTCCCATTCCATAGGTTGTCCTTTTGTTTTATTTTTGTTTGTTTGTTTTTATGATTTCCTTTGCTGTGCAAAAGCTTGGAAGTTTGATTAGGTCCCATTTGGTTTTTTTTTAAATTTTATTTCTATTGCCTTGGAAGACTGACCTAAGAAAACATTGGTACGATTAATGGACATCGTTTTGTGTTTTTTTTCCTAGGTCTGTACAGCATCTCTATAGGGTCTCACATTTTCTTATCCACTCTCGTAAACTGGACACCTAGCTTTTCTCCAACTCCTTATAACCACAGACATTACTCTGAATAAGAACCTCATTCAAATCCCCTTGTAGACTTATGGGAAAACTTCTGTTGGACATAGGAGTGGGACTTAGGGGTTATATAGCATATACAAGAATATTTAATTTAACAAAATCAGTGCCGTATTGCTCTCCAGGATGTCACGTTACACTCCCATTAATACAGGAGGGTCATTATAAAGCCATGTCCAACTTTCTAATTTTTGATAATAAAAAGAATATAAGGTGACATCACATTGTTATTTTCCTCCCTCTGAAAGATATTTTCTTTCAGTAGAAAACAATATATATATATATTTTTTTTTTTTTTTTTTTTTTTTTGCGGTACGCGGGCCTCTCACTGTTGTGGCCTCTCCCGTTGCGGAGCACAGGCTCCGGACGCGCAGACTCAGCGGCCATGGCTCACGGGCGCAGCCGCTCCGCGGCATGTGGGATCTTCCCGGACTGGGGCAGAAACCCATGTCCCCTGCATTGGCAGGCGGACTGTCAACCACTGCGCCACCAGGGAAGCCCGAAAACAAAATATTTGGCGTTATTTATTTATTTATTTTTTACAGGAAACACAGGGTAGACTTTGCGTAACTTAGAAACCCAAAGGAAAAAGCATTCTGTTGTAGACTGATTGTTTTATCAGGAAGAGGCTGTTTTACAGCTAATGAGGGAGTAAGATATGGAAATGGACTATACCAACAGTTTGTTCCCTGTACTGCCACCTTTCAAAAAAACAGAGAATATTTAACATATTCCTTCTAATTACATAGGAGAATGAATCACAGTTCTTTAAATGTAATAAAAAGAACAATTTCTCAAAGAAGGAAGCTACTCCCTGACAGACTTATCTAAAATAGGACAGAAAATTCGGCTTGGTTTAGGATTTGCAAGAAAATTATCCATAAATTCAACTAATTAAAAATATATATTAAATACTATGAAATTGTTGACATGGGGGCAAACATACATCATTAAGTTTGAAGGGTTTTTACCTTTCAAATCTGCCCAAATATTATCCATTAACAGCAGTTCTGAAAAATATCTGTTTTGAAAAATAACAATAGTGCTTCTGAAGTAGGAGTCCATTTTTTCCATAATTTCTTCCTCAAACTGATATAATTAGAATTCTAAATTACCAGTATAATTTATAGGTAACTCAAATTATTTCATTAACATACTTATATTTCCTATTTTTAAATGGATAAAATTGATTATTGGTCAATTGATTATTGACCAGAAAAATTATCACAAAATTACATATCATATTTTATAATAATAGTTTGTTTTTTCTTCACTGATGATAATATAATTATATATGATATATAAACAAATTTCACAGTCTCATTCACCACTGCATCTCCAGTGCTAGTAACACTGTTTGGTATAGAGTTTATGTTTAATAAATATTTTCTAAAAGAATATATTTCAATATGTACTTCTGATATCAAAAGTGTAATGGATCTAGTGTTGGGATTTATGGGTGTTAGTTCTGAATCTTTCATTTATGATAGCACTGCAGCAAGTGTATACTCAAATTCTGTGTGATCAACTTACCTCTGCTGGGCAATGAGATTATTTCAAAGCTGTTCTATTTCCATAATAGAAGTGGTCTGGCTCTTTTAGTAAGGCATATTTTAAAAGAAAAAGCTATTCAACAGAAAGGCAGCTCCATGAAAGAGCTCCAAGCATGGATATCACATGATTCCTTTTGAAAGAAATAATCCTAAGAAATAGGATAGAGGTAAGGCACATGAAGGCTTCAGACTGTAGGTAATAAGTGGTTTTGGGAACCTGTCAAATGGATCTGAAGCGAGCTCAGAAATGAGAAGAAAGTAATTGCATTTACCTAGCTACAAATGTAGTTTAAGAGGCTTAAAATGGGACACTACAGTTAAGAAGAGGTTGAGATCTCAAATCAATAGGATTAAAATTACCCTGTCTGTGTTACCTTGAGCATCCTCATCTGGAAATAATAATGACGATATTATCAATCACTGTGGGTTATTGTGAAGATTGATAAGTTAATGCATATCAATTTCATGACTTGCTAATACCCTCAATAAATATTAACTGTTATCATTGTAATTTGTAGCTACCTTTTAAGACATCAACATTAACACATATATTCTGACTTCTATTTACTTTAACCCCTATTCTCAAACATTGTAATGCAGTGGAACTTGCAAGAACCTGCATAAGAACTGTGTGTTTATAGTTGTCAGTCTCCCATTTCTTAAAAAAGCATAAGACAGGGATAAGCCACCTTAAAACATCCCTTGGTAGCAGCTATTCTAAGGACTACCTTACAATACATGTACTACTTATATCATATTACATAAACAAAGTATGGGTTATTCTGCCTTCTGAAAACTAAAGTATATAGCAAGTTCAAATCAACATTTTTTGTGAATCCATCGAGATCTTGATAAGGAAAATAATTATATATATATGAATAAAATATGTATGTTATATATATTATATATAAATATTTCCTTCTCATTATCTCTCTCCATGAATTATTTTCAAGCTGTCAATACATACAATGGCCAAGAGGGAATTGTTTACCTGATTCTAAAGTCTATTTATGCATTTTTCAGGAGCTAGGAAGTATCACATTATATTTTCCCTTTTCTTTACCGAATGCTGTCTGACACATCTTCTTCTATTTAAAAATCAAAAAGCTAACCCAAGAAACTGCATCATTCCCTTGGGCATGAATATCTGTAACAAATATACCAGTACTTTGGTTGCAAAGAGAATTAAGGATGCATTAGCTATTTAGCATTCCCTGAATGACAAGCACACTCACGCCTCAAATGTATTGTAGAACAGAACAGAAAATGTAACATTTTCAGGATCAACTGCTTTGGTAATTTGACATTAATAACAATGATGGGTGCACACTGCAGTGTTCTTGAAAAATAGTGGTCCCTTCTGTGATATGATATTTATCTGACTTATAAGATAAACCCGTCACAACAATGCTGTACCTATGAAAAGCTTTCCGGAGCAGAACACAACAACATGTGTCAAAAGGCAAACATCTGGATGACCACTGACCTGGATTACCATTTCTAGAATTTATCTTAAAGAATAAGAGAGAGGTGAACAAGGATGTTTCTTAGAATACAATTACAATCCTAACAATAGCAACAAAAGTGGAAACAATATAATTCTTCGAGTGAGAACCGATTAAGAGAACTAAAATAATACATGCTAGAAATACTATGTAAGCAAGAAAAATTACTTGTGGAAGTAGATGTATATAAATATATTGACAATACATTCAGACACAGATAAGTTTTTATGAGATTTGTATATATATGTATGTGTGTATATGTATGCACGTATATACATATAAATATATACACACACTGATTTGCAAAGATGTTTACAATATATATGTAAAGCAAACCACCCAGAGTTTTTAAGCTGTCTGTGGTACTGTTTTCTTCTAAAAGTCAATTACAACATTTACAGTTTCCATGTAACATACTGTGGAAAATCCAAAATCCCACCACTTGTCTTTTCAAAGGGCATCTTTCCCTAGTCAAGTATTTGGAAAAACAGGAAATGGGCCTCAACTTTGCTTCTGAATCAGTGAATACTGAAGCTTTGAAAATTTTATTTAATTTTTGAGTAGTGAATATATTCACGAGCTTGAAGTGTCAAACTACAGAAACATATGCAGAAAAACCTCTCTTTTTTTATCCTTTTAAACTTACCTTTGTCACTGTATTTGAAGTGAATTTCGCGCAGACAACATTGTTAGATCATGTTTTTCTATACCCTCTATCAATCTCTATATTTTAATTGGCATATTTAGATCATTTACATTTAACATAATTAATGATATATTATGGCTTAAGGCTGCCATTTTATATTTGTTTTCTGTTTGTTTCCCCCACTTCTCTTATGTTACGGTACTGTGGGTTATTTATTCATTATTTAGGGTTCATCTGGATTTTGCCTATAGCATTTTATGTAATTTTCTTAGAGGACACTCTGGGTATTACAATGTAAGTATGTAATTTACCACAATCTTCCAGTATTGACATTTTACAACTTTGAGTCAAGTATAGAAACATTACCTCATTTAGGTTCTCTTATCTGCCCAGCTTTTAAATTATAATTGTCTTAAGCATTTCCTCTACATACATGGAATACCGCATCAGATGATGACATAATTTTTGCTTCAACCACAAATTTGATTTAATAAACTCATAAGAAGTGGATTAATTTCTTATACAAACCCCTTTTTACTCATGCCAACATTCTTCCTTCCTTTCTGACCTTCCAAAACTTGTTTTGTTACCATTTCCTCCTGTTTAGAGAAATTCCTTTAACCATTTTAAGGGTGGTTTTGCTAGCAACAAATTATCTTTGTTTTCCTTCAACTGAGAATGTCTTTATTTCCTCTTTATTCCTGAAGGATAGTTTTCGCAGGATATAGAATTTGCTACTGACAGCTCTTTTAGTATTTAAAAATGTTGTGTTCCTCCCTGGGTATCCCCCATGCCTTCCTTGAGTCTGTAGGCTCCTCCCCTTTTCATAAAAGTTGTCTTTAAATGATTACAAATTATCTTATCTTTATGCAAAGCAATGTGTCTCATGTTTAAAGCTCTCCCTTTGGTATCATGTCCAGGGAGCCCTGCCTTTGTTAACAAAATTGCTCAGTGAGACTATCCTAAACAAGATATCCGCTCCAGTACATAACCTTTAAGAAAATGGAAGCCTGACAACCAATTTTATAGCATTTATTTTTCTATTTTATGTAACAACTTTTTATAAAGTTAAAATTGTTATAATAAAGTTGCCTTTAAATTAATTTTAAAGAATTTATGTATACACTGATGCATGCATATTTAAAAATCTCGAAAATGGTTCTCAGTTCTTGAGATGCATTAGAATAATCTGCAATGCTTTTTAAAAATCCTGATGCTGGGGTTCTAAACCTATAGATTCTGATTCAGTTTTCTTGAGTGTTTCACAAGCTTTGTATTCTTCCATTCACAAAGGTCAGAATCTCAAGTCATCTTGGATTCCTCTTGCACCTTCATTTTCTTATAACTAATGCCTGTATATGCTTTTGTGGGATTCTTTTCAATATCTATTTTTCCTTTCTGTATTGCCTATCACTATGCTAATTCAGACTCTCATTACCGTTTACTAGAATTACCATAATAACATCCCCCTAAATATTCTCTCTAATTTTTCTCAGGCCATTTCATCTATAACTAAAATGAGTGATAGTTACTATTTACTCAAGATTTCTAATATGCCAGGCATAGTGCTAGATATATGTCATTTATATTTACAATGCCCTTTAAATAGAGATTTTATTTTCTTTCCCAAGGTGGAAACTGAAGCACTGAGAGATTAAGAACCATGTCTAAAAGTGGCAGAATTGTAAGTAAAATCCAAATCTGTGTGATTTTCAAATGTCTACCACTAAAACATTTCTTCTGTCTCTCATTCTCAGTCTTATGCTGTATGAGATGCTTTGTTGTTTTAAAATTAGATGTTTCCTTAAGCTTCTCTAGTGTACTGCCTGCTCCCTGAGGACAGGAATTTTATGTGCTTTCACACAAAAACTGTCCTGGAAATTTTTCTGACTTTAAATCATTTCGTGAAATGTAAATAATAGAATAATTCACAAGACAAATTTTATTTGAAGTTTGCAGTATTAATTTTCTATTTTCTCTGAGATTACATTTTTCTTTTAAGTCAAACATGATCCTTCATCTTTGAATTATTAATTTTCTTAGAATAGCCATTATTTAAATATGGTGTAAAGATGAATGTCAGCTCCTTCATAATAAAATCTCCATTATTCCAAATTAGTGAATGAAAATATTATGAATAAGATTATTTAGCTGCCAAAAATGACCCTTCAAAATTAAAATTATCTTACGTGGAGATTAGATATTACCGACATAGCCTAAGGCACATATTATTTTTACAAGCATAAAAAAAGTTACTTTAAGGGCTTCCCTGGTGGTGCAGTTGTTGGGGGTCCGCCTGCCGATGCAGGGGACGCGGATTCGTGCCCCGGTCTGGGAGGATCCCGCATGCCGTGGAGCAGCTGGGCCCGTGAGCCATGGCCGCTGGGCCTGTGCGTCCGGGGCCTGTGCTCCGCGACGGGAGAGGCCACAGCAGTGAAAGGCCCGCGTACTGCAAAAAAAAAAAAAAATTACTTTAAGAAGTACAAATACAATTTTGCATCTATTATATTATCCTACTTATATGTAAAATATGCACAGCAAAAGGACCGGAAGGATATGGCACTGAAGTGTTAAGTGTTTGCAGGACAGTGGGTGAGTTTTTTCTTACCTTTGGCTTTTCTGCATTTTTGAATTTTTTAAATGATAAATATATTTAATACTTGAATGGAAAGTAGAAAGTTTATTTTCAAAAGAGTAGCATATTAAAAATAGTTACATATTTTCCCCCCAAAATCAAAGGTAAATAACCTAGGAAAACCAAACGAAGCTTGTGATTTCACTTTTTTTTTTTTGCGGTACGTGGGCCTCTCACTGTTGTGGCCTCTCCCGTTGCGGAGCACAGGCTCCGGACGCTCAGTCTCAGCGGCCATGGCTCATGGGCCCAGCCGCTCCATGGCATGTGGGATCTTCCTGGACTGGGGCACGAACCTGTGTCCCCTGCATCGGCAGGCAGACTCTCAACCACAGCGCCACCAGGGAATCCCCGTGATTTCACTTTTTAAGGATCATAATCAAGCAACCAAACATGATGAGGGTGAGAGCCAAGTAAATTTTATCATTGACTGAAGAAAGTTAGAATTTTGGCCAATATGTGTAAAGTTTCAAAATATCATAAATTTTGAAATAAGGGAATGATGAAAAAAATGAGACAGGACCCAAGAAATATCCTTACCATATGATCTGAACAGAAATTTACTAAAACAATCATAGCCCAAGGTCCTGAGTATTTTTTTGGTACAACAATACAAAACCCACTGGAAAATGGCACTATTTATGCTATGTGAGCCAGAGGAGGAATAGCTAAATCATAATAAAATTATTTTGATATATGTCACCTAAACATCTACACTATTTACTAGTAAGTTTAACCATTTTTGTAGAAATAGTGATCTAGTTTCATTACTACAAGACAAATATTATTAGTATAGGATAGATTAAAATACTATAAAGAGATTTTAAAGACTGCTTATTAACCATTCCCTGATAATCTATTGATAAAAAATAAAATATGAGCATACCAATTATAAAATTTTCATTAACAGATATTTACTGAGACCCTAGTATGAATAAGGAAAGTACATATTCCTGACAGGGGGCAGAGTATCTGCAAATATCCTGAAGCAGAAATCTTCATGCATATGAAAAGCTGAAAGAAGCCAGTATAATGAAGCGTAGTGTGAATGAGAAAGGGAAGTTCAGTGACTAGGACCCTGTAAACAACATTCAATCGAAGAGAATTACAGAACATAATTCACATTTCAAATGATGTATTATGATAAACCCATGTAATTGGGGGTGGGGGCAGGTATATTACATAATTTGTTCAAGTCAAAAGGATGGCCACCATTTAAACTCACCTCTGCTTACTACATGCCACCCAATTACCTTGCCTTAGCACTCTACCAAGCTGTTGCTCTGTCTTCCGTAAAGAGGGTATTATGTTTCGTGCTATCAGTAGAGAAGACCGGCCTGTCACCTAACACACTTTTCAAATATATGATGATGTCCTTTCTGGTCTGTTTTCTGCCCTCACCAAAGTCATGTCCCATTCCTGAAAAGCAAGATGGCAGGTCTCTTGCTTCATTATCACAAACTCAGCCATTGTCTCCCAAATCACTGATACTTTGCATGGTGTCCAGTGTTTGAGACCTGACCTCGACCAGAAATCCTGTCACTCTTCTCTCAGCCAAGTTTTCCAGCATGGACTCCCCCACCTTTCTGAAGAGTCTTCTTTTTGAGTATTCTCTATTACATAAAAAAAAGTTCTTCCCCCTCTCCAAAAACCAATTCTGTATACCAAGGGCACGAGGCAACATTTTGTAATCCATTGAGGCAAATAAAGCCCTATTGCTCTGCATTTGTATATCTGAGAAGGCTATGTTAGTGACTCTTCACAAGATTTTGAAAGCATAGTAATTTAACATTTTAACTTTAAAAATTAAGAAAGCATTTTTATGATAAAAAAGATTAAAAACCTACCTTATATTACACACAAGCATGTAAACATACCATACGTGACTTTATATCAAATTAAGATTATAGGGAAATATAGTCATAATGCATAGAAATTAACACAAATAATGGAAAAAGAACTCTCTGGGTCAAATGGGCCATAATTGTGTTAAATTATTTTTAACTTAACACTATATTTTAAACACCCGAACAGTGTTGAGGGAACAATATGTATTTGACTAATATTAATGGGTGAATTGTGTCAGGGAATGAAAAAGATAATAAGTAGGGGAAAAATAGTACCTAGCATTTATTGAGCATTACAATACACCAGACAGTACAAATGTTCACAATAACATCATGAGGTAAGTATTGTTATCTCCATTTTATAGAAAGAAAAAAAGCTAAAGAGAGAAATTTGCGATAGATTAAAGAGATTTTCATAAAAGGAAATACTGTGTGCTGTATGCTAAGTGAAAGAGACAATCTGAAGAAGGACATGCAGATAGCTAAGAGAGAATATAAATTGGGACAATGCACGTTTTGTGAATTAAATTTCATTTTTCATAGACCACTGACTTTTTAAAAACTAATCTGTAAAGTGAATTAAAGAATGCCAGTCTAAGAAAATTCTTAGCTTCAGTGAATAAATTCACAGTATTAGCACTGAATGGTGAGAAATTAAAATTGCTTCTCTTTGAGGTAATGGCAGATCTCATTTGATATAATTTAAAAAAAATTTTATCCACCATGAAGATGCAAAAATCTGCCATACAGATTCTACTGTCTGTCAGTAGCTAACTAGGTATTATACCCATAAAAAGTCACTTAATTTTCCTCAGAAATAAAATGGGAGAAGTACAGAGGACTGAAGAACAGCTGGATGTACCTTATAGAAGATAATAGTCTCGGTCACTCTTTTCTTCTTTGCTCTAACTTTATAGAGCTCTTGCATTCCCCAATCCTTTCTTTCTCTTTCTTTCTTATTTCCTTCCTTTTTATGCAGTTTTAATTTTTTTAATGCACTAATGAACAAATGCAAACATTAGGAATAGGTAGTTTACGTTAGCTAAGTTTCTTCTCATGTTTGTTGACAGTAGCAAAGAAAACAGAAAAGACTTTTCTAAAATTGGAATAAGTGATATAGTATCCATGTTTTTTCAGCACTGCTTTTGAAATTTGACAAGTTTCCCTTACAATTACAGCTATGCTAAAGGGATTCATCATATTGCACAAGGTGGAAGAAGTTAGCAATCCTAGCCTAGTACATAGATGTTAGAAAAAGTAATGTCAATCTCAAACAAAAAGATTTCATCTGGATCATCAAGTTCTTTACACAAATTCTGTCACCTGGCAACTGTCAGAAGCATCTTTTGGTATTATAAAATATTAAAATATTTGTAACCTAAGATTAAAATGTTTTCTTCCTAGGTTATTCTCTTTCTAACTGCTATATTTTAACATAAAATATATGTTGCCAGTTTTCAAAAATGTCTTCAATAAATCAAAGGATATAGAAGAAAGGGATCAATATTTAGAATATAGAATACAAATCTCTGATTTATCAGAATATCTTCAGAATCATATTTGTAATATGTGATTACTTGAGGGAATTTTTATTTTAAATATATGTCTTAGCTTGAAAAATATTAAACTACAAATTTTGTGGGTTTAAAATGGAATAAGGCACTTTCACTTCTGGTCAGGATGAAAAAGAGGGACCAAATTTACTCTACTACCTGAATCAATTAAAAAAGGGAAAATATTAAAATAGCAGTTTTCAAGAATGGAAATCAGAAAACCATGGACAGTGATCCATGAGAGCTGGGAAACAATTAGATCAACCCTGTGTACCACAGCTTACAGCCCTGAGAGTTTCCAGGCCGTGGTGCAGGGTACACAAACCCAACAAAGCCTTGCAGACTCCCTGAGTTGAGAAGATGAAGGTGAGAATTTAGAGAGACCCAGGTAGCTAAACTTTATAGGACAGAGGACCAAAATGAAGAGTTGCAATGAAAGTGAACCCTGGAGCTCTGTAGAGGATTTCCTCCATGTATTCAGCTGAGTAACTATGGGAGGAAACTACCCAAGGCTGGAGAAAGACCCATTAGAAAAGTTTAATAAGAACAGAGCCCTTGGGCTTCCCTGGTGGCGCAGTGGTTGAGAGTCCGCCTGCCGACGCAGGGGACACGGGTTCGAGCCCCGGTCTGGGAGGATCCCATGTGCCGCGGAGCGGCTGGGGCTCACATCCGGAGCCTGTGCTCCACAACAGGAGAGGCCACAGCAGTGAAGGGCCCACGTACTGCAAAAAAAAAAAAAAAAGAACAGAGCCCTGTGCTCATCCAGGGCTGGGAACAGTGGCTATTCCTACCAGCCAGATTGGAGAACAATATAATTCAGGGAGCACTGAGTAGAGTACACAGAAGGATCTAGACTCACTAGTTGGGAATAATTAGACTAAGCCTTGCTCTGGTATAGTCTAACATATCTTACAAGTAAGAATGAAAAGGATCAAACTGTTTCTAAGTAATTTAATTGCATTCTATGGCTTAGCTCAAAAGTATATATAGGAATATAAAAATATCCAGCACCCAACAAAGTAAAATTCACAATTTCTTATGATTTTCTTTGTGAGCCAAAATTAGCAGCCATAAAAAAAAATCTCATTAAATTTAAAATGATTCAAGTCATGTAAAGTGTGTTCTCAAACCAAATGCAATAAATTAGAAATTAATAATAAGGACAAAAAGATATCTGGAAAAATCCCCAAACATTTGGAAACTAAATAATACATTTATACATAATCCATGAATCAAAGAAGAAATCAAAAGGGAAATTAGAATATAATATGAATTGAATGAAAGTAAAAACACAACCTTTTAACCTTTCTGGAATACCACTAAAGTGGTTCTCAGAAGGCATTTATAGGAAAAACTACCTATATTAGAGAAGAAGAAAAGTCTCAAATGATCATGCCTCCTATATTAAGAAACTAGAAAAAGAAGAACAAACAAAACCCAAAAAAGGAAATAAAATAATAATAAAGAAGAAATAGAAAAACAATATAGAAATATCAATGGAGCAAAAAGCTTTTCTTTGAGATAAAAAAATAAAGTGTCTCAAAAATGAAAGGTCTCAGGCTTCCCTGGTGGCGCAGTGGTTGAGAGTCCGCCTGCCGATTCACGGGACACGGGTTCGTGCCCCGGTCCGGGAAGATCCCACATGCCGCAGAGCGGCTGGGCCCGTGAGCCATGGCCGCTGAGCCTGCGCGTCCGGAGCCTGTGCTCCACAACGGGAGAGGCCACAACAGTGAGAGGACCACGTACCGCAGAAAAAAAAAAAGAAAGGTCTCTAGCCCAAGAGATTAGAATAAAAGAGAGAATATACAAATTACCAATCTCAGGAATGAGAGAGGTGACATCATGACAGACTCTACAAATATTAAATGGATAATAAATATTGTGAATAATTTTATGCCTATAAATTGACAACTTAGATGAAATAGATATATTTCTTAAAAGATACAACTATAAAAGCCCACTCAAGAAGAAACCTGAAAATAAAAAGTCATGAAGATGTAATGTACAACATGGTAACTATAGTTAAAACTGTATTGCATATTTCAAAGTTGCTAAAAGGGGAGGATCTTAAAAGTTCTCTCACAAGAAAAAATGTTATGTATGGTGACATATTAACTAGACTTATTGTGTTGGTTATTTAGCAATATATACAGACATCAATATTATTTTGTACACCTGATACTGATATAATGTTGTATGTCAATTATGCCCTGATTTAAAGAAAAAGAAACCTGAATAGATATATGTCTATTAAAGGAATTGGATTTGTACTTAAAAATCTTCCTATAGGAAAAACTCCAGGCTCACTGGTTTCACTGATGAATTCTATCAAACATTTAAGAAAGAAATAATACAGTTTTAACACAGATTTTTCCAGAAAATTTAAGAGGAGGAAATACTTCCAAAATTTTTTTTCCAAGTTCTGAGTTACCTTGCAAAAAAGAAAACTATAGGGGCTTCCCTGGTGGCGCAGTGGTTGAGAGTCCGCCTGCCGATGCAGGGGACACGGGTTCATGCCCCGGTCCGGGAAGATTCCACATGCTGCGGAGCTGCTGGGCCTGTGAGCCATGGCTGCTGAGCCTGCGCGTCCGGAGCCTGTGCTCCGCAATGGGAGAGGCCACAACAGTGAGAGGCCCGCGTACCACAAAAAAAAAAAAAAAAAAGAAAGAAAACTATAAACTAATATCCCTAATGTACAGATGCAAAGATTTTTAAACAGACTTTTTAGCAAATCAAATCTAATAATACACAAAGCATAATACATCATGATCAAGTAGGGTTATCATAGGAATACAAGGTTAGTTTAACATTTGAAAATCAGTCAATGCAATTCACTAAATTAGCAAATTAAAAAAAGAAAAGCCTTAGGATCCTCTCAGTTCATGCAAAAGAAAAGATAAAAGAAAGAAAATAATCCACTATGCATTCCTCATAAAAATGCACAGCAAACAAGGAATACAAAGGAACTTCCTCAACCTGATAAAAAAATATCTATGTAAAACTTACACTTAACATCCTACTTAATATTAAGTGAAAGACCGTATTTTCTCCCTAAGAACAGAAACAAGACAGGGATTTGTGAAATGTACTGGAGGGTCTAAGCCAGAGCCATGAAACAAACAAACAAAAAGAAATAAAAGAACTTCAGCTTGGAAAGGAAGTAATAATGCTGTCTTTATGTACAGATGACATTATCATCTGTGAACCATAGTCTAAGGAATCTACAGAAAAGCTACTAGAACTAAGAAATGAGATTGTCAGGAATGCAGGCTATACATCAATATGCAAAAAACAACTGCATTTCTATATAGTAGCAACTGGAAACTGAAATATAAAAACTAATACCCTGTAAGTTAGCATCAAAATTATGAAATAATCAATATTAAATATGACAAAAGATGTGAAAAACTTATCCAATGGAAACTACAGAATATTGGGGAGATAAAGAAGACAAATTAAGAGAGAGATATACCTTGTTCAGTACTCAATATTGAAAAACTCAATACTCAATATTGTTAATATGTTATTGCTCCCCAGATGGATCTATGGATTCAGCTAAGACCCAAACACAATAGCAGCAGGCTTTTTGGTAAAAATTGACATGATGGTTCTAAAATTTGTGTGAAAATGCAAAAAAATATAGAGTAGCCAAAGGATGTTGGAAAATGAGAAAAAAATTGGAGGAATAAACTAACCCTCCTTGATTTCAAGGCTTCTTGTAAGCTATAGTGATTGAGAGAGTGCAGCCTTGGCATAAAGAGAGGCATATAAACCAGTGGAATAGAAAACAGAGTCCAGAATGAACCCAAACATATATGGACAACTGGTATTTTATAAAGGATAAAGGCTCTTCAGTGGAAAAAAAGGACAGTATTTTCACCAAATGGTGATAGAACAATTAGATATTCATATACTAACACAAAAATTGATCCATACTTCATATCATATATAAAAATTAATTCAAAATGATTCATAGACCTAAATATAAGTCCTAAAACTGTAAAACTTCTAAAGTAAAAGGTAGGTGAAAACCCATGTGACCTAGGCAAAGACATCTTAGATATAATACCGCTATCAATAAAAATATAAATTAACTGGATTATTTAAGATTTCTTGGTATTCAAAAGACATTCATAGGAGAATAAAAAGACAAACCATAGACTGGTAGAAAATATTTGCAAAGTATATATGTGATAATTACAAGCTCTCAAAACGAATAATAAGAAAATAACTCAAATACAAAAATGGACAAATTGTTTGAACAGATACTAAACCAAACATGATATATGGATGACAAATACATGAAAAAATGCTCAACGTCATTAGTCATTAGAGAACTGCAAATTAAAACCACAATGACAGACTATTACATACCTTTAGAACAGCTAAAATTAAAAATACTGAATATACCAAGTGTTGGCACTATGTGGAAGAGGTGGAACTTTCCTACACTTCTGGTGTGAATGTAAAATGGCACAACTACTTTGGAAACAACTTAGCAATTTTTTACAACATTACACATACATCTATTCTATGATTCAGCCGTTCTAATCCCAGGTATTAGAAAAGAAAGAATAGTCAATATCAAGACTTGGACAGGGATATTAAAAGTATCTTTATTTGTAATAGCCAAAATCTAGAAACAACCCAAGTGCCCATCAATAGGTAAATGGATAAAGAAAAATATATATCTATATAATGGAATATTACTCAAGAATAAAAAGAAACAAACTTGACTCATTCAGCAACATGCTTCATTATCAAAATAATTATGCTGAGTGGTAGAAGCCAGAACCCCTGGCTCCCCAAAAAGGACCCATAAATATTATGTGTTTCCATTTATAAAAAACTCTCAATAATGCATACTTAACTATAGTGACAGAAAGCAGACCAGTCATTGCCTTGGGGATGCAAGAAAGTTTGGAACAAGAGGGAGGCATCACAAAGTGACAGAGGAAGCTTTAGGGGAAAATGTGTACGATCATTATCTAGACTGTGATCATGATTTCATTGGTCAAAACTTGTCAAATTGAACTCTTTAAAGAGGTATGGTTTACTGCATATCAATTATACCTCAATAAAGCCTTTAACAAAGTTGGAATATTGGCAATGTCATATGTTCAATATATACAAACACTTCATTCTATTTATTCAGAGATATATTTTGAAGGAATGGGACAGGGTCTGTATTTAGGGTATTGCTTTGAAATTACTTTATTATTAAATTCCTTTAAACTTCTTTAATTACTCTATTTGTATTACTGAGTGTCTACTATGTGTCAGGAATTCTGCTGTGAAAGCTTTTTGCATTGTTTTAATTTTTTTCTTCATGTAGGACTTCTTTTTAAAAGCCTATACAAAAAAAATCATTCTAATTAATTTAGCAGTCTGGTCAATTGTAAAATTGCCAATTTAAGAAATGTAGAATAAATAGAATGATTAAAATAGTGGCTTTGTAAAGATCAGCTTTATCCTTCTACTCTGTCGATATCCTCAGTGCTGCCCTCCTAGACGAACCACTATACAAATTTTGAAAAAGTGTAGTTCTATGACAGTGTAGCTACTTAAGACAATATTTGTGAAATTCCATAGGCAGCTAAGGTGAAAGTAATCAAGCCAAATCACTTTGTCCTCTGGATTAACAAAAACATTTAACACAGTTAGATGACTTGAGGGTTAGTGTCATTAAACTTATCATTAATATTTTAAAGTATTTTCAGAAGTGCATATTGTATTTGAAAACTTATTGTCTAACCAAATCACTCTCAACAATGAAATGATACAACAACAAAATAAACAGGGATTTGTCTCAACTGATCTCTGTGGTTTCAGAAAATTTTATCAACTTAACATGGATCTTCATCTTCACAGGTCCTCAGGAAAGCCATTCATAAGCCTTTACATGCTGATAAAACCACTTAAGAAACACATTCAAATTATCCTAATATTGAAAGTAAGGAATCAGAGCTGACTAAACTTGACATCAGTTACTTTGGTAAATTTAGAATGAAGTATTAATCAGAACATTTATAAATATTCAGAAAAAAAAGTGATGCTTGTTTGGCAGCCACATGGTTCCACTGAAACTAGTCAATTCAAACTAACATTATTTCTGTTCCTAAATTGTCTACCCAATTTAGAGTGATGAAGAGAATGCAGAGAGAATATCTGAATTTCAGTAAGGCTGTTGTCGATGTTTTCTACCCCACCCATGAATGTAAAATGGAGGAATGAGGCTTTAGTGAAGGAAGATACTAGTACACTGAAGAAACAGAACCTATGTGATGAAACCAGAAAACATCTTTATTTTTACCCCTCACTGGTCCTTTAAACTTATTTAGAGAGGGGCAGACCTACAGTGGTCCCTTGGTATCCATAGGGAATTTGTTCCAGGAGAGCAACCCCTTTTTTGGTAGATACCAAAATCCAGGGATGCTAAAGTTCCCCATATAAAATGGTGTAGCCTTTGCATATAACCTATGCACATCCTCCCATATACTTCAAATCATCTCTAGGTTACTTATAATACGTAATACAATGTAAAGCCTATGTAAATAGTTGCCAGCATGCAGTAAATTCCAGTTTTGCTTTTTGGAACTTTCTGGAAATTTTTTTCAAATGCTTTCCATCCATGGTTGGTTTAACCCTTGTATTTGGGACCTGCAGATATAGAGGGCCAACTGTACTTGCAGTTCCCTAGTTAAAAACTTGGGCAGCTCCTTGACTTTTCTGAACCCTCTTGGCAGGCACTTTACGCTGCAAATACAAACTCAGTTCAGAAATTAAATATATGTTCATATAATAATAAAAACTTCTCTATTTCATTCAAAGTAGTTGAAATAATCTTTCCTCACACCCCAACAGGACATTCTAGCTGGAAAGCTGAGGAAAGGGACATGGTCCTTCTCTCTTCTACCTCATCTTGCTTAGTGAAGTTTTCTGACACCCTAAAAATCAAAGAAGGGAGAGGAATGATATATCAAAGGGCAGGAAAACTCTTACTTGTCTAGCATATATTAAGATGGTTTCACATTCTTCACATCTCAGAAGGGCTGAAAGATGAGTCCTTCATGAATTTTTCTGTGGCTTCTCTGTAAGTCCACAATGTAAACTTTAATTTGCATTTCCTGGATAATGCATGTTACTCTGGTTGGGCTAAAGCCCACTCAGCCTCTGGTTTCCGGGTTAGCTTTAGGTAGTGCCCTCTACCCAGAATCTCACTGTTGCTCTTCAGCCATTCTTCTTGGAAATGTTTTTATTGTTATAATTAATTTTTTATTGGAGTAAAGTTAATTTACAATGTTGTGTTAGTTTCCGCTGTACAGAAAAGTGAATCAGTTATACATATATCCACTGTATTTTAGATTATTTTCCCATATAGGTCATTACAGAGTATTGAGTAGAGTTCCCTGTGCTATACAGTAGGTTCTTATTAGTTATCTATTTTATATATAGTAGTGTGTATTTGTCAGTCCCAATCTCCCAATTTATCCCTCCTCCCCCCACCCCTTTGGAAATGTTTTTAAATGGCTCCAATCCTGCCTGTCCTGCCTGTCTCATTCCATCTCCCTCTCATTCTCATTCTTTCTGTCTCTGTCTCTCTGTCTCTGTCTCTCTCTCTTTCCAGCTGCACATCTGGCCATGGAAAATACGTACACATTTTGTGCTCTGACAAATTATGGGAGTGCAAGTTGGCAAATTCCAGATCAATAGAAAACACTCCTTTGTTTTAACACCAGCTAGGCAGCCCATTTCCAATCATCTAGATTTCTGAAGCAAAAAAACCTCTGAACTGCTGTGGCTTCCATCAGTTTCAGTCCTGTATAACTAGATTCAGGTATCAATTCCAATGTGGGGTGGGATCCCACACTAATAAGCAGTTCTCAGGATGCCAGGTAAGTGTCCAACAATTCATCTCAATTCTGACACTATCTACCTGGAGATAGCATCAGACTCCACAGGTTAAGTCCTATAAGACTACTCCTCACTGCCACCCTACTTCAGAATCAGTTGCAAGGCCATGTTGTTACCTGTACTTCTGACTGGCTATTAATAAGAGGTTCCTAAGACCCCCTCCTCGGGTTAATTTGCTAGAGTGGCACATTGAATTCAGAAAAATACTTTACTTACTAGAATACCGGTTTATCATAAAAGGATATCACTCAGGTACAACCGGACAGAAGAGATTCACAAGGCAAGATATGTGGGAAGGGGCATCATGCCCGTCTAGGTGCACCTCCTCGTGTTCACCAACCTGGAAGCTCTTCGAACCCAGTTCTTTTGTGTTTTCATGAAGACTTCATTACATATTCATGATTGGTTAAATCATTGGCTGTTGGCAATTTTTTTTCAATGCTGCTATGAACATTGGATTGGGGTGCATGTATCTTTTCAAATTAGTAATTTTGCTTTTTTCAGATATATACACAGGAGTGGAATTGCTGGGTCATATGGTAGTTTTATTTTTCATTTTTTGAGAAAGCTTTATACTGTTTTCCTCAGTGATTGCATCAATTTACATTCCCACCAACAGTATTCAAGGGTTCCCTTTTCTCCACGTCCTTGCCAACATTTGTTATTTGTGTTCTATTTGATGATAGCCATTCTGACAGGTGTGAGATGATATCTCATTGTGGGCTATTGGCAATTAATTCAACCTCCAGCCCCTCTCCCCTCCCCAAAGGTTAAGGATGGGACTGAAAGTTCTAACCCTCTAATCACACAGCTGGTTCTCCTGGCATCAAGCCCCATCCTTAGGTGCAGTCCAAAAGTCATCACTGACATAACAAAAGACACCTGTATCACTCTCGGCACTTAGGAAATTCCAAGGGTTTTAGGAGCTCTGTGCCAGAAAAGCAACGTAGACCAAATACATACTTCTTATTATAAACTGCAATATCATGATAACCTTCCCTCTTTTGATTTGTTTCACATCACTCACCCCTCAATCCCTGTGGGGGTAGAATATACAGCACCATTTTCCCAAAGAAACCCTCCCCAAAGAAATCCTCTTCTATCATCATTTTTTCTCCTTTTTATAACTCATTGTGGCTCAGATATTTTGAGTTAAATCCTTTGATAATTCCAGACTGTGTAATTTTATATCTACTCTGTCTTTGCACCTCAGTTGAAATTGCCAATTTGATATCCTGATAGAGTATGTAGTTGTGTAACTATACAAGCACACACAGAGTACTAATTAATAGATCCGTTTCTATCTGGAGGTGGTCTCTAATGGCCTGCCATACATAGCTATCCTGTTCAACATTTTGAAATAAATACTGTGGATGAAGATAGTAAAAGCTTGTTTATCAAAGCTTTAAATCCCAAAGTCACATAGGATAACTGATTTCTGAAACTAATGAGATAAAATTTAATAAAAGCAGGAATTTCGTCATGCATTTAGGTACAATAAACCTCCTTCTCAGGGGTAATAGAAGAGGGGAGATGTCTGGTGGCGGTAAGTCAAGATGGCTGAATCCTAGGCAGCTCCAGCAAAACAGTGTCTACATTCGACAGGCTTCCTTAGGATTATCTCTTGTGTTAAGCTTTTTAAGTTGTAATACAAAGAAATCTTACTCACATGGCTTAAGTAAAAGGGAATTATGTCTGCAATAGCTGAAAAGTCCAAGGATAGGCTTCCATCTCAACTGGGTCTAGGTGGTGTGAGAGATCTGTTTCTTCCTAATTCTCACCTTTTCTCTGCAGTAGACTATTCCTCAGATAAAATACATGTAATATAGCAAGAGAGCTACCCATGACTCCAACATTATATCTGTAGGTTAGCAATGCTGATAGAGAGATTGTTTTCCCTCAGTAGTTGCAATTTCAGTGCCAGGTTAGCTCAGAAAGGCACATCTTAAGCTCATGTGTCCATCTCTGAAGCAATTGCTGTGGCCAATGGTTGGACTCCACTCCATCCATTCCACCTCAATCATTTGAACACAAGGATGACTTAAAAGAGAGCAAGGTTGGGTAGTATCCAAAAGGAAGTCTAGATGTTACCAGAAACAGGAGAATGATATTAGGTAGGCAGAAATGAAGCTATATACTGCATCTGGACACAATTTTTTGAAGAATTTTGATGAACTATAGTGAGTTCAGTGTACTGTAGTGAGAATTAGAAAAGGCCTGTAAACCATATCATGCAAGAAATTAGTGGAAATTATTCATGTTTTGTTTGAGCAAGAGAAGGGTGGGGCAAGGAGTGAGGCAGTAAATGAGAGGGTTTTTTTTTAAACATTATATGAATCAGTATAAAGAGTAGAGACTAGTCTGTCTCTAGAAGGGAAAACTTAGACAAGGTGTCAGAATTTACAGGGAAATTTATTTTTATATTAACTAATTTTATCAAAATGTATGACAGTGTCTATCAATTGAAAATAATATCCTCATAGGCAATATATTTCCTGTCATTTTTAGTACTCAGTGCAATACAAGTATTTAGTTCATGAAGCGTAAGGCCAAGTTTGTAATAACAAATTCACATTTACTATTCAAAATGGCACAGCATGAAAAAGCAAGAATGACCAATTAACAAAATGTCTAACCTCTCTAGCAGTCAAGGAAATGCTGCTTGAAACAATGACATAGCATTTTCACAGCCAAACTGGAAAATGAGCAGGGTCTACAATAATGAGTGTACTCTGTGTTGGCAAAGATGTGAATAAACAGGTTTCCCATATACTGGGAAAATCTGTAAATTTTTACAGCCTTAGGGAATGAGGGATGGGAAGGGGGCAGATATATCAAAAGATTAGTACATACACTGAATCTAGAAATTTCTCTTCTAGAACTCAAAGGAAAAAGAAAATCACTGATGTGCTCAAAAATGAATACATAAAACTGTTTATCAGTGTTATGTAATAACAAAAGAGGAGAAACAATCTACATGTTTAACAAGGGATTGGTTAAATTAAGTATGTTACATCCATAGGCTAGAATATTCCACAGTTAAAAACTGTCAGAAAGATGTATATTTATGGCTATGGGAGATGTTCTGTGGGAGATTATTAGTTAAATGAACAAATTAGATTTTGAATGTGTGTGCACAGAGCAATCAGATTATTATATACTCACACGAGAATAGTAGAATCAATACCGATATGTTATCAATATTTATCTCTTCATGGTGGGTTACATCTGCTCTTGCTCTTTTTTTTTCCCCCCAGTTAATTAATTATTTATTTTTGGCTGCGCTGGGTCTTCGCCGCTTCTTGTGGGCTCTCTCCAGCTGTGGCGGGCGGGGGCTACTCACTGCGGCGGCTTCTCTTGCTGGGGAGCCCGGGCCCTAGGCACGGAGGCTTCAGTAGTTGTGGTGCTCGGGCTTAGCTGCTCCGCAGCACGTGGTATCCTCTCGGACCAGGGCTCGAACCCACGTCCCCTGCATTGACAGGTGGACTCCCAACCACCACACCACCAGGGAAGCCCCTTGCTCTTTTTAATTTGTGCTTTACTGTGTTTTTCAAATGTTCTATAAATGAATATGGATTGCTTTTTCAGACTTAGCTTTAGTGAGGCTAAATTCTCTTTATTTCACAATTTTATAGTTGTATTTTTTTTTCCATTTATTCAGAAAACAAAATTCAAGAAGGCAAATGAAATAATGAGCTTTCCTCATGCTATTGGAAATTAATTTGCTAAGCAGAATTTTGAGTGGGATGAACTATTCTCACCCCATTCAGTAGGCATGACTAATGTTTACTTATTATTAGCCTCTCTGTTGTTCTAATTATCTATTTATGGGTCATCATTCACTAATTTGACTTGTGCAGGAGTTTTGAGTGTGGGAGTCTTGGGATGGGTCTGCAAATTAAAATTTAGTATTCTTTAAGAGTCTTAAAAGTTAAAAGCAATCTTTTGCATGTCAAGAATCCTACAGCAATAGAAAAGAAATAGAGGTAGAACATTTTACGTTATTTTTCTGTGATATCTAAGAGGAATAAAATACTTATCTTTAAGTCTGAGTGCACACACACACACACGCATGCACAGATACATGCACATTTTTGAAAGTTGCAGAATGGAGCAATTTAATAAAAATAAATAGGATGAGGACAGGGGAAAGAAAGAATATGAGGCTTTCATCTGGACTTAAACTGTAAAGTCATCAGTATCTGTGCCATTCAAGAGGAATATATTTCTTTATGTGTGTGTTTAGGTATGTGTGTTTATATGTTTGCATACATACATTTATAAATATATTAATATACTTTTTTTCCAAATGTAGACAGTAATTTCAGAGGAAACTGAAACTGATATAGCATAATAGATATGCTACTAATGGCATTTATCCCACTCATAATTCCATCCAGGCAGCCATGTTTTTACCACATAATCCTCATCTTGTGTGCCACACCTAATGGATCTAAGCATGGGTACCACTCCCAAGGAAAGGATAGCTTGCCTGTGACCTATGACAAAGCTATTGTGCATTAGCCCAAATTTATTGGGCCCATCAGATTTTCTTTCTTGGGAATTTGAACTAGAGAGAATGGAAAACATTATGCAGAAAGAGATCTGTAAAGGGGTACTTCATGATGGACTATGGCAAAATGAAGTTATTATAAAGCAGAAATAATGACTATTATGCAGTGCATATTTATGTCCCCCCCCATATTCATATGTTGAAACCCCAGCCCTCAATGGAATGATATTAGGAGGTGTAGTCTTTGGGAGGTAATTAGAATTAGATCAGGTCGTGAGGGTGGAGCTCCACGATGGGATTAATGTCCTTATAAAAAGAGGAGGCAAGAGATCTCTCCCTTGTTTTCTGCCATGTAAGGATACAAGGACAAGATGGCTATCTGCAAACTCAGAAGCAGGCCTTCACCAGACATCAGGTCTGCTGGCACATAGATCTTGAACTTCCCAGCCTCCAGAACTATGAGAAATAAATGTCTGACGTTCAAGCCACCCATTCTCTGGTATTCTGTTATAGCAGCCTGAGCTAAGACAATGACTAAGACAAATCAGCGGAAACTCAAAATAAGTTCACAGATAAGAGAGTAAGAATCAGTCATCTGTAGTGAGAGTCAAAATATTTAGAAAGATACAATGAAGAAAGATAGGTGCGGGAGCTCATCCCTGGAATTACCTCAAATTGGAATGGCATTCAAATTCTTGTTCAGGTGAATGCCCACCATTCTCTTCTTTCCTCTTTCCTTGTCCTATCATTTACTTTAAATTCCTCATTCTTGCAATTAAAAATATTTTTAAACTTACCAGGAGTCAATGTAAATAAGTGATTAAGAGGAAAATGATTAAATTAGGGTTCAAATTACAGTTCTGCTGTTTACTAACTGTGTGATCTCCAGCAAGTTACTTAATGGTCAGTGCCTCAGTTTCTCTCTCATTTCTTTTTAAGTCAACTTTATTGAGCTATAATTTGCATAAAATAAAATATACTCATTTTTAGTATGCAGTTAGATGAGTTTGAAGTAGTATATATATATACATCTCCTTTGTAATCACCACCACAATCAAGACATAGAATAGTTCCTCACTCCTGTTTTGTAGCTGGTGTCTCCTTGTCATCCCATACCTACAGAAACCCTGGCCTCAGGCAAATATTCATCTTTTTTTCTGTCAGTTACATTGATTTTCATTTTTCCAGCATCGTACATAAGTGCAATCTTACAGAATCTTACAAATTCATGCGTGTTGCCTCTATTAATAGCATGTTCCTTTTTATAGCTGAGAAGTATTCCACTGTATAAGTACACCACTTTTGTATATTTAGTCATGTGTTGACGGAAATTTTTTTTTTTCCAGTTTATTTTTTGTTTTTTAATAAAAAGCTGCTATGGACTTTTGTGCACAAGTCTTTTTGTGGACATTATTTTGTTTTTCATTTCTTTTTGGTATTATATTGAACAATGGCATTCCTGGATCATGCATGTTTAACTTTACTAGTAGCTGCTAAACAACTCTCTAAAATGGCAGTGTATGAGAGATCCAGTTTATATACATCTTCACCAATACTTAGTAGCATAACATCAGTCCTTTGAATTTTAACCATTCTAGTTGGGGTGTACTAATCTCATTAAGCTTTTATTTTGCATTTCCCTGACAATTAATGACTTTGAGTATTTTTCATGTGCATATTGGCCATTTGTTAAGTATTATTTAACTCTTTGCCCATTCATTTAAAAATCAAATTATTACTCTTGTAATTATCGAGTTGTACAATATCTAAATATTCTGAATATTTCTTTATTAGATCTAAGTGTTAGAAGTATCTTCTCAAACATTGTGACTTATCTTTTCATTTTCTTAATGATAGGGTCATTTTAATGGCAGAAGTTTTTAATTTTGATAAAGTCTAATTATAAAATTTTTATTTCATAATTTCTGCTCTTTGATCCTGTACAAAAATTCTTTGTCTAACCCTGAGATTTTGAAGATGTTCTCTTGTCTTGTTGAAAAGACTATACTTTCACCATTGGATTACCTTGGAAACTTTGCTTAAAATCAGTTGACCATTATGTGCAAAACTATTTCTTAAGTCTCTATTCAGATATTTAATCTTTATATCTATACTTACATTAGTACAACACTGTCTTGCTTCATGTAGCTTTGTTATAAGTCTTCAAATAGGTAATGTTAGTCCCTTAACTCTGTGTTTCTTTCACAAGATTATTTTGGTTATTTTAGATCCCTTGTATTTCCATATGCATTTAAGAATAAGCTTGTTCCTTCCTCAAAAATCCAGCCACAGTTCTAATGGGAAATATGTTCAATCTATGGGTCTATTAGGGACAATTGGCATTTTAACAATATTAAGTCTTCCAGGCAATGCACCTGAAATTAGTCCTTGATTTTTCTCAGCAATGTTTTTTAGTTTTCATTGTGCATGTATTGCAATGTTTTGTTAAATTTATTCTTAAGTATGTCTGCTTATAAAGTTTTGGTATCAATTGATGTCATTTTTTCCTTGAATGTTGAATTGACAGGTACAGTCATCTGGGCCTAGAGCGTTTTGTTTTGTTTGTGGGAAGGACTTTTATTGCAAAATCAGTTTCCTTAATTGACATATGAATATTCAGATTTTCCTATTTCTTGTCTTCTGCCAGTTTTGGTTATATACACAATTCTATTTCTTAATTACTAAAATGAGGATACTAATAGTATACCACTCATTAAGCTGCTGTGAAGATTACATGAGTTCATACATTATAAATACTTATAGCAGGATCTGACATAGGGTAAATATACCCGTGGACAACAGTTAGTTATTAAAATACATGAATTATTATGCAATTAAGTGAGATCAGAAACACACAGGATAGCCTATTATTCTCGTGAAATCCTGAGATGTAATAATTATAACAAAAAACAACAGTTATTTAAATCTACCGGGCTTGTGACAAGTCCCCAACTCATCAACAAATTGGATTTCTAATAATCCCAATGGAATGTCAAATTAAACTGTTAGAAAAATTAGAAATTAAATTCTTAGATACCATTTCAAATAAATAAATTGAAAGTTTGAAAGTCTGGTATAAGTAGAGATTTAATATGTCCTTTATATTTCCTATTTTTAATTAAAAAAACAGGAAGGATATTACTGAGCCATGGAGTTTCACACACGATGTTAAGATTCAGGACAACGAACTATAGGAATTATATACTAAATGCTTAATAACAGTACTTGAGTCATATAGAATTGAGAATGCTTTTAGTTACTAACAGAAAAGTATATCAGAGTGGCTTTAAAAACTGTAACATATTGGTGCATATAACAAGAAGTGTAGAGTTACTGCTGGCTTCAGAGTTGACTAATCCAAAAGTTCTTTGATTTCTTCAAATACCCATTTTATTTCTCTTTCTCTTAATTGTCATATTCACCCTAAAACTGGATCCTAAATCCTTTCTTCCATGCTGAACAATTCTTCTTCCCTTCAGTCCGATTGGGTCAGGGTTAAAAAATATATTATCCTTGAACCAATAACTGCCACCAAGTGAATATACTGCCCTGAATGGCTCAGGCCTCTCTGTTCCTTAACAGCCTCTTGCAAGCATGATGCTATTACCATGATTGGCTTAGAATACACAGGGTCCCCTGCTGGAGATGGAAACAATTCCCTAAATTACACTGCAGCTATCCAATAGGATAAAGGTAGAATAGATGTTGTGGTATCATTTACAATATTCATTGTCCTTTATCCTGCTATGGCAGACACTTATTTCCCCCCATATTCCATTTTTTCCTTCTTCCTTAGTAATACTAGATTTTTAGAATACTCAGATTTTTAGCCATGTACATGGTCATTTCACATAGATACTCTATTTTTAGAGTGATACTCTATCACATAGATACTCTGACGCTGACATGCAGTCAGCCCTGTTCATATGGTTAATTTCTGGTCGAAGAAATGTCATATGCAATTTTAGGATATGTCCTTAAATAGAGAGCATGTTCTCCTCATACTTCTGTCTTCCTGAAGATTGAGTGGCCACGGCTTGAGTAACCATCTGGACCATGTTGAGGATGACTGAGTAATGAGGAGCCTAGATCCCTGTTGATAATGGAGCTCAAATCTAGCCCTGGATTATTTAGCTCTAGACTTTATTTTCGTGAGGGATAGAAATGAATATATATTTTACTTAGGCCATAATTTATTTCAGGTGTTTTGGCACTTATAGGTAAATCTAATCTTAACTTATACTTAATTGATTTTCTGAAAACTAATGTCTGGGTTATATTATTGTATTGTTAGAAGACTCATCCTAATAGTATTAATTGATTGGGGCCAACATTTGGAGGTATGCAACCCAAAGCTCTATGTCCGTAGTTCAGTAACTTCCTGTAGCTTTTTTAATATGAAAAAAATTCTCTAACTTTCCTTATGCAAACACCTGCAGGTTTTTACCTAATAAATCTTTCCTGAATGCAGCCTCTATGTTAGCTATGTTTATTTATATATTAATACTTGCAAAACCCACAAAACATAAATGATATAATTAGGATCTCTTTCTGTTATCAAACTGAATGATAGCTATAGGAAATCAGTGAATCCCATTTATTTACTCTGTTCATTCCTTTGCACTTATGTTCTTCCAGACTCATTCATCAAGTTCACTTTAGCTTATCTCAGTTTCTATTTTTGGCACCTCTGAGATACTGATGCTTTTTGTTTGTTTGTCTGCTCATCTCCCTCCCCCATCCCTTCCCATTCCGTCCCTCTGGGAATACTCAGACTAGAGAAATCCATCTTCCACTACCATGAAAACATTTATTTGGGGCCAAACAGAGCTGATCTTTATCTTTGTCTTCAAAAGTTATAAAATTCAGTTACTTTGGCAACAACTCAAGGATTAGCTAGGTTCTCCAAGTTTAACATAATAGGAAACTATCTAAGACACTTCTGTTAAAGATGTTCAGCCAGTTAATAACGGAACTTGTATCCACAGAAAACAAGGTCCCCTAGAGGGAAAGCCAAGTCCTAGCCAAACTTTACGATGCACGTTCCTAGGAGGGAGGGTGAGGGGAATGCCGTTCACCTCTCAGCCTGGCTGCCTGCGGAGTTGCAGTGCAGAGTATCATTGCAGCGCTTTTTCAGGGAGTAATGTGCTGCACTGGTTCAGGGCTTTGTCTTTATTCACAACACATTCCTGTGTCTCAGCTGGGGGGGGTGGGGGAGGAATGCACAGTTGCCTGCCAGCCTGTCCTCTTTGACTGTCAGCCGAATAAGCCGAATGGTAACTCTCCATTAGAGAGAGAGAGAGAGGCACATTGAGATACAGAAGAAGAAAAACCACGCAAAAAGGAGGCGGTTGTGGGGGGAGGATGCTCTCCGGCACACTCATATGTTAGGTCTCTGTGCAGAGGCAAAGGCGGAAGGCTGCAGGAGCAGCATCAGCAAGCTTTTGGGCCGTGGTTTTAACTATTGCCCATGAACACTGTCATCAGAATGACTTTGAAGAGGCAATAAATTGCTTATGCATAGAGCACTCCAGCTGTGCTAAAACTGGGAGTGCAAACACTCTCTTGTTTTCTATTTTAGAGACTTGCATCTTTTCCACACTCAACACTATCAAGACACTCTGCTACTACAGGTAAGATGCAGTTAAGATTTGTCTGCTTGTGACATCATTGTAGTTTTACACACTTTAATCATGACTACTTTTTAATATAACGCCTGGTTTATGTTGAAGTGCTTTGTTTTCTTGATTATTAGTCTCCCTTCAAGTAAACAATTTTATTTAATAAAACGTAATTAAATGAAGGAATCACCAAATCTTACCTAAAAGGAATGTATGTGATTGTTTGCATTTCCATGAGCTCTGAGTTCATAGTTGGAACTTGATCTCAAACTGTGATCTGAGATGCAATTCATAGTATATACTATTTCTAAATGTACCAAATTATTCACTTTCATTTGTAAAAGGCATAATCCCTCCCTGGCTACAGTATTGCGCTGTACATATATGCTTTGTGCTATTTCTTTTTAACTTTAGTAGTTTGGAGGAACCAATGGTGAGGCATATAACTTGCAGAGTTTGATCACATTATTACAATGTGGGGTAGTTTACTCATTCAGAAACATGTGGTCTGATGGTCTTACCTAGAAGGTGTTATCATAAGAGTATATGTATATAATTAACAGGTAGCACAAACGTGAAATGTATGTAATTTTAAGAGAAGATGCAAGGACATTGGTAATTCATACACTGTATGATATCATTGAGTTTTAAGTTTGTTTTTTTAATTAAAATTTACCTTTGTTTTTATAACTCTGCTCTGTCTTTACCCATCATTATTATTTTTGGTGAGATTAGCTCTTAGGTGAGGTCACTCAGTATTGCTGAGGTTGCTGAGAAAACTGTAACCACAGAAACATATTAAGAACCTGTTAGGAGTCTATAGAGAATATAGGAGTAATACTGTCAACAGGTTTATAAAATTTTACTCTGCTGAGTGTTGACAAGAGCATCTTGTAGTGTTTAGTTACTTGTAATTTGGATTACATTTTGCTGTCCCATTCAGGGTCCCAGTAACTTGGAAATATAATTACACTGCTCTATGTGATCATAGTTAAAAGTACTAGACGATTTTAATTATAAAGCCATTATTTTACTTGACATTTTAACTGAAACTAACCTCAGTTAATATGTATGTGTTCTGTCCTTGTGTGCCTATAATGTTCTTTCTATTAACTCTTTTATATAAGAGTTGCTCCTAATCAAATTCTCTCCCATGAAATATTTAAATGCTAGTAATCTGAAATCATTAAAATGACCCTTGATAGTTAATGGCTTTAACTCTTACATACAATAAAATATGTAGCATAAGATTAAAGCAAATCCTAGAGGAGCACATGTTTAACAGTAAAGTATTGTGAAAATAGAAGTATTTGCATGCAAAAATACATAATTCATTGGAAGACTTGTGATTCTTGTTCCTGTGCATGACTTATTTCATTTTCCAATTTCACTTACAAAAGGTTTAAATCAATGGGGAATATATATGAAATATTCAATTGACTGAGGATGTGAAAATTAAAGGAGGAAAGAATTATTACTACAGTGGCTTTTTTAGGACTACTGGGAAGTTGGTAACTGGCATGAATGTAAAGAATTCATTTTAGAGTTTCTCCTAGGGTGCAATAAAAAAATCAAGAAAAGTTGATGTGAAATATATGTCAATATGCGAAATTATTCAGAAGAAAAATGTGAATGATGAAAGAGTAGAAAGGAGGTGTATACTCTGTAATGAGTAGAATATTTTCAGTAAACATAGAGTAAACTCAATGGTCTTTCTTTCATGACTGGCAAGAAAATGGCGGTATCAAGAATACCATTTCTCAGGCACAAATGAAATCCCAATGGCCAAAAATCTGGTTGAAAAATAGCTGTTCCTTTTACTTAGTTACCATATTTGAATATACAGTTACTAAAATTGTATCTTGCCCGAAAGATTTCTTGGGATTATAAAGTTAGAAAAGTTACTTACAAGCTATTTAGATTTTTAAAAGTGTATTGATGTTCATATATATTTTTTGATTCAAACAACTTATATGACTTTCTTTCTTTCTAGGGAATACATATAGTCAACAAAATGGTATATGTGCTTTTGTTTTGAAACTTTACAGTATTAGTTTTAAGATTACTTATCCCAAATTATTTTGTCCGGTTATCTCTTTCCCCCAGAAAGAGCCATGTTCTAGATTTCCTTCTGCAATATACTACAGAAATACCATCTTTGTATTTACATACATCAGGGCAATATGCATACTTGCATGATTTATGGACATTCAGTATCATGCTCATTTTGTCTTCATTTCCCCAAACTCTAGTTTTTCCAACTGTGTAAGAACTTTTAAAATGTCTGCTAAGAATAAATTCATAATTAACATGATTTCCAGGGCCTTGTACTTTTAAACTATTTCAGAGAGAAACTTTTTTTTAGTCATAAGGAATATTCATCCTATTAATAATACTTTTAAATAATTATCCCAAAGTTGCCCAAAACGTATTGGTAGGAATATGTCCCTGCTTTCAATTTCTTTATAGTTTCAACTAATTGAGAAAGTTTGGAAAAGTTTCCTTTCAATATCATTTTATGTTGAGCTAGATCACAAGTTGGAAGTTTATCTGGATCTTTAATAATATGAGATAAGATGATATAGTCATTATTACACTTTCTGTGACACTTGTTGTGTTTTAATGTGGTACAGAACATATTAGCTAAGATGGAGCTTGGGTAAGTTAATTTTGAGGTTTGGGCTGATGTAACAACAGTGTAAACAAAAGATTTTGTGTCCTTGTTATTTGAGAGGAATTTAAACTGTTATCTGCGTGTATATTGCATCAACTATTTATAACTTGTTGAAATAGATTCTGTTTTCATTGATGTGACAATGGTATACTGAAATAGTCCTTCTTAATTTTCTACAGGAATTTTGTTTTGATACTTCTGGAATATCACATGAGTCTCTCATTTGGAATTATGGACAGTTGCTCTGAAATTACAAAAAAAGAAAAAAGATCATATTTCTAAGCCCTTTTCATGATGACTTTAATATTGATGCATGAATAGAAATAGCTGCAACTAAACAATTCTGAAATAACAAGCAAGAATAAGTAATGAGAGACCTCCAGCTAGTTTTCTGGTTCATTTACTTCACTTAAAAATATTCTTAGACTGTGGTGTGGATACTGGAAATCAAAGCTTACTGATCTCAGAGACCTAGTAGAACTGGCAAGTAGCAGCTTCTTCCTGCTACCCAGAGGCACAAGTTAATGCTGACCCTTAGGAAGAATGTTTTGGATTGAAATAGTTGTTGTATATTAAGTTATCTAAATGTAAAATATGAGTCTGTCTAAAGAAGAATAATCATAATTGTAAAATGCTGATTGGCTGTTTTGAAGTCAATTGCAGTCTACATTTTAAAGGTCATATTATAGAAGTCTGAAATAGTCATAAACATCCAAGATCCAAAAAATGTGACCTTTGTATTCTTTTTCCCAAATAAGTAATAATATTTCTATGCACATATCACACAACCATCTTTAAAAATATAGTAACAGGTGTGCCTTGCTTCAAAGAGTGCCGTACAGGACAACTTGTTCATTCAATAAGATGCTAAATTGCAAAGTTTATTGTTAGCTTTAAAATATTTTTTTCCAAAAGAAGTAGTTAAAACAGTTTTTAAAGAACAAGCTTATTTTAAAATATTCAAGACCATTAATTTTATTTAAAAATTGTTTTATATACACATCTTTAGAAACCTAACCCCCAGGCAAAGTAAGGTAGATTTGCAACCACAAGTACATGAGTATATGTGTGAATTTACAAATGGAAACAATCCTAATTTTAAAACAGAGTGCTCCTTCATTTACTTTCCTAAAACCATGTGCGTGCAAAATGACAAAACTGTCTCAGTTTATACAATCATTTGTATAAGAGCAGTATATATAACAAGGTAAATGAACTTGCATATAAAGGTTAAATTGTTAGTTTTGTAGTGTGTGAAAGTCGGAGATTAAAGAGTTTTCCTTACATGAACTTTCTTTAACAGATTAAAGGGTTTCTGACATTTCAGGAAAGTTCTGCTCAAATTAGATCCCAGTGTTTTCTTTAATCTGCACAGGCAAATATTACAGGCTTTAAGGTTACTCTAAGAAGGTTACAGATTCCAATTAATTAGTTTCTGCTGATAGATACACACATAGTAAATATAAACCATAGGGTTCTGATGGAGAAATTAATTCAATTTCTACAAGAAAAGACTGGGATCAATATTCTCTTTTATGTATTTGTGAGAAAACATACTACCCATTAGGCAATTATTTAATGAAGGCAAAGTTCTAGTTGTGATTAAAAGAGATTGTATTAGCACTTCAAAAGACAGTATGTAGCTTAATCTTTGTTTAATAAACACAAAATATGACTTAGGGTTCTTGAAAATTGATATTTTCCCAAAGATCCTTTTATGTTTTTGGAATGCAAATGATCATTGTTTTTCACAGAAAATATTATAAAAATAGATTAATTGTCATGTAATTCAATTTGTTATTATTTTGTTCAAACAGTAACCAGAACATTTAGTTGTGTGAAATAAGGAAAGAGGTGTGACAAGCAAGTAAAACTACTTCAGTTCAGAGTATCATTTTACACCTCTATATGTTATGAGTTCCCAAATCATATTTGCAGAATATATTTCCCATCATCTGCAACATCTATAGAATGTCATCACCCTATGTTCCTTTTTTAAAACCTAGGTCTTCTAAATGATGCTTTATTTCCAACTGAAAACATGTGGTAAATCCAGATGTTGAAACACAATCACTCCCCAAAGGCTTACAGTTACAGGTTGGTTCAAGTATGGTTATGTATAAATATACACATCAGATCCCTAATTTATAATTAGAACACAGGCTGTGAAGTGCATAAAAATTGTTAAGAGGCCACAGTTGGCTGTGTAAATTCCTTGTTTAAATGAAAATTCACTTTCTGCCACCTCAGTGTACCACATCTGATAGAGTCAGTGAATTCTTACAGAAGTGTTTGTATATGTAAAAGAATAGATAATAGATATGACAATATTATCTGTGTGAGAAATACGATTTGCCTGACCACGCTGCTTTAAATAAATTTGGAGTGGCATCATTGGTCCAGTAGGGAAATTCTAGGGTTCAAATAGTTTAAAATCATTCATTCCTCTAGTCATTTACAGTGATTAAGGCATAAAGAAAGAAATTGATTATAGGAATAATAACTTAATTGTTTTGATTTCCTAACAGTTTATTCAAACCTCAAACTAACAGGAAGAAAATCAGAAAGAGAACTCCTTTCCCTAAGGAAAGCTAACATTTGCTAACTAAGGATATTTATGATGCTTTGCTGGCTAATTTATCCAGACAGATAAAACAAAAGCAGTGGTACATGATGGAACAATAGTGAAAAGAGCAGACAGATTTATGAACCACGGTGACTCTTCTGGGACCCCCCCCATAATTGAATTTTTTAAACTTATGCATTTTATTGCTTTATATTTTCCTTTTTCTATCTATCCTTTTGGTAGTCACATTTCCAAGAGTCTGAACAAGGGTATGAAAGCCATCTTCAGCATTTTCTTAGTTCAAAATTTATTATGCATGTTGTAATCAGATCTCCCAAACCACTCAATAACTTTCCCTCTAGTCAAAGCACTGTCACCAAGCCAAAACTGTAAGGTTGAAATGAGCAAGAGAAACTCTGCTATCAATGATTGGTGCATGGTGTTAGTTTCCACCTGTGCGGTAAAGGAAATAGACTCTGCTTGGATGAGGGCCATGTTATAAGAAGGAAAGTCTTACAATCTAAGTCCCCCGTGTTAAATCCATCTTGGAGCAATCTTGGGCCTACTGCTTAAATTAATGGAGACCAGGCCTTACAAAGATGGGGAAAAATAATTTGAGTCCACTGCAAAATTCCATATAAGGCTTGAAGCATGTGGCTAATATAAGAGATACAAATAGTCTTCCTTATTTCTAATAGAATGGGGCAAGGGAAAAGAAGAAGACAAACAGATTTAATTAACTGCTCCCATTTTCTAAACATCAGGAGTGAAGTGCCTCCTTGGTCAACTTGTAATTAGAGAAATATTGCCTGATCAAAGGGAACTTTTAGAATAACTAATAATTAGTACTACTACTGTTTCTGATGTTGCTGCTACTAATACAGTTAGAATATTTTACCATATGCAATTCTAGACATTTTATATGCATTATCCAATTACAAAAACCGTATAAAATCAAAATTAGTAACCCTGTATAAAAATGACAAAATAGACTTGTTTAGGCTAAATATTTTGTTCAAGGACTTAGAACTGAAAGACAGTTCTGTGTGTTCTCTAAAACCTATAATCACTAAGATTTGATATTTACTATTCTAGGAATCTGCATACTAATTAATGGGAATTAACAAGAGACAAAATAGCCAGTAGAAAAACAGAAAGGAAGCAGCCATAATACAAAACTTAAAGGGTTTTAAAAATTAAGCTATGAAGCTTAAAGGGTTTTAAAAATCAACTTCGGTAATCCATCCTTGCTAGTAACTATACCCATTTGTCTCTTTTTTATATATTTATTTTACAAGTCTGAAATATATACTTCCTAAAAATGCTAAAACTGCTAAAATTGCTAAAATTGAACCAATTTCAATTTTCTTTTTCATTCCAAGAATTTATAAAGTAGTTGTTTTCAACTAAATTGTCTAAATCATGGGCGTGTCAAAACATCAACGTTGGGCTTCCCTGGTGGCGCAGTGGTTGAGAGTCCACCTGCTGATGCAGGGGACATGGGTTCGTGCCCCGGTCCGGGAGGATCCCACATGCCGCGGAGCGGCTGAGCCCTTGAGCCATGGCCGCTGAGCCTGCGTGTCCGGAGCCTGTGCTCCGCAAGGAGAGAGGCCACAGCAGTGAGAGGCCAGCGTACTGCAAAAAAACAAACAAACGAAATTTAAAAACATCGTTATGTCCTGTCATAGAAATGCAAATAGGTCCTCCTTATTGCAGCTTAGTGCCTCTAGCCAAAAACAATGGATCTGCTTGGTATATTTAAGTCAGGCTGGCTCATTGGCCAAAGAGTTCCCTCAAACATTCTTAAAATTTTAAAACTAGCACCATCTGTGCAATGTAAATTGCAACAATTTATTTGTTACATTTTTCAATCTGGGTCAAAGTAACCTAGTCTATGCCAGTCTTTATCACAGATATTCCACTTGAATCCCTTTGGATATCAAGTATGCAGATAGATTGTTACAAATCATTAGCTGAATCACCTCAATTCATTTCATGAAGTCATTTTTTTTAAAAATCGTAGATGAGATAGAATCAGTAAAGATACTTTAAACACTTAAACTACAGTGTACATCTGCATTGTGGTTGTATTTACAACAAATTTTATGATGTGTTTTCATGGGAGAGTCTCCAAACACATGCCTAATTAGTTCCCTAACTTAAATCTTAAAATCTGTAGATCACTGTACTTAAAATAAGGAAGATCAAGCCTTACAAGCCTTCATTCCACTTAGCCTTCCCCAGTCCTTATTCTAGAAACACTTGTGTGTGTGTGTGTGTGTGTGTGTGTGTGTGTGTGTGTGTGTGTAGTTTAGATAAATAGGTAGATAGATAAACAGATACACAAATGTCTCCACACAGAAACTCTAAGATTTACTGATTTGCTTGCTTGGAATGAAGTTTAAAGTGTCTCAGAAATACCTACATTTGGCAAAATTCAGATTTGTCTACATCTAGCAAAATTCAAAATATTAAGAGGAAGAATTATAAAAAGTCATAAAGAAGAGTTATGACTTAAAAGTAATTCCAAAATTTCTTAGATTTGCTGAAACTACACTCAAGAGTGAATCAATATCCTAGAACAGTAAGAGATACCCTTGCACTAAATTGGCTTTTATCCTATCGTGCAATAGTTACCTGCATGTTTCAGGGATTTTCAAGATTTAGTCTTCAATTGTGCATATTTAGGTTCCTTTTCGTTTTCTTTTTTTGTGTGTGTGAGTAAGGTTATTATAGTTCTGCCCTTCCTGATCATTATTATCAGAGCTCTTTGATTGTAAGAATGTTTGGAGGGTATGTAGGCTGGTTGAGTAAATTACCACCTAGCATCTACACTTTCAATGACAAAACTAGATGAAACATTACTTACTACCTCCAAGCATTCGATGCCGTTTTGACAAGGTGACAGTAGCCACAATTCTCAGCTGTCATTTTGTTAGGAAACAGGAACCAGTTAGTTACCTATAGATTTCCCACACCATAAATTTGGTTTTCAAGACAAGCATGGAGGCAAGCAGTTGGAGCTGAGGTCCTGCCCAAATTCATCCAGCATGCTGATCAAGGATATAGTAACAGCATTTGGCTAAGGTTCATGTATGTACAGGAATCAGTTGAATGTTGGCTTAAAATGTTGGTTTAGAAATCAATGATGGGCTTCCCTGGTGGCGCGTGGTTGAGAGTCCGCCTGCCGATGTGGGGGACACGGGTTCGTGCCCTGGTCCGGGAAGATCCCACGTGCCACAGAGCAGCTAGGCCCGTAAGCCATGGCCGCTGAGCCTGTGCTCCACAACAGGAGAGGCCACAACAGTGAGAGGCCCGCGTACCCCCCAAAAAACAAAAAAAAAGATAAAATAATAAAACAGACAAAGCAGTTTTGGATTATAATGCAAAGTATAAATGAATATCCATAATTCCATTTTGATATAAAAAATGTTTGAAAAAATACGTAAATGAGAGAATAGACAAATCTGCCATACAGAAGAATACCAAATAATTTATGTAAATACTCTGCCTCAAGGAGGGGGAGCATATAATTCTCTACTACTTAAGTTGGGCGTTGATGGTGACTTTGTTCCATGGAGTGCAGTAGGGAAGGGGATGAGGGGAAGAGGAATTCTATAGTAGAGAAACTTGACACACACTACCTCAGCCAGGTGGTCAAAGTTGACATCAATAGTGTGTCAAGTAAAAGCAAAAACAGACTTAGATAAGGAGAAAGTTTATTCAAAAAGACTTAAAATAGGAGGACACTCCAATCCCAGAAATCTGCAAGTAACTCAGATTTAAACAGTAAAAGGCTTTTCTTTTATAGAGTAAGGAAGGGTAGGCAGTAAGTAGGGGGAAGTTGGGTGTCATGAGCTGAATTTTGTTCTCTCTTTCCTCAAGTTTATATGTTGAAGCCCTCACCCCCAGGACCTCAAAATGTGAATGCTTTTGGAGACAAGGCCTTTAAAGAGGTAATTAAGGTTAAATGAGGTCAAATGTATGGGGCCTTAGTGAAATCTGACTAGTATCCTTACAAGAAGAGGAAATCTGCACACACTAAGAATACCAGGGATGAATGCACCCAGAGGAAAGAGCATGTGAGGACATAGTGAGAAGTGCAGCCATCTGCAAGCCAAGGAAAGAAGTCTCAGAAGAAACCAAACCTGCCAACACCTTGATCTTTGGCTTCTAGCTTCCAGAACTGTGAAAAAATTAATTTCTACTGTTTAAGTTACCCAGACTGTGGTATTTTGTTATGGGAGCCGGAGCAATCTAATACATTATTCAAACTAGGAGGAATAACAACCAGTGTGGTTTGATACAGTATGTGTCTCACTGTGCTTATCCAATTTTCAGAAAAAAGATAAAGGGGGCATGTTCTGCATTTTAGTGTTGGCTTAGGCTTGTGGGCAAGCAAAGTTCAGGGCTCTGTGGAGAGGAGAGAAACCTGACAAAAGTCTGATTAAGACAAAGCAGAAGGTAAGGAATGGGCAATTGTGACTGCTTGGTCAAGTGATAAGTCATGTTGATAGTGTGTACCCTTGATAGGATGTGATGAGAATGGCACTTCAGATTTGTTGTCTCTCTCCCCAGAACCCAGAACCTCAGTATAATCATGAAAAAAATCAGACAAATCTCAGCTGAGAATATTCTGCAAAATAACTGACCAGTATTTCTTAAAACTGTCAAGGTTATAAAAAACAAGAAAAGGCTCAGAAGCTATCATAGTCAAGAGGAGCCTAAGGAGACATGACTATTAAATGAAATGCAGTATCTAAGAATCCTGGAATGGAAAAAAAGACATTAGGTAAAAACTAAGGAATCCTGAGTAAAATATGGACTGTAATTAATAGTAATGTATTGATATTTGTTCATTAACTATGACGAATGAACCACAGTAATGTGAGCTGTTAGTAAGAGGTAAAACTGGGTGTGGGGTGTATGGGAATTCTGTGTACTCTCTTCACAGTGTTTTTGGAAATCTAAATCTATTCTAAAGTAAAAAGTTTACTGAAAACAAATAGCGATAAATAAAAACAAAGAATCTCAATAGTAGTCCATTTCAGACAACAAGGTAGCACAAATACATCACTAAGAAGTTTAAATAAGCCTTGAAATACTGCCCAATTATAAAACATGATCCAACTACCACTTTAGAGGATTGTGGCTTTGGTGGAAAGTTAAATTATTTTTGCATTTACCAAATTCTACAAAAGTAAAATTCATTTGCTTTATGCAAGGTGCCAGTCAATGCAGAGATTAGGATACTAACTCACGTGCATTTACTTCTAGAACATATTTCCCCCTACGTCTCCAAACATTTGACCTGGATGGAATCACTCCTATAGCCAGGCCTTCACAGATTATCCTCAACCCCATGATTTTCAGGGCCTTTCTTTTGGGGTAAGATCCCTTATTGCCATGAGTGTTATCACCCTCCTCGTGTACCTTACTAATTGACTCATGTTATTCTACTAATTTAGACAGTTATTTTTGCATTCTTAAAGTATATATGTGACCAAGTAAAGGGCTCACTGCCCAACACTCACAGAGGCCAATACTATAGCACTGGATTTGAGAAAAGAAAAGCTTTACTATGAGGTCAGCCAGCAAGGAGACAGGAGGCAAGGCTCCAATCTGTGTCTCCACCTGGAGTTCAGTCAGACTTTTGAATCAGGGGAGGGCGGCTGGTATGCGGAAGTGCTGGTGGGGCAGGTTTCCACTGGAGGGCTCTGGAACTTGGTCATATATGGTAAGGTCTGGCAAAGGGGCTTTAGCACTGGATCTTCGTGCACAACAGACCCTTCACTTCCAAAAGGGTTCAGCGTTCAGGTTCTGGTCATGTTCCATTCCTTTGGTTTCGCTGGGAGTGGGGGAAAGAGAAAGTTTGGTTCCAGGTTTTGTTTGAGATAAACATTTTCTACTCTATGCGTGCTTTGCCTGCATGGCTCACAGTTTGTTCTGTTGTTTCTGAAAAACAACTCACTATCTTGTTAGAAACAGGACACGGCCAGTTTGAGGCTGGTTCTGTAGTTATATATATAATACTAAATACAGTCCATTTAATAAGCATCCCATTTTTCCCTACATAAAATTCCAGTAGCAGCAGGAACAAAGTCTATTCCACAAAACTACCTTTATTGTACTTAAATAAAAAAGTTACTTTTCTTTCTGCCTCTGATAGCATCCCTCCATGTGCAAAGAAATGAATGCTGAGTTTGTAAGTGTCAGGAAGCATTATCTCATTGCAGTATTTCCATTGATAAAAATACTTTTATGAACCATTGTCAAATCAGAGCTATCTCCCACTTAAGAAATCACCCTGCAAGGATACTGCAGAAATAAGCTTTTGTGCCCATAGACTTGAAAATGTTATCACACTCTTCACTGGCATTTGTGTTTAATTCTGTCTTGCTTTGAATTTTTAAAAAAATCATTTCTGCTTTCTTAAGGATAATCAAAAAGGGAAGTAAGAAGGAAGGTGACTGGGCAAATGATAGTCATTTGATTTTACTGGCTATTTGTCATATTTTTTATTCACTTCATAATTAAAATCTGATTCCTGCAGGAAAAAAAAAAATCTCCCAAGAAAAATAGTTATTATTTGATAGATTTTTTTTTATTCTTTGAAAAATGGGTTGATGCTGGCAAGTTTGAATTATTACAGTTATAGAATTTTATTTTTCCTAGGTTCAATAATTTAATGTGATTAGCCTAATGTTTCAGTAGCTCAAAAACATGATCTGTATGTATGTATTACACTTACAGTTTAATTAGAAAACTAATGAGATGCGATTGCCAATCTGATTGTTGAGGATCTGGTACAGTAAATTTCTATTAGCAGACTTGACTATTTCTCTTCCAGCTGTGCATTCACCCAACCTTAGAATATAGGGATTATTACATTGGACACCTGCCATTCAGGCCTTTGGAAACCATACTCCTGTAAAACCACCAGATTAATTACAGCTCAGAATAAGGGAGTACTAGAAGATTCAACTACTTGTGAATTTACCCTAAAAGAACAAACTATGGGACAGATTGACTATGGCTATTAATTAAATGTAAGTGAACTAATTAACAGAAATAAAGTTTGTTAGGGTAATATTATTTAGCTAGAATTTATATTTTTATAAGGGAGTGTACATATATACATATATATTTGTAATATATTATGAAGTATTGCTCATAGTAGAAGAGGTGCACATTTTCAGTGTCATTAACTCTGCTTTTGAAATTAGAAATATTTGTCACCTTTCTAGGCCACTCACAAACTTGTTGATGAAATTATACTCTGACGCACACAGTTTTCCTTTACTACTAGTCGCCTCTTATGATTTATAGTAAATTCATATTTTAAATCATTTTCCACACTTACCTTCCAATGTCTGAGTCTCCTCCTCACAAACATTATAAATTCTAATGATAATCCTACCAAATGTAGAGCTTGAATTGATGGAATGAATGAACAATCTCATTTTGGTTGTTATAATAAAACCAACCTGCCATTGTTAGATTTCATTTTGGTATGATTGAACCAAGTTACATTATTTATAAAACATTGGATTTTAAATCTAGTCAATAAAAGACTTAAGACAGATTTTTACTTTCTTGCTAAAAGCCAGCAAACTTGTTTAGACAGTAAAGCCTGAATCAGAAATCCCAGTAAATGCGCAGTATTTACTTGCTAATAAAATAAGTAATAACAAAAACAATATTAATAAACACAGCTACCATGTACCAGACATTGTATTAAATGATTTACCATATTATTGTAGTTTATCCTTTTAAAAAGCCTCTGAGTTATTATTACCACAGTTTTTAGTCATGAAGATTTGAAGCCAAGAAGTTTAATAATTTGTCCAAAGATACAAATATAATGAGTGCTGAAATTGAAATTTGAACCTAGGTCAGCCTGGCTCCAAAGTCGTACCTTTTATTATTTTGCTGGACTACAATTTAGTTACCTATGAATGAGCAATGCTTTCCATGGAAAAGAAGGAAAACTGATGAAAAGGGTATGAAAATTAACTTGAAATGAAACTCATTGTTAAAGAACAAGGTTGATTCATAATTTCTATACTGCAAAGTAACCCAGTACTGCAGTTATTCCATAATAAACTGTTTTTCAAAAATGACCACTGCTACAGAAAAAGGAGTACATCTCTCCTTTAAAAACGTTGAGATGTAAAATTGAAATATTGTTAGAAAAAAGTCATTATATATATATATACACACACACACACACACACATACATACATATATATTAGTAGTGGAATTCTTTTGTGTAGTGGTTGCTTAGACCACTAACTACTTAAGACGGGAGCAGGCAAATTAGAGGGAGAAGTAGTGGAGAAGTTCAGTGAAAGGCAGACTGAGCCAACTGAAGATCAATCCACAATGAAGGCTAAGAGCTCTGAGTAGATAACGTAAATCAATAGAAAATATGATTGGACTTCGAAAGGTGTGATTTTTCAAGCTGCTTAGTGTCAATTAATATCTCTGAATTTATCTCTAAGAAGTTTGCAGGTGGTATATTCTTGAGCTCCTCTAATCATGTTGCCAACTTCAATCCCAAACTTGTATAAACCTTCATTCCAAGATCTAGGTTTTAACATTTAGCTCCTACTATGGGCAAAGTAAAATGCTAGGTGCTAATGATGCAATGACAATCATTTAGCACAGTGACGATTAGCCCATAGTCAGCCTACAACCTAGTGTTAAGAAAATGATCAGAAATCCCAGAACAGATTGTGTCAATAAAATAATTGGTGCTACAACAGCCCAAATACTAGGCCCTATGGAAGTCTTGCGTTACCTAATCGTGGAGGATGTATGAGTTTAAGTTAGAGATTAAAGATGATAGAGATTAAGCATCCTTCATCTCTAACCCATGCCTGGTTCTCTTACAGAAATGTACTTCAGAACAAATAGCTGTTACTTAAGAATACTATCTCTCAAAAACCCTTTTAGAGAATGGGCTTGGAGTTCTGGGTGTGATGCACTCTGTTTCTTTCCAGCTGAGTGTTACATTGGGCAGGCTTTTGTTTCCTCTGCTTTAAAATGGGGACGATAATTGTGCTTACCTTATAATTTGGTGTGAAAATAAAATGGGTGTATGTGAAACTATTGCAACGTACATAAATGTCAGCAAGAATTACTGTTAGCCTATATTTACATAGTATGACTAGTTTTCAATGTTTAGTTGAATAGACTGATTAGCTGCTTAGGTCAATGGTTTAAGAAGAAATAAGAGAGAATATCAAACATATGAGATCATACACAGAAATTAATCTTATTTTGAATATGAAATCTTAAATATATTAAATAAACTAAAATTCACATGACACCTCAATCTTTGACAGTCCTTAGAGAAACTGAGATCACCTTATTTTTCATTAGTACTAACAAAACGTTCATATTTCTGTTTTAAAGAGCATTGTAGAGGGCATTTGTCATTGTTATTTAATATCGTTCTGGGAAAATGAAACAACATCCATCATTTCCTTTTGACTCTAGTTAAGGCATTGAGTGAAAAAGTATGGATACATGAACACATGTCTGTTCCAAAATCTAGGATCCTAAAACAGACTCTAAGTAACTAATGGAAAAATTTGAAAAGTCTATAAATTTTTTTCCATTTAAAGTCTCTCTGCATGCACTTCAGATTTTTATAGCTCCAGAAAATATATGCATTTCCAGGATGACATATGCTATTCAAAAAGCTGAATTTCACAAAAGAATGTGAGTTAGAAACACTCTTCTCTAGCAAGGCATCTTAACATGAGGCAGATTATTGATCTAGGTTCTGTCCATGGATGTGTCAAAGTGTGCACTATTATAAATCATATTAATACTTGAGGGATATGTACACATGTACATTTGGTAGTTTTTAGCTTTCATCAGATTCTAAGAGAGCATGGCGTTAAATGGGTAAGAACAACTATCATAAAAGACATTTTCAAAACTGCCTCCAAGTAAATGAAATTGTTTGCCATACTACTTTTTCTTTTTCCTTCGTTTCCTCAGGTCTATGATATCCTTCATCAATCCATCTCAAATTCAGAGCTTCAGTATCATTTAACAGTAAAGAATTCACAAATATCTCTCTCTCCCTCGAGTTCCAGTTCCAAGTCTTCTCTCAAGCATCTAGTGGATAAACATCTAGTGGGTGAACATCACCAACTGGATGGATTAGACTCAATTGTTCTGACACTCAGTAGTTCATCTTCTTTTTCAGACATGCATTCCTCATTCTTTTTTTTTTTTTAAACATCTTTATTGGAGTATAATTGCTTTACAATGGTATGTTAGCTTCTGCCATAAAACAAAGTGAATCAGCTATACATATACATACATCCCCATATCTCCTCCCTCTTGCGTCTCCCTCCCACCCTCCCTATCCCACCCCTCCAGGTGGACTCAAAGCACCGAGCTGATCTCCCTCTGCTATGTGGCTGCTTCCCACTAGCTATTTTATATTTGGTAGTGTATATATGTCTATGCCACTCTCTCAATTTGTCCCAGCTTACTCTTCCCCCTCCCCGTGTCCTCAAGTCCATTCTCTACGTCTGTGTCTTTATTCCTGTCCTGCCTCTAGGTTCTTCAGAACCTTTTTTTTTTTTAGATTCCATACATATATGTGTTAGCATATGGTATTTGTTTTTCTCTTTCTGACTTACTTCACGCTGTATAACAGACTCTAGATCCATCCACCTCACTACAAATAACTCGATTTCGTTTCTTTTTATGGCTATATTGAGTATGGCTATATTGAGTATTTTTATGGCTAATATGAGTAATATTCCATTTTATATATATGCCACATCTTCTTTATCCATTCATCTGTCATTGGACACTTAGGTTGCTTCCATGTCCTGGCTATTGTAAATAGAGCTGCAATGAACATTGTGGTACATGACTCTTTTTGAATTATGGTTTTCTCAGGGTATATGCCCAGTAGTGGGATTGCTGGGTCCTATGGTAGTTCTATTTTTAGTTTTTTGAGGAACCTCCATACTGTTCTACATAGTGGCTGTATCAATTTACGTTCCCACCAGCAGTGCAAGAGGGTTCCCTTTTCTCCACATCCTCTCCAGCATTTATTATTTGTAGATATTTTGATGATGGCCGTTCTTTTTTTTTTTTTAATTAATTTATTTATTTTTGGCTGCGTTGGGTCTTCATTGCTGCACGGGCTTCTCATTGCGGTGGCTTCTCCCGTTGCGGAGCATGGGCTCCAGGCACGCAGGCTTCAGTAATTGCGGCACGTGGGCTCAGTAGTTGTGGCTCACAGGCTCCAGAGCAGAGGCTCAGTAGTCGTGGCACATGGGCTCAGTTGCTCCGCGGCATGTGGGATCCTCCCGGACCAGGGCTTGAACCCGTGTCCCCTGCACTGGCAGCAGATTCTTAACCACTGCACCACCAGAGGAGTCCCTGATGATGGCCATTCTGACTGGTGTAAGGTGATACCTCATTATAGTTCTCATTTGCATTTCTCTAATGATTACTGATGTTGAGCATCCTTTCATGTGTTTGTTGACAATCTGTATATCTTCTTTGGAGAAATGTCTATTTAGGTCTTCTGCCCATTTTTGGATTGAGTTATTTCTTTTTTTGATTTTGAGCTGCATGAGCTGCTTGTATATTTTGGAGATTAATCCTTTGTCAGTTGCTTCGTTTGCAAATATTTTCTCCCATTCTGAGGGTTGTCTTTTCCTCTTGTTTGTAGTTTCCTTTGCTGTGCAAAAGCTTTTCAGTTTCATTAGGTCCCATTTGTTTATTTTTGTTTTTATTTCCATTTCTCTAGGAGGGCGGTCAGAAAGGATCTTGCTGTGATTTATGTCAAAGAGTGTTCTGCCTATGTTTTCTTCTAAGAGTTTTATAAGTGTCTGGCCTTACATTTAGGTCTTTAATACATTTTGATGTTACTTTTGTGTATGGTGTTAGGGAGTATGCTAATTTCATTCTTTTACATGTAGCTGTCCAGTTTTCCCAGCACCAATTATTAAAGAGACTGTCTTTTCTCCATTGTATATTCTTGCCTCCTTTACCAAAGATATGGTGACCATATGTGCATGGGTTTATCTCTGGGCTTTTTATCCTGTTCCATTGATCTATATTTCTGTTTTCGTGCCAGTACCATACTGTCTTGATTACTGTAGCTTTGTAGTGTAGACTGAAGTCCGGGAGCCTGATTCCTCCAGCTCCGTTTTTCGTTCTCAAGATTGCTTTGGATGTTCGGGGTCTTTTGTGTTTCTATACAAATTGTGAAATTTTTTGTTTTAGTTTTGTGAAAAATGCACTTGGTAGTTTGATACGGATTGCATTGAATATGTAGATTGCTTTGAGTAGCATAGTCATTTTCACAATGTTGATTCTTCCAATCCAAGAACATGGTATATCTCTCCATCTGTTTGTGTCATCTTTAATTTATTTCATCAAAATCTTATAGTTTTCTGCATACAGGTCTTTTGTCTCCTTAGGTAGGTTATTCCTAGGTATTTTATTCTTATTATTGCAATGGCAAATGGGAGTGTTTCCTTAATTTCTCTTTCATATTTTTCATCATTAGTGTATAGGAATGCAAGAGATTTCAGTGCATTAATTTTGTATCCTGCAACTTTACCAAATTCATTGATTAGCTCTAGTAGTTTTCTGGTAGCATCTTTAGGAATCTCTATGTAGAGTGTCATGTCATCTACAAATGGTGACAGTATTACTTCTTCTTTTCCAATTTGGATTCCTTTTATTTCTTTTTCTTCTCTGATTGCTGTGGCTAAAACTTCCAAAACTGTGTTGAATAATACTGGTGAGAGTTGGCAACCTTGTCTTGTTCCTGGTCTTAGTGAAAATGGTTTCAGTTTTTCACCATTGACAAAAATGTTGGCTGTGGGTTTGTCATATATGACCTTTATTATGTTGAAGTAACTTCCCTCTATGTCTACTTTCTGGAGGGTTTTTATCATAAATGGGTGTTGAATTTTTTTTGAAACCTTTTTCTGCATCTATTGAAATGATCATATGTTTTTTCTCCTTGGATTTGTTAACATGGGTTATCACATTGATTGATTTGCATATGTAGAAGAATCCTTGCATTCCTGGGATAAACCCCACTTGCTCATGGTGTGTGATCCTTTTAACGTGCTGTTGGATTCTGTTTGCTAGTAGTTTGTTGAGGATTTTTGCATCAATGTTCATCAGTGATATTGGCCTGTAGTTTTCTTTTTTTGTGGCATCTTAGTCTGGTTTTGGTATCAGGGTGATGGTGGCCTTCTAGAATGAATTTGGGAGTGTTCCTCCCTCTGGTATGTTTTGGAAGAGTTTGAGAAGGATAGGTGTTAGCTCTTCTCTAAATGTTTGATAGAATTCGCCTGTGAAGCCATCTGGTCCTGGGCTTTTGTTTGTTGGAAGATTTTTAATCACAGTTTCAATTTCAGTGCTTCTGATTGGTCTGTTTATATTTTCTATTTCTTCCTTGTTCAGTCTTGGCTCGTTGTGCATTTCTAAGAATTTGTCCATTTCTTCTAGGTTGTCCATTTTATTGGTATATAGTTGCTTGTAGTAATCTCTCATGATCCTTTGTATTTCTGCAGTGTCAGTTATTTCTCCTTTTTCATTTCTAATTCTATTCATTTGAGTTTCTCCCTTATATTCTTGATGAGTCTGGCTAATGGTTTATCATTTTTTTATATTCTCGAAGAACCAGCTTTTAGTTTTATTGATCTTTGCTGTCGTTTCCTTCATTTCTTTTTCATTTATTTCTGATCTGACATTTATGATTTCTTTCCTTCTGCTAACTTTGGAGTATTTTTGTTCTTCTTTCTCTAATTGCTTTAGGTATATGGTTAGGTTGTTTCTTTGAAATGTTTCTTGTTTCTTGAGGTAGGATTGTATTGCTATAAACTTCCCTCTTAGAACTGCTTTTATGCATCACATACGTTTTGCGTTGTCATGTTTTCATTTTCATTTGTTTCTAGGTATTTTTTGATTTTCTCTTTTATTTCTTCAGTCATCTCTTGGTTATTTAGTAGTGTATTGTTTAACCTTCACGTGTCTGTATTTTTTACAGATTTTTTCCTGTAATTGATATCTAGTCTCATAGCATTGTGATCAGAAAAGATACTTGATGCAATTTCAATTTTCTTAAATTTACCAAGGCTTGATTGTGACCCAAGGTATGATCTATCCTGGAGAATGTTCCTTGAGCACTTGAGAGGAAAGTGTAATCTGCTTTTTTTGGATGGAATGTCCTATAAATATCAATTAAAACCATCTTGTTTAATGTATCATTTAAAGCTTGTGTTTCCTTATTTATTTTCATTTTGGATGATCTGTCCCTTGGTAAAAGTGGGGTGTTAAAAGTCCCCTACTATGATTGTGTTACTGTCAATTTCCCCTTTTATGGCTGTTAGTATTTGCCTTATGTATTGAGGTGCTCCTATGTTGGGTGCATAAATATTTACAATTGTTATGTCTTCTTCTTGGATTGATCCCTTGATCATTATGTAGTGTCCTTCTCTGTCTCTTGTAATAGTCTTTATTTTAAAGTCTATTTTGTCTGATATGAGAATTGCTACTCCAGCTTTCTTTTGATTTCCATTTGCATGGAATGTCTTTCTCCATCCCCTCACTTTCAGTTTGTATGTATCCCTAGGTCTGAAGTGGGTCTCTTGTAGACAGCATATTTACAGGTCTTGTTGTTGTATCTATTCAGCCAGTCTGTGTCTTTGGTGGGAGCATTTGATCCATTTACATTTAAGGTAGTTATCAATATGTCTGTTCCTGTTACCATTTTCTTAATTGTTTTGGGTTTGTTATTGTAAGTCTTTTCCCTCTCTTCTGTTTCCTGCCCAGAGAAGTTCCTCTAGCGTTTGTTGTAGAGCTGGTTTGGTGGTGCTGTATTCTTAGCTTTTGCTTATGTCTAAAAGTTTTAATTTCTCCATTGAATCTGAATGTGATCCATGCTGGGCAGAGTAATCTTGATTGTAGGTTTTTCCCTTTCATCACTTTAAATATGTCCTGCCACTCACTTCTGGCTTGCAGAGTTTCTGCTGAAAGATCATCTGTTAACCTTACGGGGTTTCCCTTGTATGTTAATTGATGCTTTTTCCTTGCTGCTTTTAATATATTTTCTTTGTATTTAATTTATGATAATTTGATTAATATGTGTCTTGGCGTGTTTCTCCTTGGATTTATCCTGCATTGGACCCTCTGCATTTCCTGGACTTGATTGACTATTTTCTTACCTGTATTAGGGAAATTTTCAAGTATAGCGTCTTCAAATATTTTCTCAGTCCCTTTTGTTTTCTATTTTTCTTTTGAGACCCCTATAATTCCAATGTTGGTGCATTTAATTTTGTCCCAGAGTTCTCTGAGACTGTCCTAAATTCTTTTCATTCTTTTTGCTTTATTCTGCTCTGTGGTAGTTATTTCCAGTATTTTATCTTCCAGATCACTTATCAGTTCTGCCTCAGTTATTCTGCTATTGATTCCTTCTAGAGAATTTTAAATTTCATTCATTGTTTTGTTCATCAGTCTTTGTTTGCTCTTTAGTTCTTCTAGGTCCTTGTTAAACATTTCTTATATTTTCTCCATTCTATTTGCAAGATTTTGGATCATCTTTCCTATCATTACTCTGAATTCTTTTTCAGGTAGACTGCCTATTTCCTCTTCATTTGTTTGGTCTGGTGGGTTTTTACCTTGCTCCTTCATCTGCTCTGTATTTCTCTGTCTTCTCATTTTACTTAACTTACTGTGTTTGGGGTCTCTGTTTCACAGGCTGCAGGTTCATAGTTCCCATTGTTTTTGGTGTCTGCTCACAGTGGGTCAGGTTGTTTCAGTGGGTTTTGTAGGCTTCCTGATGGAGGGGACTGGTGCCTGTGTTCTGGTGGATGAGGCTGGATCTTGTCTTTCTGGTGAGCAGGACCACGTCCGGTGGTGTGTTTTGGGGTGTCTGTGACCTTATTATGATTTTAGGCAGCCTCTCTGCTAATGGGTGGGTTGTGTTCCTGTCTTGCTAGTTGTTTGGCATAGGGTGTCCAGCAGTGTAGCTTGCTGGTCGTTGAGTGGAGCTGGTCTCAGCCTTGAGATTGAGATCTCTGTGAGGTCTTTCACCATTTGATATTACGCGGGGCTGGGAGGTCTCTGGTGGATCAATGTCCTGAACTTGGCTCTCCCACCTCAGAGGCTGAGCACCTCTGAGGTGCTCAGCTAGAGCACCAAAAGCCTGTCAGCCACATGGCTCAGAATAAAAGGGAGAAAAACAGAAAGAGAGAGAGAGAGAGAGAGAGAGAGAGAGGGAGGGAGGGAGGGAGTGAGGGAGGGAGAGAGGGAGGGAGGAAGGAAGGAAGGAAGAAAGAAAGAAAGAGTTATTAAAATAGAAAAATATATTAAAAATAAGGAAAATTGAGAAAATAATTTTAAAAAAGAGAGAAAGAAAGAAGAGTGTAACCAAACCAAAAAACTAATCCACCAATGATAACAAGCACTAAAAACTATACTTAAAAAAAAAAGAAAAAAACACGAAAAGGACAGTGAGAACCCTAGGACAGATGGCAAAAGCAAAGCTATAGAGACAAAATCACACAAAGAAGCATACACATACAGACTCACAAAAAGAGAAAAAAGAAGAAAAAAATATATACATAAAAAATAAAAGCAGGAAGAGAGCAACCAAATCAATAAACAAATCTACCATGATAATAAGCTCTAAATACTAAACTAAGGTAACATAAAACCAGAAACAAATTAGATGCAGAAAGCGAACCCCAAGTCTACAGTTTCTCCTAAAGTCCACCGCCAGATGATTGTTGTCTGTTTAGGTATTCCACAGATGCAGGGTACATCAAGTTGATTGTGGAGATTCATTCCGCTGCTCCTGAGGTTGCTGGGAGAGATTTCCCTTTCTCTTCTTTGTTCATACAGCTCCTGGGGTTCAGCTTTGGATTTGGCCCCGCCTCTGCATGTAGGTCGACTGAGGGCATCTTTTGGGAAGCCTGAGGTCTTCTGCCAGCATTCAGTAGGTGTTCTGTAGGAGTTGTTCCACATGTAGATGTAGTTTTGATGTATTTGTGGTGAGGAAGGTGATCTCCACGTCTTAGTCCTCTGCCATCTTGAAGGAGCCCCCTCAATAATTTAATTAAATTTAAATGTTTTTCTACTAACTGATTGACAGTTATTTTCTGGAAGAGATGAGAAATTACTGCTAAGCTTGCTGCTGAACAATATGACAGAAGTTTTCTATGGCATTTGAAGGCTTCAGACGCCTTCCCTCTCAACTTCATTAAAATAAAGTTAGCTGGAAGAAGGCAAGGTGGCTCTGACCTCATTCTTATTAATGGAAAAAACTCCTAAATAATTTATCATGGTATTTGCACACACTTATTGAAATAACTAGTCTTTATTTAGTTGTAATGATGTGTTCATTTGTCGCCTAATAAAATGATGGCCTAAAGATGAAGTTTTTTTGACAATAGTAAAATTACTTGAACTAGATTCATCATGATGAGGGCTAAATTGAGACAAATTAATTTTTAAGGTTGGGTACTTTATTAACAAAAGAAATGCACTTTGTTACATATTTTCTTAAGAAATTCAAGCAATAGAGGGATGAGTGAGGAGCAAACAGAATGGCTTATGTGAATGAAATAGGGATTAGTTAACATACTTGTTTGGATGTGCTGTATCAGCTCTCGGTGTATAAAATGGCAGGTAAAACTTAGCTGTCTTGTTTTATATTTCAAGTCTATAAATTGGTTAGTAATCTTTGCTGATCTGCTTCAGTAATGGCTGGGAAACTTGGGCTTGCTCATGTACCAGTGATCACCTGGTCAGTCAGCCAAGAGCTGACTGGTCTAGGATGGTGTTGTCTGGGATGACTTAGTTCTTCTCCACATGGTTTCCCATCTTGTAGCAGTCTAACCCAGACATCATCTCATGGCATATCAGGTATCCAAAAGAAGTATAATTGTGCAAGTTCTTTGTGAAGCCACTGCTGTATCGAATTTTTTTTATTGCCCAATTGACCAGAACAATTAAGTGGTCCCCAATTCTATGTGGTAGGACTCTACTAAAGGGCAAGGATGCAGAGAGGGCATTAGTTGGAGCCATCAGTGCAATTAAACTACCACAACTCAAGTTATGCTATTGTAACAGATAACTCCAAATGTCAGAGAATTGAGGCTAAGGAAGAGATTTATCTCTCCACTATTGTAGTCACTAATGAATACAACTTAATGGAGGCTCCATCTCAATTCAAGATGATATGCAACATTGTTTTTAAAAGAGAATCATTGAAACTATCTAAATTTCCTTCATGATGGGGCTGGTTAACTGAATTATTGTATACGTATTTCATTGGATCTGTAAAAATAAAAAAAATAATTAGGAAAAATGTGCTGATGTGCAATTATAAGTGAGATACATATTTTAGGAGGATGCATAAAAGGATGAATGCTGGCATAAGAAAGGAAAGGAAAAAATATATACATATATAAACACATGAGCATAGAGGCTTCTTGGGTGTTCATAGGTGTCTAGAAGTATAAACAAAAAGGGAAAATAGTAGTATGGGAATCAGTTGGAAGAAAACCAGGAGTCAAAGGAAGTCTTTTCAGAGAATATCTTTTATGCTTTTTGAAGTTTGAACCACCTAGTTTTATTAGTTAGTGATAAATAAGTAAACAAACAAATAAATAATTAAAATAATAAGAATCATAAAAAGGGAAAACAGAAGAGCATGGATTTTTGTTAGATATATATATTCTAATCCTGAACTACCCCTTACTGGTGAGAGCTCAATCAATTTACATAGCTTCTCTAAACCAGGGGTTTCCCCTCTAAAAGTAAAGGATAACAATACCTCCCCAATATAGTTGTTGTGCAGTTTAAATGGGAGAATCCATGTAATGCACTTAGCTGGTATTTGAAACATAGTAGCTGCTTAATCAGTGCAATATTCTTGTTGCTACTACTGTTCATTTCATTATTTAATTATAAGAAATAAATTGTAAAGTAGCTAAAGTATAAGTCAACTTGGATTTCACTGAGAATGTTCTTCTAGATTGTTCTTTCTTCTCACTCTTTTTCATGCCTTGCTTAGAATATAACCTTTGCTCTCTTACTGATCTTTTCCCATCTTAATATTATTGAAAGGTCAAAATCAACAATTAAAACATGACATATACAGTAACCATATTCTTTAATATCATGTTAGAATTCTCAGTTACTCCTTCCTTATGTTGGCTGCATGAAACAATAAATTCTAGAAATTTCTTCATGTAGAAAAATCATTGTATTATGTTAAGTTTTCCAGTGGAGGGAGTTTAGGCTTTTTGGTTTGTCTATTTGTTTGCTTTTGGATCTCAGTAGTTTCAGGTGTTGCAAATGTTATATAATATCATGGTGTACTTCACTGGAGAGAAGTCTTTAATTTTTTATAAAAACAGACACATTGACTTTTTGTTTTGTTTGAAAGCTTGTGCTCTGGGGATTCTGTTTATTAGTCTGGTAAGTTTTTGTTGCTGTTGTCTGTTTTAAATAATAGAAGTCTCTTTCACCCCTAGTCAAAAAATTGAACATAGATTAAGTAATAAATGACATCAAGGAATTAACATTAATTTTGTTAATGTCAGTGTGAATATCTAAGAAAATATTCATAGTTTTAGAGATGCCTACCAACGTTTTATTGAGGAGGGCTAGTGACTAGAATTTGCTTCTACTCTATAAACTCAACCTCAAAAAAATAACAGAAAAGTAAGTGTGATAAATTCTTGATAATTGTTCAATCTGAGTGATTTATTTTGTAATTTTGAGGATATTTAAAAATTTTTGTAATGACATTTTTTTAATCTCGGAAAATTCTGTACTCAGATTACTTCACATATATCATTCTCATTCAAGCTTCAAAAAACTCAACCTTGAACTTTTACCAAGTGTTTCAGGGGTGAGATTTATTCAAGAAAGGCATCTTCAGAGCTCCAATTATCAGAATCCACTGAAAGGAAAAGCTTGGTTCAACATAAACATGTTGACACAAGAGTATGCAATTTATTTACTTTATGTTCAAATAAAATGGTAAAAGAAAACACAAGCTGAGTTCTAGCCTTCTTGAACACATTTCAGGTTTTCAGAAAAACGCCTTTTCTTTGTCCTTGTACTGTGTGCCAGAACACGCTCTGATGGCTGCCTCCTGTGTGCAGTTAATAATACGTCCCTCAGCAGGGTTTCCTAACCAACCCCCATCCCCAGAGTACAAATATTTTCATATATGTTTCCCATAACAGCACTTACCGTATTTTGTGATTATTACTTGTTATATTGCCAACATTGAGGTGTGCTTAACAAATATTTGTTTAATGAATAAGTGAATTAACATAGAAATGGGGCTTTCCTGGTGGTGCAGTGGTTAAGAATCTGCCTGCCAATGCAAGGAGCACAGGTTCGAGCCCTGGTCCAGGAAGATCCCACATGCTGCGGAGCAACTAAGCCCATGTGCCACAACTACTGAGCCTGAGCTCTACAGCCTTCAAGCCACAGCTACTGAAGCCCGCGTGCCTAGAGCCTGTGCTTTGCAACAAGAGAAGCCACCGCAATAAGAAGCCCACGCACAGCAATGAAGACCCAACGCAGCCATAAATTAATTAATTAATTAATTAATTAAAAAAGGGAAATCTCTTTAAAAAAAAAACATAGAGATGAATACTGCTTTTAAGATCTGGGAAACCCAACGGGCAAAGTTGTGTCTGTATAGTCCAGTGCTCAATGCTTCCAATTATATCGGATCATTTAAAAATATTACAAATCACATCTTGACTTCTAAAACATAAACACACTCGTCTAAAGCCTGATCTACTCTATGAAGCAGCCACATCATAATGGAATCTGCTATCACTAAGAAAATAGTGTTTTAGTTTTGTGTCCAAGCCTGAGTTTTCTACATAACAGTCACCTACACTCAGTCATACTTTCTGGTCCCCAACATATTCTTCTTTCCTGCTGAATTTCCATGTTTTACAAAGGACAACCCTGGGTCAGATCATGTTGATTATTCTGACTTTTTCTTGTTAGAGTAAACACTGACATAAAGAAAAGATGAGGGGCTTCTCTGGTGGCCCAGTGGTTGAGAGTCCGCCTGCCGATGCAGGGGACGTGGGTTCGTGCCCCGGTCTGGAAAGATCCCACATGCTGCGGAGCGGCTGGGCCCGTGAGCCATGGCCGCTGAACCTGCACGTTCAGAGCCTGTGCTTCGCAACGGGAGAGGCCACAACAGTGAGAGAGCCGCATACCGCAAAAAAAAAGAAAAGAAAAGATGAAAGCAATTTACCAATACTCGCAGCCTAAGATGTTTCATGCATAAGTATTTCTAGTCTCATTGTTATTTATCTTGTTAAGAGTAAAATGAACATGGATGTAAACAGGAAGAGTTTTACACTATAAAAATGAAGAAAATGCCATGTAGAGCGTAAATGAAGAAACTTCAATAAATAACCAACGGTGCAAATCTGTCAAGGAAGAATTCATTGCTTATTAATCATAAACTGGATTTTATAATGGTTTATATTAATACTTGTTTCAAAGTCCTATTTTTGCAACCCCCAAGTTAGCAGTGTTGTTTCCTAATTAAATTGGATTTCTTCCAGTATACCTTCAGAATAGTGAACAAGATTTCTTCTTCTTTTTTTATTTTTACATGGCAAAAGTAATGTAAAGAGCAGGTATGAAGATTTTCCTTCATCCGTCCTTAAGATTTTAACTGAAATGTTCCTTCCTGTATTAATGTATTCCAGCCACTTGATAAGCTAATGCTCCTCTGATTTTGTGTATCTGATCTAACCTTTGTCTTTGTCAGGAAAAGAAAGATTTTTCATGGAGATATCTGGGTTTAAAAGGATGCAGTTTGTCTCTTTAATAGTAGGTTAGGGAGCTGTGGTGTGATATGTGCGATATATTGGCACAGGCACATGCCACTCAAGATGAAGTGCTTCATCTATGAAGCAATAAGAACAGTAGCTAAATCTGTGCTCCTAAATGTGAACATAGAAGTCAAATAAAGGTTTTCATTCAAACAAAAAATCCAGAGACTTCCCTGGTGGCACAGTGGTTAAGAATCCACCTGCCGGTGCAGGGGACATGGGTTCCAGCCCTGGTCCGGGAAGGTCCCACATGCCATGGAGCAGCTAAGCCCATGTGCCACAACTACTGAGCCTGCACTCTAGAGCCTGCGTGCCACAACTACTGAGCCTGCGTGCCACAACTACTGAAGCTCATGTGCCATGCTCCACAACAAGAGAAACCACCGCAATGAGAAGCCCGCGCACCACGACAAAGAGTAGACCCTGCTCACTGCACCTAGAGAAAGCCCGCGTGTAGCAATGAAGACGCAGCGCAGCCAAAAGTAAATAAATAAATAAATAAATTTATATAAAAAGAAAAAAGCCAACCTGCCATGTTGTTAGGTTTTTGACAGTTGCTGATTTGATTGGCCACCTTTCATTAGTCACAGAAAGAATTAAAGCTTTTTTGGAATTTAATTTTAATTTCAACAGTGGTAGAATCAGCTGGTGTTTGTCCTTTAGTATGCTTGACTTGTTCCTCTGGTTAGTAATAATTTTTAATATTCTATTTTTGCTGAAGTCTTAATTTAACAGGAAACTACCTAGCTATAATTTCATTTACAAGTTCTAGAGAACCACTTTTATTTTCATTTTTCATGGCTTATGAAAAAAATGCCATTTTAAACTCAATGAGAATTAGTGGAATAAACGTATACTCTTAAAGAAATTAATTTTCCCAAAGAACAAAAACTAAACGTTTATTCTTTTTGCAGACTATACTTTCTCTCCTATTCCAGTTCTTCTTCAGTTAACATCAAAGTATCCTTATGTTTGTCTTATTCACTTATCAATCCATAAAAATATATTTCAGTAACATAATATTATTTGAAGAGTTACCCCTATTTTAAAGTATTTTTCTTAAGCTGTTCATCTAAGGGAGTATGGTTTAAATTTTATCTGTAGACTAGTGTATCGTTTACTTTTATAGTAATTAGTCATTTTACAGCTGTCATTGAAAATTAAGGCACTTGACTTTTAATTTTAACAAGCATTAAAAATGACTTGACATGACATATATCCTTTATTCTAGAAAATGTCTACATAATTTTTTAGAACATAAACACACATCGATCACCAATATTTATCCTCCATAGCCACCTGGGTAGGTAATAATACATGGAATTTTAATAATTCTACCTTTGTATTGTTATACTTGATTTTAAAATGATTATTATTGTACTATAAGTTCTTCTAATGATTTGGCTCTTCTACTCCCTTGAATATTACTGTCATGGAGGTTAAAGCTTAGAGCTACCAAAAAAAGTGATCTTATTATACAAGAAAATAATAATTCTGTTATTCTTTAATGAGGTAATTTTTTAGGAAAGTTTAAACTACTCTCACCAATAAAAGCATTTTTGGTCTAAGTTAAAAATGTTGTTATTAAAGGTAAGCTACCACAGCTGAATAATGTGAAGTAACATTTATGAAAACAGATTACCTAAAATCAGATTTAGATCATGATATAATCAGTTTTAGAATACATATCATCTTGTAATGTTTTAAGTTCCAAAATATAAATACTGGGAATCTTTTTTTTTTTTTTGTGGTACGCGGGCCTCTCACTGTTGTGGCCTCTCCCGTTGCGGAGCACAGGCTCCAGACGCGCAGGCTCAGTGGCCATGGCTCACAGGCCTAGCCGCTCTGCAGCATGTGGGATCTTCCTGGACCAGGGCATGAACGCGTGTACCCTGCATCGGCAGGCGAACTCTCAACCACTGCGCCACCAGGGAAGCCCTGGAAATCTCTTGATAATCGCCAAGTTCCTGCCATTCTAAAATAGTAGAAAGGACTTCTTTGTTCATTTGGTTAGTCTGATTAAAGTGGAATTATTCTTCTAGGTATTAATATACTATAAAATACAAAGCATGCCACATCAGTTTTATTTTTCTTTGGTAATCAAAAATATAAGATATATACAATAAGTGGTGCTGAGAAAACTGGACAGCTACATGTAAAAGAATGAAATTAGAACACTGCCTAACACCATACACAAAAATAAACTCCAAATGGATTAAAGACTTAAATGTAACACCAGACACTATAAAACTTTTAGAGAAAAACATAGGAAAAACACTGTTTGACATAAACCACAGCAAGATCTTTTTTTGACCCACCTCCTAGAGTAACAAATAAAAACAAAAATAAACAGATGGGACTTAATTAAACTTAAAAGCTTTTGCACAACAAAGGAAACCATAAACAAGACAAAAAGACAACCCTCAGAATGGGAGAAAATATTTGCAAGTGAAACAACAGACAAAGGATTAATCTCCAAAATATACAAACAGCTCATGGAGCTCAACATCAAAAAAACAAACAATCCAGTTAAAAAATGGGCGGAAGACCTAAATAGAGATTTCACCAAGGAAGACATACAGATGGCCAAGAGGCCTATGAAAAGATGCTCAACATCATTATTAAAGAAATGCAAACCAAAACTACAATGAGGTATCACCTCACACAGGTCAGAATGGCCATTATCAAAAAAGCTAGAAACAGTAAATGGAAAGGATGTGGTGAAAAGGGAACCCTCCTACACTGTTGGTGGGAATGTAAATTGATACAACCACTATAGAGAACAGTATGGAGGTTCCTTAAAAAACTAAAAATAGAACTCCCATATGACCCAGCAATCCCACTACTGGGCATATCCCCTGAGAAAACCATAATTCAAAAAGAGGCATGCACCACAATGTTCATTGCAGCACTATTTATAATAGCCAGGACATGGAAGCAACCTAAGTGTCCACTGACAGATGAATGGATAAAGAAGATGTGGCACATATATACAATGGAATATTACTCAGCCATAAAAAGAAACGAAATTGAGTTATTTGTAGTGAGGTGGATGGACCTAGAGTCTGTCATACAGAATGAAGTAAGTCAGAAAGAGAAAAACAAATATCATATGCTAACACATATATATGGAATCTAAAAAAAAAAAAATGGTACTGATGAACCTATTGCAGGGCAGGAATAAAGAGGTAGACAAAGAATGGACTTGATGACATGGGGTGGGAGGGCAAAGCTGAGGTGAAGTGAGAGTAGCATCGACATATATACACTACCGAATGTAAAATAGTTGGCTGGTGGGAAGCAGCCACATAGCACAGGGAGATCAGCTGGGTGCTTTGCAATGACCTAGAAGGGTGGGATAGGGAGGGTGGGAGGGAGGCTCAAGAGGGAGGGATATGGGGACATGTGTATGCATATGGCTGATTCACTTTGTTGTGCGACAGAAACTAATGCGGTATTGTGAAGCAATTATACTCAAATAGATCTATTAAAAAAAAACAAGCAAATTTTTAAAAATATAAGATATATATACTATATTATGTATATATAAAATATACATATGTAAGATTTATCTTCTTGAACATCCTTACTCTAAAATTGTTGCTAAACTTTCCAGTTGTTGGTACTCTAGATAAATAGGACATTGGTCTTGTGAATGATTATTCCATGTGTGATTGCTATTCATATCGCAGATTGATATAATAATACAATCTTAGGAAATGTAGAAGGCTTATGGATCATCAAATGGAATTATTACTCTGATAATATGGCCCGCTTTAAAATATCCTCAGTAGTCTGCCAGCCAAAGCTCCAGTACCTCGAGGGAGAGTTCTGTATCTCCTGAGGTAGCACAATTTATCGTTGCAACTCAGGTTAATAGAAGTTTCTTTCTTTACCTTATGCAAGCAAAAGTCTTCCTCCTTATAGCTTCCCCATAGTAGTCCTTTCATTTTCTCTCCCTACAGACCTCTGCCTAATCCTTCACATGGCAGGACTTCCTGCATGCCATTTCGTTAATTCTCCCCATTACTCCAGGAGGGAGGTGTGAGTACCACCATTCTCTGGCTGAGGATATGGAGAAGCAGAGATATCAGGTTAGTTGATTGAGCCACATGGCTAGGATTATACTCCAGTCAGTTTAACTTCAATCCAATCTTCTTTTCAAGATGCTTTTATTTTTCTTGTTTGAATAGAGTCGACCGTTTCCCAAAGAGATTCTGAATTTAGGGTTAAAAGGGTTTTATGGCCTGCTTTTAGTTTCCTTAACCATACATATCTGTATTATAGCTCTGACAAATAAATTGAAGATAAATGTTGATATTTGCTTCACTAGTAGAGTGTAAGTTCTGAGAAGAGGCCACGCTTATTCATATTTATAAAGGCAGGTTTTGGTATGGTGTCCAGCATATAGTATGTGCTCAATAAATGCTTTCCTGGACTGAAATAATAATCAATCTTTAGGCAAGGCCCTTGGAATATATCCAAACAAAACATCTTTCATCTTATGTTTTGCCATCTTTTCATTTATTTGTTCAGTCAATACTTACTGACCATTTTCTATAAGCCTAGTAGAGTGGCAGGGACTGAACAAGATTATTAAAGTCCCTGCCACCATTGACTTTACTTATTTTCTGGGTCTGCCAATCTATAAACATTAGAAAATCCTCTACTGGCTAATAGTGTTTTAGGGCATAATCTCATTGTCATTATATTATTTTATAATGACTGCTGAAATTACATTGATCAAAGTTTTACAATTCCTGATTTTGTCCTGGATTACCCCTAGGAACTTTAAATTTAAAGCATGAATATAAATAGTGAGAGAGGGAGAAACATGAGTGTGGAAGAGAGGGAGAGAGTAAGTTTGAGGGTTACAAGAAAAATGTGGCACACACACAGACACAAAACAGCTGTACTACATCAATTTCCTTTTGGTCGTCTTTACTATAAGGTCATGTTTTATGGTTATGAATATGCAGAATAACTAAAGAATGGAGACTTGAATTATCTTCTATGAAGCCTCCCCAAAACTGCATGAGTGCTCCCCGTCAGAGCTGTATCTAAGCTTTCCCCTGCTGAGAACATGACTTCGTTCTCATTAAGTATTCCCCACCAGCGGTGTACGTGCTAAACTTAACTTTGGAAAATGAATCAAGGAGACTTCTAATGTGGTGTTTTAATCAGTGGCCAATTCATTAATAAAATATCATGGTAGTAGTTAGCAATATCAGTCTTCCTGGCCCTGCAGATTTCGTATCCAAGTCCCTGTGCTTTGGTTGTATGCTTGTGTAACCTGCCCCTAACTTGTCTATCCTGTGAAACAAGCAGTTTCTTTCTCCTGAGACCCCACTTTGGAAATAAGTATCCCATGGTGTCGGGTAGCATCAAATAGTTGAAACAAATGGCACAATAAATGCTAGTCTTTTTCTTTTCTCTCCATAGCTCATTACCAGGGAGATAGTAAAACTCACGGGACAGCAGTGTATATATAGGTATTTAGGCCACGGAAGCAAATACACTTCCAGAGAAGTGTTTCATGAAAAGTGAAAGTCTGACCATAGTTAGGGCTTTGATCCCATGCAAAACAAATATTCCTTCATTCATGAAATGAGCTACTTCTAGCAAATTATCTTTAGTGGAAAAGCTATGTTATATCCCCATAAATTCTGAAATACTTATTAGAAAACACAAGATTTAAGTGAATTAAATGGTTTTCCTAAGAACAGAAGAACTGAATTTTCTAACAGAAGAGTAAGGGTTTTTCGTTTGTGTGCTTCTTGTTTGTTTTGAGGTGTTTTTTTTCTATTTTTTTTTCCTGCTTGGTATATTTGAGAAAATTTCTCAAATGATTATCTAAGTAATAATGGCCAGTGGTGTTTCATGTGATGAATTGGTAAATTATTCATTACTGGGGAATAGAGTTAATGAAAGATTTTTTGTGAGTGAAACACTATGTAGTAGAGTTTAATATGTATAAATTAAATCATCTACTTGGAAATATACTAATAAAAGCAATGAATTAAACATCAGGACCAAGAGATTTCGGCTTATTAATATGGTGTAACTCTATTTAGCAAACCCTAGTTTGCTGAACACTGATACTACTGGTAAAATTAATAAGTAAAAAAAGTATATCCAGAAAAATCTAAATGTATAAAATATTAAACTTTAAAATTTAATAAAGATATAGTACAATATTAGCAGTTGGGAGAGAAAGAAACTTGATAATTTTAAATAGGTGTCAAGGCATTATTGCTATATGAGCTATAGGAAAACATTTTACTGATGTTAAACTGTCAGTCATGCTTTGCAGGCTATACTCAACAAAAGTGAATTCTCAAAAAGAAAAATATCTCATTTATCTCTCAAAATTTTGAGATTTTAAGATATTTCATTTTAAAGCCATCTAGAGACAAGCCGTATACTGATATTGACTACCAACAATGAAGTGAACAGTGTCACAATATGTTGAAGACATAAGAGTGATAAATACATTATTTTCCTTTTTGCTGTCCAGTCAATGCAATAATTCTTTCTTATACTAGTGGTTTTAATAAGGTATACAATAGAATATTGAACGACTTTTAAATGTCAAGCATTGTTCTAGGTTCTGGAGATACAAAAGTGCCCAATATACTCACGTATTCAGCCGTTATGGAACATGTATTCATGGGAGACAAAGAAAGAACAATTAAATAAGTGATAAAAGAATAAAATTAAAAATGGTGTGGTGAAAAATAGGATGTGCATAGTGCAGGAGGACCTATATCAGGTCAATATTCTGTGACCTATAAGGCTTTATATACACAGGAATAGCAAATCAAACCTTTTGGTTATAGTAGAAACTGTTAATACCATTTAACTGGCCCTTAAGAGGACCATTCTGGGAGGAGTTTACATGTTTCCCCAATACAGGATTGATACACCTAAATATGATATTGATATATTGTAAAAAATTCCAGAAGTCCAATTCTAGGGGGGAAAATAACTAGACCCACAATGGATATCCTTTTACAAATCAATGCATTTGGGCAAGACAATAAGAAGACAAATTATGTAAACGTGCTTTGTGAGATGCAAAGGGTACATTTTCTTTTCCAAAATGACCCCATAGGCTTTCTTTTTAGGAACCCAATTTTAAGCAGTTGTATTATTTTTAATAAAAGCATTATCCACTGGATTCTAAACCAAGTGAGGAAATGTTGTATCTTTTATAAACTTTACAAGTCAAGAAGAAGTTTTGTTATTTTGTTTTGCTTTTTGTTGTCATCATTAAGAAAGGGAGAATGACTTTAGTTTTAGAAATATTGAGTTTGGAATGAGAAGAGACCATTCAAGAAAGCTGAAAAGGTGGAGCAAGATAAGGAAAACAGGACCAGAAAAGGATTCTGAAGTTGGTTTCATTTTGCAAGTTACAAATGTGTGTGTGTGTGTGTGTGTGTGTATACATCAGTTGAAAAAAGACTCAGCTTTGTTTGTGTGGACATTGGTAACTATTTAAAAGAGAAATCTGAGAGTGACAGATGCCAGATTTCAGGGGAATTAGTGGTGAACACATTTTAAGAAGAAGGAAATGGTCCATGGTGATCACTTTTTAGAGAAGCCTGGTGGTAAAGACCAGTATTCCATTGGTAGAATGGCATAATAACTAACCATGTTGCATCTGTGTTACACATATTTTTTTGTTTGTTTTTTTGTGTTACACATATTTTTAAACATTTTTTACATCTCTGAAATTGGGATGTACCATAAAATTGGTAATGATGTCATCATTATAATAGGGTTTTTTTGGGTTTTTTTTTTTAGTGAAGATACAATGAGAGCAGGTCTCATGTTGATGTCTTTTTAGATTTAATTAAAAAAACTGTTCCCTCAATGGTTAAGAAGCATAACTCATTGGGAAGCTTTGGGCAAGATAATTAACCCCCAGAAGTCTGACATTCTCTGTGTTTAAAATAGGAATAATATAAAAGCAACTCATGGAGTTATGAAAGCCAAAGAAGATAGATTATGTAAAAGTGCTCTGTGGAATGCAAAGGGTTACAAACATGTGGAGATACAATCATCATCATTATTAGTCTTTGACTAGAGAGGGCTTGCTCTTTGGCTAGAGAGCACAGTGTATTTAAATAAGGAAACCTAGACTGATTATTCTGATTTTATGTTAAAGCATCTGTCAACTACCACTCATCATATAAGGCACAACAGAATATAGGCAAAAAGCAAAGTGACACACAAAGGTTTTTTCCCCAAATATAAAGATGCATATTGAAATTTTAATGTTAGTTCTTAAATACAACCCATTGATCATACAGCATGCCAAGTCTGAGCATACTCAGTCATTTGAATGATTTGACCCTATTTTACAAAATTTTTTAAAACTTCTCAAAGTTAAATTAAACTTTTTTGTTGTTGTTGTTATGTAGTCCTTCCTGGATAGTTGAGCATAGAATCTAATGGAAATTCCATTTTGAATTTCCATTTTTCCACTTTCCTGCACTATCTAAGAAAGAGAAGTATCATTTCAAACATAGTCTTGTCACCTGTCAGAATCTCACACTGCCTGAAGATGTAGTGTAGGAGATACAGAATCTGACTCTACAGTTTCCAGCATCAAAATGGATTGAATCATTGCAGGCACAAAAGGCAGAATTAAGAAACCTTACTAGGAGACAGCTTTAGCTTGTGACCTTAGGCAATCCACTTAATCTCTTTCCCTCTCTCCCTTTCTTAGACAACCAATCTATAAAATAAGATTTGTGATTTCTACCAGCACCTGTGATTATGAAGCCATGATGCATACATTTTTGTTAGAACATAATCCACCTACATATTTGCATAAAGGATTAAGATTTGGTTAAAATCAAATAATATGAAAAATAGATAGGTTGAATATTTGTCTATATAACTGAGTTTTCCACAACAGTGGCATTATGGTGACCTGTATTCTGTCATGTTTCAAATAACACCCCATGGACAGAGAAATAGAGGAAGAAATAGAGGCAGAGAAAAGACCAAGTAAATGGATGAGAACTTATCAAGCTGGTAAATGCTTCTCTCTGGTGATTGAAGCATATGTGAATAAATACTAGGAATTCAGTGAACACTAAGCATGTACCAGCTTATGAAAATGTGAATCTGTCATTGGTTGGGGCCCTCACCAATATGGAATTAAGAGGCATTGCCATTGTAATAGGAGATGATTTTCTGTGTTATGTTTGCTTCCTTTATCTTAAAATTTCTAAATATTTTCTGATGTCAAACCTGGCATTTTATAATTACGCCCACCATTGAAAGAAAGTAATTTTATAATTACTCCTGCCATTTACAGGAAATTCGTAGTAGACTTTCCTTTTTGTGGTCATTTCCCAGTCTCATTGTTCCTTTCTTACTGATGCCACTTTAGAGATTCCAGTTGTTGCTAATGGAAGGTGAAGGTCATTCAGTTCCTCACTCATTGCCAGAAAATATCTTTTTCTGCTACTTTCACAATGTAAGGAACTGGCATTAATGCCTTTACATTTCATTGAATATTGAGAAATGTCACATAAAATATATGGGGACAGGCTTTTAAAAGAAAGTTCTCTTTTCATGATAGACATTTAAAAACATTGATCATGGAGTTCCCTGAACAGAACTGTCTTTGTCTCGCTTCTTGTTTGTTCAGTTCTTCATGGATTTCTCATTGCCAGAAAGCCTCCCTAAAATATCAATTGCATTATGTCATTTTCTAGCTGAAAAATCTTTCCTTGCTATTCATATCTACATAGAATGGGGTCAAATTTTATTTCCTTTTCAAGGCCCTGCTCTTTTATCAACCAAAGCCTCCTTTCCAAGGGCCTTTTCTTTGACTCCTTTGAAATGAAACCATGGTTTCAGCCAGACTTGTGTGATTTTAGGAAGAGTACCACTACTTTTGGAGCATGTAATGTGCACTTACTCCTCATATAACCCCTTGAATTAAGTATCTTTATTTGAAGGTAAGGGAACTGAAGCTCAGAAGCAATTCGTCCAAGTTTATATAATTCTTAATTGGTACAGCTAAGAATTAAATCCAGATATGATACCAAAATTTGTGTTTCTCTCTACCAGGCTAGGCATAGTCAACAGAATGCCCAGTGTCTTTCTATTCTTCATGCTCTGTGCACAGGAAATGTTGTTTTCCTTCATTTCTACTGCCCATCCAAATCTCACCCTTTATTTTGTTTCCAGTTACAACCTTCTTCAGATAGCCGAAGATGGGCATCTTAGCCCTTGACCATTTTCTTATAATTTAAAGCATACACTGATGTAGGAAACCTAATCCAATCTTGTGGTGTTTCTGGCTTTGTGGTCTTTGTTTTCTTTTATGGGCATTACTCCTTTTTGGCGCCCTGCTATCTATTTATCCTAGTTTTGGCAGAAACACCCTAATTTTTTTTCTGGGGAACTAACTTGTACCTAACTCTTAAATTTGTGTGCTCAGCTACAGTTAAATTCATCCTCTGGTTCAGTTGTGAAGAGGAGACTGAGATCTGTTCAATGTGAGCATACATTTTCCCTGGACCAATGTCCAGGGATAGACATGTGACATAGTTACAGCCAACAAAATGCAATGAGACTTCTATCTGTAGAGAGGAGTTCTCTCACTTCTAATGGGACTATGACAGTAGAAATGATATGAGCCTGGAACTTTCTTGCGTCCCCTGCCTGAGATTGAAAATAGTGGAAGATAGAACTGAGATATAGAAGAAAACACATCTTGGTAACAGAATTTGAGCCCCTGGATCAAGATTCACTTGAAGCTAGACTGGATTTTTAGTTACCAGAGTTAATAAATTCTTTGTTTTGTTTATATCAGTGTGTGCTGGGTTTTCGATCTGCTGCAACTGAAGACCTAGACCAGGGGTTGGCAAGTTGAATAGTTGTGACAGGGACTGTATGGCCTTCAAACTCTAAAATATTATCTAGCCCTTAATTTTAAAAAGTTGCTGACTCTTGATGATCCCTTCATAAACAATTTATTTTTTGGAGTTGTTTTCTTTTCCCAAATAGACTTTTAAGAGATCCTTTTAAAGAAGATTTCCTTTAAGACGAGGATCTAAATATCTATTATATGAGTATCTTACCCCCTCACGCTTTTCACCCTCTTGACAGCAATGCTTAGCATTGCTAACAAACATCATTAACAAATTCAATATGTACTTATAAACCTTTGCTTTTGCAAAGTGTGATTTATATACAGGAGCCAGTCTGTGAACGCGTTGTAAGGATAGAATAAGTGTAGAATTAAGAGAAAGCATTTAGAAAGTTTAATAGCAATTTGGTATTTATTTGCCTCCAGGTGTGTGATCATTTTTCCCCATTAATTAATTTACTGTATTTTATAAAAGTATTATTCTAGAGTGGAATACAGGACAATAACTAGTTCTTTAACTCAGGTAGTTTGAGAATCATTGTATTAAATGCATGAATACCTAGTTTTCCTTGAATACATATATACATATTATATATTATATATATATATGTATAAAATATATGTGCATGTTTCCCTTCTTAGGTCCTGAATTTATTAAAGAGAGAATTTTATTTTATTTATCTTTGGATTTTTCTCATCATCCATTTCATTGTCAGCTAGTAGGCACTCTAATCTTATTTACTGAATTGAATAAAATTACAGAGCAATTGCAAGCTAGAGGGAAGGGATTGTGTTTCTGCGGTCGCCTTTATTTGATACTGTATTAGAAGTGCATCTTTGTCACCCAACACAAGAAGTCCAATTTTCTTTCAGAAATTTGTTCTTTCTTAAAATAGCCTCAGGGTTCACTGGAGGATCCACATCTACCCCAGCTGATTCACATGGTTTGGGTGAGACATTATGATCTGTTTCATGGGTAGATGACATAACACAGGGCAGTAGCCATCAGCATATTAGAGTTCCTTTTCCACAGTGATTGGTTCAGGTATGGGCTGGTGAATGAAGCCTGTAAATTAAAGCTTTGTTGGGATTGCTTGAGCTAAGAATCTGAATTTTTTAAAAATCTTGCATGTGTTACATTTTCCATTGTATTTGTTGAATCCCAAAGGAGATAGCCCCAGGAGATGTTGATGGTCTTCCTATGACCATGAAGGGAGAGACTCTAAGAGAATGAAAGAAACAGGTGGACCTGAGGAGGGTTTAGTGAGAGAGAAACTGAGTCCTGACAGCATTGTCTGAAGCCCTTGAATAAAGCTTCACCTGAAGTCTTCCCAACTGCTGTGCTTTCTAAATACATCATGCCATACATCCTCTATGTGTGTTTGTTTATTCTCCGTAGTCAGGTTCTAATGTGTATTGTAATGCTTTCAAGAGAGAAAACCCTGATACAAATACATAGTTTAATGTTGCATTCAAACTAGCATTTCTTGATAAATAACTACTTCTTCTGAAATGAAAGTTTAATCCTTTTCATATTGTTGAGCTGTTAAAGGTGAAAGAGTAGAACCTTCATCGCAAAAAGAAAACTTACATGTAAAAAGTTTTTATAAAACAAATTAATGATTGTGTGATAAGCACTAAAAAGACTAAAGAATTCCTAAATAGATGTTGAAAAAGTGGAACAATATCCTAAGTGCTTCTTTTGCCTCTTCTAATCCAGCTACATATTTTTTCTTCCAGTTTTATCGAGATATAATTGACATACAGCACTATATAAGTTTAAGATGTACAGTATAATGATTGGACTTACATACATCATGAAATGATTATCACAGTAAGTTTAGTGAACATCCGTCATCTCAGCTGCATATATTTTTAAGACTGTGGTTAATCTTCTCTATTATCTGACCAGAGTCTACTATTATATCTGAAAACTCAAACTAATGTGTAAACTTCATGACAAGATCTTCTAATTATTTTAAATTGATATTCCATAGAAAGAGCTTTGAGAGGGTCAAGAATTCTCATAATGATCACAAGTGGATGTTTACTGGACCTGATTTCATACTAGCTCATAAGCTCTTTTTATGCTTATTTGTATGTTTTAAAAAACAAATATAAATATATACATAATTGCTTATGTTTGAGGTGCTCTTCTAAGGTTTCTAAGCAGTTTATATTCATATATCTATATATCTGCAGGCCTGTAGGTACATCTCATTTAATTCTATAATAACTCTAAGGAGTGGCTACTGTTATTAGACCCATAATATAGAGGTGGAAATGAGGCACAGAAAATTTAAGTAACAAGTAAAATATTAAGATCAGGAGCTAGTAAGTAACTTGAATCCAATCAGTCTGACTCTCATGTTCTTTCTTAAGAACCTCACTATCCTGCCTGTACCACTTATATGAAATGAATGACTCATTTTACTTGCTTAAAAATAAATGTACTCAAATTGTTTTTGGAGGATGTCCCTATCCTCCCACCAGGCTGTATACACACTCTAAGAGGTGTGCCTTTTCAGGCTTCCTCCCTACATTTAATTTAATGCTACTTGAAGATAGCAACTTGGTCACACATATTTTTATATTCCATATTGTGCTGGGCAAGTAGTAGCAGGTATTCAGCAAGTGTTAGGAATTTAATTGAGAATTTTGTTACTTAATTGGGTGTTTTTAGTATTTTTTTATTATTTTACTAATATGTACATAATGAAGTTCCATTTGATTGATTCAGAGATCGGGAGGCTGAAAGACACTTAAAGATCAATAAATAGTTTGGGGAAATAATGAGTTTCTAGTACTATATCAAACTCTCAGGTCAGAGTACCCTTTGCAAGCTCTCTCTTGTAAAAATACAAGGAAACCTGTTCAGTCAAAAAAGTCCCAAAGTACTTAACAGATAAATGCTGGCAATCCCTTGGAAGATATTACACAATTACTTGGTTGCTGACATTAAAGATTTTGGTGCATCTGTGGGTTAAGGAACACACACACACACACACACACACACACACACACACACACACACACACACACACACAATTGTTAAATGTCTTCTCTATGCCCCCAGGATATTCACAGAAGCATAGAACCAAAACATTATCATCCCACATCTTACTAATCAATGCAAGCAATCCAGTGTCTCTGATGTTGACAGATTGGCTCTGGAGAATAGCCCTTGTCAGCAGTGTTACCTTCCAGGAGGATAGACGTTGCAGACTTTTGAGTCTCCTACAGAAATTTGGCCTAGAGCCCCCAGTGCAAATTGACAATCTTTTCTAACAGTTTCTAACTATACAGTGGTTTGGGACTTAATGTTGTAATTGCATTCTAAGCCTCAATTCATTTCTAATATTATCCTCAGGAAGGTTGAAATCCTCATCTTACAGGTGTTTATATATTCATCCCAAAGCAAAAATGTTAATTCAGCATTATGACTTAGAACGTAAATCTACAAAAGCCAGAAAACTCAACATCACTGCTTCCAGAGCAATTATAACTTAGCCCCTTGCACTTAAATAGCTTTTTATTTGATTAGATACAGTCTGAGATGATTTTTTCTCAATATTTACATGAAATAAGTTTCTTCAAATGGAAAAGTGTGGACAGTTTTTAATTGGTTTTTACAAGTATTTGCAAAAACTTTATTGGCCAAGAATTTTTAAAGCCATGTATTTGATGAGGAAGGTATAAGAAGATTTTAAAGTTATAAATTCAATCTCTGGTAAAGAAGGATGAAGTGGAAGAAGTGGGACTAAGTGCTTAAAATTCTGCAGGAAATTAAAAGTCCATATTTTTCTTAGGTCCTGACCCAACAGCTAATCCACTTACCAGTGTTCTTCAAATTGATGTAGGCATAAAAATTGAGAAACTTACAAAAAATGAAGAATTTCTGATTGTACTTCCAGAGATTCTGATTCATTTGATCTAGAATGTGGTCATTAATTTGCATTTTTGCAAGTGCTTCAGTGATTCTGATACAGGTGGGTTAAGTAATACTTCCATAAGTCTACTCTAGTAGATACTAGTATAATCACTCCTGTTGCCAAAATTTATATTTAGTATATATGATCACAGCCTAAGCTGTATGTATTTACAAATGCCGTGTTTATACACATATATACATACATATACATATATATACATACATATATATTATAGCTCTCTGAGAATATTCTAGAAGTCAGAAATTATATATCTAAAATTTTCTGTGTTAATATAGAGCATCTATCCAGTAATAAAGTGTTAGTTACTCCTAAAGCCTACACAATTAAGATGTCATTTCTTATTTTGATAATGGAGCTTGTATGCACAGCTATACAATTTTTCTTTCATTTTTAGGTGGGGGGGCGTGCGAAAAGTCCTAGTGAAATAATTCACAAATAAGTATCAACTCTTGGATTTCTGTGTTTTAAAAACATACCATATAGAAGAAATTAATTGCATGAATCCTCTCTTGAGAGAAAACATCAAATGCCCTTAACTCTCGAGAACACAGTAAAGTTTGTAATCAGGTAGATCTGTGAACGTCTTGTCCAGAAAAGCCAGAGATTTTTCAGAGAAAAGTGAGTGCTCATGGAATGAGACTTGTACCTTTTTTTATTAAAGAATGCAGATGGTAGAATCATGCTAATTACCAGCAAATATTTACAATTTTTGAAAATGAAATTGTCCTCTCATCAAGCATTATACATATTGAACAAGAAAGGAAAGGCCAAAATTGATAATATACTTTTGGAAATTGCTGTATAAGCTCTACAAGACATTATAGTTTAGCTGATAAGTACTAAGAGTAATATTTTGCATAAACATTATACAATATTGAATATATTTTTCTCTCTCTTTAATTGGAGCTCTGATTTACTCAGAGAAAGATTAACTTTGTGATAATAATGAGAATGTGTGCCTCAAAATTGCCAGAATACATATCCAGTTCCTGATTTTAAAAAAGTTAAAGAAATACTCTCTCTCACACAAACCCACAACCACAACCCCTCAACCTGCTTGAAAGAAAGCCCAAAATATTTTTAGATAAAATATTAGCTACAAGCATGTGACTTTTGTAGCTTTGTTTGAAGAAAATGTGAATTTGTGAAAATTATTTATCTTTTGTGTCTGCACACATAACTGCTAAATATAATTTTAGGACAGGTGAACTATTTGAAACCAAATTATTATATGCAAAATTATTTGAAATTTTTATTTTTATAATCTAAGTGGGGAAGGACCAGTGTGGTCAGTCCTCGCTGCTTCACGTGTGGAGTGTTGAGACTTGTGCTAATATTTGAATACATTTGTGAGTCCTGCAGCCAGTTTCTTCTAGTGGAACATTTGCCCAAGTTTTTAGGTTTTCATCCCTGTGTGTACTTTGCATGTTTCTCCTCTCGAGGCAGAAAATGAGCAAATCCAGGGTGAAGTGTCTAAATTAGACCAATTGTAATTTCCTTCAAAGTAAATGGATGTTAATGATTTGGTGGCTAAAACTTAGATTGTTGTGAGAAAATAAAGATGCGCTGTAAAATGTTTTGTGCCTTGGGCCATGTAGGATTTTTCTTTGTATCTCTAAACTAATCCCACGGAGAAGGGGAATCAGAACCTGTATTTGACATATTTTACAAATGCCATAAGTAATGAAATGTGAAGGTTGCTGTGATTTTCTTTTATAAATCCATCTTTCTGAAATGAGAATAAGTTAATTTTAAAGTAAAACTACCGATGCCAAGAATTGAGAACATCCTCAAATATTTATTTATGGTTTAACTCCCTCATCTTACATGTGCAAAGTTATTCCTCCTATTTACACTATCACCATTATATAATATTACATTCTTACTCTTCTTTTAATTGCTTCTAAGAACTTCCACCTCCACCACATACTGTTACCCTAATTAATAATGCCGTTGCACTGCACTTTACAGTTTATAGTGTGTGACTTTTTTCCCCCAATATAAAATTAGGACAATTTGGAAAATACTATAAAATATATATAAATATAAAGTCACCCCAATTTCTACCACCTTCCACTCAGTAATTTTAAGTGTTTTCCACTTATCATGACATTCATCCTTTTGATTATCCTACCGAGTAGTTATTAAAGTAAATTTGCCACTAATTGGTAGATGATAAAACGAGGTATGAGATGGCCAAGTACTGTTCAGTCATGTTTTTGGCATTTTAAAAAATGTGTCTTCTAGACTGGGCCAGTGGCTTCTTCTTGATCAGATGGGTATTTAATTCTGTTTCTGAAGGTTCGATGGTGCTGCTGGATATAACATGTTACTTTCAGTTATAATGATGACTTTGGGTGGAGAAAACAGTGGTATATCTGAGGAGTTGCATATAATTTTTAATACTATAGTTTTTAATCAAGTTATCATCTGATCTGGCAAAGAGGAAGAGGAGGTGGAGAAGACTAAGAAAGAAGACAGAGGCTGGAGAAAAGGAAAAGACAGAGAAAAGAAAAAAATTACAGTATTTGCTAAAGAATGATTCTGGAATATTCCATACACCTCATTTAATTCATATGGTTGCTTGAGCAGTATTTTAAACCTTAGTAGTATATTTTTTGCTATTATGCCACACTGGATTATGTATGTCCTGAATTTGAGTGAACTTTGAGTATTAGAATCCCTAAAGTCTTTAAGCGACTACTCACCAAAATATAATGAGATAATACTGTCTTATGGGAAATCTGAACTTTTTTTGCAGTGTACAAAATGTCAAAGTCTATTAGAAAATGTAAAGAGGGAGAAAGAATGCAAGTAGGTTCTGTACACATTAGTTTGTGTTAACAATAATAATGATTATTTTTAAAGGAGCATTTACCTACAACTTAAAAGGGACCACTGAAATACTGCACTGAGTGTCTCATGGTGGTCACAAAATGGTTTCAGTCCTCAAACATAGCCAAACTGCCAGAATGTCTATTTCCACAATATAACCTTGGAGTGCTCTCCACGGGGATGAGGGGCAAAGGAGCTGGAGACCACGTGGGCTGAACCTCGACAAACTTTGCCAAAAGAAAACAACAAACTGCTCAACCTCAGAGACACAAAGCCTCTTTTGATTTAGTTCCAAATCAACCAAGCTCTTTGGCATAAAATAAACCTTTTCACAGGCATTCTGAAACAACAATCATTTTCCAAGTTTGTTGTAATCATTATTCTCCACAAGACCTCAGTAAACTTAAAAAGTATCTATATTCATTCTTGGGAGAGCGTACCTGCACTTGTTGTAGATGGTTTTTGCATTTGAAAGTATTAAAGACAAGCCCATTTTTTTCCTTTTCTTCTTTTTAAAAAATTCATAATGCTCATCTTGCTTCCCATAATTTAAAGAATGCATTTGCTTTATTTCTAAAACTGCTCTTTAAACAAATCCAAATCATGGGATTCTAGAATTTTAAACATCTCTTATATATTTGGGAAATATGCAAATGAAGGGATTGGTGGGCTTGTGTTACTACAAAAGTGAAATAAATCCACCAGCCATGAAAACACAAGATAAAATGAACAACAAAGGGAAGCGGTGGCAGGGCGACAGAGAGAAGCCGAAGGAGATTGTGATTATTTACCCTGGCAGAGAAAACAGAGCCACGAGTAATGGGATGGAATGCTGAAATGTGAGGGGGAGAGAGAATCTTGATAGAATGTGGGTAAAAAATGTTCTGACAGAGAGAATTGGATTCAGAAGTTCTGTCCTAAGGGAAATGGTGGAAAATCCATTACGCAGTACACGTGTAACAGGACAGGACCCAGCTCTGGAAACTGTGTTGTAGGTAGTGATTCTGTATCGGCTCCCTGGGGAAGAGTGGAGAAGCTTTTGGAGCTATCTTATTTCTGTCACTACTTTTGACCTGTTCCAAATAACTTGACTGTTTTTGAATTGATATATGTGGAGGAAGTGAAACCTAGGGAACTTCTGGTAAAAGAAAGATGTGGGAGGTGTAATATGCAGTGCATTTACCATGATGGATGAGTCCAGATACAAGTATCAGGAGCATGGGAAATAGGACACAGTCATGATCTGAGTCCCAGTGAACTGGGCAGTGCCCTGGCTCTAAAGGATTTTATCCAGACATCTCTGATGAGGTTGTCCCTTTCTGTTGGAAGGGGATCATTCTGAAGCAAATACTGGCTTTTTCAGTTGGCTGAGGTATCACTGATAGACAGGAGATCTTATCACAAATAATAGGAAATAAAGACAGAGAACTAATTTTCTCTTTACCTCTATTCCCCATGGACTAATAGGGCTAATGTTTCTCTTGAATGATCTGACACATTATGGTAGAATCAAATATTTGTATTATTAAATGTAACCTGAAGCCCCACTCTGATTTACCTACTATAGCAGCAAAGTTCAACAGAGCGTGCACAAAAAAATGTCTAATCAGATTCAGGCAGACCAGGGTAGAGAGGCATGAAGAGGTGAGGGTACCTCTTGTTGATGTGTGATACCCGGCAACTGCCTTAATTTCTCTGAGCTAGCTTTGTGAATATTTAAATTTGTTAGTGACTGTCTAAGAGGATATCTGAAAAGATTGTGTAAATAAATGGTTAACATCATGATTAACATTTAGAAAGATCTCAGTAACTGGTATTTCCAACTTTAGAAACCTGCTCTCACAGATTCAGTATGGGATTTATTTGAATGCATTTTGTAAACTGTGTCTTATGGGTACTTCCCTCTCTGGTCCTCAGTTTTATTCACCTGAAAATCAAGGGTTAGGAAGAAAGAATCTGTGGTATCAGTGTATTCCAAATTGTTATAAGATCATATTCCTACAATTTGGGTGGCAATTTGGAGGATAATTTATCAATGATCAAAATAAAAAATGCACATATTCTAAGCACTAAAGTTTCTGTTTAACCATTATTGACATTTTTGGAGCCTTTATATGCCCAACTATACTAGAAATAACCAAGCAGGGGATAAATTAAGTAACATTTCTCAAAGCTAGTTGACTATGGAGCCCTTTTTTGACAAAATATTTCCTGTAACAACTATTCAATAGAACATTGCTTGGGCAAAGCTGATCTGGGGAGTAGGCAGAATTTATGCATAAGAATGAAGAAACTCACACTTATGAATTAGATTCTACATGCAAGGTTCCCTGGTAGGTAGAAGAAGACAATACAATGGCATTCAATAAGAATAGGATAAATGGGGCTTCCCTGGTGGCGCAGTGGTTGAGAGTCCGCCTGCCGATGCAGGGGACACGGGTTCGTGCCCTGGTTCAGGAGGATCCCACATGCCATGGAGCAGCTAGGCCCGTGAGCCGTGGCAGCTGAGCCTTCACGTCCGGAGCCTGTGCTCCGCAATGGGAGAGGCCACAACAGTGAGAGGCCCACGTACCGCAAAAAAAAAAAAAAAAAAAAAAAAGTAAATAAATGAATGAATGGTCTTGCCTCATTTAATCCTCATAACAACCTTATGAAGTAGGTATTACTGTCCCAATTTTTTTTTTTAAAGTGAGGCTTCCAGAGGTTTAGTCTTCATTCCAAAATTTCACAGGTCTAAGTGGTAGATCCAGACTTCAATCCCAGGTCTGCTTCTATCTCTCCTCTGTGCTTTTCTCATTATACCACACTGGAGAAGGAGGTCTGATTGAGGCAGTGGGAGGCGGGGAGAGAAAAAAACTCTACAATCCTGAGAAACTGCCTAAGAATAGTTAAGACAGGAATTTATAAAGCCATAAGTGTGTTTAAAATGGTGAATGTAGAGTTAGCCTTCAATCTTTGGTATACTTTGGGGGAACATTGCCCCTTAATTTTTTTAATGAATGGAGAAAACATTTACATCCCATAGATTGATAAACACATAAAAGTGATTATTCTAAGAAGTTATGAAGGCTGGGAAAATCTAAATAGAAAAAGAGTAAATGTTCTAAACTTATTAAATGCATTTAAATAAATAAATGGATAACACAACACTAACAGCCATTCATTCAGTGCCCACTCCACCCCAGATAGATACTTTGCTCTTGTAATATCAGACAACTTATTCACTAATAAATAGTTATACCTCTTCTTTAAGGTTAAGCTTGAGTGAGACACAGAGAGGCTGAACAACTCACCCAAATTTCCTCAGTAAATAAACTGAGAAGTGAACTCAGTTCCAATGAGTTCCAAATTCCCTATGCATTTTATTATAGCGTGTTGTTATATAGGGGGAAAGAGACCTTTCAAAGAGAAAGTCAAGGAGTGCCACTGTGATGTTAGCTACTGTGATGTTATTACAAATTGAACTTTTGTGTTCTCAGGTTAATGGGCTTTAAGGGACCCCTGATTTTCAGTCTCTTTAGGGAAGGTGTATAGGTGTGTCTGAGAGCAAGAAGGGAGGAGAGGGCAAAGAAGGGGTGAAAAAAGGAGGGGAGGGACAGAGAAGGAGAGGAGAGTGTTCCATTTTATAAGAGCCTATTTAGCATGCACTGTTAATGTTAATTTTGAAGGGAGATGGCCAATGACCCACTCTGTAGTAAATTAATAATGGTGGATTTTCAAAGCTGGGATTTCTCTTTTGTAACTGTTGACATTTCATTTAGAAGTACATCATGCATCTTGGCTCCCACATTTTAAATTAAATTTCCTTATTACTTTTTAAGTAGCTTGTTATGGTTTATTGAGTATTTACTGTATGTCTATACTGTAATTCTCTGAAATGACATATAGTAATTGCTTTAGCTACTGCATCTGATGTCTAATTACTGTAAATGCATGTAAAGAAGGAATTAAATGGAAAAAATAAACTTTTTTCAAAACTTCATATTACAGATCAAGCAGAGGATGTTAGTTCTTTCTCTGATTTTTGGTAAAAACAAATAAACTCATGTGCAAGCAGAATGATAAACAAGCTTCCAGGGATAAGTTGATCTGATGCAGCTTGCTCATCTGTTGCAGCTAATTTCCACTGGAGGTGGCAGAAGGACCCTGAACCCAAGCATGAGCTGTGAACTAATGCTGTCCCCTTCCGTACCCTAAAGACAAGCCAAGACTTTCACTGTTCAAACATGTTCCTCCTCTACCTTACAGTTCTAATCCAGAATGCAACAGGCCATCTCAAGACATTTTGCATAAAACTGGCCTCTAGAAATTTCTGGTCCAGTTGTGCAGGAAAAAAAAAAGAAGCCCATTAAAAATGTCACTCCCCCCCAAAATTTTAACAAATATTTCATTCAATTTTGCAGAGTCTGGTTAGTTTTTAAGTGATTTGCAAATGAGCAGTCCCTCAGTTTTATGGATGATGCAAACTATTCAGAGCACAGAAACAGGTTGTAAGGACCTGGAGTAGGAGTAGCAGGGATGAGGGCTGTTTTAAAATCAAACACAGCAGCACTATACTGGTTAGGCAATGCCAAAAATTGTGAAATGGTTTTTTCCACAGGAAAAAGAATCACAGCAGGATGGACTTAAAGCAAGATCTGAAATTAAAGACTGCATTATTCCTCTCATCCTTCCAAGGGCAGGTGAACACAGAGGGGTATTTTCCACCGCTGAGATATTAATAAAGGCAGACACAAAGAGCCCATTGCAATCTTGCTGCTGTAAAGTTTAAGTTAATCCAATCTTTTTTCTGACCTTTTGAATTGCCAATTGGAAAAACACACACAAATGGCCCTCAGCTGAGAAGCAGCTCAGTGAGAGTTCTAAACAACCTGAGGTCATCCCCTTGAGCAAGGGGTTTAAAAAAGGGACAAGATCTGTATCCCGCATCTCAGAGCACGCAACTTTCCACTCAGTGGTTTGGTGTGGAAGTGTGTCCCATCCCGCCCTCAAGTCTAAACCAGACTCCATTATTTACCTCCTTTTTGGGAGCAGTAGAAATACTCTGTTACTGCCCTCAGGCTGCCGAATCTGACACCGGAGGAAGCCAATAGTCTGAATTTATCAGTTTCATTAATGTGAACAAAGTTGGCTTTTTTTGGCCTCCATTTCAACTAGGTTAAACTAATACTAAGACATCAAGAGAAGGTATATCTTGGCTACACTAAAGAATAGGAGTGGGGAAGAGGAATCCTTGGGATTCTCCAGCAATGCTTGGCAAACTTTTAGATTTATGGTCCTTTCTGCTTCTGCAGATGCTCAATATATAAACTTAAATAAGAGCAGCACCCAGTTGTTCCAGTTTCTCTTCACCAACCCCATTCTTCAGTTCTCTAAAGTAACGCTTTGAGGTACATTCTTGGAAAATATAATTTTAAAAACATTGCATTTCGCAGTTTTATTGAGAAATAATTGACATATATTACTGCATAAGTTTAAGATACACATTGTGATTCGTTGATTTTGCCAGCCACAGTGCTAGGAAGCTAATCATATTTTCTTTAAGACCAAAGGATGGCAGCTCACTTCCCCCAAAGACATTTGATCCATAAGGTAATCTGTAAAAAGAGGACTTTCTGGGTAATCTAGCTGCACAGACTTGTTCATGTATTCCTCTTCTGTTTGAATGAAGCTAATGAAATTTAATGTGTAGGTTCAAGGTCAAAAGGAACATGTGAACGTTAGGGTAGTCAGTATTCTAGCTCATTTTTAATCTGTAGTTTGTCAGATAACAAATATGTACCTTGAATTTCTTAAAACTATGTGAATGGAATTTGATGTATGCATCTTCATAGCAGGAAAAACACCATTAGATATATACTAATAATTGCTAACATTTATGTCAAGATCTCTGGTACTTTTCTTGACATATATGTAACATGAGTTAAGTGTTGTTATTATTACAATATTGTAGACAAGTAACTTGAAACAAAGAATGATTAAACAACCTATGCAAGGTCACACAAATGGTAGAGATAGGATCTGAAACCAGGCAGATTAGCTACACAGCCTGGATTCATAACCACTCTATATTGGCTCTGGGGATATGACCTAATAAAAGAGACCAACTCTGTAGAAGCAGCACCAGAAGAACCAGGATTTGGAGTCAATAAAGGTGGTAGCTGCAGATTTAAATTAATTTGAGAGGCTAGAGGATAGTTACTTTACCCTTTTTCTCCTCTGACCATCCACCCTGTTACACCAGCCTACACAGATCCACATTGAAAAAGATCTTCTCCATTTAAACTAAAACTGAACTTCGATCATTAGAGATTAATTTCTGTCTGTTAAACTGTAATAGGTTATTTGGTAAGAACAATATGTTACACATTTTAATTTAGGGCAAACTGATTTTGAATTATTTTGATCCAATTGAACCAGCATTATTGAACATATACAGGATTATAGCCACTGTGCTAGGATCATCGTGTACGCAGAGGAGCTTGGATATCCCCACAGAAAACTCACACAAAGTCAAAGTTGTATCTTTACAATCCAAGCTTCTGAGGATTCCACAGCCTGACAAGGATCTAGGTTTAAAAGTATGTATGATTGAAGAGGAAAAGTGCTCAAAATACAAGCAACACGTCATGTCATGTGAACAGGGAAAGTCTCCTTTTGCTTGGAGATAATAGTTAATGTTGGTGGAGTTTAGGGGGAAGATTCCTGGAGAAGGTGAAATTGGAATTGAGCCCCGAGAGACAGGTTTTTGTCCGGTGTGAGGAAGTATGAATATTATCAAGGGTCGGTAGGTCTACGAACAAGGTTAGGCTGAACTTCATAGTTTCATTGCTTCTCTGTGTGTCTCATGGTCTTGTTTTCATGATTTAATATACTTCAGTGGGCATCAGCCAGGGGACATTTGCAGATAACAGAAACCATTTTAGGGAGTTTAACAGTTACATGCTCATGGAAAGGGTGGGAAGACTGCAAGAGCAAAAGCTCCAGAGTGGGCCTCCAAGGTTAGCACCCCAACAATAGCACGGAGCTGGCCTGCTCAGGGAACTGTTTCTCCTGCTACAATAAAGAAACTGGGGACACAAAACTGCTGACTCCAAGTTAGCTGTGATCCGGAACGAGGAAACTGCTTCCATATTTGTTGAATTCAAAGTCATGCCTCCCAGCCACTCTCCACTCAGGCCACTAGAGCTTTCTCAAGCTCTGCCTTTCTTCCCATGTAACCCAGTTCTGAAAACCAAGATTCATAAGAGTGAAACTAACTGGAAGAATCTAGTCACATCTGGAAACTGCCATGCAAGGGAATATAGGAAATGTGGTTTTTACCTTTGTAGCCTCTGACGTACAGGAAGAGGCATGAAAAGGAAACTGGAACAGATGTAAAACGAGTCAATCTACTCTCTGCCACCTCATCCTTGTTGCTGTCTGAGAAGTCATCATGGCGGTATATTACCTTAAAATAGCTGAAAAAAGGCTACTTTGGGAAAATATCTTCTAGAGAGTGGGGTGGGAGGAGATGTCTACAAAACAGAGATGTCACATGCTGTAGGAGACATGGCTAACTGATCCTTGCCCTTTTCCCACTGAGCTCCGATACACAACCTCTAAACGCTAGTCAACCAATTTCCAAAATATTGCTCTCAAAGTTGACAAACATCTGTTTGGCATTCCTGGCCAGGGACATGGAATATAGAAAGATAAGCCAGAGGAGTCGGCATATAGTACAGATAAATTGGAGGTGCCAGTGGAAAAAAATGGGACTGAGATGTACCTCTCACCATTTTGTTTAAGGCTAGCCCCAGAAAGAATTGTTACGGTTTAAATCACTAAAATTATTTATACCTCTCTCAACCGAGGAACATTATTTCTGAGACCTTGGCTAAAACTTTATCCAGCAATAGAAAAAGTGGCATTATGACCTAAACAGAGCACATGCATCTAACTTAACTATGCCTGCGTAATTGCTGGCAGTGATCTGCATTCCTGCAATTAGGGCTCATCAGCCAGGCTGGCAGCTTCCCAGTGCGATGCTCTGTGCATTCCATTGAGCCTGCAGAGAGAGCAGGGGCTGGGTGACATTGTCAGGCCTTTTTCATTGGAGTTACAAGAGGAGCCAAGTCTAGACTATGTGGATAATCGTTTGTTTGCTTTCTGTCACATTTGGAAACAATGTAAATAAACCCAATCTGTAAACAGAAAGCAAAAGCCCAAAGCACCTGGAGTGCTTTGATGGAACTCAGTAAACTGAAAGCTTGTTGGCAGCTGTGAGGGGGAAAATGGCATATCCTATACTAGTGGGAACAGGAAAATGGATTGAGTGGTCACTCCCTGATGCTGCTCCATTTGTAATTTTCTTGAAAAATAATAAGGACCCATTAAGACACAGTCCCTGGAATGGAAGGAAATGGTGCATTGGAAATGGTCTTTAATTGCTCCATATGAAATACAAAATACCTGCCTTTAAAAAACGAGTTGGCATTAAGTAATCTGTTTAAAAAGGGAAATAAATTGAGAGGTTTGTGTAGATATAGAATGCAAATTCATAATAAAACAAAACTCCACTTGTGACAATGTGACACAGCCTGTCTAGAACAGAGTGGTGTGTCCAGGACTCCTATATAGGAGGGCCTGGGCTCAGGGCAGGTGGCTGACTGATGATGAATACAGTGGACTTACCTAGGAATAGCATTTGCAGAGCTTTTGACATATATAAGATTAAAAAATAAAAAAGCACTTCTCGGGCTTCCCTGGTGGCGCAGTGGTTGAGAGTCCGCCTGCCGATGCAGGGGACGCAGGTTCGTGCCCCGGTCCGGGAAGATCCCACATGCCGCAGAGCGGCTGGGCCCGTGAGCCATGGCCACTGAGCCTGCGCATCCGGAGCCTGTGCTCCACAACGGGACAGGCCACAACAGTGCGAGGTCTGCGTACAGAAAAAAAAAAAAGCACTTCTCCATATGAATGAAATGTAAGAAAGAAGCTTAAGTGAGCCACTTTTCTCCCTTCCTCCTCTACAATTAAGCATCCATTTGATACTGTCAATGCTAGTGCCTTTTTGGTTCTGCATAGCTTGAGAATTTGGTAAAATTGCAGATTGTGTCAAGTTTATGTCTATAAGCTTGGCCTTTCATTTTGTTAACTTTTACCCTCTCCATTAGAAGGCCCATACCCCTGTGCCTTAGTCTTCAGAAATCTAGTGCCCATTTACCCCCTGCCTTTATCCCTCATAAAATATTCTGTGTTCTGGAAATAATCAAATACCACTTCTTTGTGCCTTGTTGTGAATTTTTAACTACAGTATTTCTCTCAGAAGTATTTATAGTTATAGGAATGGTGAATGATGAAAGTTTAACTCTTTTCATATTCTTATTGATATTACCCTTTCCCTCTTTCTCTTCCACAAATCGTTTTGAGCAAATATGCTATATTCTGAGGTTACAGTGAAAGTAAGCTACAGACACTGTCTTCAAGGAGATCATAATCTATCAGAGAAATCTGTGATAAGTGCTACAAATCAGGCTGGAGTTTGATGCTAAGAGAGGGTAGTGAAGCAACAATTTATTCTGCCTGGGGCATCTTCCAGGAAGTGATATCTGAACGGGAACTTACACTGAGCAAGGTGAAGAAGAGAAAGATGGTTCCGTCAGAAAGAACTTCATACACAGAACAGAGGGCACAGTCCGTGGGCAAACAATGCAAACGTGAATGCTTCACTTTAGCTACAGCCCTGGATTCTGTGGAGAATAAGGGAAGATTAGATTAGATAAGGACTGTATTAGGAAGGGTTTCAGGTACCTTCCTGAGAAGTTGTAACTTTGTTTTGTTATTGTTGGTGGCTGTTTTTTTTTTTTTTAATTTTTATTGAAATATAGTTGATTTACAATGTTTCAGGTGTACGGTAAAGTGATTCAGTTATATATATGTACACAACACACACACACATATATATATTTTGTTTTTTTTACATCTTTATTGGAGTATAATTGCTTTACAATGGTGTGTTAGTTTCTGCTTTATAACAAAGTGAATCAGTTATACATATACATATGTTCCCATATCTTTTCCCTCTTGTGTCTCCCTCCCTACCACCCTCCCTATCCCACCCCTCTAGGTGGTCACAAAGCACAGAGCTGATCTCCCTGTGTTATGTGGCTGCTTCACACTAGCTATCTATCTTACGTTTGGTAGTGTATATATGTACATACCACTCTCACACTTTGTCACAGCTTCCCCTTGCCCTTCCCCGTATCCTCAAGTCCTTTCTCTAGTAAGTCTGTGACTTTATTCCTGTCTTACCCCTAGGTTCTTCATGACATTTATTTTTTCTTAAATTCCACATATATGTGTTAGCATACGGTATTTGTCTTTCTCTTTCTGACTTACTTCACTCTGTATGAGACTCTAGGTCCATCCACCTCATTACAAACAGCTCAATTTCGTTTCTTTCTTTCTTTCTTTTTTTTTTTCGCTGTACGCGGGCCTCTCACTATTGTGGCCTCTCCCGTTGCAGACCACAGGCTCCGGACGCACAGGCTCAGCAGCCATGGCTCATGGGCCCAGCCGCTCCGTGGCATGTGGGATCTTCCCGTACTGGGGCACGAACCAGTGTCCCCTGCATTGGCAGGTGGATTCTCAACCACTGCACCACCAGGGAAGCCCTCAATTTCGTTTTTTTATGACTGAGTAATATTCCATTGTATATATGTGCCACATCTTCTTCATCCATTCATCCGATGATGGACACTTAGGTTGTTTCCATCTCCTGGCTATTGTAAATAGAGCTGCAGTGAAAATTTTGGTACATGACTCTTTTTGAATTATGGTTTTCTCAGGGCATATGCCCAGTAGTGGGATTGCTGGATCATATGGTAGTTCTATTTTTAGTTTTTTGAGGAACCTCCATACTGTTCTCCATAGTGGCTGTACCAATTCACATTCCCACCAGCAGTGCAAGAGTGTTCCCTTCTCTCCACACCCTCTCCAGCATTTATTGCTTCTAGATTTTTTGATGATGGCCATTCTGACTGGTGTGAGATGATATTTCATTGTAGTTTTGATTTGCATTTCTCTAACGATTAATGACGTTGAGCATTCTTTCATGTGTTTGTTGGCAGTCTGTATATCTTCTTTGGAGAAGTGTCTATTTAGGTCTTCTGCCCATTTTTGGATTGGGTTGTTTGTTTTTTTGTTATTGAGCTGCATGAGCTGCTTGTAAATTTTGGAGATTAATACTTTGTCAGTTGCTTTATTTTCAAACATTTTCTCCCATTCTGAGGGTTGTCTTTTGGTCTTGTTTATGGTTTCCTTTGCTGTGCAAAAGCTTTGAAGTTTCATTAGGTCCCATTTGTTTATTTTTGTTTTTATTTCCATTTCTCTAGGAGGTGGGTCAAAAAGAATCTTGCTGCGACTTATGTCATAGAGTGTTCTGCCTATGTTTTCCTCTAAGAGTTTGATAGTTTCCAGCCTTACATTTAGGTCTTTAATCCATTTTGAGCTCATTTTTGTGTATGGTGTTAGGGACTGATGTAATCTCATACTTTTACATGTACCTGTCCAGTTTTCCCAGCACAACTTATTGAAGAGTCTGTCCTTTCTCCACTGTACATTCCTGCCTCCTTAATCAAAGATAAGGTAACCATATGTGCGTGGGTTTATCTCTGGGCTTTCTATCCTGTTCCATTGATCTATATTTCTGTTTTTGTGCCAGTACCATACTGTCTTGATTACTGTAGCTTTGTAGTATAGTCTGAAGTCAGGGAGCCTGATTCCTCCAGCTCCGTTTTCCTTTCTCAAGATTGCTTTGGCTATTCGGGGTCTTTTGTGTTTCCATACAAATTGTGAAATTTTTTGTTCTAGTTCTGTGAAAAATGCCAGTGATAGTTTGATAGGGATTGCATTGAATCTGTAGATTGCTTTGGGTAGTAGAGTCATTTTCACAATGTTGATTCTTCCAATCCAAGAACATGGTATATCTCTCCATCTGTTTGTATCATCTTTAATTTCTTTCATCAGTGTCTTATAATTTTCTGCATACAGGTCTTTTGTCTCCTTAGGTAGGTTTATTCCTAGATATTTTATTCTTTTTGTTGCACTGGTAAATGGGAGTGTTTTCTTGATTTCACTTTCAGATGTTTCATCATTAGTGTATAGGAATGCTAGAGATTTCTGTTCATTAATTTTGTATCCTGCTACTTTACCAAATTCATTGATTAGCTCTAGTAGTTTTCTGGTAGCATCTTTATGATTCTCTATGTATAGTATCATGTCATCTCCAAACAGTGACAGCTTTACTTCTTTCCAATTTGGATTCCTTTTATTTCCTTTTCTTCTCTGATTGCTGTGGCTAAAACTTCCAAAACTATGTTGAAAGAGTGGTGAGAGTGGGCAACCTTGTCTTGTTCCTGATCTTAGTGGAAATGCTTTCAGTTTTTCACCATTGAGGAGGATGTTGGCTGTGGGTTTGTCATATATGGCCTTTATTATGTTGAGGAAAGTTCCCTCTATGCCTACTTTCTGTGGGTTTTTTATCATAAATCAGTGTTGAATTTTGTCAAAAGCTTTCTCTGCATCTATTGAGATGATCATATGGTTTTTCTCCTTCACTTTGTTAATATGGTGTATCACGTTGATTGATTTACGTATATTCAAGAATCCTTGCATTCCTGGCATAAACCCCACTTGATCATGGTGTATGATCCTTTTAATGTGCTGTTGGATTCTGTTTGCTAGTATTTTGTTGAGGATTTTTGCATCTATGTTCATCAGTGATATTGGCCTGTAGTTTTCTTTCTTTGTGACATCCTTGTATGGTTTTGGTATCAGGGTGATGGTGGCCTCGTAGAATGAGTTTGGAAGTGTTCTTCCCTCTGCTATATTTTGGAAGAGTTTGAGAAGGATAGGTGTTAGCTCTTCTCTAAATGTTTGATAGAATTTGCCTGTGAAGCCTTGTGGTCTTGGGCTGTTGCTTGTTGGAAGATTTTTAATCACAGTTTCAATTTCAGTGCTTCTGATTGGTCTGTTTATATTTTCTATTTCTTCCTGGTTCAGTCTTGGCATGTTGTGTGTTTCTAAGAATTTGTCCATTTCTTCCAGGTTTTCCATTTTATTGGCATAGAGTTGCTTGTAGTAATCTCAAATGATCTTTTGTATTTCTGCAGTGTCACTTGTTACTTCTCCTTTTTCATTTCTAATTCTATTGATTTGAGGTTTCTCCCTTTTTTCTTGATAAGTATGGCTAATGGTTTATCAATTTTGTTTATCTTCTCAAAGAATCAGCTTTTAGTTTTATTGATCTTTGCTATCATTTCCTTCATTTCTTTTTCATTTATTTCTGATCTGATTTTTATGATTTCTTTCCTTCTGCTAACTTTGGGGGTTTTATGTTCTTCTACTGTAATTGCTTTAGGTGCAAGGTTAGGTTGTTTATTTGAGATGTTTCTTGTTTCTTAAGGTAGGATTGCATTGCTATAAAGTTCCATCTTAGAACTGCTTTTACTGCATCCCATAGATTTTGGGTTGTCGTGTCTCCATTGTCATTTGTTTCTGGGTATTTTTTGATTTCCTCTTTGATTTCTTCAGTGATCACTTCGTTATTAAGTAGTGTATTGTTTAGCCTCCATGTGTTTCTATTTTTTACAGATCTTTTCCTGTAATTGATATCTAGCCTCATAGTGTTGTGGTCGGAAAAGATACTTGATACAATTTCAATTTTCTTAAATTTACGAAGGCTTGATTTGTGACCCAAGATATGATCTATCCTGGAGATTGTTCCATGAGCACTTGAGAAAAATGTGTATTCTGTTGTTTCTGGATGGAATGTCCTATAAATATCAATTAAGTCCATCTTGTTTAATGTATCATTTAAAGCTTGTGTCTCCTTATTTATTTTCATTTTGGATGCTCTGTCCATTGGTGAAAGTGGGGTGTTAAAGTCCCCTACTATGAATGTGTTACTGTCGATTTCCCCTTTTATGGCTGTTAGTATTTGCCTTATGTACTGAGGTGCTCCTATGTTGGGTGCATAAATATTTACAATTGTTATATCTTCTTCTTGGATCGATCCCTTGATCATTATGTAGTGTCCTTCTTTGTCTCTTGTATAGTCTTTATTTTAAAGTCTATTTTGTCTGATATGAGAATTGCTACTCCAGCTTCTTTTGGTTTCCATTTGCATGGAATATCTTTTTCCGTCCCCTTACTTTCAGTCTGTATGTGTGTCTAGGTCTGAAGTGGGTCTCTTGTAGACCGCATATATATGGGTCTTGTTTTTGTATCCATTCAGCCAGTCTGTGTCTTTTGGTGGGAGCATTTAATCCATTTACATTTAAGGTAATTATCGATATGTATGTTCCTATATCCAGTTTCTTAATTGTTTTGGGTTTGTTATTGTAGGTCTTTTCCTTCTCTTGTGTTTCTTGCCTAGATAAGTTCCTTTAGCATTTGTTGTAAAGCTGGTTTGGTGGTGCTGAACTCTCTCAGCTTTTATTTGTCTGTAAAGGCTTTAATTTCTCCATCAAATCTGAATGAGATCCTTGCTGGGTAGAGTAATCTTGGTTGTAGGTTTTCCTCCTTCGTCACTTTAAATATGTCCTGCCAGTCCCTTCTGGCTTGCAGAGTTTCTGCTGAAAGATCAGCTGTTAACCTTATGGGGATTCCTTTATGTGTTATTTGTTGTTTTTCCCTTGCTGCTTTTAATATGTTTTCTTTGTGTTTAGTTTTTGACAGTTAGATTAATACGTGTCTTGGCGTGTTTCTCCTTGGATTTATCCTGTATGGGACTCTCTGTGCCTCCTGGACTTGATTAACTATTTCCTTTCCCATATTAGGGAAGTTTTCAACTATAATCTCTTCAAATACTTTCTCAGTCCCTTTTTCTCTTCTTTTTCTGGAACCCCTATAATTCGAACGTTGGTGTGTTTAATGTTGTCCCAGAGGTCTCTGAGACTGTCCTCAGTTCTTTTCATTCTTTTTTCTTTATTCTGCTCTTCAGTAGTTATTTCCACTATTTTATCTTCCAGGTCACGTATCCGTTCTTCTGCATCAGTTATTCTGCTATTGAGCTCATCTAGAGTATTTTTAATTTCATTTATTGTGTTGTTCATCATTGCTTGTTTCATCTTTAGTTCTTCTAGGTCCTTGTTAAATGTTTCTTGCATTTTGTCTATTCTATTTCCAAGATTTTGGATCATCTTTACTATCATTATTCTGAATTCTTTTTCAGGTAGACTGCCTATTTCCTCTTCATTTGTTAGGTCTGGTGAGTTTTTATCTTACTCCTTCATCTGCTGTGTGTTTTTCTGTCTTCTCATTTTGCTTATCTTACTGTGTTTGGGGTCTCCTTTTTGCAGGCTGCAGGTTCATAGTTCCTGTTGTTTCTGGTGTCTGTCCCCAGTGGCTAAGTTTGGTTCAGTGGGTTGTGTAGGCTTCCTGGTGGAGGGAACTAGTGCCTGTGTTCTGGTGCATGAGGCTGGATCTTGTCTTTCTGGTGGGCAGGTCCACGTCTGGTGGTTTGTTTTGGGGTGTCTGTGGACTTATGATCTTAGGCAGCCTCTCTGCTAATGGGTGGAGTTGTGTTCCTGACTTGGTAGTTGTTTGGCATAGGTTGTCCAGCACTGTAGCTTGCTGGTCATTGAGTGAAGCTGGGTGTTGATGTTGAGATGGAGATCTCTGGGAGATTTTCGCGTTTGATATTTCATGGAGCTGGGAGGTCTCTTGTGGACCAGTGTCCTGAAGTTGGCTCTCCCACCTCAGAGGCACAGCACTGACTCCTGGCTGCAACACCAAAAGCCTCCTCAATTTGGGATCATTCCTTGTCTATTCATGTATTCCACAGATGCAGGGTACATCAAGTTGATTGTGGAGCTTTAATCCGCTGCTTCTGAGGCTGTTGGGAGAGATTTCACTTTCTCCTCTTTGTTCGCACAGCTCCCGGGGCTCAGGTTTGGATTTGGCCTTGCCTTTGCGTGTAGGTCGCCAGAGGGCGTCTGTTCTTCACTCAGACAGGATGGGGTTAAAGGAGCAGCTGCTGCGGGGGCTCTGGCTCACTCAGGCCGTGGGGAGGGAGGGGTACGGATGCGGGGCGAGCCTGCCGCGGCAGAGGCCGGCTGGACGTTGCACCAGCCTGAGGCGCGCCGTGCGTTCTCCCGGGGAAGCTGTCCCTGTATCCCGGGACCCTGGCAGTGGCGGGCTGCACAGGCTCTCTGGAAGGGGGCTGTGGATAGTGCCCTGTGCTCGCACACAGGCTTCTTGGTGGCGGCAGCAGCAGCCGTAGCGTCTCATGCCCGTCTCTGTGGTTCGCGCTGATAGCCGTGGCTCGTGCGCGTCTGTGAAGCTCCTTTAAGCGGCGCTCTTAATTCCCCCTCCTCGCACACCAGGAAGCAAAGAGGGAAGAAAAAGCCTCTTGCCTCTTTGGCAGGTCCAGACTTTTTCCCGGACTCCCTCCCGGCCAGCCGTGGCGCACTAACCCCCTGCAGGCTGTGTTCATGCCGCCAACCCCAGTCCTCTCCCTGCGCTCAGACCAAAGCCCGAGCCTCAACTCGCAGCCCCGCCCACCCCGGCGGGTGAGCAGACAAGCCGCTCGGCCTGGTGAGTAGCGGTCGGCACCGATCCTCTGTGCGGGAATCTCTCCGCTTTGCCCGCCGCACCCCTGTTGCTGTGCTCTCCTCCGCGGCTCTGAAGCTTCCCCCTCCGCCACCCGCAGTCTCCGCCCGCGAAGGGGCTTCCTGCTGTGTGGAAAGTTTCCCTCCTTCACGGCTCCCTCCCACTGGTGCAGGTCCTGTCCCTATTCTTTTGTCTCTGTTTTTTCTTTTTTCTTTTGCCCTACCCAGGTACGTGGGGGAGTTTCTTGCCTTTTGGGAGGTCTGAGGTCTTCTGCCAGCATTCAGTAGGTGTTCTGTAGGAGTTGTTCCACATGTAGATGTATTTCTGGTGTATCTGTGGGGAGGAAGGTGACCTCCGCGTTTTACTCTTCCGCCATCTTCCTTATTTGCCTATATATACTTTTTTCAGTTTCTTTTCCATTATAGGTTATTACAAGATATTGAATATTGAATATAGTTCCCAGTGCTATACAGTAGGTCCTTAATGCTTATCTGTTTTATATATAGTAGTTTGTATCTGCTAATCCCAAGCTCCTAATTTATCCCTCCCACCCTCCTTCCCCTTTGGTAACTGCAAGTTTGTTTTCTATTTCTGTAAGTCTCTTCCTCTTTTTTAAATAAGTTCATTTGTATCAGTTTTTTAGAGTCTACATATAAGTAATACCATATGATATTTGTCTTTCTCTGTATGACTTACTTCACTTAGTTTGATAATCTCTAAGTCCATGCATGTTTCTGCAAATGGCATTATTTCATTCTTTTTGTGGCTGAGTAATATTCAATTGTTTATATACACCACATCTTCTTTATCCATTCATCTGTCAATGAATATTTAGGTTGCTTCCATATCTTGGCTATTTTAAATAGAACTGCTGTGAACATTGGGGTGCATGTAGTTTTCAAGTTACAGTTTTCTCTGGATATATGCTCAGGAGTGGGATTGCTGGATCATATGGTAACTCTATTTGTAGATTTTTAAGGAACCTCCATACTGTTCTCCATAGTGGCTGCACCAATTTACATTCCCTCCAACAGTGGAGGAGGGTTACCTTTTCTCCCCACCCTCTCCAGCATTTGTTATTTGTAGACTTTTTAATGATGGCCATTCTGACCCGTGTAAGGGGATACCTCATTGTAGGTTTGATTTGCATTTCTCTAATAATTAATGATGTTGAGCATCTTTTCATGTGCCTATTGGATGTCTGTGTGTCTTCTTTGGAGAAATGTCTAAGGTCTTCTGCCCATTTTTCGATTGGGTTGTTTGTTTTTTTGTTGTTGAATTGTATGAGTTACCTCATTGTAACTTTGATTTGCATTTCTCTAATAATTATCGATGTTGAACACCTTTTCATGTGCCTATTGTCCATCTGTATATCTTCTTTGGAGAAATACCTGTTTAGATTTTCTGTCCATTTTTTGATGGGGTTGGTTTTTTTTGGGTTTTTTTTGATGTTGAGCTGTATTAGCTGTTTGTATATTTTTGAAATTAATCCTTTGTCAGTCACATCATTTGCAAATATTTTCTCATATTTCATAGGTTGTCTTTTCATTTTGTTTATGATTTCCTTTGCTGTGCAAAAGCTTTTAAGTTTAATTAGGTCCCATTTGTTTATTTTTATTTGTGTTTCTATTACTCTAGCAGAAGGATCCAAAAAAATACTGCTGCTATTTATGTCAAAGAGTGTCCTGCCTGTGTTTTCCTCTAGGAGTTTACAATATCCAGTCTTACATTTAGGTCTTTAATCCATTTTGAGTTTATTTTTGTATGTGGTATTAAAGAATGTTCTAATTTCATTCTTTTACATGGAGCTGTCCAATTTTCCCAGCACCACTTATTGAGGAGACTGTCTTTTCTCCATTGCATAGTCTTGCCTCCTTTGTCATAGATTAATTGGCCATAAGTGAGTGGGTTTATTTCTGGGCTTTCTATCCTATTCCATTGATCTGTGTGTCTGTTTTGTTTTAAAAGGAAGGTGTTGGGAATCCCTTGAAGGATTTAGAGCTGGGGAATGATTAAAGAACATTATTTTGATTCACCCTCCACTAGTACTGAAATTCCTACCATCACACCCCCTTGCTTGTGTGGAGAGGCAGTTCTTTCTGTGGAACAACAGGGGTCACCAGTCCAAAACAAAGAGGCTGTGACTGGTTATCTTCAGGAAACCCTGGTTAAAACAAGGTTAAACCAGTTTCTTTACTAGAGCTGCTCAGAACATTTATTGTGCCAATGTACATGGAATTACCCCAAAAGGGGAGATTTACGATGAAATGAAATTATAGGAATTAATTTTCTGAGAAAAACACTTTGAAAGTCATTCTCTCCAGACTCCTTTTTAGAAACCCAAGTACTTTTTTATCTAGAATTTTCAACCTGTTAGATTGGAGAGCAGTGAGATTCCAAAGGGGAACTTTTTTGTTTTAAACTTGTAATTAAAAAAAAAAAAAATTATACAAACCCAGGGAGTGAGGGATTCATGAATCTCTATATACCCATATCCACACTCAGTAACTGTCAACATTTTGCCACCATTTCTTCCTTTATCACTCCCTTCTCCACTTCGCTTTGTGTAAAGCAATTTGCTCCTCAGGAAGCATAAATGTCTGGTGGTCTCACTTCTAGTGATGCCAAGATTGATCCTTGGTTCAGGTGGCTCTTGCCTGATCCTTCTATTTATAAGTTCCCATCAATCTTTTAGTACTACTGTTTCATTTACAGTACTAATATTTCATTAGTAGTTGAAAATCAGTGATTTTCTCTTTCATTTCTTCTATAATAAAATCTGTAACATAAAGTTTTCCCAGGGTTATCTTATACAGTCTCTGCCCTAGACTGGGATCAGCCGTTTTTCTTCTAAGAAGTCTTGGTTCCTTTTATTTAAAGAATTCCTTCGGGCTTCCCTGGTGGCGCAGTGGTTGAGAGTCCGCCTGCCGATGCAGGGGACACGGGTTCGTGCCCTGGTCCGGGAAGATCCCAAATGCCGCGGAGCGGCTGGGCCCGTGAGCCATGGCCGCTGAGCCTGCACGTCCCGAGCCTGTGCTCCGCAAAGGGAGAGGCCACAACAGTGAGAGGCCCGCGTACAGCAAAAAAAAAAAAAAAAAAGAATTCCTTCTAGGCACAAGACAGTGTTGATTTACTTATAGGAGTCCTGTGCTGCCCATAAGCAATCTTTTAACCTTGTTATTATTTTCTTTTGGTTGATTGCTTTTGTTTCTTTCAGCAAAAATTAGAAAACATATGTATGTATCTGTATTTTCTATCTTTCTGACACAAAAGTAGCATGTGACGTTCAGTATTCTACCCTATGCTCTGTTTTCGTCACTTAATAACCTATTTCTGATATCATTTCATATCAATACATGGAGTGCTTCCTTATGCATTTTTCCACTTTCTTAGTACTCTGTTCTGTAGATAGCTTATTCAATCAGTTCCCTCTAGATGGACATTTGGTATTATTCCCGTCTTTTGCTTGTACTAATTACACCACAGTAGATAACCCTTTATATAAATCATTTCATATTTTTTTTCAGTATAACTTTGGGTTGGATTCAAAGAAGGAAGATTATTGAGTTAAGTGATATCTGCATGTACAATTTTGCTAAATATTTCCATATTCCCCTTGGGGAATCCTTGGGGATTGTGCCATTTTGCATTCCTACCATCAAAGTATGAGCAAGTCTTTTCTCCACAGTCTCAAAAGCAGAATATATTGTCACCGGAATAGAAATTTGGTGATGTGATGGGTGAGAAATGGTGCTTTAGTGAAATTTTCATGAGCATTTTTTTCCTTAGTTTGAATGATCTTGAGCATCTTTTTAACACAAGCGCCATTTGCATACCTTCTTTCTGAAAAACTGCATGTTCATAAGTTTTGGGAAAGAGAAGTTTAACAGAGGAGGAGGAGGAAGTTAAATTTGAGAGCATGGCACCTTCACCCCTACCCTGCTATTTAAATTGGAGAGTAGGCAAAATAGGGGACACTTACCTCAAGGTGGATTCTTAGTAACCAGGCAACAGATGATGGTTGTCAAAGACCCGGAGGGTGCTACGCTTAAAGAATGAAATCCCCTAGGTGAAACTGCCCAATCTATCCTTTTTCCTCCTCTTAATTTATCTCTCTTTCATAGATCATAGAATTTGAAGGCAGGATAGGGCTTTTAAATTCTTAAAATTCAATTCCTTTATTTATACATAGGCCAGAGTAATGCTGACCCTTCCCCTCTCCTCCACAACTGGGTCCACTGATGGTAGTAAACAGGATTGCTTAGCTCTCCTTTGGTTAAACAAGAAATATGAAAGATAAACTTATCTCTTTCCTGGGATGGTAATATTTCCTATCCATATCCAGTTAAATATCCATTCCTCTTTATGAACATGAGCCATAAAAATGCCACTCCTCCCAATTCTAAATGCCTAGATATTGCTCTCATCTCCTAGTGTTTGTCGCATCATATACTTTACTCTTCATTCAGGAGGAGCAGGTCTGCTCAGGATTGTAGTTATTCTTGCTTCTGCAAAGATCCAGAAGATGCAAGAAATGTTTAACAAAGCCCTAGAAGAATTAAAGAACAAACAAACAGAGATTAATAATACAATAACTGAAATGAAAAATACACAAGAAGGAATCAATAGCAGAATAACTGAGGCAGAAGAACGCATAAGTGACCTGGAAAACAGAATGGTGGAATTCACTGCTGCACAACAGAATAAAGAAAAAAGAATGAAAAGAAATGAAGACAGCCTAAGAGACCTCTAGGATAACATTAAACATAACAACATTCGCATTATAGGGGTCCCAGAAGGAGAAGAGAGAGAGAAAGGACCCGAGAAAATATTTGAAGAGATTATAGTCAAAAACTTCCCTAATATGGGAAAGAAAATAGCCACCCAAGTCCAGGAAGCACAGAGAGTCCCATACAGGATAAACCCAAGGAGAAACATGCCGAGACACGTAGTAATCAAACTGACAAAAACTAAAGACAAAGAAAAACTACTGAAAGCAGCAAGGGAAAAACGACAAATAACATACAAGGGAACTCCCATAAGGTTAACAGCTGATTTCTCAGCAGAAACTCTACAAGCCAGAAGGGAGTGGCATGACATATATAAAGTGATAAAAGGAAAGAACCTACAACCAAGATTACTCTACCCTGCAAGGATCTCATTCAGATTCGATGGAGAAATCAAAAAGCTTTACAGACAAGCAAAAGCTAAGAGAATTCAGCACCACCAAACCAGCTCTACAACAAATACTAAAGGAACTTCTCTAAGTGGGAAACACAAGAGAAGAAAAGGACCAACATAAACAAACCCAAAACAATTAAGAAAATGGTCATAGGAACATACATATCAATAGTTACCTTAAACATGAATGGATTAAATGCTCCAACCAAGAGACACAGGCTTGCTGAGTGGATACAAAAGCAAGACCCATATATATGCTGTCTACAAGAGACCCACTTCAGACCTGGGGACACATACAGACTGAAAGTGAGGGGATGGAAACAGATATTCCATGCAAATGGAAACCAAAAGAAAGCTGGAGTAGCAATGCTCATATCAGATAAAATAGACTTTAAAATAAAGAATGTTACAAGAGATAAGGAAGGACACTACATAATGATCAAGGGGTCAAGCCAAGAAAAAGATACAGCAATTGTAAATATATATGCTCCCAACATAGGAGCACCTCAATACATAAGGCAGCTGCTAACATCTATAAAAGAGGAAATCGACAGTAACACAGTAATAGTGGGGGACTTTCACACCTCGCTTACACCAATGGACAGATCATCCAAATAGAAAATTACTAAGGAAACCCAAGCTTTAAATGACACAATAGACCAGATAGGTTTAATTGATATTTATAGAACATTCCATCCAAAAACAGCAGATTACACTTTCTTCTGAAGTGTGCACAGAACATTCTCCAGGATAGATCACATCTTGGGTCACAAATCAAGCCTTAGTAAATTTAAGAAAATTGAAATCATATCAAGCATCTTTTCTGACCACAATGCTATGAGATTAGAAATGAATTACAGGGGAAAAAACGTAAAAAACACAAACACATGGAAGCTAAACAATATGTTACTAAATAACCAAGAGATCACTGAAGAAATCAAAGAGGAAATCAAGAAATACCTAAAGACAAATGACAATGAAAACATGACGATCCAAAACCTATGGGATGCAGCAAAAGCAGTTCTTAGCCGGAAGTTTATAGCTATACAAGCCTACCTCAAGACACAAGAAACATCTCAAATAAACAATCTGACCTTACACCTAAAGGAACTAGAGAAAGAAGAACAAACAAAACCCAAAGTTAGTAGAAGGAAAGAAATTATAAATATCACAGCAGAAATAAATGAAATAGAAATAAATGAAATAGAAACAAAGAAAGCAATAGCAAAGATGAATAAAACTAAAAGCTGGTTCTTTGAGAAGATAAATAAAATTGATAAACCGTTAGCCAGACTCATCAAGAAAAAGAGGGAGAAGACTCATCAATAAAATTAGAAATGCAAAAGGAGAAGTTACAACAGACACTGCAGAAATGCAAAGCATCCTAAGAGACTACTACAAGCAACTCTATGCCAATAAAATGGACAACCTGGAAGAAATGCACAAATTCTTAGGAAGGTATAACCTTCCAGGACTGAACCAGGAAGAAATAGAAAATATGAACAGACCAATCACAGGTAATGAAATTGAAACTGTGATTAAAAATCTTCCAATAACAAAAGTCCAGAACCAGATGGCTTCACAGGTGAATTCTATTAAACATTTAGAGAAGAGCTAACACCCATCCTTCTCAAACTCTTCCAAAAATTGCAGAGGAAGGAACACTCCCAAACTCATTCTGTGAGGCCACCATCACCCTGATACGAAAACCAGACAAAGATACTACAAAATAGAAAATTACAGACCAATATCACCCATGAATATGGATGCAGAAATCCTCAACAAAATAATAGCAAACAGAATTCAACAACACATTAAGAGGGTCATACATCATGATCAAGTGGGATTTATCCCAGGGATACAAGGATTCTTCCATATATGCAAATCAATCAATGTGATACACCATATTAACAAATTGAAGAATAAAAACCATATGATCATCTCAATAGAGGCAGAGAAAGCTTTTGACAAAATTCAACACCCATTTATGATAAAATCCCTCCAGAAAGTGGGCATAGAGGGAACCTACCTCAATATAATAAAGGCCATATACAACAAACCCACAGCAAACATCATTCTCAATGGTGAAAAACTGAAAGCATTTCCTGTCAGATCAGGAACAAGACAAGGATGTCCACTCTCACCCCTATTATTCAACATAATTTTGGAAGTCCTAGCCAGGCAGTCAGAAAAGAAAAAGAAATAAAAGGAATCCAAATCAGAAAAGAAGAAGTAAAACTGTCACCGTTTGCAGATGACATGATACTATACATAGAGAATCCTAAAGATGCCACCAGAAAACTACTAGAGCTGGGGCTTCCCTGGTGGTGCAGTGGATGAGAGTACGCCTGCCGATGCAGGGGACACGGGTTCGTGCCCTGGTATAGAAAGATCCCACATGCCACTGAGTGGCTAGGCCCATGAGCCACGGCCGCTGAGCCTGCGCATCTGGAGCCTGTGCTCTGCAGCGGGAGAGGCCACAACAGTGAGAGGCCCATGTACCGCAAAAAAAAAAAAAAAAAGTAAAGAAAACTACTAGAGCTATTCAATGAATTTGGCAAAGTTGCAGGATACAAAATTAATGCACAGAAATCTCTTGCATTCCTATACACTAATGATGAAAAATATGAAAGAGAAATTAAGGAAACACTCCCATTTACCATTGCAATGAAAAGAATAAAATATCTAGGAATAAACCTACCTAAGGAGACAAAAGACCTGTATGCAGAAAACTATAAGACACTGATGAAAGAAATTAAAGATGATACCAACAGATTGAGAAATATACCATGTTCTTGGATTGGAAGAATCAATATTGTGAAAATGACTATACTACCCAAAGCAATCTACAGATTCAATGCAATCCCTATCAAATTACAAATGGCATTTTTTACGCAACTAGAACAAAAAATCCTAAAATTTGTATGGAGACACAAAAGACCCCAAATAGCCAAAGCAGTCTTGAGGGGAGAAAACAGAGCTGGAGGAATCAGGCTCCCTGACTTCAGACTATACGACAAAGCTACAGTAATCAGGACCATATGGTACTGGTGCAAAAACGGAGATATAGATCAATGGAACAGGATCACAAGCCCAGAGATAAAACCACACACCTATGGTCAACTAATCTATGACAAAGGAGGCAAGGATATACAATGGAGAGAAGACAGTCTCTTCAATAAGTGGTGCCGGGAGAACTGGACAGCTACATGTAAAAGAATGAAATTAGAACACTCCCTAACACCATACACAAAAATAAACTCAAAATGGATTAGAGACCTAAATGTAAGACCAGACACTATAAAACTCTTAGAGGAAAACATAGGAAGAACACTCTTTGATATAAATCACAGCAGGGTCTTTTTTGATCCACCTCCTAGAATAATGGAAATAAAAACAAAAATAAACAAATGGGACCTACTGATACTTAAAAGCTTTTGCACAGCAACGGAAACTACAAACAAGATGAAAAGAGAACCCTCAGAATGGGAGAAAATATTTGCAAATGAATCAACGGACCAAGGATTAATCTCCAAAATATATAAACAGCTCATGTAGCTCAATATTAAAAAAAACAAACAACCCAATCCAAAAATGGGCAGAAGACCTAAATAGACATTTCTCCAAAGAAAACATACAGATGGCCAAGAAGCACATGAAAAGCTGTTCAACATCACTAATTATTAGAGGAATGCAAATCAAAACTACAATGAGGTATCACCTCACCCCAGTTAGAATGGTCATCATCAGAAAATCTACAAACAGCAAATGCTGGAGAGGGTGTGGAGAAAAGGAAACACTCTTGCATTGTTGGTGGAAATGTAAATTGATATGGCCACTATGGAGAACAGTATGGAGGTTCCTTAAAGAACTAAAAATAGATTACCATATGACCCAGCAATCCCACTACTGGGCATATACCCTGAGAAAACCATAATTCAGAATGACACATGTACCCCAATGTTCATTGCAGCACTATTTACAATAGCCAGGTCATGGAAGCAACCTAAATGCCCATTGACAGACAAATGGATAAAGAAGAGGTGGTACATATATACAATGGAATATTACTTAGCCATAAAAAGGAACAAAATTGGGTCATTTGTTGAGATGTGGATGCATCTATAGATTGTCATACAGAGTGAAGTAAGTCAGGAAGAGAAAAACAAATATCGTATATTAACGTATATATGTGGAATCTAGAAGAATGGTACAAATGAACCGGTTTGCAGGGTAGAAACTGAGACACAGATGCAGGGAACCAACATATGGACACCACGGGGGGAAAGCGGCAGGGGGTGGTGGTTGTGGTGTGATTAATTGGGAGATTGGGATTGATATATATATATATATATATATACACTAGTATGTATAAAATGGATAACTAATAAGAACCTGCTGTATAAAAAAATAAATCAAATTAAATTTAAAAAAAGAGGAACAGGTCAATGAAGTCTGTTGTACTGGTTATTGCATGCTACTAAGTGTCAGGAAGAATGAAGAATACCTTAAATTCTTTCAGCTGTATGAATATAACAACTCTACACTACTTAAACCACAGAACAACATGTTTTGGGGGATTAAAAAATCTAGTTATCGCAATCTAGGAGATTATGATGTAGGTTGGAAGATGAGATATCTGAAGGAAAATTTTGTTGTGCAACACAGAGGATGACTGTCATCATGAATGCTGCCAAGTTAATAAAGATTAATGCAGAGCAATATAAGGGACTACCAACTGGGGAGTGCAGGCTAAGGAGTTAGACTTGTATTTAAAATGCAGCTGCATGACTTATTTTATCTGAGTGAGCCTCATCTGCAAATGGATATTAAGCAGAATATTCACCACAATAGTCTTCTGTGAAGCGTCAGTAAGAAGAGCTTACACGTGTCTCAGAGTGAAAGTTCAATAAGTGTTAGCCATCACTATTAAGGTGGCTTAGAGAAGTTTAAAAAAATGGGGGTGATGGTGGGGGAGAGGGAGGACCTGAGAAAAATTGTTGGATTCAATCATTAGCAAGTGACTTTCCAAGGGCAGCTTCCGCCAACTGAAAAGGGAAGGCAGGAAGGCAAAGTGCAGCAGGTTAAGGGGTAAATAGGCAATAAATTCTTGCCATGAAGAAATCAATAGAAGCAGAAATCAATACAGCCAAGGAAGTTCATCCATTTCAGAGTTGGAGAGCGAAAATGAAATAATAATATAAAGTAAAATGGTAATGTAATAAAAACAGGTTTTCTCTCTTTTAAGGAGAGGGTAATTCTTGAGAGCAGAAGGCATTTAACTGGCAGGAGTGAGAGAGCACATTTTGGCGAGACTGAGGGTGCTTTAGGTTAACGCCGTTAAGAGTCTTGAGTGAGCCTAGAAGGAGGCTCAGTCTTAAGAGCAGCGTGCCATCAGATTTATATCCTGTAGGATCAAGGGCATTTCCTTGCTAGACAGAGTAGCTTTCCACTATATCTAAAGCTAAAGGACCGTAAAGCGTTACATGACCCCAACTAAAGGTTGCACAGAGCTATGGCATTAATGAATTAAGTTGCAGGACCTTAAAATGTGTTTAGCTGTCATTTGAGCAAACAGTCTTAAGTAAAGATTAGGCCCCTTATGGCCTGCTGCTGGAAATGTAACTGACATCACTGTATTCATTGAGTATTTCAGTAAGGAAAAACTAAGTATGGCAAGTATCAAATATGACTATTTATACTAAACAGACATATTTAAGCAGTATAAAAATAATCTGTTTTATTTCTGGCTTTCATACAAAAAGTGGCCTACAACATAAAATCTCATGTTTACTCTTCAGAAACATTTTTCTGTCTCTACAAAGAGTTTGAGAGGCTTGGATTATCATTTTCTTTCATGTGAAAGTCCTATTTTAAAGGCAATAATAAAATATAGTAACAAACAGATGTCCACTCTTCCAGCCTGTTGTGATGAGTCAAAACAGATCTATCATAACAATTGTATTAAACTGTGTAATCTGCTCAGTGAAGCAAGTAAAATATGCAGATCATAGACAATATCCAGGGGGTCATGATTACAGTAGTTATGAAGAGAGAGTTATAATAGCATTGCATGACTAAAAACATGAGGTCCTTGGAACCATATCATAGATACAATTCTGGGTTACCACTGGGTAATTTTCTTAACTTCTCAGATCCTCTGTTTACTTATCTCTGAAATGGAAATAATAATCTATAACCTTCAGGATTGGTGAGATAATTAAAGAACATGAATGCAAAGTGTCTAACATATTATGTAGCACAGTACTTCTTAAGAACTGCTACGGATCCCTATCAGTACTCCTACTACTTAGTTTATTTGCTCTGCAAATTTTAATCTCAACTCAATCTAAGGGTGCAAATTCCATGGGGTGCCATCCAAACTACTTTTGGAAAATGCTTTGGGATGGTATATCATTGAGGACAGACACAATGCCTCCCAGCAGGTTTAAACCCAGTTCTCTCTCCAGCTCTGGGATAGGTGACTAGGTGTCCAGTCAAGTATGGACATCCTGGCTGGAGTAATTGGCTCACATATAGTGTAAAAACATACCAGGTTTTAAAGAAGCATCATACTAAGGAGCTGCACTTAGGAACTGAGACTGACTGAGGGAGGGGAGATTTATTTCTCCAGTTTATTCATACACTGGAGTTAGGCCTTTAGCAAACTGGACTCTATTCATGTTCATGACAAAATGTTACTCCCCTTTTTCTTGTTTGAGCATTTGTGTTTAAATTGGCATGTAATTATGAGAAAATACTCTTTTTCAGTGCTTTGGCTGATTGAAACAAACAGGATTGGCAACACCTGGCAACTGGACGCATAAGTTCAGAAGGGTTGTTTTGTGTATGTCCCTGCTTTAAATCATGTTTCAGTTATTATAGACAGGTATATCTACTGAAAATTAAGCATGTGCACACACGCACACACACACGATTTAAAATTTCTTGTAGGCCTCTTTTCAAGCATGCCTGAATATCTAATCTATGTCCCTTATGTTATAATTGAAACCTCAGCCTCGAATGTTTTCTCTGATTTCCTAAAATTGTTTTGCTGAATTTCTCTGCCTCCTGAGTATATCCTTGTCTTAGAAAACTCATCTGCCGAAAGACATTCCTGTGGAGATATACTGCCAAGCCTGAAATAAAAAAATAGTAAACATTGGAGGCTTTTTTTTTTACTGCCAAAGCCCCAGAGGCAACAATCTTATCTCTAAGTCTATGATGCAAGCAAACTAATCTGATTTGCAAGTCAACTGAATAGAGAATGGATTTGGATAGCTCTGAACCATCTCAAGTGAAAATTAGATTAACAGTGTGGCTAATGTTGGCCAATAAAAGAGAAAAGAAAGTATATGTTTAAATAATTTTAAATGTTAAAGAGTAAAAGTAATGGAAAATGTACAGAACCGTCTTTAAATAAAAAGTAGCTACTGTTCTATCACAATGCTATAATACATTATAAAAGTGTACAACCTAACTTGGTAAAGTAACAGGGTTAAAAGTCTATTTTTCTGGAACAGAATATAACTTTGGATCTTAAGCACTCTCATGGATCTATAACAGCCGTGAAAATATTCATTGGTCACTGTATCTAGAGCTTAAAATAAGTCACGGATGTGGATGACTGGTGAAATCCCTACACGTTTTGCCTTGTGCTATGTTTGCCTACATGTTTAATTTATGTAGAGCCCTTTGGGGAATATTACTGTATTTGCCAAAGACACGTTTTTGAGTTCATCATGTCTTTTATCAATGTTATCACTTAAGAAAGTGGTATGACTGTTGTATCAATATTTTATATAAACATAGGTCGTTTCTAGTGATAAAAAGAACTTTATTCCCTGAGTCTGAGCTTCATTTTGATTTATTTAGCTGAGGAATGCTTAGTATTCCACTGAGTTTCAAACTGATTTATTTTTTTTCACATATAAAGATCTCTCAAAAAGATCACTTTTTGCCATCTTCTAGATTGACTCCCACCATCAGCACCCCTCCCCCTCCCCCCCTAAAAATTAAAGGTGCCATATACCAAGTGAATTGCCATCTGCCTTGGTAAACAAAAGCAAATTTAATAATTTAAAAAAACACATTAACTCAGGCCTTCCAATGTGTTTGCTTCGAGAGAGAAAGCGCTAGGGTGAAGTCCTATTTCCTTTGATGACCTAACCTCAGAATTCACGCAGTATCACTTCTGCTTTATTTTATTGTTGAAGTCAGTTATAAAGTTTGGCCCAGATTGAAGGGGAGAGAAAATAGACTCCACCTTTCAATGGAGGAGAGTTGATGTTACGATTGTAAGGCATACATGTGGGATGGTTTATATATTGGTTCAGCCATTTTTGGCAAAATACTGTCTGCCACCTCAGGGTTTCCAGTTTGCTAAATTTGAGCCCTCACTTTGCTCCTTGGCCGTTACCCTCGTGCAGTGAATAACCTCCATCATCATATATGGTGACTTTGCTTAGGGGGTCAAAAAGGCTTTTGTTTAATAACAGTTTTTCCACTCTTTAGCCACAGGGTTTAGGAAAGTTACTGGAAATTTCCAAATCTAAATTTCCATACAGTATTGCAGTGAAGATTAAATGAAGGAATATATTTAATCTGAATAGCATAATGTTCAATATAGATTTCCTCTTACCCTTGTATGTACAAATCTATTACTTTGAACTATGTAAAATTGCCATCTTTGAAGTTAAAAATGGTCAAGTATTGGCCATTTTATATGGTTCAACCTAATACATTTTAAATGGATAAATAATTGGGAACATATTTTATTCTATTAAATCATAAAATATCTTCAAATTGTATAGAAAATGTGTCTTAAGCTACTTCTAATTTTAAATAGAGGCTACTTATGGACTGAAGTAATACTAAAAAATAAAATAAAATAAAAACTATGTTTGTAGGAATTGTGCATTTGTCCTTTATTTCCCCAAATCCATTCCTAGTATAGGATGATCTGTAATTCAGAAGCATATAGGAGCCTCCTCTATTTTTATTATCACATTTTTAATTGAGCTAAGATTGATAGTTTATATCTTGTCTAGATAAAGGGAATTCATAAGTTAGCTACTTTTTTTCTTGTTCCTTTTTTTCCCCTCCAAATTAAGAAGTTTCCAAACAATTTACTCTTTTCTCTATTAAAGCTTATGCTTTCTCTACATTTTTTGGAGATCTGCCCCTCAAGGCCTAAAAAGGCCAATCATTAGCTCAGTTTTCCCTGATCTTGGCATCAGGATTTAAACTGGTATCTTCAGAAGTGAAAGACCAGCCCATTAATTTGTTGTACCTCTCTGGCTGTCTGCCCAGTTTTACACATTTAGGATGATTCATGGAACTGAAAAATTCCACCTTATTCAGCATTGGCAATCCGTTCTCTCAGCAAATTATACATGTAGCCTCCTATCAGTCCAAATGTGTTTGCATAATGAAGCTTCTCCAAAGCTTCAGTCTTTAACCATTTAAAGAAAGGTGCAGAATTTGCAAAGGTATATTGGAAACATACTATAAAGACAGGAAGTTTCTCCCTCTCTCCCCTTCCTCCAAGAAGAAGAAATAAAATGTTAAATCAGTTAAGTAATTTCTTTAAAAAAGGGGTAAGAAAAAAATGGAAATATGGAAAAAATGAAAGATAATTTTATATTTTATTCTTTCTTGATACTTTGGTGTGTTTCTATTTACATTGAGACATTATTAGTTACTTAGGGTCACATTTTTGTTGCATTGATATGGTGACCCATCATCAGTGAAGAAAAGAGAAATACATAAGATACAAGGATGTAATGTATAATACAGGGAATATTGCCAATATTTTATAGTAATTTTATATGGACTATAATCTATAAAAATTATTATGTTGTACACTTGAAATTAATGTAGTATTGTTAGTCAACTGTACTTTAGTTTAAAAAAAAGAAACACATTGGTACATTTAGAAATGAATAACCCCCCTTGAAAGATCAGAGTCCATTATGGTCATTTCTTGGGGAGGTTTGTTGTGTCTGTAGTTTTCTAACTCATCACTCTTTGCCCGCAAATCTTTCTCAATAATTAGCGAAACAAACTGAATGGTAATAATTTTAGTTAATTACATTTAGGATTATCATCTCAACTTGCCCAGAATGTTCTGGTTTACTCCTATTGTCCCAGCAGCCTATCAGTTTATTGCCCCCTTTCACTCCTAAAAGAATCCTGGTATGAGTGATAATGTATGAAATCCTCCTGTCCTTGAAAATTATATTTTCACCTACCTGCTTTGGAGCAGAGAAAGAGAGAGAGAGGGATTCATTCATAACCAAAGTAGATTAGATGCCTGCAATTAAATGAATCTCCGTATTGCTAATGGAGAATCATAAAAATAAGTTTACCATATGAAGAGTGGATTTGTATTTTAGCAATCCACTCAAAAATTAGTAATGAAGGGACAAGAGGTAATGTTTTCATTTCTTTTACACTACTAAGATACAAATGATAATGCAAATCACAGTCACTAAAGTCAAACCCTTCCATTAAAACTTTTTCTCTTCTAACTACTGATTTGATGTTTCTATCCTCTTTCAACCCCAGCATGTGACCTCAGACACCTGTATCTGAATATTACCAGTCATATGAAAAGTATACACTTCTGGAATTCTCCTGGACAGTTTTGTTAATTGTTGAGTGGAAACCTATCTCCCCATAATGTTTATTTTTTACTTCAAGTTCTATTTCTATATTCGAGTCTCTTTCCTAGAAAGCAGTCTTTAGAAGTTCGAAGTATTCAGTCATATCCTTTCAGGAGTTACTCTTCCTGGTTAAATCTCCTTATGACTTTTTTCTTTTTTTTTTTTTTTAGTTTTCTATCATTCTGCCATGTTTTTTAGTGCTTCTGGATGAGGTTCAATTTCTTAATGTTTCTCCTATAATGTGATACTCAGATCTATAGATGGTTTGAAGATACTTAGGTGGTATGTTCCCTCCAGGTAGCAAAATCTGTGTGGTATATAAAAGGAGTTACTAGATAACACTGATTTCATACTTACTATATTTCAGCTTCTATGCTGAGAATTTCATATTAATTCTTAGTTAACACTAATTCTAAGAGGTAGTTACAGCAATTTCCCTATTATACAAAAGAGAAAATTGAGCTCAGGGAAATTAGATAAAATGCCAAAGATCACTCATTTAAGAAGTTGAATAGAATATAGGGCTCAAATCTAGAAAGCCTAGGCTCTTAACCATCCTAAAGTTATACACATGCTTTCCTCAGACTGAGTATATTGCCATTAATTCCTTATTATTAGAATCATTGAAGGTTCTTTTTTTTAATCTTGTTAGGTTTTTGGATTTAAATTCTCTCATTCTGCATATTGGATATCTCATGTAGCTTTTTATCACCTGTACATATATTTAGTTTACTGCCAATGTCCTTATCCAAACCCCATGAAAATATGCAGTAGCACAGGGCTGGAGAAAGGGGACAGGGTCTCTCCAGTGAGAGTTTCCTGCATATTGGTGTTAGTAAACACTTTTGTATATATACCAGCTTGTATTTAATCAAGTGGACTCATCTATTGAGATCTGACCTATGTTTTTTTCCTATTTATTTCAAAGATATTATTTTGAAAAATTTTAGTAGAGTACCTATTTATTATCTATACTGAATTTGGTGATTAGAACAGTAATTTTTTTTTATTGAACATTGCTTTACAGTGTTGTGTTAGTTTCTGGTGTACAGCAAAGTGATTCAGTGATTCAGAATCTGAATATATACATATGTATATATTTGGATTCTCTTCCATTATAGGTTATTACAAGATGTTGAGTATAGTTTCCTGTGCTATACAGTAGGAACTTGTTGTTTATCTATTTTATATATAGTAGTGTTTATCTGTTAAGCCCAGACTCCTGATTTATCCCTCCCCATCCCTTTCCCTTTTGGTGACAGTAAGTTTGTTCTCTATTAGACCAGTAATTCTTATGTTCGTATTTCCATTCATTGATCTACTCCCTTTATAAAACAAACAAGCAAATAAGCAAGCAAACCAACAAGCCAACCAACAAATAATTAATGTTGCTAAGTAATAAGAAAATTGGACAGTTCTGTCATGTGCTAATTGTTTATCCCTGGGCAAGTTACTTGTCTCCCTAAATCTCAGATTTCTTATAAAATGGAGATAAAGAAATGCGTGTAGCTAAAATGTGGTGGATGTAAGGGGAATAAAGGAAGAAGATGATGAAATGCCACTGTTTGATGTGATCAGAAGTCTGTGTATGTCATTGAATATTTTGACCAAACAATTTATAAGATATGGTCTATGTTTTTCAAAGTTAACTCTATACCAGTGGTTCTCAAACTTGAACATGTATCAGAAGCATTTGGTCACTTGTTAAAACATAGAGTTTTTGATTCAGCAGGTCTGGTATGGGACCCAAGAATTTGCATTTCTACCAAGTCTCCAGCTGTTTCTGATGCTGTGGATAGGGGTACCATACTTGGAAAACCACTGGGAAGATATGGAGAAAGTTAGAAGACCATGTAGAATAGTGAGAGGTGGTAAGTACCTGGACTAAGACAGTGACAGTGGGAATGAGTTCCAGATATCCACTGGATTTGTGACTGATAAAGTGTGGAAGATGAAAGAGGCAGAGTCAAAGCTATCTTCAAGGTTTATAAATGGGATGAAGAAATGCTGATGCCAGCAAGAAGAAATAGAGGAAGAACAGGTTTGTGATTCACCTTCACCTGAGTAAGATAAGCTGAGGTTTGAAAAAGCTGAGGTTCAGTGTATCCAGATTAACATCTACAGGATGGAGGTAACCATCTGGGATGATATTGATCTCATTTCTAGTTTTAGGGGTAGAACTGGAGTTAAGTTCATTTTTTTCCTCCAAATAAGTGAGGATTTACATGTGGAATGCAGATTCTATGGTTATGGCTTAAACACAAACAAGTTTTAATGCCCTTGCCTTTTCTTCATAGGGAATAGAGGGTTACAGTTACTCACCATGCCAAACAAAATGGCTCAAACCAATAGCAGAACAGAATATATTGGCACTGGAGGTAGAAGGGTGGCTGGATGCTGTTGAGTCCTTATTTTTTCTGGTTAGGAGATAAACAAACTTTCTCTCTATGGGTTGCGTCAAGCTCACCTGTAGCTATATGATGCGTGCATCTCCCTTTGTCGCCAGCTTCCCTGAATAGAGGACCATTGTGTCTCATCTTTTTTGAAGCCACTGAGTATAGTCCTATTATTTTACTGAGAATGGTCCGGCTTCCTGGACGCAAGTAGCGAACTCTTTATAATCTATATTTTAAAAGTCACATTCTCATATTTTAAATGTAGTGTTACCTGTACTATAAAAATGTTACATTAGCTGGACTTCGGTCACGTTGGGGTGCAGTATGTTGACCAAAGGGATTAAGCCTCATTCAAAGAGATACTTACTTGGAGGAGTAGTTGGGGGAGGAGAGGGGTGGGGTTTGATCCTTAGAGGTAATTGTTCTAGTGTTCTACCAAGATGGGGACTGTGGCTAAAAAGAAAAACAAAACAAAAAACAATCATGGCCAGAGATAAAGATGTGGAAATATTTAAGAATATTAAGATTAATTGGTGCTATGGGAAAGATGGAATCAAGTAGGGTTGGAAAAAAAGACAGCTCATAATATAATTCTGAGGGAGAAAAAATATTAGGAACAGACAGAATAATGGGAATCATAAAAAAAAAAAAAGGAGAAAGAGAGAAGTTGTCAGAGAAGTTGAACATCCAAAAAGGAAAACTTATTGCTCAGTTTTGACAGGCCCTTTTGATCATTGCTTCCTAAATAATTCCACGGTTTCTCTCTTCCATTATTTTTTAACTAATGAAAAATTTCAAACCTTACACTCCAATTCTTTTTCTTCTGTAATATTTTTACTGGCAAAAAGTGAATTAAAATTTGAACTCATTTGAACTCATAAGTTGATACATTCTTGCGTTTTCAGTACTAGCTAGTGGCATTTTTTAGTGTATCTAACATTTCTCATTTTAAATATTCAGTGTTTGAAAACAAGACTTTGTAATTATGGAAAAGTTCTTGTTAAAATATACCCCCCAAGGGAAAAAAATAAATGCAAACACAATAAAGACATGTAATTTATTTTGATAAACCCCTATTCCTTTCCACTAAATTTCCCCTAAAATTTCCAGAAAATCCAGCAAGGGATCTGATGGAGATCTCAGTGCTATTAGATTAGGGATAGGTCTGAAATTTCAGCTTCTGAAGTCACAGCTGATTTTATTGTGAGAAACTTTAGAGACTTATCTAGTTATAAGAGTTCCATTTTTCATCAAAGTTGGAGGATATTTTGATATGATAAATATTATGTAGAAGTTCAAAGTGATAGTTACATAAAGTTAGCTTTTGCTAATGTCCCAAACAGAGTGAACAATGAGCCCTGCAGTTAAATGGTGACATTTGAATATGCCACAGCTGCAAGTGCTACTTGGCAAAGCAACATGCTTTGTATGTAGTCACATCTACTGGCAATTCTTGAATTGTCAGAAACCAGGCAATAACAACTGAATAGAGGGCAATGCTTCAGCATGGTGGGGGTGATTATGGAAATGGTACCACTGATTAAAATATGGCAGCTCACAGTGTTATATCCTCTGTGGAAGGAGGCCTGTGGGGAAGGATATGGTGATTGAGAAATGGAGGGGGAAGAAATGGAGGGGCCTTTCTTAAGGCCTTAAGTTTTGGTTTTGTTCTATCCCTTTATGATGTTCACTTCTTTCCCTTTTTTCGCCTGGCATCCCCAGCTGGTGAGGGATTGGGGAACATTAATCTCTAAAATGAGTGGTCATTCAGTAGCAGTGGGCTATTCATAAATCACCTAGTTGACTCTTAGGAGACATAAAGCTGTTTTCAGAAAGGTCACATTAAATTTTAGTTACCATAATATGAAGAAAGCAATCACATACAGTATTCTAAGCAAACTAAGGGAATTTATTTGCTTGTAATAATAACTACCTCTTTGAGTTGTCACTTGGAGACAAAATTATGCAACATGGGCAAAACAGTTTATTTAATGAAACATATTAAAACAATTGCTCTTTAGTGAAACAAACTAAAACATAGTAGATATACCATAAAGGGTAGTTAACATCATTGTTGTAAAATCACTTTGATTTGATTCTCATCACTGTCACTTACTTTGAGCCTTAGTTTATATGTTTGCCTAATGGCACTAATGATATCGCACAATATTGTTGAGTGCATTACAATAAATGTGTATGAAATGGCTAGTACATTTTATGGCAGGTAGTAGGGTTCCAAGAAATGAGAGAAAGAATGATGAGTGGAGGAAGAAACAAGAACTAGGGGGAGAAGTAAAATCTATATGTCTAAGTAATTGTGTGTAATGGCGTGCCTAAGCAAAATTAGATAGTTTTTCTTTTTTTTCCTTTTGTGTGTGTGTGTGCCTGTGTGTGTACCATAAAACAACCTAAAGATACAGACTGCTTTTGAGTAAATTGTCATGAGGAAGGTACTTTAGCTGAAATTTTAAAGATTATAACAAGCAGAGATTTAGAAAAAAATATCGCGTATAAGGAAAAGGACAAAACCCATGCAACTGAATGAGAAAATTCAAGGCATAGAAGGAGAATGGCTGGTAACCCTGGAGGGCATGAATAGATAATTAGCATGGGAGGTGAAAGATTGAAAACTGCAGAGAGGTCAAAAGATGAAGAAAAGAGTTTGGATGTAATTTGGTTAGAAAAAATAGAAGGAGGCAGAAAAGGTTTGGGGATAGGAAAGATGAAAATAACACCAAAGGAAAGATTTTGTTTGGCCAGAATGTAAAGAATGAATTGCAGCAGAACCTGAAAGCAGGCAAGGCCATTTATCATTTCAAGGGCAAAGCGCACAATTGTGATGCCTTTGTCAAACCATGAAATGCCACCACTCATAAAAGTAAATACAAATATGGATGCTCATACCTGAAAGTTAACAGTCTGGGGTTATAAAAAAGCAATTAGAAGAGATATGGGGATATATGTATATGTATAGCTGATTCACTTTGTTATAAAGCAGAAACTAACACACCATTGTAAAGCAATTATACTCCAATAAAGATGTTTTTAAAAAAAGCAATTAGAAATCAAATGCATTGAGATATTTTAAATATGAGCAATAAGGTTTTTTTTTTTCATTTCCCTTTCAGTTAAAACTTTCAGGTGGCACTATCTTATCCATTTGCACTAAATATGTAGTAACAATTTAAGAGAAGATACTGAAAAGTCATACCTTGAAATGTGTTTACTAGTAAACACAATTATTAACAGATATCAAGGTTATATTAGAATAGAATTCTACAAGCATCCTCATTTACCTCTAGGGTAAATGACTTGAAAACTGTTGTGTTGGCTTGGGTTTCCTTTTTCTTTACTTTTAAAGGTACATAGAAATAAATGCTGACGTCTTCACATAAGCAATCCTTTGTTTTTGTTTTAGTTTTTTAGCTTATTTCGGTGGTTCTCAAATATTAGGGTGCTTAAAATTACTGTAGAGGATTGTATACATAAAATTATATATACATGTAAATTTTATAGGGATTTAGGGAATTTGCAAGGATGATTTTGACCATAATGGTTTTCGATACTCTAACTTGATACCATAACCAGGAGTAAGCTTCCACTCTCATATGATTTGAAAAGAGTTCAGAAAATAATATTTCAAAATTCCGTGCTTACTTTGTAGGGTAATTTGCAGGGAAGAGGCCATTTTATATTTGAGATTCTAAGTGAGTAATCCCACTACTCTATAAATGTCAACTAATTTATTTAAAAAATAAGTCAAATTTCCTTATGTGAATTCTGTGATATAAATGCAAAGCAGAGCTATCAGGTTAGAGAAGCAACATTGTAGAATGGCTTAATGTTGCTGAAGATGCAAGAATTTAAATTAATGAATGGACTCTTCTCTAGAAAGGAAAAAAAAAGAAAGACAACCTACACTATAATCTTACTACGTGTTTTTGATCACACAAACGTTAGATTTCCTCCTTGATCTTGAAATTTCCCATTTGACACAAATGTATGTCAAAGCACATTAGTGTAGATGGACATCATATTTCTTTAAAGGAGATTGGGAAAGAACTCAAACCTAAAAGAGTGAGTTTGAAAACATTAGCTATTTTGTTGTAGCCTGTTGTTTTTGTGCAATTCAGTGACAGTTTAGCATTGATACCCACTGCTGGCCTTATGTTCCCTCATCTGCCGTGTGAAGAAAACATTTTTTCCTTAAAGTAGCATCCAGCATACTAACTGTTTTCATTTTCAGTTCATGTTAAGTGTTAGATGAGCAATTTGTCTTTCAAGGCATGCACATGACATCATTTGACTAAAAGCAAGGCCTTTCTTTTCAATAGGATTGAAAGAGTTTGTAGCTCTAGGACACTGTGACCACCTTCTATTTGTAGTACTTGCCTCTATTAAATCTGACCCAAACTGAATTTATACAATGCAAAATGAAGCACTTGTAATGTGAAATACTCCATCAATTGACTCTTCTGTCTACATGACAGCAACATGACTGGCTAGCATGAAAATTATTTGCTTGTTTGTGTGTCATATAGACGCCATTGTTAAGATACATCTATGATTTTTTTTTTTTTTTTTTGCGGTACGCGGGCCTCTCACTGTTGTGGCCTCTCCCGTTGCGGAGCACAGGCTCCGGATGCGCAGGCTCAGTGGCCATGGCTCACGGGCCCAGCCGCTCCGCGGCATGTGGGATCTTCCCGGACCGGGGCACGAACCCGTGTCCCCTGCATCGGCAGGCGGACTCTCAACCACTGCACCACCAGGGAAGCCCCATCTATGACATTTTTTAAGCACTTTGATATTTTGATCTCCTGAGAACCATATTTTAGAATATTTCTGAACTATTTCCATTGTCATTTCTCATTTAACTCATGTTGTTTTAAGTGTCTTCCTTCATGTACAAACATTTGAGACTGTTCTCATTGTCGTCTTATTGATTTCTAGCTTAATTTTGCTATGTTCAGATACTATCAATATATCAAATGACTTCAGTCCTGTGAAATTTGTTGAGACCTTCTTTATGACGCATAATATGGTCACTTTTGTAAATGTTCTACATACTCTTGAAAAAAAATGCATTGTGCAATTCTTGACTGCGGTGTTCTATCTTTGTCAACCAGGTCCTTTTGTAAATTGTACTGTTCAAATTTTCTATATGTCTATTGCCTTTTGTTGCTGTTGTTTTTAGTTCGTTCTCTTAGAACAGATGTGTTCTAAATGGGATAATATGCCTAACTGTTTATTACCTCTTCCCTACCCTCACCTTTTTGGCTGTTTTTAATTCTTCATGTATTTTAATTCTTCATGTATTTTAAAGGTGAGACAGTGTTATTATTGTTTTATGCAGTCAGTATTCATTTAGATTTATGTACACATTCACTGTATTCTGTTATTATTAAATTTCTTTTAGCATTTTCCTCCTTACCTCTGGGGTCATTTTCTTTCTGTCTAAAGGACTCTTTAGCTTTTTCTTTAATGTAGCTTTGTGATCGGCAATTTCTCTCAATTTTTCATTTCTAAGAACATCTTAATTTTACCTTAATTATTTTACCTTAATTATTTTACCTTATTATTTGAAAATCTTAAGTTTCCCTTAATAGTTTCACGTGATGGCAGTTATTTTCTTTCAGCACTTTAAATATGTCACTCATTTGTCTTCTGGTATATATTCAATTTCTGCTGAAAAGGCAGCTGTCTCATTGTTTGCATTTTAAAAGATAATGTGTGACTTTTCCTTTGGTTGCTTTTGAGTTTTTAAAATATTCTTCGGCTTTCAGAAATTGTGTTATGATGTGGTTAGATATGGACTTTTTGGCATTTTCTCAGCCTTAGTTTATAGAGCTTTGGCATCTTCAGGATCTTTCTTCAGTTTGGGAGATTCTTGGCTAATATTTCTGTAAATATTGCTTTGGTCCTATTCTTTTTGTGAGACTCTAATTATACTGCCTTAGAGTTTCACTGTTCTTAAATGTCTCATATTCGTTTCTGAATGTTTCAAATTACAGTTTCTGTTTTTCAATCTAGACATCTATTGATCTGCATTCCAGTTCATTAACATCTCTTGCTTTTTATAATTTTGCTGTTAAACCTATTTATCAAATTCACGATTTCAGTTATTCTACTTCTTTGCCTAGAATTTTGATTTGATTCATTTTTATACATACCAGTTTGTTGGTAAAATTCTTTATCTTGTTATTTATTTTCCTAGTAAGCACTATTATTTTAAAATCTGTGCTTGATATGCTAATGTCTGAATCATCTACCAGTCTGATTTTTTTCTCTTGGTTTTTAGTCAGTTGTTTCTGTCTATTGGGCATTTTTCATTGGATGTATGAAAAATTACAGAAGTTCTAGATTTTAACTTTCTAGAGATGATCTGCTTTCCTTCTGGCAGGTTGTTAAAACAGAGTCAGGTTGCCTTGATCCATTGGAGATCGAGATTGTTCAAGGTTGAGTTTCATTCTGTGTGAGGTCTAGTTTATTTCTGTTTTGACTTTCCTACAGAGTAAAACCCATCAAGGATATTAACTAAATGTCAGTGTTGTTTCCCATAGCTGGCCTCCTCTTCGATGATCTTTGAGTCTCAATTTTATCTTTGTTTCTGCTTGGTAGTTTCTAGCTACTTAGGAACCATTTCTTTTTGTTTAGCTTGTTACTTCTTGTCCTATAAATCTTAAGAATCAACAAATTACTTGAGGTAAAATCAATAAAGAATACTACTGTTTTGGGTCCTCTAGTCCTGTGAAATGATGAAGTACACCAAGCCACCATTTTCTGCTTGGTTTCTAGGCCCCTTAGCACCACTAGTCCTTGCCTCCACCAACCCACAAAAATACAGAAGAGAAAGCCAGGCTCACTGTAGTTCAATTCCCTTCTTTCTAAGATCTTGACACATCAAGACTGGCTGCCTTGGCTTCTCTCTGATGCCCTCAAACAATTTTTTTTTTAAATCTGGATTTCATATTTATTCTTAGTAGATGGATACTGGCCTGTATCAAGTTATTCCATAGTAACCAGGAATGGAAATCTCCCAAATTCCTGAACAGAATATAGGCTCAGAAAAATCATTTTTAAGCCACAGCATAGAAGGAGGTTAAAGAAGCAACAACAACAACAAGTAGAAAAGAGGAAATAAAATAGAAAAAATAGGTCTCAAATATATTTGTGATAGAAAAACTTAATCCATGTTAACTTTTGGCAGTCCTTTTATGATTATTATGTATCACTTTTTTTTTGCTTGTATATGCTATTATGTACATCTTTATTATGTAAAAAATATGTCTAGTTATGGTTTCAAAGTACTATATAAAAGAGATGGAAAGGGAGACTATTTCAAATCAGGAAAAGCATGTATAGCCTAATTCCCAAAGTTTAGAAAAATAAATCCTACATATATATGAAATTATTAGAGTCAATTCCTAGGCCTGCTAAGCCATTTTGAATGAAATTGCTCCTACATTTTGAAGCTATAAAAAAAAAAAAAGAAAAAACAATTGTTAATTTTAGTTTGATGTAATTTTGAGTACGAAAAAAGTTATTGCTTTTGTTCTTTATAAATAAATTTATATTGCATAAGAAATAATGTGAACATTAACTCATTTAACAAAAGAAGAATTAGTTAAATGCTACTGCAAATTCAAAAAAGGTGGCAAAATTTGAATCATCTGAAACTATATTTATTTGAATAAGGCTGGGGAAAACATTTATTCTTTCTCCTCTAGTGTGCTTTAAAAGCGGTAATCAGACTGGAATGTAAATGTCATTCTCTTCTAAAAGGAATTAGGGCTCCTTTGAGAAATGGCTAATTCAAGTGTAGGACAGAAAACATCAAGATGAGTCTTGAACTTATTGCGATATCAGAAAGCCAGGAACCTTTGATTTACTATTAAGAGCTTTTCAAAACGGCTTGAGTAGTCTATCTGAATAGGTTCCACTAGTTAAATCTGAACATCTGTAAAAATAACAACTAGAATGTGTTTACATCCATTAGTTCATAATGGTATGAATTACAAAAACAAACAGAAAACCCAAAAACTATCATTCCTTTTGCAAGATGCTAGATCACAAACTTATTATTTTGAAAACTGGCAAATAAAAGGAAACTGTCAAGTGTTTCTGCTGCATATAGTATGTAAACCGTGCTTCAGGGTAAACAAATAGTTGATAAGGGAAAAAATTTCTCTTTGCTGAAATATTTCAGCTAATAAATAAGTTTAAAATGGTAGGATTAAAATATCACTATTTGCAAGCTAAAATATAATCATTAATCTAGGCAATGATAATCAGTGATGGCTAACATTTCAAAATGACACATTATATACACATATACTTTCTGATGGAAAAAACACATAGGTAACCTTTCGTGGAAGAAAACATGACTACCTGTGTTGTAGTCTTGCCCCCCACCTCACCACGCATACACACCAAAAGCAAACCTGAATCTCATCCATCCTCTAGATGTAACTTAATTATCAACTTAGAGAAAATACATGGGACAGAGCACCCGCTAACTCTGCAAGAGGATGCAGTAGCATAAAAAAGGAAACTTTATGGGACAAACATTCTGTTTTATTCAACAAAAGTTTATAAGAAAAAGAGAGAGTGATAATCTGTATTAGGAGATAATTTAAAAACTTATCTGTAAATGGACCTTATTTAGATCCTAATTCAAATGAACATAAAGGGTTAAAGTATCTTTATAAGAAAATTGGGGAAAAATGAAAATTGAACACATATTTGATGACATTAAGGAATTATTGTTAAATTATTTTAGCTATAATATTGGCATGTCATTAGATATTTTTGATGAGTCCCTATCTTTTATGTATATAAGGTGACATATTTATAGATGAAATGATATATTTTGAATTTCCTTCAAAATAATTTGTAATGAGAGGAATTGATAGAAATATATATGAACCAGAATTGACCATAAGCCCATAATTGTTGAAACTAGATGTTGGGTACATGCAGTTTCATTATACAGTTCTCTCTATAGTATATGGACACACAATAAAAGAGAAGAAATATGACTGTTTATTATTTTAAGCAAAGTAATAGCAAGGGGCATTTAAGAAAATAATTTGAACAGCCCAATTTTTCTGCAGATAACTAATCTCAAAAATATCATTCCTTAAAAAAAAAAAAATCATTCCTTTTTTCAAAGTCTGAAATTTGTCATTACCAAGAGGGTTTTCATAAAATAATATTTCATGCTGTCTTGAGTAATCAAGTTCAATAAACATGGGCAATTTTTAATCAGAGGGAGGGAGAACTACTTAGGCTACTTTACTACCCACAACTACTCTAATGGGGATCAATCACACCCAATTAAACCTTAAGGAATTATGAATCTTTAATAGGTTTATCATGAGATAATTCAGCTGCTAAGTCCTATTTAGTTTCATGCTAGGCAGGCTTTCTCAAGCTAGAAACTAATCATCTTCATGACATCATTTTTAAGGAGGCTTTGTGCTTTTTGTTTAAAAAGAACACAAAAGGGTTTTGCAGTTTTCATCCGAATTTTATATGTATTTATTTGAAATTTTCAAGTTCTGCAGTGCTACTGTGAGCCCACATTTACATTAAATAGAATAGTTTTGATAACACTAATTAATGACTCCAAAGAAACTTAACCACCTTAGCAACTTTTATACATTTTCTTTCAATAGCTTAACCTGGCCCTTATCCATGGCCCTCATGCAATGTAGCTCATAGTGGAGCCTTCTGTGCATTTTATTAAAAATAGAACTAAAACAGTGTAACAAACTTGAGCTTTGTCTCCTTGATCTCTGTGACATATGGTCAGGAGAGCAGACTTCAGCATGAGGCCACCTGATGTGACGTTTTCTAGGTGCACAGCATCAGCAATCTCTCCCTGCTTCCTTTTCTTCACCTATAAAATCATAATAGCACCTTCTTTGTGTATTTACAGTGAGTGCTAAATGAGATATTGTCTATGAAGCATTTTAAACAGTGTATAGTGCGCTCAGTAATTTCCTACTGGTGTAGAAAAACAGTAGCGGTGTAGCAAAACAGAAATATTGTTCTATGGCTGAGATGCAAAATCTATAAAGACCACATTGGAATGGATGCTACCATTTTTCATACCCCCCCAAGACAAATAATTTTCTTACCCTGTGTGTGCATGTGTATTTAGTGTGTTTGGTGGGAAGGATCCTGCGTGGTGCTATAAATGCATCTGTTGATTATTAGTTTTGAAATGTTCTGAGAGGATGGAATAAGGAAAAGGAAGGTTCAGACTGTGTTTGGCAGGAGTTTTTTCTGCTACTTATTCTTAGATCTGGTGAGCTTTTAAAAGCAACTTTTTGTAGTATTAAGAGGAACTGTCAAGGAGCCTTGTGTGAAACTTTTCGCAGAACCCCAGCCAGCCACCACATCTTCACTGAAGTTTTCTCTGCTTTGCTAATTTTATCCATGAATATCTATTTAGAAAAGATTTTCCTCCTAGCTTTTCCTTTCAGTCTAGCTATGGCATATATATTTTCTGTAATATAATTATCTTGTATAATGAGTTTAAACAAGTTATTAAGACTCACAAACTTAATGCATAATTAATTGACGTGATTACAATAAGAAACAAGCACACAGAATACATATTTGTATATAAGCCTATTCAACCATGTAGGCATTGCAAACACTAGAGTTTAGTTAACATATAGAGTAACAAACCTACTTATCAATGCCTACAGTCAGATACAAGATGTTACTAATGAAGACATTTCTCATTCTGGTTCTAAAAGTATAAAAAATTAGTAGCTTTGCAGATGCCTTCTAATTTAAACAAATTTATAAAAAGGTATGATGATTTTGTGCCATGAGGTAATATCCTAATTTTAGCCTGAGATTACCACTAAATTCTAAAACAGTTGGAAATTTTCTCAAGATTTCGATTCTAATATTTTATATCAATTCCAAATTCCATTTGTTTCTCAAAGAGATATATACTCAAGGTAGCTTGTTAATTTCTGAGTAACTCTCTCTTTTTTTGTAAGCTAAATAAGCTATACTCATTTTTTCATTCATTTATCTATTCAAATATCTACTAGGCACTGTGTGGTGTGTCCATGTATCTATACCCTCTTGCTTCATGTTGGTGAATATGGCTAATATGATATATAATATATCATATTACTTTTTTCTTCCTAAAAGCCATAAAATATGATGGACCATTTAACATTTTATATGCGTAATACATTTTGTTCTGTAAGCACAAATAACTCTCTTTGGATCATGTTATATAGTTTTTAAAAGTCTACTAACAGGACTCTTAGGCAATGAGATATTTCTGTAGTTTCCCAAAGCTTAAAGTGTTTATAGGAGTCAAAGATTATGCTTTTTCCACATTACGTTATAGTCTTACATATACAAAAATGGAATAGCTCATTCTCTCAAGATAAACATTTAAGTTTCTCATCCAAAATGTTTACTTGAGCCTTTCCAAGTCTCTGTTAAGCTACCTGATTCATATTCCTCTTTCTCTGGAAGAAGGAAGGATATTGCTTTATTGATAACAGTTCTATCAGGTTGACTTATTTGGGGTTGCCTGTTGGGGTGGATAGAATAATGGCCTTATATACCCAGCCTCATGACTAGATATCTGGTACCACCTGAACCAAGAAGGGCCTAACTGTTCCCCCCCCTCCACTTTTTTGCCAAGACTCTGCCCACACTTGCTAAAATAATTTCCTGTATCCACTACGGCACTTCTCTTGCCTGCTGCCAGAAATGAGACATTCCATCTGCCTGGCTAGACTCCTTTCTGTGATCACTTCTAAGTGAATGTTAGATTATTTGTACCACCCTGGAAGATATTTTCCTCTTTCAACCTTAGTTGAGCCCCTGGTTTTGACAGTCATTATGATAAATTAGTTTTTATAAAAGACTTAGAAGCAATCAAAAATAAAATATTACCATATACTGTGTAACTCTGGAATAAATTTACAGAGGTGTGTTAAGGCTTAGGCTATAGAGCCAGACTGCCAAGTTGTAGACACAGCACCACCACTTTCTAGCAGGATGACTTTGGGGGAATTACCTAAATGTTTTCTATTTCAGTTTTCATCATCTGTAAAAGAGATGGATAATAATAATACCTGAAAAGATTAAATGTGCCTATAAAGAATATAGTGCCTATGCATAACAAAGGCTCAATAACTCTTGTGTTATTATTCTGTCCAGGGGTGATATGCAAAAGATTTAACAACTGGTATGGACAGGCATTTGCTTGCTAGATTTCCAAGGTCACTGCCAAGGGCACCATCTCCTCCCTTGAGGCCCATACCTGCTCATTAGAAGGAAACTTGTGGTGAGGGCTGAAATACGAGACTCACAGTGAGATCCCAGGTCCCAGGGTGACTCCAGAGCAGTGCATACCAGCTGAGTGGGGGTCATGGCTGAAGCTAGGTAAGTCTCCTGTGTACCTTGAGGAAACACAGAGAAGTACACTAAAAGCAAGAATTTAGGGAGGTACTTACTGACAGAAACAGTACCTACCAATTAGAATGTATCGGGCCATAGTGATAGCTCCTGGAGTCTCCTTACCATACCTTTAGTCTCTGGATTGAGGGATTTCTCATTGGATTGGGAAGATGTCTAAGAATGAGGTGGAGCCCTCGGTAGTGCCTATTTACTAATCAGTCTGACTATACCTCAATATGTATGTTATACCAGCCCTGATTATTCCCCAAATTTTATTTATTAACTACTTAAAAACAGACTTTGGGTATCTAAGTATAGAACAAAAATCAGAAAGTCAGATATGTAACATGGGCAACACTTAACAACATAGTAATCCTTAGTTATTTCTTACCTGGAATCCCAAATCCCCTTTGGATGTATATGCTTTGAGTCCTTTTTTTTTTTCCCCTTAAGTAAAGTAGCAGTCCTACAATACTATGTGTGGTTAGATAATTTCTTTTTGAATATTGAAGAGAGTGTATTTAATCTTGAAGAGAATGATGTAATATTCACCTCATACAACACATATTTGGTTATATAGTACCAAGACTTGAGCAAACTCAGAACAAGCATTTATACATAACCTCTGGCAGTGATAAGAGATGATCTAGGAACAAAAACTCTGAATGAAAATGCATTGTTTCCTGCTTCAATGCATTTGTGCCCTGGGATAACCAGAAATAATTATTGAAGCAAGCTTCTTGTTGATAATAATTATACTCCATTCTATGAAAACAAGAACAAACAGCAATTATCTATAATATCTCATTTGCAAACCCTCTCATTATGCTAAGACTTCTTGTCTGTGTTTGATAATATTATGTTATGTGTGTTGGAAGAACTCTACAATTTTTTTTTTAATGTTTCAAATTATACTGGGCAATGCATGATCGATACAATTCAGGCTTAAATGATTTCTGTTTTAAGACAAAACAGCTTCCTTGGGCAGCATAAGCTATGAAAGAAGTAATGTCTTTTGAATTCCTTCAAAGAAGATGGGTTCATTAACCAAAACAAATAGACATTTTTCCTATATCAGCAAAAATTAGATTAGGAAAAGAGAAATAGAAATCAGCCAGATTGTCATTACAAATAGATTCTTAAGAAAACTTAACATGTATGAAACTTAATGTATATAAAAATGAGCAAGTATTTCCATTCTGATATCTTTTTACATACTAATAATGTTACCTTACATTCCAACTTTAAATGATCCTTAGTCTGTAGTGCCTCAATAATTATGTGCTTAATTTGAACATGATAATTTTGTATTTTCTCATATTTCTTCTTCTGCATTATTGCAATTATCTTGATAGATTGTAAGCTCTTTGAGGGAAGGAATAATTTAATTTCCTTTTGCTTCAGCCCTCTGCTGTACCATTCAAATTAATTGTTTGAAAAACAGTTTTAAATTTTTATAGCATTGGGCTTCCCTGGTGGCGCAGTGGTTGAGAGTCCGCCTGCTGATGCAGGGGACACGGGTTCGTGCCCTGGTCTGGGAGGACCCCACATGCTGTGGAGCGGCTGGGCCCGTGAGCCATGGCCACTGAGCCTGTGCGTCCGGAGCCTGTGCTCCGCAATGGGAGAGGCCACAACAGTGAGAGGCCCGCATACCGTAAAAAAAAAAAAAAAAATTTATAGCATGAGTGGCTATTTATCAAATAATCAGCTGACTCAATGGGTTAATAATTTTCCCCATAGTGAGCACTAATTTCTTCATCTATAAACAGAGAGACCATAATAATACCTAATTCTCATGGTTTCCAAGATGTTTGAGTGAAATCATGTGTATAAAACATTTAGCACAGTGTCTGGCTCAAAATTAAGCTCTCACTCAATCAATACATACCTTGATTTTACTCTCATACCTATAGAGCTGAACCTAAGTCACATTCACTAATTTCATTTTTTGGAAAGGCCAAATTTAGTTAATTCTACTTGATCCAGTCTAAGACTACTAGGACCAATAACGTGACTTAAACAAGGTTTGGTTTTGTAAGTGGCAGTCTGTAGACATAGTCCCAGTTTGAGAGTGACTTAACATTTGAGCCAATGGAACCAAAATATACTACTATAAATATGGGTTAGGATTTCTGTCTTATAGCTATATTACTTCAATGAAGAATGATGTGAGTTTGGACTATTTTACATAGTCCACGCATGTTGAGGTAAAGTCATGATATATATCAAACTAAAAAATTGCATATTTGAGTTTTGAATGGATCATATTTGTTATCTTTCTGGAATTTAGTTCCAAGAGCCAAATAAGCTCAGAAAAATTTCCAACTGATCAAAATAATTTAAAAAAGTATTGGCATGCTACTCACTTCATGATTTGAATGCTGCACGTGTTCAAATTAATTATAATCCATTGCCTTAGGTACTTTCTAAATAAGTTATCTGCAACTTGTTTGTAGGAATTATTTAGCCAAAATCTCCTTTATGTTTAAGTAGATACCATAATCAACTCTCTTTTCACATATCTTGAATTTATGGAAATGGTATTGTTGATCTAAAACAATAAACAGCCAGTTATTTTACCAGAAAAAATGTTTGTTTTTTTCAAGAACAGCAAAGAATTGCAATTTGGAACATGCACTCTACTGCAAACCAAAGGCAAGTCTGGAGAGCAAAGGAGAGGATCATTCTTTTATAGAGGAGAAGGGAGAGTTGGGAGTGGCTTGTTGTAAACAGAGTCCACTGGAAGAAACTGGGAGGTTGAAGTGTAGTGGCTTTTCATTGTCTGAGTTGTGACAGTCTCTCATTGACTGGGCTGTTTTCAGGCAAAGAGAAATTCTTCCTTCCTCCAGTGAGGTAGTAAAGTAGTAACTTTTTTCCTGTTGGAGATGCGAAATTACCTCTCTTCTTATACATAATACAATTGTTATCAAGGGCCAGAGATCTTCCCCTTTTTGTGACTCTATTTTAAATGAGGTTTCTATTATTAATTTTCGCAATGTGTAAACTCTTGTGAATATGGGGCTTAGTGCTCTATCTTACAGAAAATGCAAAAAAAAAAAAATCATCAAACCTGCTCTCCACATTTAGAAACACTGATTTTATGCATCCGATAACCTTTTAAAGCAAAAAAGAAACCATTATGTGTATGTGGTAAAGAAGAGCTGTTCTATGTTCAGTCCAAAGGTCTGGAATTTGATCTACTTTTCTTTCCTCTCTCCTAACATAGTCTGCAAAGGGGCTTGGAAAACTTGTAATGCTCCAGGAATATAATTTAAAAGACCACTGGGATTAAAAATAGGAATATCCTGCAAATTTTTTAATTTCTGTAAAATGTTTTCAAAGTTTGGAAACATAAATAATTTGCTTTCCTTAGAAGCTTTATGTGTTCATAAGAGAAAGAAAGTGTATGATGAGTTGAGAAGGTAAAGATTAAGATAAATGATTTTTCTTTTCAAATAGAGTAACTGCCATGCTAGTGCTCATAATTATTAGCTGTCTGGTGAGGATGAAGACTTCTGCATTAATAAATGTGAATTATAGCCAGATATAGAGATATGGCTCTACTACCATGCCATAACATGTCCATCATGTGGCCATATAGGGATACTGCTTTTAAAGACAGTAGAACTCTGTTGCACACACTGGTATCTGTGGAGCAGTAAACCCACCAAGATATCATGGGTGATGGTTCAACTGGAGAGTTTGGGAGCTTGTTTTCAGTGCTTAGGTGGCCTTGTCCGATCCTACGTGGCTCAAGCTGCTTGGAGACCCCAGCCTGGAAGGAGGCAGTTCTGGGTGCTTGTTACTGATGCAAACACAGCGATTGCCTGCAAGGTGTTGAGGGCTGGCATTTTACACCTCATCCTACACAAGCCTTACACAAGCCCTATGACATCATAAGCAGCCTCAGGGGCTGCTGTCATCCCCCTTTTACAGAACACAATGCTTCTGTTAAATCAGTCACTGCAGGGTTGACCACACTAGCAACTTTTTTAGTCACTCTATCTGTGGCTCCTGCACCCCAACTCCTAAGGCGAAAGCAGGGCCCTCCTCCAACCGCCTGAAAAAAAATACAATTCCCAGCATAAGTGTATTACTGGTGCCATTTGTCCCAAGGCTGAAAAGAAACCAGAGCAAAAACGAGCCTAATGACCTCAGGATTTCTATTTCTGCTTCCAGCTTTCTTTCTCTTGGCTGTGTTTTCTGTCCCAGACCTTAAGCTGTCAAAGTAAATCTGGACATTTTGGAAAGTAGAGGACAATGTTGAAACTGGAGATAAGTTTAAAAGTTATAAAAAGTTAACTTCTAAGGCATTTTGATAAATTTTTAAAAGATTGAATATAAATTGAAGTTCATCTCTAGTTCTCAGCCATGATTTTATGGTATTCATCTATGAAAGAAATTTCATAAATTGAGAAAAGATGTTTTCACTCCAATTAATACCTGCTAATGACATATATAGTAACTCTCAAACTTGTTCTCTGAGTAAAACTACTGACAGGGAAGTTTTTTAAAATGTTTTGAGGAATGACATATTTGTCACATCTCACATCCATTTGTCCTTCTTTTCCTTGATCACAACACAGCCCAATATTTGGTAACCAGCCATTGTGAGACCTGGAATAAGTAGTCCCCATGGAACAACAACAACAGCTAAACATTAATTGAAACTCAAATTCTTTACATGAATTATGCCAATAACCAGCACCCCTCAGTAAATCTATGAATAAGGTAATATGTTGTCTCTACTTTCAAACTAGAGTTTAAATGATCGTTAACATCATATAAATAATAGATGCAGGATTTGGATTTACACCCAGGCAGGCTGACTCCAGAATCCATGATCTTAACCTTTATGTCACCTCTCCCTGATAGGAAAGGTGGGGTCGGGGGCGGGTGGGGGGTTGTCTAGTCACTCAATATAGGTTTATCCTCCCCGTGGAACTTCCGGTGACCTGTTAATTGGGTGTCAAGGTCAATCTTTGCCTGTGTTCCTCAAGTCATCCCATTCTACATTTAACACATGCTATTCAGATTTCCAAAAAAACAAATTGTTTTTTATGAATATATACATATACACATATATATATATTAATCAAATATCATGCATCATATATTATCTATACCATGTATTGCATATATCTCTATTTAAATATATATATCTTACTCACTTATATAGTGCTCACAATACCTTACTCATTTAATACTCATTTTTTTAAAACAGCACAAAGTGTATTTTTACTCTTGAAAATTTTAAAAAATGGAAGCAAAGAGAGGATCAATGACTTGCCCACCCGTTTCCCAGAGTTACATTGTCAAATGGTTGATTTTCCCTTAAAAAATATACACACGTACACACATGCAAACACACAAAAGTCTGGGGTCTCCCACAATGCTTTCTAATTTTTATAACCAGGGAGTACTGCTTTGGCATTTTTTTAAAGATTATGTGTGACATTAGCCAGAGACGACAGAATGCCCTACATAAAGCAAAGGTTTGTTTCCTTGGAATGGGGCAAATGTCATTTCAATTACCTTTTCTTTCAGGAATTATAGGATGTCACTAATTGTTTACTAATGTGTATAGGCTAACAACTACCTGATGAATAATAATTGATTATTTCCCCAGTGATTAGACTATCAACCAGCCTTACTTAAATCTGTCCTTAATCCTTTGCCAGGATACAGATTTTTATAATAAGGTTATTCCAAATAAGTAAAATTCACCTTAACGTGTGATAATAAAATGTACTGACAGATCAGCTCAGCTGAAACCATAATCTAAAAGTTTCCACTCAATTAAAAGCTAAATATCTTATTACTGATTCAAAAGAAGAAACATTTGAAATATTTAAAATTCCTGAAATGAGGTTCAGAGTTGTATCATCATTTCTTGAGATTAATAATAAAGGATTTTGTACCTGCTGCTGTCACACTGTATCATAGTAATTTATAGAGTTAGAATCTGGGAGAAATTAGAGTTTGGGATTTTCTCTTTTAAAAGACAGAGTCTAACTCTTCTAATTTTTTACTCCACAAAGATGTTTCCTTTAAATTATTTCTTATTGATAGAAACACCTTCTACTAATTGATATTAATGCTTGTACCGGTTTTCTTTCCCCATAAAAAAAAAATAAGTATACACAGTTATGATTCCAGTCCTTATGCATCTTCATTTTTTTACTTGTCTTCGTATCTTTCAATCTGACCACTCCCCATCCATACTTATGTTGATATTTCTACTTTTAACTGTTAATAATCAGTTTTAATCCAAAGGGAAAAGCATATTTTTTTAAATCGATATTTTCAAAAACCCAAATTTGTTCAGGTTTCTATTAATACAGTTTTTAATCTAAGCAACTTTTCCAAGCTCAAAAGTAAAAAGAAAAAATAGCAACAATGGCTTGCCTGGTAGAAAATTGAAATTTAAGGGACCTTCGTAGTTTCGTTATTCTGTGAATTCCTTGTAAAGATGGAGACGTTTAAAGTTTAGTTTAAAATATACAGTAGTTGGCTTGTGAACAAGAAAATATTTTTCACAATAGCAGTTATCCTGCAACTAATTTGCTTTCAGAGCTTTATAACTTTAGGCTAACACACAGTCTAAGTTTGTTTAATCTTAATTAAACTTTTCTCTCAAAATTAACTTGCTCGACTGGCAAATGAAAAATGTTTTCCCTTTGGATTCGTACATACATGAATTAAAATGCAGGATGCTTTGAACCCCTAAAGTGAAGAACACTTAAGTTTTTACTCTGGAAGCAGACAGCTTAAGTACACAATAACGTCCAATCGTCTATATTTTTGCTAGAGTAAGATGTTCCTATTGGTGGTATCTGAATAGAGACACCAGAGTAGCCTGTTGTTGTTAAGAAGGAAAGATAATGGGTTGTGTTACCCAAACCATACATTACTGCATTGATATTAATTTGCATTTCTGGTTTAGTTCTTTTAATATTTGTGGCATAACTTTACTGTTGTCAAAATGTTGCTAGTTGTAAAAGGGAAAAGGGTAGAGCAATAACAGCACAATTTTAAGTGCTTAACACCAATGATTGAAACTGGAAGTTCGTACTACTCTTGGGTTTCTATAGAACTGAAACTATAGCTTCTAGAATTGTATTGGATAAACCTCTGATACAGACCCGCCGGTTCAGCATCAGTTTATATGCCTGTCACTGTGACTCTTCTGGTACATCTTTGTGGCCCTAAAATTTAGCTCAGTAAGGTAACAAAGTTGATATTAAATGTTACTTGAATGAAGAAATGAATTAATTAGCCTATCTGTAAATTTTGGAGAACTTAATAAAGCCACACGTGTTGATTTTTACCTCATGGTTTTGCTATGATACTGGTTATCAAAGCAAATTATATCTCTGCAGATATAGTTTAATAAACGATGGTAAAAGAAAGCGGGTGATGCTTCCATGACGTAGGGCAGATTTTTTTTTAACATCTTTATTGGAGTATAATTGCTTTACGATGGTGTGTGAGTTTCTGCTGTATAACAAAGTGAATCAGCTATACATACACATATATCCCCATATCTCCTCCCTCTTGCATCTCCCTCCCACCCTCCCTATTCCACCCTTCTAGGTGGTCACAAAGCACCGGGCTGATCTCCCTGTGCTATGCGGCTCCTTCCCACTAGCTATCTATTTTACATTTGGCAGCATATATAAGTCCATGCCACTCTCTCACTTTGTCCCAGTTTACCCTTCCCCCTCCCCGTGTCCTCAAGTCCATTCTCTATATCTACATCTTTATTACTGTCCTGACCCTAGGTTCTTCAGAACCTTTTTTTTTTTTTTAGATTCTATACATATGTGTTAGCATACGGTATTTGTTTTTCTCTTTCTGACTTACTTCACTCTGTATGACAGACTCTAGGTCCATCCACCTCACTACAAATAACTCAATTTCATTTCTTTTTATGGCTGAGTAATATTCCATTGTATATATGTGCCACATCTTCTTTATCCATTCATCTGTTGATGGACACTTAGGTTGCTTCCATGTCCTGGCTATTGTAAATAGAGCTGCAATGAACATTGTGGTACATGATTCTTTTTGGTGTTTTTTTTTTTTTTTTTGCGGTATGCGGGCCTCTCACTGCTGTGGCCTCTCCCATTGTGGAGCACAGGCTCTGGACACGCAGGCTCAGCGGCCATGGCTCACGGGCCTAGCTGCTCTGCGGCACGTAGGATCTTCCCGGACCGGGGCACGAACCCATGTCCCCTGCATCGGCAGGTGGACTCTCAACCACTGTGCCACCAGGGAAGCCCCATGACTCTTTCTGAATTATGGTTTTCTCAGGGTATTTGCCAGTAGTGGGATTGCTGGATCATATGGTAGTTCTATTTTTAGTTTTTTGAGGAACCTCCATATTGTTCTCCATAGTGGCTGTATCAATTTACATTCCCACCAACGGTGCAAGAGTGTTCCCTTTTCTCCACACCCTCTCCTGCATTTATTGTTGGTAGATTTTTTGATGATGGCCATTCTGACTGGTGTGAGGTGATATCTCATTGTAGTTTTGATTTGCATTTCTCTAATGACTAGTGATGTTGAGCATCCTTTCACGTGTTTGTGGGCAATCTGTATATCTTCCTTGGAGAAATGTCTATTTAGGTCTTCTCTGCATTTTTGGATTGGGTTGTTTGTTTTTTTGATATTGAGCTGCATGAATTGCTTGTATATTTTGGAGATTAATACTTTGTCAGTTGCTTCATTTGCAAATATTTTCTCCCATTCTGAGGGTTGTCTTTTTATCTCGTTTATGGTTTCCTTTTTTTTTTCTTTATTCCTGAATAAAGATATTTTTTTTCTTTATACCTGAAAAATTGACTAGAACAACCAATAGTATTACTGGATGAAATTCCAATAATACTTCCAAAAAAATTATAGAGAATTTAATGAAATCATCTAAAAATTCATTTGGAAATAAAAAGTACATAAGAGCAGAAAAATATATGTTGTTGATATTGCATCAATTATATAAGTCTATTTCTCAGGATTGATGGTTTGACAGTATCAAGTTTGACTATCCAGGAATATGCATGCCTCCCAATTTATCAATTTTGTTTTAATATCATTCAGTAAAACTTTGTGGTTGCCTCCATATAGGCCTTGGATACTTACTAATTTTGTTAAAGGTATTTTATTTAATTTTTTGCTGTTGTTGATAGTCTTTTATTGTATTTTCTAATATACTATTGCTAGTAGGTAATAAAGTAAATTATTTTTGTGTATTTTTTGGTAACCAGATATCTTACTAACCTTTTTTTCCAGATGTCTCTTTTGGATACTTTAGAAATCTAATAACATGTGCAAGTACAAATTTTGTTTCCTTCTTTCAAAGAGTGAGGACTTCTGTCCCTGATTCTGTCGTATAACATGGGATAGAAATTCTGAAATATTTTTAAATAATAAAGTTGAAAGGCAACATTCATGTCTATTACTTGACTTTAATGAAATTGCTCCTACTGTTTCACTGTTGGGTATGATATTGGATATGAGTTTGGTTAGAATATCCCTATTATGATTAAGGTGTGTATGTTTTAAGAATTTTTTTAAAATAAAGAATATTATCAAATGCTTTTTAAAGTCAGCTCAAATGGTCAGGCATTTTTTTCTTTAAAATATACTGGGATCAATTATATTACAAGTCTTGAAATTACTCTTGCATTTTAGTGCAAACTCTTCTTGGAAATGATGAATTCTTCTTTTAATACACTGGTTAAATCAATATGCTAGACTTTTTGTTTAGCATTTTTGTTTCCATGTTTATAATCATTAGTGGTTTGAAGTCTTCTGATTTTTGGTCTCTCAGATTTTCTTATTAGTATTATGCTCAGAGTATAAAACACATTGGGAACCTTCCCTTTCTCTATGCTCCATAGGGCTTATATATAAAAAAGACATTATTTGTGTTTTGAAAGCTGGAAAGAACTGGGCTATAAAACTGCTTAGCCCTGAGGCTATTCTGGGAGGCAATTTTTCACTACTTTTTTTTCAGTCTCCTCGTTTGTTGGTCTATTTCATTTTCTACTTCTTGAATATGTTTTAGTTATTTATGTGTTTGAGATTTTCACGTTTGTCAGCTCACCATTTTCCCTAGACATTCTGAAAATTAAGAAATGTATTTTGCATTCTGATGGTGTACTTTCTTCTTTCTCCTTCTGTTCTCACCCCTCATCATCATATAACACGGATATTAAAATTACTGATTCTTCGTCACCACCATTGTCAGCAAAAACTAACTTTGGGATCTCTGCCTGCCACTATGCACCATAAGGAAATATTTCAAATCCATAAATCACAAGTATATAGGCCCATCACATATGCATGATAAGATGCCAGCTAAAATGTTATTAATTTAGTCAATACTTGGAGAGTATTTTACATATCTGTAAATATCTGCTCATTTCAAAACATTTTAAATTGCTCAAATATTTATCATTATATGTAGGTGTTCCATATAAGAAGTGAATTCATTGAAGTACAGGATATTGATGATTAAGAATTCTAAATATACTTGGAAATTATTATACAGTGACTGAAATGATTGAAATAATTATCTCAAGAGAAATTAAGGTATTTCTTTTAAAATATATAGACAGTTAATAGATCCCTTCTGATAGAATTTCTCTTTGGTGGTTAAATAAAACATCTAGGGCTTCCTGGTGGCGCAGTGGTTGAGAGTCCGCCTGCCGATGCAGGGGACACGGGTTCGTGCCCCGGTCTGGGAAGATCCCACATGCTGCGGAGCGGCTGGACCCGTGAGCCATGGCCGCTGAGCCTGCGCGTCTGGAGCCTGTGTTCCACAAGGGGAGAGGCCACAACAGTGAGAGGCCCACGTAACGCAAAAAAAAAAAAAAAAAAAAAAAGAAAAATCTAAAGTTGTTAAAGGATTATATTAAAAGATTAATCTTTTTTCTTTAAAAGTATTTCTCTTCTTCTTCCATGTGCCAAGCCCTGTTCTACGTGCTGAGAATAAATAGAACATAGTATGAAACAAAGTCTCTCTTGCAAAGAGTTTACATTAAGATAGAGGGAAACAGACAATAAATTTATAAGTGTCAAGCAAACCAGCTTAAGGCAGCAAAGTGATGGAGTGCAGAAGGATCTTGGTTTTGATTGCGTGGTCAAATGTGTGAGAGACATTTGAGGACAGACCTGGATGAAGAGAAGGAGGAATTCATGTACCTATTTGGAGGAGGTACTTTCTAGGCAGACGAAGAAAGACATTGATTTGGCAGAAGGTTTCTTGTACTTAAGGAAGAGCATGAAAGGAGGTCAGTGTGCCTGGAGCAGAGTGCGTGAGGATTGGAAGTCAGGAAGCTACTTGGAGTCATTTTAATGCCAATCTCATGTTTAAATGTATAGTCATGTGCATGCTTAAAGAATAATCATCTACCTTTAGATATTTTCCATGTTAATGCAAATAGCAATAAAAAATATTTCCTTTCTCTAGAGATAATCTTAGGAAGTGGATCATCATCTGCCAAGGAGAGTGGAAATGTGTGAAATAATTCTTTGAATTAGATGGGCTCAAAGAGTATTTCCTACTCTAAGATCTTATGATGAGGTGAGCCTGTGGGACACACACTTCAAACCTCTTCAGCAAGATTTGCCTTTACCTCTTCTGGAATTTTGCAAGTGGGAAGAAAATTTTGCACTGTGGTGTACTGGCATCACGAAAAGGATGTTAGGCTCAAACTCTGGAGGCTTTAGTCCAAATTGTGCTTCACATTGGCTGTGGGACATAGGGTATGACTCTTGTTAACTTTTCCAGGCTTCCACTTCCAAACAAGAAGTTTTGAAGTAGATGAATTCAGGATTTTTAGCAACATCAAAATTCCTTTATGCAACACAGTGCCCATCCACATTCACCTGCACCCGTTTCTCATTCCCTTTTCCTCACAGGATTTATGTCTTCTGCTTGTCCTCCCTATAAACCTGAGAAAAAGCTGACTTCTTAACAGATATTATTTAAAGAATAGCCAACAATTGATACCACTTATTTTCATGTTATTTCAAACTTATCAAAATTATATGATCTCATTTCCATATCAAAATAAGTGCATGTCTTAGTAGGACAGATATTACTATTACTTTTAATAGAGGAGCAATTTAACATATCAATACTGATGGTTTGTTGAACATCACATAGTTATACCAGTTATATAAGTAATAAAACCTGTTTTTTATTTAAGCCTTTTTATTAAGGTCCAGCTCCAGCTGAAGTAGAATAAAAGTATCATCCAACCCTGAATAGTTTCCCTTAGGCATCTGATCAAGGATGTAAGTGGGGTAGGCCTGACTTTTATTTTGCATCTAACTGGTAAAAGCATGGTAGAATGAGGCCAGACATGTACATTCCTCAGATTCCTTATCTGAGGTAATAATGGTTACCTCAATTGATCAGTCCTATTGAATTATACTTCTTCTATATTTAAATTTGCTTTTTCCACTAGAGCATTTCTTGCTCTACGTTTTGTCCCCTCCAATTCAATATCTCGGCCAGAGAAAACATGTGCCTATTGTAGAAGTAAGTTATGGGAGTTTAACTATTAATTGTGACATCAAGACGTGTTGTGTACTTTATAGTATCAGGGTTTCTCTGCTTCCCAAAACATAGCATTCTTATTGTTTCCTCTCTTAAGCAGTTTCCTTATTCTCCATCATTGTGTTGTTAGAGTACTGTCCTTGTCTGATAAAACAAAATCATTCGAGAGCAGATGAAGCTGTAATTACAATCAGAGTTCATACTTGTGGAAGAGGAAATAAAAATTAAATGTACTAACTTGGTGACATTTTGATTATCTAGAAATTCTTCCAGTCTGACAGATGACTGTAGGGTCACATGCTTACATTTAAACATAGAGACAAGAGGCTCCTTGTAAATGAAACAAAATTGTTCCAGACTGGGTTTTGCATGCATTTGCCAATTCTCTAGTTCTTTTGGAATTCTAGGTTTTGATTAAAGATTTAGTTGTGAATAATGGACATTTTTCCCTTTAAATTATGGTTTGATAAAATGAAAAAGTAATATTCATACATTTTACAGTTGACAAAAGAGAGAAACAAGTCTGTTTTCTAAGGAGGAAGGGAAGTAGTACAAGTTTCCAGGTTAAAAATTTTACCCGTTCTTGTTTATTTAAAAAAAAAATGATAAACCTAATAACAAAGTTCTTCTTCTGGTATCTGCTACACAGGTGGCTCTTCAATTAAGACACCATTGTGTTCAGCAATAAGTCAACATTCATGGAATCATATTCACCTCACTCACATCCTCCAACTCACACAGCAGGATCTTCCCACATTTTTCAAACAGAAATGATACAGCCACCAGTTCAATCTCCAAGAGTCACAAAGAGTATCCAAACTTTTTATAAAAGAACACAGGAAAGTCCAGTGCAGCTTCTTTCCCCAGACTTCTCCTACTCAGCTTTAATGAGTGAGTGATAGCATGGTCTGGGGAGAAAGAACCAGAAATCTAAGAATTTCCCCTTCTTGGTTGCTCTATTAGAGAATGGGGCAGTCATACTAACCTCCTACTAGGTCAGTGTCTTTTTCCTAATGTCAATGAAAAATGAATCAGTCGATCTAAAAAAGAAATGGAAAGTTTTATTCAAGCTGAATTTGAAGATTATCATCTGGGAAAAGCATCTCAGAAAGCTCTGAGACCTGTTATGCCCATTAGAAGTCAAGGCACAGTTATGCAAGTTCTTTGTGACAGAGGGCTGTATATTAAATGGCCTATTATTGACAGTTTACATAATCCAGATCTACGTACCATGTGACTCCTTATGAGATCAAGAAGGAATGTTATCTTTAAGGAGTTGTCTTAATGATGCTAGGAGAATATTGCTCTTTATCATTGAGAAGGTAATTCTGCTGATGGGGGAGATTTGGTCGATGCATAGTGCAGATACACAAGGCACAGTCAGGGGACAGAGGAAGCCAAAGGGCAGAGAAGATTTTTTGTTTAAATTTTCTTGTCTTGCCATAAAAATATGAATTTTATTTCACACTAACATTATGAATTATTTCCCACTCATTGATGAAGAATAAAAATTAAGTGTTAATTGGGAAGACAAATTAAAGTGTATGATAGCATTATACATCTATAATGTGAAGCTTAAACATATAATCCATATTAGTTTTATCAGATTCTCCTTTAAGTCTTTTTGTAATTTCTCTTGTTTACCAAATAAAATATACATATACAACCATAATAAATGTTTTCTACTGAACTCAGAAAAGAAAGTAACATTTTCAGAAGATATAATTTTGTTTTCTATTTTACTCTTTGTACTTTAAATGATATTATTTATTACAATAAGTGTTGAGAAATCAGATTTCAGTTTATCTCAACCATTTTCCATTTGGACAGCTGGGGCAAAAACCTGATCTTTCGTGGGCTCATTTTCCTTATCATTAAAATGGGGAAAATAGTGTCTGCTACATGAACTCCATAGGAAATCACGGGGAGAAAATAAAATCTGTGACAGGAATTGATGAGAGAGAGAGAGGGAGAGTTTGTTGCAGTTATCTGTAGAGAAATGAGAAAAGCTCTGGCAAAAGCATTATTGTGAGTCACTTGAAACCCAGAAATGCAATGATAACAATAGGTGTTATTTATTCAGGGCTTACTCCACGTTGGACTCTATGCTAAGAAGTGCCTTCCATACATTTCTCCCATTTACTCTATGAGGCAGATATTAAGGCTAAGAAAGGTTAAATAACTTAATGAATGTCTTACTTCTCAAAACCAAGTTTGTCTGTCTCCAGAATGCTTTGAATCACCACCATTAACCTGTTTAATACGTTTGCTTGATCTGTTCTTCCAACTCTTCAGGGTGATCAGTGTTTCATAAGAATGGTGTACAAGTGACTGGGGTGGGACCCTCATTTGCCTCTGTAAATCACCTACCAGAAAATCAGAATAACTGAACATTTGTATATGTCTGAAAAGACGAACTGGAAATAAGATGACTAAAAGTTTTAAAAGTACTAATTTAAATCAAACCAAACTATATTTCCTCTTTAAAATGAGCAGGATTGGGAGAAGATAGGTTTTAGGTATTTGATCAAAGCCCATGCTACCTATAGCCCTTGCCTAAATGGTTACAGGACAAGAAACTTTTAAAAATGGAAGCAGAGATAAATAGTAGTGCATCTTCAGGGACAGAATAAATTTTGCTGTATTACACAGTTATCTAAGTTAATTTTTTACTCATTGATAAAAATATTACTTATTGGATGTAATCTCAAAATCTTGCAGATTTGTTTCTCATGGTGAAAAGTCAATACCCTATGTTGGATTGAAGGTCTAGGCAACTTTTTTTTTAAACTAATTTAGTGACTGAAGAATTTGTCTTCTCTTCTTTCATTAAGGGGAAGAAAGAAGGCTTTGAGAGTTGTAATGTTTTAGAGTTTCGTAATGGACTCAATGAATTGTGCTTAATTGATTTAAGGTCTATACTACTCATAGTTGGGCTACAAGGGTTGCAATGGACATGTTGAGAGCTAGGTGAATAGCAAAAGGCTTTATCTGCAGGGCTAAGTATTTGAATGCAAAGCCAGAGGAGGAGATACTTTTAAAGAAAGGAGTAGAGTTAACTTTTCTAGGAATGTCGTTTACAAACAAATCATTATTATTATTATTATTTTTTTTTTTTTTGTGGTACGCGGGTCCCTCACTGTTGTGGCCTCTCCCGTTGCGGAGCACAGGCTTCAGGACGCGCAGGCTCAGCAGCCATGGCTCATGGGCCCAGCCGCTCGCGGCATGTGGGATTTTCCCAGACCGGGGCACGAACCCGTGTCCCTTGCATTGGCAGGCGGACTCTCAACAACTGCGCCACCAGGGAAGCCCAACAAATCATTATTATTCGAAGTGCTTTGTATTAAAATCAGCAGTTAAACAACTGCTGAGTGAATTTTACAACTTAATTCAAACCCTGAGAAAAATAAATTAACTACATTGGACTTCAAATTAATTTTTCATTATGAAGATTTTTGTTCTTGGCTCTTTTTTCCCTACTGCTCTTTATACACCCTCTTAATGAATTATTCCATCACACTATTTTCTACTCATCCTATATAACAATGAGTCATACATTCACACATTACTAGTATACTCACTTTCTCTGTATATTCACTTAGTGACAGAAACTCAACACAGAAAACTCTGAACTCATTCTGCTTCACATGCTCACTTTTTCTCCTGACAATCTGGTAATAGCAACACAGTTCTTTTAAATGTATGGAAGCAATGCTGTCAACAAATCACAGTTCCACTAAATCCCCAAATCCCTGCATCCATTTGGGCATAGGTTTGTTCGTTTCTTCATCTCCAAACTAAGTTGAGGACAGTATGACCTTTCATTACAAACTCTTCTGAGACTCATTCCCTTAGAAGAGCATCTGGCCAAGGTGTAGCTCTGATCAGATCACTGCTGTATTAAAACAAATCAAAAAACAGGTCACTCCTAGCAATTCCATCTATTTTCTGCTGAGTAATTGTCAAAAGTGTTGATACTCAATATAGTCTAAAATCCACTATAACCTCATGCTTTTCTTATTCAGCTTTGTCTCTCACTGTTTCTCTTTCCTCAGCACACCCTCACTTACCAACTACAAAAAAAGTGTGGTGGGGTCCTCAGCAGCCACGGGAGTGATATGGTAATTGGTGAAAGTGGTAGAGTGTTGGTACAGATAGGAATCAACAGAGTTCTGGGCCTCCACCTTGGCTTCAATCAGAACAACTTCATATTTATCTGACTTACAAATTGAACTACCATTGATATTTTTGTTTGGAGAACTGAAGTTTTAAAGATTGCTGCCCTTCACAAACGTTTGTACCTAATATTTTCAAACATGATGCCTGTTGCTTTGTTGCTTCTGAGTGTTGGTATAGGCTGATACTTCTTCTCTGAAATCCCTTCCACTCCAATAAAAAGCATTGTCAGCATTCTTTCAGTCCAGACTCAAGTGGCATTTTTTTCTGATAAGCTTTCTTGAATTTTTCCCAGTGAACTATGGCTTCTTCCCACTCTGAACTTTCAAAGCCCTTTGGAGATATCCCATTCTCTCTTGTATTGTAAGTTCCTGTGTGTGTCACATTTCTTGGGGGGTGGGTAGGAGCTATTTGAGGGCAAAGATGAGGTCTTAATTTGTTTTCATAGTTTCGCAGTAAGTTTAGCATAGAGCCTTGAACCTGGTACATACACAAATGTATTGGCTGAATATATAACAGAAAGAATGTCAAGACACTAGCACATATTTTTCAAGGAAGTCATAGTAACTCATTCCCTAAGAATATTCAGCATGTGACACAGACTCTTAAGCAATTTATGAATAGCTGTGCTTGGAGAATCAATAGAGTTTCTATAAGGTGTTTATGTTTTTAAATATACCGTTTCATTTATTTAAAAAAAAGTTACCAAATTAGATATGTGCATTAATATCTTATTATTTTATAATCTTTTTCAAAATAAAGACAATAAAACTTTACCTCAGAGTCAATAAGAAACTTTTTAAAAAGGGTTACATTTTCTGTTAGTAATTTATTCTATATAAAATAGAAAACTGGAATATATTTTTTATAGAGGTCAACATTTTCTTTTAATTATCTATTTTGTTTCTTAAATTAGAGGAGCATGTTTTTTTCTGTCTCTTCTGCTGGCTCTAGCAGCATATGTCTTCCACCTTGAATGGATCAGCGTATCCTCCAGGTGTTCTATGGAACTGTTCCTTCCTTTTGACATTCTTGTGCAATTCTTGTTACTTTATGTTGTAATCAATGCACACTGGCCAAAACTGCAATTACAGTTAATCAGTGTTCATATCGACAGAGACAGAGCAATAATGAGAAACTGCTGATCAGTGATAAACATGTTTGGGCCACATTTTATAAATAGCTTGCAGTAAGGGAAGGCTGGTGTTATTGACTAACTCATAAATGACTTACAATGTATTTTCGAGCCTTAACCAGGCAAGAGTATCTCAAAACAAACAGTAGAGTGGCTATATTTCTAGTGAGAAAAGCAAAAGTTATCATTGAGACTGTGAGTGGAATAGGGGTGCAAGTGGGGTCCAGGGAATGGACATAAGGGTAAATCAAGGTTTATGTAACAGTAACACAAGGATATTTTACTCAGATTTGTAATTTCAAAATCATCCTCTAAGAATGATCTAACTTTGATTTCCTATCCAGCAGATAGGCCTCAATTATTTTCAAGAGAGTTGGCCTTTTGTATTAACTGGTTAACTTATGGCTCTTACTCCTCTTACTTATTCTTAAAATCAGAGTAAAATCAAACCTGCAAATGTTGCTTAATGTATTCTTCCTTCTTCCCAAAGATCAAATCCAATATGTGTTAATTTCCACCCATATGTGGTCTCTGTTTACCTAACAGCTACTATCTATACTGTGCAAATAGTCTGTTATAATATACTTGCCTGTTCTCTAAACCTTTCATTGGTATCTTAATATCCTCAGCAAGACAGAAAGCTACCTAAGGACAAGAGTTAGGTCTTAAACTTCATTCACATCCTTAGAGTTCTCAGAAATATACTAAGCACAAAGTCATACTCAAAATTATTTACTGAGTGATAGGCTTTGTAGCTAAGACTGTAAATCCAAGGTTTACAGGGGCCAAGTAGGCGATATCAACAAATAAAATTAATAGATGTTTGATGTGAGAAGGCAGCTCAACTTCAAAATTGGAAAGATTTTGAAGGTGAAAGGGGGCTTCAGTTGCATGGACAATATAAACCCTGTTCCAAAACAGTAGCCACTATTCGACTCCAACTCTCTATTACTGGAAGAAAACTTGGGCCCAATACTGTAAAATATTCCAGTTTTTCCAGAAATTTTATTGTCAAAATTCTATTAGAATTGCTTAATTTTAAATTTGGACAATTATCTCAATTTCAACCAATCATAAAAGGAAATAATTTAATAACCCATGGGTTTCCTCTGTCTACCTCCTACCAGTTATGAATATCAGCTTTATGGGAAATTAATGCATTGGTAATATTAGTGAGTTTAGCTTCTAGAAGTTTGTATGTCTGTCTAGTTGATAATTCAGTGGATGAATGTGCCAATTTTGTAGGTGAAACCAAATTAGTCTATGAACTTCTAGTTTTCATATTGAGAGGTAAAATTTTTTAAGTTAAAATAATAATTTGATGAGAATTTTTCCATAGGATTTATTACTGAGTATGTCTTCCATTGAGGAGAAAATTATTCTGAGTTAAAATATCTTTTATTTTATTGAGTTATATTGCTTTTGAGGCCAAAATACAGAACTAAACAAAAAAAGAAATATTTCCTAATGTAAATTTAGAGAAAATGTTTTCCATTAAATTCTCTGGGAAACTTTGGAATTACAAAGATATTCTTGCCATGTTCCATCAATTATCCCATTTCCAGACTTTCACCATTCTGTTACAGTCGTAGATGAGCGAAGGGGGTGGTAAAGAATGAGAGAAGACCTTAAATTATCTGTCTGCATTTGTAAAAACGGGGAGACATAAAGACAGAAACATGACTCCAACTCCCTTCTATCCCAGTGTTTTACTACCAACTGATTAAACAAGCAAAACCAAAACAAAACAACAGCAAAAGGCTATCACACTTAACAGAATAGAAAAAAAAAAATGAGATCAAATTGATTCACTGTTACACGCTATTTAAGATCATGTAATCCACTGGAGCTATTCAAGAGTATTAAGTTATTTTAAGCATCCTCAAACACTTCCTTCTTGTTTGGGTATTATTTGCTTAGAAACAAATATTTATAAAGTTATAGTTAAAAGGAGTCTAAATGAATAAGTTTGTACTGTATCAGAAGGAACCCATTTGAAAGAATTAGGTGGCAAAAGGCATATCTTTCTACTAATAAATGATACCTTTACTATGATATATGCTGTCTGGTGATGCACTATATTTACTTTAAATGAAATTCTTTGATGCAATATTGCTTTGATTTATTGGGTGGTTTTTTGATTTAGTAGGAGACGGTTTTAAATCAGATGGTGAGGTTGATTTACTAGAGAAGGTATTTGATTTGATAGATGATGTATCTTCTTCAGTATTCAATAAGTAATGATTCAATAGTGGATATCTGATTTGGTAAGTGAACTATTAGATTTGATTTTGATCTATTTTCTCAGTAAGAGATACATTTATTTTAATAGTTGATGTATCTATTTTAATGTAAAATGTGTCAAATTTATGACTCATGTTCTTTTTTCTGCACTAGTGATTTATGAATTTTACTGCTAATATATATGTTACAATTAAAGGTAATATAGAACATTCATTACAGTCAACCAGTTAAAGTATTCCAAACCTACCTGAAAGTTTTTCCTCTTTTCTAATCAAATGTTTGCAGTTATTAAAGTGATAAAATAAATCTCAGCTCAAGAAAATACAAACATATATTGGCAGAAACATGGGTGTGTGTATGTGTATGTGTGTGTTTGAAATCAAAGGTAAATTATATTATAAACTTAGGTAAATGTCAAATCTTCCCTTTTCCCTTTCTCCCCCACAAAAGTGGCTACTCAAGTTACTGTTCTGTTTCCATCTTTTCAAATAAAGAGTTTGCTGACAATTTTCTTTTTACCTTAGAAATACTGATTAGCCAAGCTTCTGCCTTTGATTGGATTACTTTCAGGTTTTTTTTTTCTTTTTTTTTTTGCATCATGGCTTACTTGTCTGAACTTCAGAGATTGATAAATGAATTATTTTAAACTTAAGACAGTAATTCTATCTGACATGTTTTTGAACCAACATTCATATTTGCTTTAAAATATAAGTCACTGGATCTGTGATTGAAAAAGCTATATACAATTACCACATAGGCTGAAATATAAAATATAACTGAGATTTGAAAGAAGCAAACTGCTTGACATATGCCATCTTAGTGCAGAGTTTCCTTTAAGTTTGTTGTTATAAATTTGCTTCCTAAGAGGAAGTCTAGCTGGAGTTGGTAACATCAGGGTAGTCAGTCTTCTGCCTTGTTTTTTTTTCTTTTTTCTTTTAAGATAACCAACAAGATTATTTTGGGAAAATCCTAGGGAATGCATTCTCAACCTCAGCAATATCATCCACGAGGGTTTGAAAACTGATTCTTGGTAGTGGTGGTGGGAGGAGTCTTGTTCTTTCTTGCTCTTTTTGTCTAAAGAATGGGTATGCATACAACACATAGGTAGATATACAGTATATCTGTGATGTTGACATTTCATTGGTAGAGGTGGAGACTAGGAACAATATCAGCAAAGTCTCCTCAGAGGGGCAGTGTTGAAGAAAAGGTGGAGAAACACTGCTCTAGGGGATGAAAAATACATTTACTTTAAGGTATTCCATGATTCCCTATGTGTTCAAGTATAGACTATGCCACATGAGCTGCGCAAGACATGAAACTATAAAGTAGATTGTGGATACTAGTGACAGAATAACCACTTGCAGTCTCCATATTTGTTTATGGCATTTCTGTATCTTTGGAGGGTTAGCCAAAACAAAATAGGAATCTAAAGGGAAGTCACGTGCTTCCTTCCTGTCACTTACACAACCCAAACCTAGAGCAAGGGAATGAGCTATAGAAAGCAAAGAGGAACATCATCTACATCCTAACGTGCTTATAGTGTCATTGATACACAGTTATGAAGCCTATTTAGCCCAGTACTGAGAGAAACTAGCTTCATCTCTTAAAAACAACATAAAGGTTTTTCTCAAAATATGACACTTACTAAGAAAAATTCATATAATAATTTTATTCCCAGGGGAAATAAGTTATTTTTTGACAGGAAACTAAATAAAACATACTTCTCATTTAGGAAACAGAATAGAAGAAACAATAACTGCACATCAAGGGCTGACTACCCCAGACATCCTGCTAAGTACATACAAACAAACTCTCTCTCATTCATACATTAATCTTGCAAGGTAGCAATCCCTATCCGACAGAAGAGGACGTCAAAGCTTGGAAGGTTGAAGAAAAGGCTACATGATTATTTCTCAGGGATAACATAGATAATATTACTATATCAGAAGGAAGATTGTAATAAATGATCATAAAAATCCCACTCAATTCTAACTTTCTAAAATTTGCATTATTTTGTTCATTTTTATTAAAAATGCTGTCTTTGGTTATGCTGGTATGTAGATAGACACTCTTGCCCACAATCATACAGTTTGGAAGCAGAACTACCATTTTAACGCTGTGTTCCTCAGTCTCATTTTTAACCACAATGCTTACAAACATTCTACAGCTCTGTCCTTTGCCATTCCTTGTGAGGCTATCCTTTCTGAAACAGTAAAATATTCTTTACATAACACCTGTGAAAAACACCGGCATTATCTTAAACTTACTGTTCTACATGTTATCTCATTTAATTCTCCCAACTATACCACATAATAATCTGTGAAAGTGAAGGACATGTTATCATTATCTGCATCTTATGGATGAGGTCACTGAAGCACAGAGTAACTAATTACTTATAAATTAATAGTAGATAAGATTCCACAGCTGGTAAGTGATGAAAATTGAAAATGAACCCAAGCAGCCCGGCTGCCGAGTATCACTGAAGAGTTAGATGGTAGAGCAAATGTGGTGGAGAATAGAACCAGAATATGCAGCCACATTTCTTCAAAATACACTTCAGCCCCTTCTCTCTCCTCTAATTCATGGTGTGGACCGTTCCTCTAAATGACTCTTAACAAGCCTTCAGCCCACATCTCTCCGGAATCTTCCTCCAGCCTCCTAGATCTACCATTTTCTTCATCAAGTAGTTCTAAGTCCATGTTAGTGTATGAGTTGTGCTTTGTCATTTGGTTTCTTCCATCATGCTCCTCTACCCATTTTGCTAATCCCACCGGTATGATAAAAACTCTGAGTGGTATAGAACAAAAAGAGAATCCGCCTCAGGAAACTAGGGAAGGAAAAATGATGGATATTTATATTTTCAAAAATTTTTCACTGTCAAATGAACATACCTATAACCCATAAAATACATAAAATGCCATCAACATGCTTAGTTATTCCAGATAATTTTCAACATGCCCTAGACATCCCCAAATCCTTAAAGCCTCTGTTTAGGCTGTGACAAAGTCTTCACGAGGCCATCCATCAAACTTATACGTATCCAAATCACACCTCTCCTCATGGACCTCCCCTATCCCTGTCTCCACCAGGAAACCTGCAGTGACTAGCTTTTTAATTTCTTACTTCTCTGAACTCCTACTGCACTTACACAGAATCTAATACAATTAAATTTCAGCAGACTTCTAGGGTTTGTTATGCATATTTTTTCCCCATCCTTTATAGACTGGGTATTTCTCAGGAAGAGATCATGTTCTAAAGATATAAGTTATTTCACAAATGAAGATAGAAAATTTGAAAACATAGATATTAGGAAATCGTTAGGCAAGACACTTTGCAGCTAAACGTCTCCCCACTATTCTCACTGACTATATTCTCAACCATTTTCTAGAAATAAAATAGGGAGATAATGAAACAAAACCATGTGAGAAAAGATATATTTGAAAAAGGTATGTTTGAAAGGCAAAAGAGGTAAGATCATTAAAACAGGTAAAGCTGAAACTCTGACTAAGGTACATACAGTATCGCTATAGTTTTGATGTCCTTCCTGCCCTCACGTTTTAATAGTATGACAATTTAGTCAGTTTCAGTAGCAGTATTAAAATGTTGTACCGCTGAAATGCAACCACAAATGTGGCCTAGAATTTGAAGGCATTTTGAATTGTCAGATAGTACATGGATCATTAACCATTTTCAGGAAGAAACGGTCCAAAAATGGGTTTTGACGTAAGTAAAGTTGAGAATATGATTCATGAGCTTGTTCTACAGCCTCTCTCTGGGTTGTTTAAAGTACCCAGATAAAATAGATTCTACCAGTTCATTTTTCTAAGTAAAGTCATATTTCTTGAAGGACAGGAACGGTAAAGGGGTGCAGAGACCAAAACACCAGTTTTACATTACAGTAAATTATTAAGACGTGACATTTCACAGTTTAAAATAATTTTAAAGAAGACCACTATGTGCTGAATTGTATACTTCTAAAATTTGTATGCTGAAGCCGTCAGTACCTCAAAATGTGACCGTATTTGGAGAAGAGCCTTTAAAGAGGGAATTAAGTTAAAATGGGGTCATTAGGGTGAGCTCTAATCCAATAATCTAATGTGACTGGTATCCTTTTAAGATTAGGACATACAGAGAGATACCAGGGGCTCATGAGCACGGAAGGACAACTGTGTGAAGAGGCAAGGAGAGTGTAGCCATCTACAAACCAAAGAAAGGGGCCTCAGAGGAAACCAACCCTGATGACACCATTTTTTGTTGTTTAAGCCACCCATTCTGTGAGGATTGTGTGTGTTTGTGGGGAGAGAGGTTATGGCAACCCTAGCAGACTAATACATCAATCTAGAAAAAGTTCTATTGCAAGCCTATTCTAAATCTGGATTTTCTAAGTATGATTCTGCTAATATCAATTTATTTTTAAGTGATGCTATGATCTGAATATTTGTGTCCCCCTAAAATGCATGTTCTGGAATCCTAACACCCACGATGATGTTATCAAGAGGTAGGGCCTTTGGGTGGTGATAGATCATGAGGGTGGAGCCCTCATAAATGTAATTAGTACCCTTACAAAAGATCTCCCCAGGGAGATCCCTCTCCCTATTCACCTTGTGTTGAGGCAGTGAAAAGATGGCTGTCTATGAACCAGAAAATGAGCTCTCATCAGACACAGAATCTGCTGCACCTTGATCTTGGACTTCCCAACCTGCAGGACTGTGAGAAATAGATTTCTGTTGTTTGTAAGCTACCCAGTATATGGTAGTTTGTTACAGCAGCCTAAATGGATAAAGACAAGTGAAGACTTTAACAATTGTGTAGTTTTCTTCGGTACAGTTTTTTAAAAGTGTGTTTTATATATGTCTTCAATTTTCAAATATTTACCTTGAAATTCATTTAAACTGTAGTTTAAATAATTTTCTATCCATGTCTACATCCTCATAATAATAGGAATGATTGAAATGAAATTAAGCAGTGAAGTTGGAAAGTATTATATGTATATAGATATGAAATTTTAACTTTTCTTTAACAAAAAAGAGTCACTTTCATGTGGAAGTAGAGCTCTGGATTAAGAGTAGAAGAAATGGACTCACCATTATTTTAAGAAAAATTTCTTGTCTTCCTCAGCCTGTTCCTTCATCAATAATCAAAGGACTGTATAAACTTAGCTCTAATATTCTAAAATAGAATGTGTAAGAAAGTACATTTTTTCATTTATCTTTTCCAAAATTCTTCAGCTGTTTTGAAGACATGATTACAATCAAGGTAATTTAAAATGATAATAGCTAACATTGATTACACACATCATATATGCTGTGAATAACCAAGTAGCTACTGTTATTTCCATTTTACATATGAGATAATTGAGGCACAGAGAAATTAATTTACCCAAGATATCTCTTTATAAGAAAGGATTTGACCATAAATAATCAGACTCCAGAATCCAAATTCTTAGCTTCTATGCTTTATTGAATGAAACTTAGAAGTTTTATTTAAATTTTTAAAAAAGAAAGTAAAATGACTTATTTGCCCACAGACTTCAAATACTGTAGGTCAGACTTACTTACCCCTTGCAATCTTAGAAACAGCACATTGTAAAATCCAGATTTGGTTGGTCAGCATATAACGCTAAAACAAGCACATAATGAAGGTCTCCTCTATAACTTATATTTATGAGACATAATATATTTTGTATTCTTTTCCTTTTCATGTCTTTCATCCCCTTTTCTATCCAATTCAAGTAACTATTCTCATATTCATTAGCTCAAAAGTAGAAATTTCTGCCCCTTCTCCAGTTCATATACATTAGGTTCCAAGTTTGTTGATGTTGTTTTCACTTTATGCTAATTTAATTGGTTTCTCTCTTTCTTACCTTAAAATTTGAAACTCTATTTTCTGACTCCTTTCCCTGAGATTCACAGCCAATCTTTCCATGTTTGCAAGATTCCAGTCATAAGGCAATGTTTCCCTCCATGTTTCTGGTTCCTAACTCAGCCTGTATTATCTATCACCTCCTTCCTTTTATAACATTTGCAATTTAGCTTAAATGTTGATAATCCTCTCCCCCAGCTTCATTCAAGGAGCTTGTCTCAGATTACCCAGATTCTGCTATTTACCACAAGTTATGAAATTTCTTGTGTCCTGGGATTTTGAACTGTGAAATTTACACTCCAGGGTGCTTAAAAGATACCAAATAAATGTCTGGTAAAATGCATTTTTCTATTTTCTAAAAGTATGATTTGGATATAGCATTTTCTAGAAAATATGATTGCTTCTTTATGTGAGTATCCCTTCATTTGTACATGATTTTTTCATATTTCATACTTTTTTAATCTCTTAAAAACTGGCATACTCTTCATCCAAATGTGGCCTTCTGAACTTTTGGGGCTGATACTGTCATTGTGTCATTAATGTGCATTTTATTTATCAATTTTCTCTTTGTAACATTTTGACTATTATTCAGGGTATATAAAATAATGGACCACTATCCCCAAGGAACTTACAGTTAAAACAGAAAATTTGTATTAATGTTGAGGTTGCTTCTTGCCCTGTGAAAATCAGAAAAGTATTCATTACAGAAACCACTCAGTAGTTCTCACAAAATAAATTTCTATTATTTTAAGGCAGATGTCTTCTTAATGCATACTAGAAGCTTTTTTAGTGTTATTAACGTAATTAGAAGAATGGCAGATTGCAATACTACTTTGCAATGATTTGTCTTGCATCTGCCTGCCTTCTGAAGGAAAAGATTTTCTACTGTTGCTGGACTGGTAGTGTCAGTTGTGATGGAAAAGCCAACATCTCACCAAAGCTACCAAAGCAAAAACGAAAAAGCCAATTTGACATGGTCTAAAACTTACGCACTTACTCGACTCTTTCATTCATTCAACATGTGTTTTTTTCAAGGCAGGCCTACTATGTGCCAGTTATAAAAGTTTAGAGGAGTTTGGGCTGCTAGGTTGATGAACAAAACACATGTCTGCCCTCTTGATGCCAACATTCTAAAAAGGGGAGACAGACAATAAAAAACATGACATGTATAGTCTGTCTGGAGGTGATAAGGGCTATCAAAAATATTTTGTAAATAGAACAGTTATCAATCTATTAATTTAAAAAATAGGCCAGAATAATAAGAGGAGGAGAGAGTATTGGGGACAGGCATTTTACAAATTTAAATAGTGTGATCAAGGTCAGCCTCAGGATAGTGAGATATTTGAGTAAAAACTTAAAGGAAGTGAAGAAGGCAGCTACATGGCTGTCTTGCAGCAGAGAATTACAGGCAGAGGGAATAGCCAGTGCTATTGAGGGAAGAACCCAAATGTTTGAGCAAGAGTAAGGGGGCCACTGTGGGTAGAATGAAGTGAACCAAGGGGATAGAGGTAGGAAGGTGACTCAGAGAGGTAAGCAGGTGGGGTTGCCGTACGAAGAGCACATAGGGCCTTCTAGGCCATTGTAAAATATTGGGCTTTGAATCAGAATGAAGTGGGGGAACCATCACAGAGTGTTTGTTTAGTGAAGGGGTGGTATGACCTTACTTACATTTGTAAACTCTGATTTTTCGGTGGACAAACAGACACTGGTGGTGACAAAGAGAGCAACAGGGAAACTAAGGAGAAGATGACTGATGTGAGGTGAGAGATGATGATGACAATAACCAGGACGCTAACAGGCTGACAGTCAACGCAGTGAAAAGTGGTCAGATTCTGGAGACAGGTACACAGACAAAAATGTACATACACACACACACACACACACACACACACACAAATACAATAAACTTTTTTCTTCTGTATTTTATTATGAAAATTTTAAATGTAAAGAAAAGTTAGAATAGTGCAATAAACATTTATTACACAACACCTAAACCTAACACTGTTTAATATTTTATATTTATCTTTGGGAAGTATTTGAAAGTGGCAGACATCATATGTCTTCATCTTACAATATTTCATCATCTGAAAAATCAAGGATTCTGTTACATCACTCACATATCCAGTATATTTTCAAATTTTGTGAATTATTTTGAAAATATCCTTTACAAGATATGGTGTATATATGTGTATGTGATACAGGTCAGGATTTAATACAGTTTTGTACATTGTATTTGAGTGTTAAATCTCTTTTAAATTAGAACTGTTATTTATTTTGTTTGTCATTACATTTCCTTTAAAAATGTAGAACATTTGTCTTGTAGAAAACTATACCCATTAGACTTTGCTGATGGTTAATACTGGTATTACTTAACTTTACCTATATTTTCTGTAAATTGGAAGCAAAATTTAAGTCTTGATTAGATTCATGTTGTTGACAAGGAGACTTCATTGGTGCAGCTATGAACTTGATAATGTAACATATCAAGAAGCATGTAATGCTATAATATCCAATCATTAGAGATACTAGAATGATATACAGTCAGAGGTTACTTCAAACATTCCTTTGCTCTGTGTTGTTATTTTATCAATTTGACATACACTTAGATTACTTTGTTTCCATTTGTTTTCAGTTTTAAGGTTTGTTTTTATTTCTATTTTTGAATATGTAAAAGAGTTTCATGGTTCTAAAGGCAAACTGTCCTAGTAAAAACACTTAGAGAAGTCTTGCTTCTATCTCTTTCTGACCTACTCTGTACTTCTCCACCCCTATAGACTAGGGATTGACAAAATTTCTAGTCTAGGGCCAGAGTGTAAATACTTTAGGCATTACAGACTCTACGGTCTCTATGGCAGCTACTCAACTCTGCTACTGTAATGAGGAAGCAGCCATACAATATGCAAAAAAGTGGGTGAGGCTGTGTTACAGTAAAACTTTACTTACTAAAGCATGCCGCAGACCTTGTTTGGCCCATGGACCACAGTTTGCTGAACTCTGCCACAGATAGCCATTTTTTAAACTTAGCTTCTACCTTGTTCATCCTGTGTTTCTTCTTTCATCTTATTTTTCTTCCTTAAAAATAACATAGTATATATATTTTTGTGCACTTTGTTAATTTTATTTAAACCATATAGACACACACATACACACATACACACAATATCCATGCATGATTTCTTCATTCTTTTTTAAGACTGTATAGTACTTCATTGTGTGAATGTATCATGATTTATCCAACCAAACTTTTATTGGGCATTTGGGTTGTTTTTAATCTTTTGCTGTTACAAATAACAGCTGAGTGATCTTGGCATGTGATATGATTAAATATCATAAATCTCTCTCTATTTGTATCCCTATATCCAAAGTAGACTCCTAGAAGTAGCATTATTGGGTCAAAAAGGGAATGTGTTTGTAGTTCTAGTCAGTATTGCAAAACACCTCTTCACATCAGTTGCACCACTTTGCATTCTCAACATCAGATATATGAGCATGGTAGTTTTTCCATAGCATTCCAACAGATTGTGCTGTAAAGCTTTTGAACTTTTGCTCACATGATATGTGAAAAATAGTATCTCACTGTAGTTTTAATTTTCATTTGTCTTATTATGAGTGAAATTGAACATCTTTGCATACATTGAAGGGCCATTAACTGTTCTATTTCTGTGAGCTATCTCTTCTTTCTGTTCTCTTTTTATTGGGTTTCAGGCTATATTTTCAAATTAGAGCCAACTGCTTTCCTAACAGATTGGATGTGGTGTGTGAAAAAATAGGTAAATCAAGTATAACCCTAAGGTCATTGTGTTCAACAACTGGAAAGATGAAGATGCCTTAAAGTGGGATGAGAAAGGGTGTGTGATTGGAACAGTGTCAGGTCATCAGTTCAAGGGATTGAGATTTCCGTTTTGGACACTGTTGAGTTAAAACTGTCTATGAGGTATCCAAGTGGAGAAATGGAGAGGTATTTGGATATATGAGTGTGGATATGGTAGAAAGGCTTCTGCTAGAGAATGAAAGCTAGGAATCATTGGGGGTGGAAATGCTAATGAATGCCAGGAGATGGATGAGGTCACAAAGCAAGTGTAGGAAGAGAAGAGAAGAAAACCAAGGATTAAGTCCTGAATCTTTGACATCAGTGGTTAGCTAGAAGAGGAAACTCCAGTAAAGAATCAATGAAGTTAGAAAAAAAACAGGAGAATGTGGTGCCCTGAAGCCAGGTAAAGAACCTGTATCAAAAAGAAATGAGTGACCAAGGCTGGTGATAAATCCAAGAAAAGAAGGATGGATAATTTAGCATTGACAGACTGTAAGTTCTGTTCTCTTGGAACTCACTCTGGAGCTTAAATGCAGAGCCTTCTTCCATCTCTCCCAATTTTGCCTGGCTGGCTCCTTGTCACCCTTAAAATTTATTTGCACAGTAAAACTTTCTTGTAGACTCCCAGACAAGCACATGACCATTATTTTTGCTCTCTCTGCCCCCAGAATTCTGCTTTACAGAATGTATGTCTCTCTTAAAACTTGTTGTCTTTCTCTTACACTGGAATAGAAGCTCTCTGAGGGCAGGAGCCATTCCTATCTTTTTTGTAGCTGAACTACAAGGTGACTTTGTAGCTAGACAGAACTCAACAAATATTTATTAACTAAGCACCATTATATCTACGTGTCCCTTTGTATACTATCAACACACATGAGTTATTTAAGCACTCATTCTTAGCTTTATTCATTTAGTACTGTCAAGATCTGTTTTTTCATAAGTAAAAATTATGTTTACTGGACATTTTAATGATACAATATGATGCCATTTTGGGGTAAGTTTTCAATAGGAGATATTGTTAGCTATATAACACAGGTGGAAAATTACGGTTTCATAAATAAAAAAGATGTCAGGAAATAAGAATAAATCTTCTGTGCACAGCTCATTTTGAGCATACGTAAGTATCTTGCTAAGAAAAATCCATATAAATCTCTGTCGAAAAAAAATTAAAATAGCACCATACTCTAAAACGACAATTAGTGAAAGGTCAAACACATAGACTTTGAAAATCAGACCTGTTATTTGACTAAAGCATTGCCCATTTTGTAAACAGGATCGTAATGGCACCATGCTTGTCCACATGGTAAAATCTGATCACTTAAGTGGTTACAATACATCAATTATTAACTTAAAAATGACATAATCCTAGAATTCCCAGTTTTGACTGTTGGTAAAGTAATGTTTTAGGGACTGCTGGTGGAGATAGAGGTAGAGAAATGTATGAAAGCAGGAGATATAAGGCTTCAGAGAAAAGAGATGTTAATTTTGGCAGGGGTGGGAAAGAGTGTGAATTGTATAATCTAGACGTTTGTTGAGGCTGACCTCATTGATGTGCAGCCGGTACAGTTGCACAGGGCCCCACATGTAGAAGGACCCCATGCTTGGGTTAATGCTCTGATCTTGGCACCCTATTAATATTTGAACAAAAGGCCCTGCATTTTTCTTTTGCACTGGGCCTCACAAATTATGTGGTCAATCTTGAAGACATGTAATTGTGATAAGAATCACTATAAGAAAGTTAAGAAAACAGTACAAGCAAAGGATTATTAGGGGGCTGTGAGTTCACTCTTATTAGAATAAATGGTTCATAGAGAAGCAAGAGTACTTTTCAAAGGAAGGCAAGGGCATTAGACATGAACTCCAGCAGCACAGTACAACTCATTTCTCTTTACTCTCATCTGTCACCTGTCCTTCCAGGTGCTAACTCATTAGTTCTAATATAATATTGAGTTTGTGAAGTTGTAATTTATAACATCTACATTTATCTATCTATATGCATTTTAATTACTGGCTTCTGATTTACACAGCTTGTTCAATGCTGCAATGCTAATATTTTTAAGGACGCAGAATTAATTTCATCATGAGCTGGTTATGCAAATGAAATCAAATGACATGCGTAGGGAAAGGGAGAAGGAAAAGGAACATGAACAAAGCCCTAGGAACCTGTATTGATTGCTTGCTGTAGCTCTCTTCTAACATATCCTACCTAGACAGCCCTGTGACTTCCTGATTCTCCAAGGCAATCAAATCAAACGTCTAAGTATTCATTAGTAATTGTGCAAAGTCAGAATTACCATTATGTGGCTAATATCCACAGTCAAGCTATGTTTACTATGTATCTTGCACACAAATGTGGAACAGTGAAGAAAAATGCTATCCTTAAAAAAAAAAAAAAGTGCTATCCTTACATGGAACATGACAGATAATGCTCATTTTAATAAGAATTAGTATGGTTATGTCAGAGTCATTGTCCAATTGTAGCTCATTTTAAAATTCAAGTGATTTCCAGTAGTTTGCATTAACTTCAGATAAATATTCACAGTAATAGTAGCATAGCACACAGTACATTCCGACAATTATTCACACAGTGGCATGACAAAAAAAAAAACCTAACCTGTTTCTTGTCAAAAACCAATCATGCATAGTCATCTGATCTTTAACACAGGAGTGAAGGCAGGTCTATGGAGAATGGATAGTCTTTTCAATAAATGATACTGTAAAAACATGCAAAAAAATTAGTACAGAACTGATTTTATGTAAAAATTAACTGAAAAAGGGTTATAGACATAAACGTAAAATGTAAAATTATAAAACTCTTATGTACACTAACAATGAACTATCAGAAAGAGAAATTAAGAAAATGATTCCATTTACAATTGCATCAAAAAAGGATAAAATATCTAGCAATAAATTTAACAAAAGAGATGAAAGACGTGTACACTAAAAACTATAAGACATTGATGAAAGAAACTGAAGAAGACACAAATAAGTGGAAAGATATTTCATACTCACAGAGGAAGAATGAATATTGTTAAAATATCCATATTACCCAAAGCAATCTACAAATTTAGTGCAATTCATATAAAAATTCCAATGGTGCATTTCACAAAATAGAACAAAGAATCCTAAAATTTGTGTGGAACCACAAAAGATCCCAAATACCATGGCAATCTTGAGGAAGAAGAACAAAGCTGGAGGCATCACACTCCCTGATCTCAAACTATAGTACAAAGCTATACTGATCAAAACAGTATGGTATTGACATAAAAAGAGACACATAGATCAGTGGAACAAAATAGAGAGCCCAGAAATAAACCCGCATGTATATATAGTCAAATAACTTATGACAAAGGAGACAGAAACATACAATGGAGAAAGGACAGACTCTTCAATAAATGGTGTTGGTAAAACTGAACAACCACATGCAAAAGAAGGAATCTGGACCACCATCTTATAACATACACAAATATTAACTCAAAATAAATTGAAGACTTTAATGTAAGACCAGAAACCATAGAATTCCTAGAAGATAACGTACGTGGTAAGCTCCTTGAATTTGGTTTTACTGACATTTTCTTGGATCTGATTCCAAAAACAATGGCAACAAAAGCAAAAATAAACAAATGGGGCTACATCAAACTTAAAAGCGTTTGCACAGTGAAGGAAACAATAACATAAAAAGGCAACCTACTGAATGGGAGAAGATATTTGCAAATCATATATCTGTTAATGTCCAAAATATATAAAGAACTTATACAACTCAAAAACAAACAAACAAAAAAAACAAAGTCTGATTAAAAAATGGACAGATATATGAATAGACAGTCTTCCAAAGAAGACAGAAAGATGGCCAACAGGCACATGAAAAGATGCTCAACAGCACTAATCATCTGGGAAACACAAATCAAAACCACACTGAGGTATCACTTCACACCTGTTAATATGGCTATAACCAAAAAGAAAAGGAATAACAAGTGTTGGTAAGGATGTGGAAAAAAGGGAACCCTTGTGCACCTTTTGTGGGAATGTAAATTGGCACAAACATGATGGAAGACAGTATGGAGGTTCCTCAAAAAGCTAAACATATAAGTACCATATGATCCAGCAATTCCACTTTTGGGGATTTATCCAAAGAAAACAAAAACACTAATTCGAAAAGATATAGGTACCCCATGTGTTCATTGCAACATTATTCAGAATAGCCAAAATATGGAAACAACCTAAATGCCCATTGATGGATGAATGGATAAAGAAGATGTGGTATATATATAGACCATGCAATACCACTCAGCCATAGAAAAGAATGAAATTTTGCCATTTGTGACAATATTGATGAAACTTGAGGGCATTGTGCTAAGTGAAAAAAGGTCAAACAAAGAAAGACAAGTACTGTATAATTTCACTGATATGTGGAATCTATAAAAAACAGAACAAATGAACAAACAAAACAAAAAGGAAAACAAACTCAGAGAAGAGATTGGTAGTTGCCAGAAGGGAGGGGGATGGAGGGTGGGATAAATGGGTGAAGGTGGTCAAGAGGTACAAAATTCTAGTCATAAAATCAATAAGTCATGGGGATTTAATGTACATCATGGTGACTATAGTCAATAATATTGTATTACACATTTTGTAACTTTGTTTGGTGACTTGACTTATGGTGATTATTTCACAGTGTATACAAATATCAAATCATTGTGTGGTACATCTGAAACTAATATAATGTTATATATTAATTATAACACCATAAATATTTTAAAAATAAAACCAGAAAACATAGGAGAAAATCTAGGTGACATTTAGTTGAAAATAAGTTTTTAGATATACCACCAAAAGCAAAATCCATGAGAGAAAAAATGATTAGTTGGACTTCAGTAAAATTTAAAACTTTTGCTCTATGAAAGATACTATTAAGAGAATGAAAAGACCAGCCCACAGACTGGGAGAACATTTTTTCAAAACACGTATCTGATACAGGACTTATATCTAAAATATGCAAAGAAAGCTTGAAACTCAACAATAAGAAAACAAACAACCCAACTAAAAAGTGGGTAGAAGATCTCAAGAGACACTTCACCAAAGAAGAAATGATAATGTAAAATAAGCATATGAAAGGATGATAAATATCATATGTCATTAGGGAACTGTAAATAAAACAACAGTGAAACACCACTGCACACTATTAGAATGGTTAAAATCCAAAGCATTGACAACATCAAATGCTGGTGAGGATATGGAGCAGCAGGAACTCTTATTCACTGCTGGTGTGAATGCAAAATGGTACAGCCAGTTTGGAAGATAATTTGGCAGTTTCTCGCAAGACTAAACATAGTCTTACCATATGATAAAGCAATCATGCTCAAAGTTGAAAACTTACATCCATGTAAAAGCTTTACATAAATCTTTATAACAGCTTTATTCATAATTGCCCCAAATAGGGAGTAACCAAGATATCCTTCAATAGGTGAATCGATAAACTGTGGTGGACACTATACAGTGATGAAAAGTAATGAGCCATGATTTCTTGATAGAAAAGCTGTGGAGAAGCCTTAAAAATGTATATTGCTAAGTGAAGAAAGCCAGTTTGAAAGGGCTACATATTCTATGATTCCAACAATATGACATTCTGAAAAAAAGGCGAAACTAGACAGTAAAAAAAAAAAAAATCAGTGGTCACTAGGGTTTAGGCAGGAGTTGGGGGAGGAATAAACAGGTGGAGCATTGGGGATTTTGAGGGCAGTGAAACTATTCTGTATGTTACTCTAGTTGTGGATGCATGACATTATGCATTTGGCAAAACCCAGGGAATGGACAACGCCAAGAATGAACCCTAAAGTAGCCTATAGACTGTAGTTAAAAATAATGGTCATTGTTTTTGTTTTATTTAATTAAAACAAACAGTCATGGCATTCTTCTAAAAAAAGATATGTCTTCAGATTGGTTATTTAGTACATGAATTTTACTGGATATAACATTACATTTAATTCTAAAAATTATACATTTAAGAACTGAAAATTTATAAAGAAGGAAAGCTGTATCTCAGGTGTTATGGTATAGTAAAAATACCAACAAATTTGAGTCAGAAACTGGAGTTTTGACCCTGTCCCTATATCTTATTAACCTTTTACATTATTGAGTCTATTAACTGTCTGAGCTTTGTTTTCCAGATGCACAAAAATGATACATAGTGACATAGAGAGGGTTTCCAGGAGGAAAGGGCCAGGAGGCTTCAGTAGAGGCCTCATAGAGAATATGTCCAGCCTAGGAACTTGCCTTGCAGGCTCATAAAAATGAAAATGTGGACAATGGCTCCTCTGAGAATGATATGGAAATGCACACAGCCCCTTTATCATTTAGAAAAGGAAACAAAAATCTAGAGTTAAGACCATTCAAAGTCCTTATGACAGTTCATTTTCTTATTGAAGAAGAAAACTAAATCATTCTCAGAAAGTTCCTTGGAGGATATGATCTTAATCAGACCAAAGAGAGTTCCACAAGTTGAAAGTGTAACAGTGTCAGGAAAAATGTCCTAAATCTTCCACTTCCTACTGAGCATGGCCTTTCTTTCCATGGGACCAGTTACTCAAGGCCCATTAGCTGAAGGAGCTCCCCATTACTGTGTGGCCGTGTCTGTGTTTGCTCCACAGTCATCCTTTCCCCACATTTCCATAGCTTTTCAAACCTCCTTTTGAGTAATACCTTATTTCTTTAGTATGGTGACCATATCTTCAGTCAGGAGGAGAACGTGCCTCTTATGGGGAGCTTTTGTGTATCCAGGCCCTTGTAGACTGTGCTGATAGAATTGTGTTTTAACTACATATTCCTCTATTTGACTACTTGGGTTCAAACCTTGGCTCCACTTCCCCAACACTTGCCTCTCCTATCTATTTGACCTTAGGCAATTTGCTTAACTTTCTAAGCCTTAGTTTCCTTGCCATTAAATGGTGATAGTAAGAATGACCACTTTGTGTTAGTTTTTATAAAAATTGAATGATATTATTCAAATAGAGCACATAGCTCAGTTTCTGATATCAATTAAACATTCCATAAATTTTTTAAATTAAAAGCAAGTATATTTCCAAGTTTGGGGATGCCTTTTCTTTTCTCTTCAAGAAATGGATTAAATATATTACTGTACTCCTTTTCAGGAAAAAGCGTTTTGGTCACCATTCCTTGTTTCTTTGGAATCTGCATCTAGACTCTCCCTTGAACTTCCTGTGGTTTAGGTGGGGTTCAGTTCCAGCTTCAGAGTGGAATATGTTGATTCATATGCAAATCTTCATCAATACACCACAGTGCCCTTGGCCACAGTGAATAAGTGTTTAACTCAGGCACCATACTACAATAATAAGATAGGCAAGATGACTCAATCAAGATGAAATTGGATATGGGAGGATGAAAATGAAACCAATGGAAAGTAAAAGTGAGTACTGACCAGCATCTGAACCTTTAGATCAAGCCATGCCTGAAAGTATTTAGTTGGGCTTTTCACTTAGATGAACCAACTTTTTTTTTTTTTTTTTCTCTTAAACTAGTTTGAGTTGGATTTTCTGCTGCTTGTAAACTAAAGCTTAACTGATACAGCATAGGGCACAAAGCTTTTTTTTTTTTTTTGTAATGTCTGTGTTTCTTTCTTTCTTTTTTAAAATTGAAGTATAGTTGATTTACAATGTTGTGTTAGTTTTTTGTGTACTGCAAAGTGATTTAGATATACCTATATACATATTCTTTTTCATATTCTTTTCCATTATCGTTTATCACAGGATCCTGAATATAGTTCCCTGTGCTCTACAGTAGGACCTTGTTGTTTATCTATTTTGTATACAGTAGTTTGTATCTGCTAATCCCAAACTCCTAATTTTTCCCTCCCCACTCCCTTTCCCCTTTGGTAACCATACGTTTATTTTCTATGGCTGTGAGTCCGTTGGCACAGACCTTTTTTTTTTTGCGGTACGCGGGCCTCTCACTGTTGTGGCCTCTCCCGTTGCGGAGCACGGGCTCCGGACGCGCAGGCTCAGCGGTCATGGCTCACGGGCGCAGCCGCTCCGTGGCATGTGGGATTTTCCCAGACCGGGGCACGAACTCGTGTCCCCTGCATCGGCAGGCGGACTCTCAACCACTGCGCCACCAGGGAAGCCCGGCACAGACCCTTTTTAAGACTCAAATGAGAGAGCACATAACACTTAGTTAATTGGTAAAAATGGAATGAAATATGTAACAATGTGACACTTTAGTTATGTATCTTTGTTCCATCATTATTTTAAAGTGTAGTCCTTTACAACCAGAATATTTTTAATTAAATGAAGAGGAAGACATGTTATGTTGCTGTTTCCCACAAAGCCACTGCTTAGTTATTGTTTCTCCTCCTTGAGAAGCCACTAGTGTAGTTAGTTCCAACTCAGCTATGAGAAAGCAGTCTCCTGAATGTGGGACGAGGTGAAGAGGCAGGGTCGCATGGCTGCAAAGTTCTTGTGGCTGAGAACGTTGCAGCTCTGCCTCCCAGTACCTTGGTCTACTTGTCGATTTCCCTTGAGATAACAGGTAGAAAGACCATATATAGTCTTGGGGAATGAAATCCATACTTGAGTAAAAGCTCCACTGACTGTTTAATGTTTTTTACATTAAAAAAAAAAAAAAAGCTCTAATTCCAATCCCTATAGGAAACAGACAGTATGTTTATATTTCAAAAAATAAGCCTCAACCAATACTTCTTTGGTATTATATGACTCACAAGAATTATTTTGTGGTTTTGACTAAATCTGTATGGAGATTTCAAATAATCACTAACAATACCTGTAAATACTTAACAAAAATATCACTCTAAAAAGATGTGGAAAAATATACGTGTACATGATATTTCTAGGTATACTTCTAGTCTCTATTTTTTTAAATTTTCTATTTTTAATACATATTTCCCAAAGCAAAATAATTTATATATTGTTTATCAAGTTTTGCCTCTTTCATATAAATTTCTCTCCCTTTTTATAATTATGTTTTTGTTAAAGACTTTATCCAAAATACATTTATTTTTGTTTCTCTAGATTTACTGAAATGTAATTGATATATAACATTCTAGCCTCTTTAAAATGAACTAATTTTTTTCTATTATTAAATATAATAACTTTTTAAAGTTTTAGAATACTTTTCAGTCTATGATATCTACTTTGTCTACAAAGAAGAAATGTTTAGAGAATCCATTATGAATCTGAGTAATAGAATTCCATGGCTCATTTTTACTTTGTAATACCAGTGCTCTGTTTACATTTTTTTTGGATCAGGATAATGGTTTTGACATAAACAGCCTTATAACCTTTCTTTAAAATATATATATGTATGTGAATATATAAAATCTCATCATTTCTACCAACAATTTTATGACTATATATTAACCCTAGTTAAACAAGCCATTTTGTCCAGTTTTATTTCTATTAAATATTTTTTCACTTAAAGAATATTGAAGTTTGAATTTAAAATGTACTGTGATAAATTAGCCTTTCAAATAAAAATAGTCTCAAGGAGGGGGTCAGATTAGGAGTCAGTAAACAAGTAGTTAATACTAAAAATTTTCCCAGAGGCTACTTAGGGGGAATAAATACGTAGGGCTGAAAGAAGAATATTTGAAGGAGAGACGTCTCTCTCTCACTTCTTTCTTTTCTAGTTCCTTTTCATCTCTCCTTCCTCCTTGCCACCAAAATCATCATGCTGCACCTGGTCTTTAGTAAGCATGATACAGTAGTGCCTCATGCTTCAGCCTTAAGTATCTTTTTTTTTTTGTTTTGAAATCTAGTTTTCCCTGTTTCCATCCTTAAGAACCTTTCAAGAAAACACATGTGATAGCATCTCCAATTAATTACTTCACAAAATTGTGTTAATGGCTTAGGATTTTGTTTGTTTGCTTTTCTTTAAAAATATTCTACTGGGAGTATTTCTTTTATTTCTTTTTTATTTTTTTTATACAGCAGGTTCTTATTAGTTATCTATTTTATACATATTAGTGTATATATTCCAATCCCAATCTTCCAATTCATCCCACCACCACCCCACCCTCACTTTCCCCCCTTGGTGTCCATAATTTGTTCTCTACATCTGTGTCTCTATTTCTGCCCTGCAAACCAATTCATCTATACCATTTTTCCAGATTTCACATATATGCGTTAATATACAATATTTATTTTTCTCTTTCTGACTTACTTCACTCTGTATGACAGTCTCTAAGTCCATCCACGTCTCTACAAATGACCCAGTTTCGTTCCTTTCTATGGCTGAGTATTATTCCATTGTATATATATAACACATCTTCTTTATCCATTCGTCTGTCAATGGGCATCTAGGTTGCTTCCATGACCTGGCTATTGTAAAAAGTGCTACAGTGAACGTTAGGGTGCATGAATCTTTTTGAATTATGGTTTTCTCTGGGTATATGCCCAGTAGTGGGATTGCTGGGCCATATGGTAATTCTATTTTTAGTTTATTAAGGAACCTCCATACTATTCTCCATAATGAGAGAAAATGTTTTCCATTTATGTGTGTTTAAAGGTTAAATCCTATGACCAAAGTAAAAATAAGCATATAAAATGGAGTGTGAATTAAGTAGTGCTGCTAAACCTCCTCCTCATTTTTCCAATAGTAGTGATTCATAGCTTGCTTGGGAGTCAAGACATTTGATCATTATCAGATTATTTATTTAATTATTTTTTGATTAAATTGTTTTTTGCCTCATTCAAGTCCAAGCTCATTTAAATGAGATCAAGATCTTAGCTGGTCCCTGGATATGTTATACAGTTTTCTCCCTCAGATACCTTCTCTCTCTTAGGTGCTTGCCCTTGGAGAAATTTTTGCACATTCCCCAAATGAATGGGAGGAGGGACTTACTAAAAACGTTAGTGGATGAATCAGTAGTTGAATTATCTTCAAATATTTAATAGACCTCCAAGGTATTATCATTCGCTGTGGATCTGTTTGAGTGCTATTATCAATTTTTGGCAGTTAATTTTCTTCATCAAAGAAACTGAATCTTTGCTGGGTTATGCAAAATATACTTAAACTTTCATTGCTGACATTTCCACTGGTGGAAAAATCAAGGTAATTATTAGGATTATCCTTGGGTATGGTGAAATTGAATCAAAGTTTGTAAAGTAACTGGGATTTTCTTCAAAAGTTCAAAATTTTTAGAAGCACTTCTCATATAAAATGTTCATTGAGGCCAATCACAGTTAGTTAATCCATAATATCATATATATATATAATCTATGTATATTATATATAAATATATAAAATATATTTATATTATATATAAATAAAATGTATATTATATATATAAAATGAAAATATATTTTATATATATTATACATATTTTATGTATATATATAAAATTGAGCAAAGAAGCTCAAAATATTTGAGCTTAGGCACTTATAGAATTATCAATAATAAAAACTTCTTAAGTCAATATATTTTAGTCATGACATATATTTAATATGCACAGTACACATTAGGGTACGCATATGTCCCTTTCTGACAGGGTGTTATATGGGGTGGGTGAAATACATTGTAGTAGTTATGATTCTTATGGTTAAAATGATAAGAACCAAACTCAAGCTAATTTAAGAGCAGCAAGTGCAATTCAATGGCTGATACAATCCAGGAGAATATTGAGCAACAAGCCCAAGAAGAAATGCAGGCATGTTGCTTGGTGCAAGGTTCACCTGGAATCAGAAAATCAGATGCCATTCTTGTGTCTTCCTAGCCTTTTATCTCTGGTCCTCTCTTTCACTAAAAAACATCTTTGTCCAAAGGGTAATGCTGGAAAAGAAACCACTCTAGCTAATTTCAACAGAAAGGTATTTACTACATTTATTAAATAGCTTATGGATTAATGTGGAGGCTGTAAAAAGAGAACCTAGTCTGAACTTCCAGGAGCAACTTCCAAAGGCACACTGCAGAATTGCACCACCAAGAGAACTACTGCCTCTGTCCTGACTGGGAAGTTTCCAACAAAACTGGAAGTCACCACTACAGATGCTGGCCACAGAACCTTCTGTTTCTTCCCCAATCTGCATTAGTAAAACCCATTCTTCATTGCATGGTTCTTTCCCCAAAATTCAATTTTGAACTTGTGTCTCATCCAAATACACTTGATTAGCAGAGTCCAAAGCCCACCTAGAACCCTAACTGAAAGAAAGCCTGGAAGAGGTAGTTTTAGCCCTTCAGCTTTAGCAGAATGAGAAGGCACTCCAGAAAGAGGGTAAAATGCCTAAAGGGTATTGGATAATCCAAAATCACATTACAGATGACATGATACTATACATAGAGAATCATAAAGATGCTACCAGAAAACTACTAGAGCTAATCAATGAATTTGGTAAAGTAGCAAGATACAAAATTAATGCACAGAAATCTCTTGCATTCCTATACACTAATGATGAAGAATCTGGAAGATAAATTAAGGAAACACTCCCATTTACCATTGTAACAAAAAGAATAAAATACCTAGGAATAAACCCACCTGAGGAGACAAAAGACCTGGATGCAGAAAACTATAAGACACTGATGAAAGAAATTAAAGATGATACAAACAGATGGAGAGATATACCATGTTCTTGGATTGGAAGAATCAACATTGTGAAAATGACTCTACTACCCAAAGCAATCTACAGATTCAATGCAATCTCTATCAAACTACTAATGGCATTTTTCACAGAACTAGAACAAAAAATTCACAATTAGTATGGAAACACAAAAGACCCCGAATAGCCAAAGCAATCTTGAGAAAGAAAAACGGAGTGGAGGAATCAGGCTCCTGGACTTCAGACTATACTATAAAGCTACAGTTATCAAGACAGTATGGTACTGGCACAAAAACAGAAATATAGATCAATGGAACAGGATAGAAAGCCGAGAGATAAACCCACGCACATATGGTCACCTTATCTTTGATAAAGGAGGCAAGAATCTACAACGGAGAAAAGACAGCCTCTTCAATAAGTGGTGCTGGGAAAACTGGACAGGTACATGTAAAATAATGAAATTAGAACAGTCCCTGACACCATACACAAAACTAAACTCAAAATGGATTAAAACCTAAATGTAAGGCCAGATACTATAAAACTCTTAGATGAAAACATAGGCAGAACATTCCATGACATAAATCACAGCAAGATCCTTTTTGACTCACCTCCTAGAGAAATGGAAATAAAAACAAGAATAAACAAATGGGACCTAATGAAACTTAAAAGCTTTTGCACAGCAAAGGAAACCATAAACAACACCAAAAGACAACCCTCAAAATGGGAGAAAATATTTGCAAATGAAGCAACTGACAAAGGATTAATCTCCAAAATTTACAAGCAGCTCATGCAGCTCAATATCAAGAAAACAAACAACCCAATCCAAAAATGGGCAGAAGATACAAATAGACATTTCTCCAAAGAAAATATACAGATTGCCAACAAACACATGAAAGGATGCTCAACATCACTAATCATTAGAGAAATGCAAATCAAAACTACAATGAGGTATCCCATCACACCAGTCAGAATGGCCATCATCAAAAAATCTACAAACAATAAATGCTGGAGAGGGCGTGGAGAAAAGGGAACCCTCTTGCTCTGTTGGTGGGAATGTAAATTGATACAGCCACTATGTAGAACAGTATGGAGGTTCCTTAAAAAACTACAAATAGAACTACCATATGACCCAGCAATCCCACTACTGGGCCTATGCCCTGAGAAAACCATAATTCAAAAAGAGTCATGTACCACAATGTTCATTGCAGCTCTATTTACAGTAGCTGGGACATGGAAGCAACCTAAGTGTCCATCAACAGATGAATGGATAAAGAAGATGTGACACTTATACACAATGGAATATTACTCAGCCATAGAAAGAAATGAAATCGAGTTATTTGTAGTGAGGTGGATGGACCTAGAGTCTGTCATACCAGAGTGAAGTAAGTCAGAAAGAGAAAAACAAATACTGTATGCTAACACATAAATATAGAAGAATAAAAAAAGGTTCTGAAGAACCTAGGGTCAGGACAGTAATAAAGATGTAGATATAGAGAATGGACTTGAGGACACGGGAAGGGGGAAGGGTAAACTGGGACAAAGTGAGAGAGTGGCATGGACATATATACACTACCAAACATAAAATAGATAGCTAGTGGGAAGAAGCCGCATAGCACAGGGAGATCAGCTCAGTGCTTTGTGACCACCTAGAGGGGTGGGATAGGGAGGGTGGGAGGGAGACGCAAGAGGGAGGAGATATGGGGATATATGTGTATGCATAGCTGATTCACTTTGTTATACAGCAGAAACTAACACACCATTGTAAAGCAATTATACTCCGATAAAGATGTTAAAAAAAAAAACCCAAAAAACAAAATCGCGTTACAGTCAGGAAATACGCCTGGGATGCCTTGTGTTTACAGCTTAGAGGTTAAACTATTGGAAAGAGATTGACTCAATGCTCTTGGAAGTTTTAAAATTCCCAGGGAGGGGCTTAAGGATTCATCTCTTCTTCTGTTGACATGAGCTTTAGACCCATCAACTGTGGTCAGAAAGGGTCACCTTGTATAAAATGCTCATTCCTATGGTGATGACCCTGAGAAGGGCCATGGTTTGCTGGAAAAGAAGTGCTAGGTCCACTGAAAAAGACATCATTTAAAGGACTCTCTTTCAACCAAGGTGGAAGGGCACTTATCAGGTAGTCTTAGCTAGCTCATGCACAATGCAACTGAAGGGAATTAACTCTTGACCTCATAATTCCCACTTAAAAAGTGCCTCTGTCTGGGACTGGTCTATAGAAAGGAATGCCAACCTCAACCTCACCTTAAAACAACCAAGCCAGGATGAGAAGATGACAACAGTGGTAGACAGCTGACCCAAGAATCCAGGCCAGGTTTCAAAACTGGAACCATAATGTGGGCATGTGCAGTAAGCCCTTCTCACTTCCTGCATCAGGGCCCACTTCTCAGCACAGGATGACTCACCACTTATATCAACTACAAATTGACGCTTGCCATTGGCCCTTGCGATCTAAGTCTACAAGGATTAAATCAGTTGTCACTGCAGCTGCTGACCTTCAACACCCCCTGAAAGGAATTCATGGTGGAGATCAGGAATGAGGCACTCTGTGTTCTGGGTAAACTGGTAGAACAGGTCTTCAGATTGTTAGATATTTTGAAGAGCTGATTTTATGTGCCCAATTCTTGCATCGCCTCATATCTAGAGAAGTGCTAAATTCCTTCATGGTGATGTCTGCTCCTCGCAACTAGCAGTAACCTTCACAAGACCTTCTGCAAAAAATATGTACGATTGCATGTACTCCCCCTTCACCAAAATCACATATATACTGACCTTACCCCCTACCTCTTTGGAGGAGTTTCTCAGAGCTCTCTGAAATGCTGTCTCCCAGTCTATAGTCCTCATTTTGCCCCAAATAAAACTTAACTTGCAACTTTAAAAAAAAAAAAAAAGTGCTGGGTCAACAATCACGTAGGTTTTCATTGTGTGTTTATGTGTGTATATGTACATATGTATGAATTTATCATTTATATCTGATATGTACATGAATATTTAGATAATCAGGTATCTAAATCCAGATATACTGCAATAATAAATGCTAAGTAACTGATAGTGTCATTATAGAAATTTGGAGTTCAGCGTTGGTATAAAAATTATACAAGTATGTTATCTGCTGCTGATCCTTCAGGCTGCATGGTTCTCAGGCAAGGGTCAGAATATAAGCAAAATGTGATTTGGGGATCATAACTGACTTTTTCTAGAGGTGGAGAAGAGTGGGAGGAATGTTAGAAAGAAAAACCTGTAGCCGGATTTTACTAGCTCTTGAACTACTAGAAAACTCGATGTTCTCTAGAAAACTCAATGTTCTCTTCTAAGTAATGTATTATTCATGAAGGCTTTAAACTCTGTTTTTGAAGATTAATCTGTGTTGTGGTATGAAAGACAAGTATGGAAGAGAACAGATGTAGAAACACTAGAAAAGAGAATAATGCAAATTTTCTAGGGATGAACTGATGCAGCTGAATCAGGATGCTGGTAAGAAGAATGAAAATGATGAGAAAAATACACTATGTTTTTTTATCAAGCACAGTTCTAAAAGTATAGCATTTCTTATTTATTTTACATTTTTTGGAAAATATGTAAAACTACTTAAGATGAACAAACATTAAAACCGAACGTATTTTTAATACAATAACACTCTATATTGCTCCATATACTTAATAAAATTATATATTTAAGTTTGGAAAGCCGTGGAGAATTAGGCCTAATTTTCCAAAGCAAAATTATGCAAGTTATATTATTGAACAAGAGGGAAAATAGCTTCCAGTTAGAGAAGGGGGAAAGCAGAGTCCCTAGAAATTGGTTAGGTAATCAGTATTCCAGTTTCTATTTCCAAGGAAAGCAGGCTTAGAAGATGCATGAAATGTCATAATTTGTGACTTAAAGTATTTTGCCTGGCATGAGAAGGAAGATTTGAAATGCTCATGTTTCCTAAGGAGAAAAAGGCTAAACTAATTAGATAAGGGAAACATGGAAGTAAATAGCAATGTTCCAAAAATTTTGGCAGCTACTCCCATGCCTTGCTTTCCATTTCTGCATGAAGTGGACCTGTTTCAAGATGATTTAACCCTCACATAACTTCTGAACATATTTTACCCTTGCTAGTCACCATTCAGTTGTTGTATGTGTTTTAGGGGGAGCCTAGTAGGCATGAACCAGAGATGGCAGGCAGAGAGATGGTTCTCTTTTCTTGCTTGGCTACCTTACCTGATTATAGGAATTAAAATTCAAGATGATTTTTAATTGTAATTTTCATTGTGTTTTACCACTTTTGCTTTTTAAACTAGTATATCAGTCTAAATTAAGAGGATTTGTAACAGCTGTGTTTCTCTGCTTTCTTAGAAGGATACACATGAACAATCAACACACTAATGAAATGGAACACTTGAGTTGTGGATTTTTCAGATCAAATTTCACTGGGATTTGTTTTTCTCTTTCTGACTTACTTCACTCTGTATGACAGACTCTTGGTCCATCCACCTCACTACAAATAACTGAATTTCATATGGAATCTAAAACAAAATGGTACTGATGAACCTAGTGGCAGGGCAGAAATAAAGGTGTAGACGTAGAGAAGGGACTTGAGGACAAGGGGCGGTGGCGGGGGGAAGCTGGGGTGAAGTGAGAGTAGCATCAACATATATACACTACAGAATGTAAAATAGTTAGCTACTGGGAAGGAGCAGCATAGCACAGGGAGATCAGCTCGGTGCTTTGCTACGACCTAGAGGGGTGGGATAGGGACGGTTGGAGGGAGGCTCAAGAGGGAGGGGATATGGGGATATATGTATGTATATGGCTGATTCACTTTGCTGTAAAACAGAAACTAACAAAGCATTGTGAAGCAATTATATTCCAATAAAGATGTATAACTAAATAAATAAATAAACCAATTAAAAAAATAATTTCACTGGGAGCAAAGGCCAGAAGAAAAGTTTCCTATCTAAGCGTGTCTATGAAGCAGACATGGTGGTATATTATGTAGCAATCTTTCTAAATTCCCATGGCCCAAGACTTTGGCTTGTTTACAAAGAATTGCTCTTCAAGTTAATTCTATAGCTATGTATCTTTGTCATTCACTTAACCTTTGTTGAAAGTTATGTCTCATCCAAGTTTATTTCCAGTTTGTAATTATAAGATCTTAACACTTTTGCTGTGGTCTTTAAAAGAGTACCTGGAAAAGTTACGTGCCTCTCTTTTCCATATTACCCCCATAAAAAAGATGTCTGAAAGCTTTTCAATAAAGAAATGATTCACTTTTATGTGAAATGTTAGAGTCTATAAAACAGTAGTCGCTTATGCTTATGATATTCTACTTTAATACATTCATTGATGACAAATTGCCCTTTATTTATGCTGAATGACGTTCTTTTGTTCCCCCCAAAATAAATTTAGAAGTATGATCATGACCTCCAATATTAAATGTAATTCAATAGCAGAAAGGATAATTCTAATTCTTTTCTTTATTTAGCTTGGTTCAGAATATAAATTGGATGAGGCTTAAAGCCTCTATTTCAGTTGGCCTTGCTTATTCTCAGTGCAACCTTGAAATAAATTTATTGTTTTTCATTTATATTTAAGGTCAGATGAAAGATAAGTTATGATCTATAGCACTGGCTGTAACAACCAATAAAATATTTCACTGCAGTCTGGGGAATAAATACCTAGTAACTAATCAGAAACAGGGTGGAACACAGTCTCTTTCAGAGGTTACCATTTTACACTAACATATATGTCCTACATAAGAGAATTAACTTGTATTCTTATCTGTACAGCTAAAGTTTATATGATAGAAGATAATAGAGTGATATAACAGTTTAGGAATTCTATTAGTTGGTCTACCTAATATGTTGGAGAATTGCAGCAGCACTTGAATGAATAATATTCATTAAATGAATATTTATGTTAAAAGTAAAAATACTTTTTACTAATTTAAGGGCCAGTACACTTCTTTTCATCTATACCATGGATATAAAAATTTTTAGACCCCAATTGTCTAAAATGAGTGAGGCAAAATCAATGGCTAAATACCTCCCAACCAACACTATCTTAATATTACTATGTAGCACATCAATCATTTAATAAATAAAATCCAATTAATTTTTTCTTCAGAAAATTTCCAACCTTTAAAGTTATAGGTTTTACATATAATTTACTTACAAGACATTCACCAATTTTACTTGTACAATTTGATGCATTTTTAACAAATATATACAATGACATAACTCCTGTCACAGTCGTGATACCGTATATTTTTAATGCTCCCAAAACTTCCCTTACGTTCTTTTGTAACAGTTACTCCTCTCATGCCCTACCCTGGCAACTACTTACCTACTTTCTAGCCCTCCAGTGTTAGTTTTGCATTTCTTAGAATGTCAAATATAAACAGAATCACACATATGTAGTCTTTTGTTCCTGGCTTCTTTAGGTTAACATAATCCTTTTGAAGTTTATCCATGTTATTGTGTGTTTTACTAGTTTGTTACTTTTTGTTTTCCTGAGTGTTATTCCAATTGAATATTCCATTCCAAAATGACATATTTTCATTTCAATGTTGAATAGAAGTGGTGATTATGAACATTCTTGCCTTGTTCCTGGTCTTAGTATGAGGCTAACTGTAGGCTTTTAGATGTCCTTTATTAGGTTGAGGAAATTCCTTTCTATTTCTAGTGTACTGAGGGTTTTCATCATGAATGGATATTAAATTTTGACAAATATATTTTTCATATCTATTGAGAGGATCGTAAAAGATTTTCTTCTTTGTACTGTTGATGTGGTTAATTACTTTTATTCCCAGATTTAATCCTAGTTGCTTATGATTTCTTATTCTTTTCAGATATTGCTGGATTCAATTTGCTAAAATATTGTTATGGATTTTTATGTCTCTGCTTATGAGGTATATTTGTAACTTTCTTTTCTTTTAATGACTTTGGTTTTGTAGTCTGAGTAATGTTCGCCCCCAAGTTTTAAATTGGAGCAAAACAACTGTTCTCAGAACTTGCTAGGTTCTCTTTTTATTTCCATATTGAGCATAGGTAGAGTAGAAAGAAGTGAACTCCTCTTCTAGATTTTGTAAGAATTTGTGAAAAATTGCTATTATTTTTAGTCCTGTGGGAAGGTTTTTAACTATAAACTCAATTTCTTGAGTGACCTTTTGTAGTTTGTGCTTGCAAAGAATTTGTCCATTTTATCTAAAGTTGTCATATCCATTGGTTTAAAGCTGTTCATATATCTCCTGTTGGCATGTGTCACTTGTCCCTCTGTTCCTCTTTTATTCCTAATACTGGTAATTTGTGCTTTCTCACTCTTTTCCTTATCAGTTAGACTATTCATTTGTCCATTTTGTTTCAGTAAAGCAGCTTTTGGTTTTATTGATTTTCTCAGTTGTGTTTACTATTTTCGATTTCACTGATTTTCTAATTTTCTAATTTTCTAATTTTCTAATTTTCTAATTTTCCTTTTGATTACTTCTTTGACCCATGAGTTATTTAGAAAGTGTTGTTTAACTTACAACTATTTTGGAGATTTTCAAAGTATCTTTTTATTACTGAATTCTAATTTAAATCCATTGTAGTCATAGAACATATTTTCTATGATTTCAATCTTCTTAAATGTATTAAGACTTATCGCTGAGAACATGATCTATCTTGGTGAATATTCTGTGTACACTTGAAAAGAATGTGTATTTTGCTGTTTTTGAGTGGAGTGTTTTATAAATGTCATTGGGATAGGATGGTTGATAGTATTAAGTCTTTCATATACTTGCTGATACCTATCTACTTTTCCATCAACTACTAAGAAAAGAATGTTGAAATTTGCAACTGTAATTCCCAGGCAAGTCAAGGGAGGTTTCACATTGGATATGACAGATGAGAGAACTGGGTCCTTCAAGATGTGAATAAGAATTCAACAGGGTGTTAACTGCAGAAAGGAAATCTTATAGTAAAATCCTAGTATAAAATGTATGTATATTAACAGTTAGCTAAACAAGATTATGAAATTTTACTCATTTTCCAATTGCAACTATCTTTTAAAAAATACTTTTGTTCATAGATAAGAATAAGACAAGATTAGAGAAAATGGGATTTGGGGCATTTATGCAAATTTTTTTACTTTATTATTTTGTTAATGCTGCTTTAGTGCACCTTGTGTAATACAAGAAAAAATTTTTAAATTAGGTTCAATATATTGAGGTAATGATAAGTGTCTTGATGTGATCAGAATTTAATTACATAAACAAAAAGACCTTTCTGTGAAATGAAAAGTAGGTTTGAAGAAGGAGAAACTGGCATATTTCAAAGCTTAAAATTATGGCCAGTTCATGAAGAACCTTGTAGTCATGCTAAAAGAGCTTGCCACTTTACCCTGATAGCAAAAGGAATCACTAAAGGATTTCAGGGAGTGAATGACTGATGGAATAACACAGGATTGGTAAGACCACCTTGGTAGGAAAGTAGAGCGTCAAGGCAGAGAGAAACAATTAAGCATTTAGAAATTCCTGTAATTTTACTGAAAGTCAGTGAAAGCCTATATGGGAGGGGATTATCTGAACTCAGGGAAGCATTTCTGAGGAAATTTCATCTGGGGATCATTTGTAGATGAATATTTAGAGAGGAGAGTTCCAATAAATTTAGGCTTGATGAAAAACTGCACTCGAAATTAACCTAAAAAACACAAGAGAATCCATATTAAGGAATAAGTAGGTGCTCTGTTAGATTTTAAATATATGAAGTTTGAGTTGACTATGGAACTCCTAGGTAGAATTCACTGGAAATAGAAAACAGTGGAAACACTGGAAAACAGCTGGAAATAGGGTTTAAAGTCTTAGCATTGGATCCTAGAAATAGGTGACATTTTTCAAAGAGGGAGAAAAAGGAGAGTAATCTGGACATTAGGATTTGGTAACAAATGAGAAGGAATAGTTTAGGCAAAAGACACAAATCTGTACCAAACTTGGCCACATCATTGTGTTTATTTTGTGAGCAGATTAACTGACTTTACTCAATAAGAAGCAGAATTTTACCTAATTCATCTCATGTTCTTTCTGAGCAAGATGAAATAAAATGAAAAATCCTAGGCTTATATTTCTGGAATCATTTCCTGTTTGAAATGGTTTGGCTCATGTTTGGGGCCAAATCTCAAAGAAGTTTTTTACATTTCTAATTACAGGGCATGATATAATACAATTTTCTCTAAATTAAATCTATTAAGCTTGATATTACAAGCACTCTTCCTGTGCCCTCTCCCCCTCAAAAAGACAATTTTACAAGAAAAGCAGGTATGAACCTGAGGGTTTTGCTTCTTTGGACAGTTGAATGATCTAATTGGATAAGCATCATTAAGCTTAAGAACTTATAATTATTGTGCTCTTTCTTCTGAGTGACTTTCTTCTTTCAAAGCTTATTAGGGAACCCAAGCCCATTCTCATATCCCCCTGATCTCCATTACCACATCAGCTCAGATAAACTATTGTCGAGAATGCTAAAGTCAAGAGCACATTGATCTTTCATAGTAGAAGCAATTTCCTGTTTTCAAAAACTTGTAATGAGGTTTAAAAAATACAAACAAATCTAATATATCCACAGTAGAGATTGCAGAATTGGATAAATGCAGACAAACTGATGTTTAAGCTGTTGTAACCTTCTCTAACATTCTATTGTTAATTTGCCAGCAGGATTCTCTGCTCACGGAGTAGAGAGGATCTGGGATAAATACATAGGTTTTCTAAAATATATGGGCTAGGGCTGAAATGCATACAGAATTTACAGTCATTTGTAAAGGGAGAACCCTGTCTTTTAAATATTTTAGTGATTAGTTTTTATTTCAAAGTACGAGAAAATGAAATTGGTTATTTCAGTGGGACTAATTTTCTAATATTACAAGTTGTGCTATGAGAATTGTTGTGACCAATTTTTTCTCCCACATAGAAAGACATATGTTGTTATTTAATTATTGAAAACCTTCTGGTATATTAAAACCTTAAGAAAATCTTAGGTTTTTTTAACTTTGAAGATTTTCTTCAAGAAATTCACCAATCTTACCACTCTCTACCAGTAAAAATATAGCTGTAATCACATTGGAGAAGTTGAAACACACCATCCCTACTCCAAGTTTATCACATGCTTTTCAATTAAGTGTGCAAGAAAATGAGGAAGCATGTTTCTGCTTTGCAGTATCTAGCTACCCCTTGTCACCGCCCCCATACCAGCTGTTTCATTTTATTTCCCGTGGGGTCATCACACTTGCTGAGGCCTTTGCCACTTAACCATTGGGCTAATGAATTTGTTTCCTTGAGGAGCCCTCTTTCCCTTCCAAACTATTTACTTCACTTGACATATCTGCCAGATTAATATTCCCAAAAAGGCTGCCTTTGATCATTTTATCAGGACAAGGGGGTCTGCCTTTCATGACCTTTGTATCTAGAATCTAGGAGAGATAAATAAGCATTCTAAGTAAGAGATAAGAGACTAAATTGACCCAAGACTGAAACAGTGAAGAGATGATTATTGATAGTCAAAGGGGAAATGTGTTTCCTTGGTGATCTTTTATTTTTCATTCAAACTTATGGAACTCCTCCTCCAAAAAGGAAAACTAAATTCCACTTTATTTAACATGGTGTTTCAGAGAGGATTCATTACTTAGCAATGATAGTTGAACCTATTTCTTATCTATTCTGCTGCTCTAATCCCCTTCTCTATTCACTAACACATCCTTTCATTTAACTATCCACTGACTCTGGGAGTTCTGCAAAGAGATCACTTACTTCCACTATTTTGTGCCTTTGTTTGTGGAGTGTGGTGTTGTCACAAGCATTCTGCTTCACAATAGGCTGTGCATCTCATAGAGTGACTCTCAAATATTTCCATGTGTGCTTGCCTGATATCAGATGGAAATTGTAGATATGTCTTTGTGTGCCTTATTCATCGTATCAGTTTGTACAAACCTACAAACTACAGCAAGCTGTTCTAAGCAGAAAACTAATAAAGATCTAGTAGAACCTCTGACCATACTTCTTTAATTCAATAAACATTTACTGAAGATTTATCACGTTTTACGATCTACAGTAAATGTAAAATGCTAACAGTTAGTGAGTTCTTCTCTAAGGCACAGTACTCAGGACTTAACATACAGCACAATATTTTCATGAACCCTTAAAAAGTTTTCAAAAGGAAGTATCATTATCCTCATTGACAAGATGGGGAAACTAAGGTACACAGAGTCTAAACATTTCACCAGTGCTGTCCAGCTAGGAACTGGAGGGCACCACTAAACGCAAAACAGTACTGCTCTTCTCTTACACTATCTCCCATTTTATTCCTGAGTCTGAAGTAGCAAGAGCTGGCTGAACTATCCACAAGCCCTGTGGGACTCTATGACTTGCCCAAGATCACTAGAGTTTAAGGGACGGCTGGAACTGGGTAAAAGATCTTTTGAGATCTGTGTTCTGTTCATGACCTCTCTTTGTCATAATGAGGTCCTTCTTCAGTTAGAGATTTTGACTTTGCAATGGTAAGTTTCAGGCAAAACAAACACAAAGAAACCTGTGCAATGTTGCATGTTTCTAAAAATCATTTTGTTCTGCTTTTATGTTTTCACCCACGTAACTGCAAAAAGCACCCTTTTAAGAGCATAGAGTTCCCCACTACAGGTCAAGAAAAACCAGCACCCCAATAACTGTATAATGGAACATTACAAAAATCTATGTCCACAACTCCATTTGTCCAAAGCAAGTAGCTTTGTTTGAGCTTTATTATATGTTTTTAAGCTAAATGAAACACGGAAAGCAATGATTTAGGGAGCAGCATGGGTTTGCCAGCGCTAGTTCAAATTGGACCTGCCAGTTCACCCCTATTTCTCACCTTTGAGTCCAACAAATAAATTATAAATGTTGGCACAATATTTATATTATTTATTTTATAACCCACAATTTACAACCCTGGCTGTCCTTGAGAGGCTTCGTGTGTTTGTTACAGTCTCCTCCAGGGAGGTTTCATCGAATGGCAACTCGTCATCTGCACTCAGGGAAAATTCAGGCTCATTCTACTATATTCCATTTCCCAAGAAACATTAGTATTCCTCATTGATTGTGTACAGAGGATTAATTGTGCTGTCACTTGGTGTATTTACGTCCTTGGTGGTTGTATTGGCTCGCTGACTTTAAAATGGCCAGGATACATCCTGCAGCTGGACATATTTGTTTTGTAAGCTGTCTCATTGCTGCATGCTGCTACCCAACAGGCGCTGTGTCTGTATTTCAAAACAACCAATGGAACAGGAAAAGTCTTCATCAGCTGGTTATTTTTAACTCTTCAAGAGAAATTGGGTTGGTGTGTTTTTCACTAAATTAACCGCTAGTAGTGCACAGTGATTAAAAGCAAATCTAGGCTTAATTCCAAACTTCACCAGTTATTGGCACTGTGAGTTGGAGTGGGGGGAGAATTACTTACACATTCTGTGCCTGAATGTCTTCAACTTTAGAAACATGGGTAGTAATAATGGGTAATAATAATATGCATCACAGATTGCAGAGAGAAGTAAATGAGGTAAAGCAAATCACCTAACAGGATATCCAGTAACTGACACTCAAAAATGTAGCCATCATTTTTATGCCATTATTATTGCATAGAGCTGCTGTTAAGGGAATCCATAAATATATAGTTACTACGGCAGTGATTGCAAGCTTTTGTTTTTCTTTTTTAATGATATATCTAGGAGCTCTTAATCTCACTTATCTATTTATACAGTGTATCTACTTTTCATCAAATAGCAGAAATAAATGAGCATCATTCAAAATGTTCCTTCTTGGACATTGTTTTCCCTTCCTAGTACCCAATGTAAAGACTATGCTTAAATAATTGTGTTTACAACTGTCTAAAAGTAGGCCAGTGATTAACCTTGAAATGTGATTGTTTCTTTTCATTCATATCATTTAAGTGAATTTCTTTGGATGTAACCAATATCATCAAATAAATTTATCTCTCTCTCCTTCCAATGTGAAACAAACACTGGGATTTCTGAACAGCATAATAATGTAATATATCTTACCAGCTGGACCTTTAGCACCATAAGCAACGTAATACATGCCATTTCCTCACTTGCCTATGGTCCAGCAACAATCTTGTTTCCCTTCTTTGATCCTTGCCCTGCAGAAACTAGGGTGCTCTTTTGAAAACTATAAATAAAACCCCATTACAATCCTACTCAACACTCAGTGCTCATCAATAGCTTACTCTCACCCTTCGGAGAAAAACCCAGATTCCTTACCACAGCTACTTCCCTAAGTGGATCCTTTCCTTCCCCTCTGATCCAGTCTCCTGATTTTTTTCCTAGAATACCAGATTCTAGTCACCTTGATCTTCTTGCTTTTCAAACACACCAAGTTCATTCCTGACCTAGGATCTTTGTATTTGTTCCATCTCCCAGAAGGCTTTTACTCAGATCTTCAGATACCTTTCAAAGTCATGACTTCTGGGTTTCTGCCAAAACATCATCTCCATTGAAATACCTTCCTTGACCACCTCTCTTAGAATAGCCCCTCCTCTTTTATCACTCCTGTCCTCCTATCCTGTTTCTCTTCAAGGTACTTATTGCTATTTGAAATTTTAATAATTTATGTATTTATTTATCTATTATCTGTCTCTACCACTAGAATGTAAACTGTTGGAAGGCACATTTTTTTTACCATTTTTTCAGTGGCTATGTTCCTACAGCCCAGACCTTAGAAACGTGACTGGCTCAGAGAAAGTAAGTAGTCAAGAATATGGATGTCCAAAAAATAATAATAATAATAAATTAATTAATTTTAAAAAATGTGGATGAACTAAAAGAAGAGCCTATCATGTATTAACTCAGAAATGAATAATCCCCAAATTTTATTATTTCAAACATAGAAGACAATATGTTTTGCCTTAGAGTTATCTTGCTCTGTTTTTCATGAGAATGCCATCTACTCCATATATCGTAATTTGCCTATTTAATCGTGCAAATACCATTTAATGAATAAGTGTATTATCATAAAAATATATTTTATTATGAAATCTTTTTAAAAGCTGCTATATGGTAATTAAGAACCATTAATCATTTAAACCATTTCAGAATTTCCAAGGTAATATTATTCACCTATATAATACCAAAAATCTGACCTACTGTTTCAGTAAAAGTCAATGAGATTTCTCTCATTGAAATAGTATTTTTTACTCTACTTAAATATGCTGTTGAGTATATTATGAGTATATAAATACATAATGTTGAGTATATAAACATGAGTCTTAAATATGCTGTTGTGAGAATGTGAACTATTGTGACTATGATATCTTATTAGTGTAGCTGAATTTTAATTAAAACTTGGAGTTATGTGGGGTAAAATTATAATTTGTATCTGGTTCAACACAGTCAGCTATGGTACAGATAATTAGATCATAGTAGCCAAATGTGGAGATTCAGTATAAGTGAAATTAAAGTAGTTTTTGAGAACAACCCAGTAAAACAAAATGAAATTTGTACTAAACTTGCAACCTTGGGCTATGGAAATTGCAACAATTACTCTCTACTGTTCTGCTTATGCAATCATCCTGTAGTGTAGAGCAACTTAGTACTCTTTCTTAGAAGATATTTTCCTTCGAGGTTAAATTATAGATCTGTCCCTTTATGGTATATTCATTACATTACATTTCAACAAGAAACAACATAGTCTCTAGCAAAACCTTAAAGAAAAAGCTACTTTCATTAAAGAAGATTTTGAATACTATACTCAGTAATCTGGAAGAATTTTGAAATAGATTTGTCAATGTGTGAACAGAGTTTTATAGAAGTAACAACATTTTCAGAAATAATTATAATCTGCTTAAAAATAAGAAGCACCTCCTTATAAAAGCTCTCCCCTGCCCCAGGCAAGAGGGATTGAAGGAATGAAGGAGTCACTCCTTCATTGTATTACCTTTTATTGATTATCTTATATGTTCTCATATCCTAGACAAGGTGTTGGGAATAAAAGGTAAAGAATCCCTGGAGATTTTCAGTATTTACTAGGTAAGACACACACACACACACACACACACACACACACACACACACATACCTTATTACAACATGTCTCTCTCCCTAACTTTAGGAAGAGATGAGCCTACCATAATCTGCTATGAACTATCCATCTTCTCTTAACATGGTCTACACTTATGTCTCTATCATACAGTTTAGCATTTAATGAAATATTTTGTCCAGTGTCTTCAGATGTATTGCTGTTTATTCTCAAACCAGATAATCCATATTTTTAATGTAGAACCATGATTTATTTGTATTTTTTAAATTTTCAAAATGCCTGAATAATGAAGGACTCATAGTAGACACTAATCAAACAAAAAATCATGATTATGTTCAATCTAGGTTGTAGTACAAATGAATCACCCTTTATATTAGCATATCAAAGGAAGGATTCTAAGTTATATAATCTTTGACCACCTATTTTAAGTTACGAATTTCCAAATTCCAAATCTTCCTTTAAAAAATTTTTCCCATAGTTCTTATCATTATTTTGTTTAGTTTATATTTTACTTATTCATTTTGCTTATTGAAAATCCTCCCCAGTAGAATGTAAGCTCCAGTTTGTTCACTTTTTTAACCCCAATGACTAAAATAGTGATATATAGAAAAGTGCTCAATAAATATTTGTGGAATGAATGAACAAAGGAATGAATAATTTCTGTCTTCGCAGTTATTAGAATTTTATTAATGTACTCTACATTATGTATAGGAGATTATATATATGTATCCATCCCCTTAAGTGAGCAAATAAATACTCAAATTTTGTGGTAAGAGTATAATGTCCACAAAATAATCCTATATACTTTCTCAGTACCAACATGCATATAACATATTTTAATATTTTGGAAATCATGCTGTATCTTAAAATTCATATATATATATATAAAATGTGGTGGTGTTTTAATTATTTTTCTCTCCATCAAAAGGCTGTTAGTCAATTTGTGCTTTTTGTGTTGCAAAAGATGTTTTGTTAGAGTTAAAGGAATATGGTCATTTGCTGTGTGTTGATGGTCAGTATCATGTCATAATTTTAACTATAACCCATGGTTATTGGTAACTGTAATGGTCAACACAACTGACACTGGTAATATGATATAGATATGGTGCCCAGGGAAAGGCACTTCTTTTCTGAAATTTTCTCAACAATTCAGATAGCTGTGCCAAAATAGTTGCCATATTTTGGTACTTAACACAGTCCTGATAGGTAGTTATTATTTTTTAATCTCTATTATTATTTATTTATTATTATTATTTTAAATTTACTTTTTGAAGTATAGTTTTAAAATGTTGTGTTTATTTCTGCTGTACAGCAAAGTGATTCAGTTTTATATATATATATAACTATGTATATATTTTTTTCATATTCTTTTCCATTACGGTTTATCAGAGGATATTGAATATGGTTCCCTGTGCTATACAGTTCTTGTTTATCCATTCTATTTATAATAGTTTGCATCTGCTAACCCCAAACTCCCAACCCATCCCTCCCCTACCCGCTTGGCAACCACACGTCTGTTCTCTATGTCTGTGAGTCTCTTTCTGTTTCATAGATAAGTTCATATTTTAGATTCCACATATAAATGATATTATATGGTAATTGTCTTTTTCTGACTTACTTCACTTAGTATGATAATCTCTAAGTCCATTCATGTTGCTGCAAATGGCATTATTTCATTCTTTTTTACGGTTGAGTAGTATTTCATTTTATATATGTACCACATCTTCTTTATGCATTCATCTGTTGATGGACATTTAGGTTGTTTCCAAGTCTTGGCTATTGTAAATAGTGCTGCTATGAATATAGGGGTGCATGTATCTTTTCTAATTATAGTTTTGTCCAGATATATGCCGAGGAGTGGGATTGCTAGATTTTATGGCAACTCTATTTTTAGTTTTTTGAGGAACCTCCATACTGTTTTCCATATTGGCTGCACCAATTTACATTTCCACCAATAGTGTAGGAAGGTTCCCTTTTCTCCACATCCTCTCCAGCATTTGTTATTTATAGACTTTTTAATGTTGGCAGTTCTGACTGGTGTAAGGTGTTACCTCATTATAGTTTTGATTTGCATTTCTCTAATAATTAGCAATGTTAAGCATCTTTTCATGTATCTACTGGCCATCCTTACGTCTTCTTTGAGAAATGTCTCTTTAGGTCTTCCTGACAGGTAGTTATTTTTAGATGATGTTAGTTAAGTAGGAAAGCATGAACTCAACTTTTATTAATTTTATTTGTTTTTTTTTTCCATTTTATTGAAATGTAACTGACACAGCACTGTGTAAGTTTAAGGTATACAGCATATTGATTTTACTTACATATATTGTGAATTGGTATTTCTTTAAAAAAAAAAAAAGATACACATACCAATTAGACAGCAGTAGCTGTCTCTTACAATACCACACTAAATTTATGTAAAACATCAAGATAACAAATAAAAAAAGCAGAAATATCCAGGTGCAAACTATTTTCTGTCTTGGCTCAAACTCAGTGAGTTGTGACATTAGGTGTTAAGCATCGATAGCATTTACTGAGTACTTACTACCTGGTGGGTAGTATGAAGGGTACTCATCATGCATTGTGATCTCTGCTTTATGGATGACGGGACTGACACTCAGGTGAATAACTTGCCCAAGGTCAAATTTACAGTCGGCAGAGGAGCCCAGGATTGAATCATGATGTAACTCCATTCTGCATTGATTCCTTGCTCTCTCTTTGACAGAGCTTGCTTAATTTAAAAGCATCTTCAGGCTAGACCAGTGCAGCCTGCCTTAAAAGGACCCTCACTTGGTTTAAGCCTCTGCTGTCACCATTTTGAAAATCTTAATAATTTTGGACAAGTGGCCCTGTATTTTCATTTTGCACTGGACTCTACAAATTAAGAAACCAATCCTGTTCAGCAGCTTTCATACAGGAATTTCACGGAACGGTTCTACCTTATTGCATATTGAATTATTTTCCTTTTGAAAAAGATCTCCAAGCAGGCTAAACATTCTCCTTGATTTGGATGTATGTTGGTCAACGCTTGCTGTAAACCCATTTCCAGGGGACATAATCTCAATCTGACTCTACTAGACAAGGGCTGCTCTGTTTTAGGCTCATCAGTCCTGAGGTCCCACTTAAGGGCCACCTTATTAGAAGATTTATTACAAGTTACTCTCCTTCCTCAGGCAACTTTTTCCTGCAGATTTTGACCAAGGCTGTTAATTCAATTATTTATTCAAATAGAAATTAACACACAAAAAAATTGCGAAGGTCACACACAGTCACCTGTTCTAGGTTCCAGCACACTCTTCAGGGAACAATTGCAACTCAACCCCTTCGTCAAAAGAAATGCACCAACCTAATGCTGCACTTGCTCTGGCAGTTATACTATTTATTTCCTCTCTCTTTTACCATTTAGAGTTATTATATGCTTTGAGTTGCTAAAGGGGCTTTTACGGAAAGAGGAGAAATGTATTTATGTCATATGGAGGCTGCATGCTAGTTACTAATCTGACAGGGTGTAATAACAATACAAAAGCATCAGCAAAGAGAAAAAAATGAGCAGGATATGCAATTATTTTATGAAAGAGTTTCTTTCCTTGAGGGAGAAATCTGCACATTTACCATCTGCGACAAAGGAGATGAACTGCCTAAGTGAATTACCCCAGCTCTGTACACATGTCTATATGGAATAGGATGAACTTGAAATGACATAAGTAATTTTGTTATTGTCAAAAAATAAAAATAGGAGCTTCCCTGGTGGCGCAGTGGTTGAGAGTCCGCCTGCCGATGTAGGGGACACGGGTTTGTGCCCCGGTCCGGGAAGATCCCACATGCCGCGGAGCAGCTGGGCTCGTGAGCCATGGCCTCTGAGCCTGCGCGTCCGGAGCCTGTGCTCCGCAACGGGAGAGGCCACAGCAGTGAGAGGCCCGCGTACCGCAAAAAAAAAAAAAAAAAAAAAAAAAATTATTTCAACAACATAATCTAATAGTTTGGTACTCTTAGAGGTAAAGTTTTTTGGTTTTGTTTTTTTTTACATTCAGGATGCTAAATAATCCAGATGGATATTCTTTTTAAATGAGAAAGAATGCATCTTTAAAGATATGGAGACGTAAATTTGAACTAATCTTAATTGGTTTGTGAATTACAACACCTAGTGACATCACATGATGCCATCAGCCTAGAGCTCTCACACAGCTGCAGAGAACTGTTCAAAGATTATGCTTTATGTTGGGCTCAATGCCAGAGCAATAATTAAATTAATAAGGTTGGAGGACAAGGATGTTTAGGAAAATGAAGTTCATTAAATCACAAGTGCTATTGTTACCTTTATTTTTCTTCTGAGGTTATTTCTGTCTTCATGTATGCCTTACCGGGATTTGGTTATTTTATTCTCAGTGATTTTTTTTGGTTTTGCAACAAAAATTATTTTAAATGTAAATGAATCATTGATTGAGTGGATGTCTCTGAGCTCTGTTGTGAATGACCTGTGTTGTGGTCACCTCAGAGAGGTATACTTCTCCCTCCTTTACGGACTGTCCCCAGGTAACATCAGTTTGAAAGATGGATACAATGGAGCTTAAGCATGTCAGTGATTATCTTTCTCTATTTGTAAGCATTTGGAGGACAGGGAGCCAGTTTGTTCAACTACATTTTTAAAGTGACTCTGACAGATCGCTGCTTATTAAGCCTACAGTGATATGGGAAAAGGCATGTATTTGTGTTATTTTGTTGATTTTTATGGTTATAGATTAAGCAAAATGCACATGCCCCATTAGGTAGTGTGAGAATGTTCCTGATATGTAAACCTTTTAATTGGATGATTTTTTCAAATGTTCTACTGTATTATTCTCATGCTTCTCTACTTTCTTATTGAGTGTAGTTTATTGAAAGTTATGTCCTAATATACTTAAGGATGAATTAATTTCCCTTTTTTCTCCCATCTCTCTGGGTTATTTAGCATCTTGGAAACAATATACAGGTCTAAGTGTGATTCTATTTACAGTTTTGTTTTGTTGACCAAACTTTATGCTTCGTCCAAATTCATTTTACTTATGACAGTGGGTATCTCAAGAGGATGTTTATGAATCACCCCCAGCCAATCATAGAGTGGGAGAATGTGAACATCTAATAACTTCATTGCTTGTTGACTTTCTGCATCAATTCCCAATCTCTCTTTCCTAGCATTTTCTTGTTCCAACTAAAAAAGAAACCATAGTGTTTCATATAGGCGAGGCATCATTTCTTTTCTGAATTTATGAACATCAAGGATATTATTATCAACAGGCACAAACTGCTTTGATCCCCAGAGTATTCACTATGGCATCATCCTTAAGGCCCTACCTGCTTTACATTATAATGTCAATATGATTATAATTATAAGTTTGATAGTTTAAGTCTTTGTACTACACCTTATTCCTCGGGTAGTCTTTCATACAGATGTTTCAAGGATGTTCATAATTACTTTAGTAAGCATGACTCAACCACATCACTCCTTTAGTGAACAACTATTTTTGGACATCAATAAAAGCTTAATTTAAATAATTTATTAATTTGTTTATTTTGACCAATAGAACTACTAAAACCTGATAAAGAACTGTGTCTAAAATACCGTATGATATAACTTATATGTGAAATCTAAAATATGACACAAATGAAATTATCTGTGAAACAGAAACAAAATCAAGGACATAGATAATAGACTGGTGGTTACCAAGGGGGAGGAGGGTGGGAGAGGGTAAGAGTGGGAGTTTGAAATTAGCAGATGTAAACTGGTATATATAGAATGGATAAACAACAAGGTCCTACTGTATAACACAAGGAGCTATATTCAGTATCCTGTGATAAACCATAATGGAAAAGAATATGAATAAGAATGTATATATGTATAACTGAGTCACTTTGCTGTATGACAATAAATAACACAACATTGTAATTCAACTATACTTCAATAAAAAATAAATTTAAAAAAAAGAACTGTTTGTCTAGTATAAGCTGTATTTCTGGTTAGATTATATGACTGTCACATATCAGATTATGTGGCATTGTTTGTTCAGGAATTAATTATTAAACATAATCAAAAGTTAACTTATGAAAGTGATAACATAGAAAGGCTTTGTTATCCTGCTTAGTGTGATGCCACTTACTTTGTTGTAGGTGAAATTCATTTGCATTAGAGGATTTCAGTTGTCATGTCATAATGAAGGGAAAAAATAATGTTTTAGCCAACATCTGATTTCTTTAAAAATTCATGATCTTTTAAAATACAGTGTGGTCTCTCTCTGTAGATTATTTCACGTATTCTATAGACTCAGAAATTATCCTTTTCAAAGTTAAAGGGCAATGGCAAAATGTATTCCAGTGAAAAACAAGGTATTAAACAAGATTGTTGGTTGAGAACTGAGTATTAGTATATTCTAAAAACCTTTGACCAAGCAGGCAAAAGAGTCTCTGCTTACGTTACTTTATTTGTTTCTCTGTGTATTCCCATGACAGCTTTTTATTGTCCCCATTTTATAGAAATGCAGACAAACTCATACATGGTAAGGGGCAGGGTCAAATCCCATGTATATGTTTATTCTGCAATTATGCAATTATTAATAAACAGCATAACTGGTGATGTATAATTTAGTTATGATAGTTTTGGTTTCAGATGTAATAGAAGAAAAATGTTAGTAAAAATAAAATTGACCACAGCTTAGTTTAATGTTTATTATAAAATCTTCCCCTCTCTTTTCATCTGATCTATTCACTCTTTTAACAAATCTATATTCTCAACCTCACCTGAGGGCTCATTTCTATTTTGTGGTTTTCCAGGTACATTTCCCACTAGAAATTAATTCATTCTCATCAATTTTTAGATCACAGTTCCAAGAGAAGAAAGTTGATAGGTTCAATTCTTATTTCTGAATGATGTCACAACATATGTCACTGGTCAGTCTATTATTTGTGTGCCTTTGAGTCACATCTATTCTGGGTCCAGTCAACTTGAGCTAAATTTGGAGGATCACGTGCCAAATATTGCTGCCTAAATGTTACCCCTTCGGCAGGTCTATAGGATGGGCATGGACACCTAGAATAAGCAATAGGCAAATGAGAGTGGGATGGGCAGATATGGGGTGTGTACCTTTCTTGATATTTATAATGACAAAACATAAAATAGGTTTGTCGTATTCTAAAATGATAAACTGCCTTCAAAGACATGTTACTGTTAGGAATGGCAAGTGACATAGTTTCATTCAGAGCTCAACTTTCATTTGATACTGAGAGGGCTGGCACTGCCACTCAGATCAGCTCAGTATAAAAAGCTCTCAAAATGGAATCCTTCATAATCCCTGAAAATGCCCTGGGAGCATCTCTGGATGAGGGGACTTGCCTATTACCTATGCCTTCTTCGCTGTCTACAATTTATATAATTAGTTGAATTTCTTTAAGAATTCTTTAAGGGTTTCTTTAGAAAATTTATATTAGAGAACGCTTTAAAATATAGCTACGGCATTTAGCTGTCCTAGTACAAACTTGACTTTTGCAAGTTAGGGGCAGAGATCCAGAAAGGTAGTCAACTTGCAAAAGTTCATTTAACCAGTTAGAGCTAAGAATTCAAATACCTTGATTATTATATCTGTTAGTTTTCCTTAAGCCACACTGCTTCTACCCAAAGCTAAATTTTAAAATATTCTAAATTATGAGAATATACCTATTATTTAGCATGTTTGAAAACCACATTTCCAACTGATTCAGTTGAAACTTAAACTTCAATTTCTAACTGAATATTCTGTTTTCTGAAGAGAGTTTGTATATCAACTCTTTGGACTGTTAGTTTTTAATACTTAGAAAACAGTAAGGTATGTTGTAATGAAAACTGAATCATGGTTATTTTAAATCTTTCTTTGATTCAGAAAGAACTTCAGCACCACCTTTGTGATCACCTTTGAATTCATATAGTTAGAAAACTATATTCATTCTATGCATGACCTGGAAGCAGTTTTCGTTTTTGATGAGTGCAGACTGGCTTAGTCTGTTTGGGCTGCTGTAACAAAATATCAGAGACTGGGTAGCTTATCAACAACAGAAATTTATTTCTTACAGTTCTGGAGGCTGGGAAGTCTAAGATCAAGGAGCTAGCTAGCATGGTCACATTCTGGTGAGTAAGTACCCTCCTCCTTGTTCATAGCCTGTACCTTCTTGCTGTGTCCTCACATGATGGAAAGGGCAAGGGACCTCTATGGGTCTCTTTTCAGGAACATTGATTAATAAGGCCCCACCTTCTAATACCATCATCTTTGGCGATTAGCATTTCAAACTACAAATTTGGTGAGGACAGAAACATTCAGACCATAGCACTGAAATTTTCTTGTTATTCATACTTTTTGCATAAAAGTGAAGTACAAAACTTCCCAATTGCATAGACTTTGTATATCTTTTGCATTGGCTTGTTACTCAGCATCACTAGGGATCACATAGGGAAGAAAGTGAAGGAATGTGGAAATTTATTCCATCAGCTCTGCAGACCTTTACTTTCTGGATTCTGGGATCTACAGTGGGCTTCATGGGACATTGGGAAGTTCTTAGTTGCACCTATGTCAGTAATTTTGTTCAGTGAGTCACCCTTCTTTGTCCACTTTGCGTTTTTATTTCTCAAAGATGAGAAGTATATTAATACAAAGAAAGAAAACAAACTAAAACGAAAACTGTAGACTAGTACTGTTCAATAGTAATATAATTTGGGCCACAGAAGTACTTTTCACTTTTCTAGTAGCCACAGTGCAAAAGTAAAAAGAAACAGAAAATTAATTTTAATAATATATTTAATTTATCTAATGTATAAAAATGTTTTAATTTCAACATACGATCAATATAATGCTATTAATGAGCTATTTTCTATTCCTTTTTTTTCATACTAAATCTTTGTAATCCGGTGTGTATTCTACTGTTACAACACTTCTCAGTTTGAACTAGCCCCATTTCAAATGCCCCAAAAGCCATAAGTGGCTCATGGCTGCCATTGGATAGCTCTAAATTTTCACTTCTAATTATTACCTGAGATAGGGGAGTGGGGATGATTTCATCATGATCAATGAATACATTATAGTCAAGCATTACAATGATCATTTCACACACAGTAATATTATCTATTGAAACTTTTCCTTAAGATATATGTAAATCTTTAGCTATATGAATGCACATTGCTAAATTGTTTATGATATAAAACTTCAAAAATATAGCCCTTGTATTATTAATTAAAAAGTATAGGTAACATCCATATTTTTCATAGTAAATATTTCTGAAAACAACAAAAAATATATATTATCTTAAAGAAGTTGTAAGGCAGCTTTTAAATTTTGATTCCGTCCGTGGGTATTAATTTTTCTTTGGGTGACCATAATTGTACAGTACAAATATATTGCTATACTACTGTTCACAGTTTTCAGAATTCTTTGAATTTCTATATTTACCATAATAACTACTCAAGATGAAAAAAAAAGCAATGTGTAGGATATGCAACATGCTCTCAGATTCGTAAAAAGTATATATAAACAGAAACACCCTAAATTTCTAACAAGTGTTTCCTGTAGATAATAGGATTAGAAGGGCAAGGAATGAAACAGTGTAACTTATTTTGTGTAATTTTTTTTTTGTAGTGAGAGACTTACGGAAACTTTTACATTTTTGTTTTTATGGAAGCTTTTACTTTGTTTTTATATTTTAAAAATTAAATTAAAAATCTAAAAAGTGGATAATTCATTTTTCACCATTCATTATGTTGTTAGCTTTATGTCGCTACAATACATTTCTTCATTTTGCTGCTCAGTCTTAAATTAATTGTATTTCCAAGGCTATCAGAAATTCAAGCAGGTGCCATGGGTGTTCCAGCCTATTCAGAGAGTCCAAATAGTGGAAGGATTTTTGCAGTTTCCATTTGTGAATACCATGTAAAAATAAGGCAGTAACTCCATAGCATTTATAGTGCTGACTAGGTTTGGAAGGGCTGGAAACCACTAAAATCACAATTTAGAGGATACTTTCACAAGCAGGACATCTCATTCAACAATTGATTGTATTCTCTTAAAAGGAGGCTAAAAAGCTCTTGATTTTCTGGAGAAACAAAGAGTTTATGACTGTTTAAAAATATTGTGAGTATATTATATTCATTTAACCATGAAGATATTTATATGTGTTAGTCACTAAGTGCACAAATACTCCTGGATTAAAAAAAAATAAAACAAAAGAAAAAACCCCCAACACTTTAAGAGGCCAAGCCATGACAGGATTCATAGGAAAAACATTATACTCTTAGAGTGGAAATCCAGAACGGTAAACAGATCACAGGAGCATTTAACTGCCTTTTCCCTGAGGCATCTGCTTATCTAAGTAAACTGGGCTTAGTTGCCCTGCTGGGAAGGGGAAGGGAAGTCAAAGTCAGTGCCAGCCTCTCCCCCAGGCTGGGTGTCCAGTGGGAAACCAAACCCAAATTCAACCAGGACCACAAAATACTACACCTTCAGGCTGAGAGGAAGTAATCCTGAGCTCCATTCCCGGGAATGAGCATGGAGGTGCAGGGAAAGTCTCCTTCTACCTAAGTAGGGCAAGGAAAAAACAGAGAAAGTAAAGAAACAAAACAGCTCTGTGTCGTGGTTGCAACTAGTAAGTCATTATAAGGTCTTTGTCTTCTTTTTTTTTTTTGGCCGCGCCATGTGGCTTGAGGGATCCTAGTTCCCAGCCCAGGGATAGAATCCATGCCCCCTGCAATGGAAGCACTGAGTCCTAACCACTGGACTGCCAGGGAATTCCCAGGTCTTTGTCTTTTACTCTGAATGAAACGGGATCCTTTGAGGGTTCTGAGCAGAAAAGTGAGAGCATCTGAATTAAATTGCAAAGTACCTCACACACTGCTGTGTGGGGGATAGACTTAGGGGAAAGGGAATATGCAGAGGCCAGTTAATGTCCATTGCAGTAACTTATCAAGAGAGGAAGACTGGATAGAAATGACAGAGTGGAGGTGGTAAAAAGAGGTCACATTCTGGACATCTTTCAGAGGGACAGCAGTTAGGATATTCTGACTATTTGAATATGGGGTGCAAGCAAAAGGAGTATGTAACATCAAAATAGTTGAAAAGACGCACACCCTACAATCCAGCAATCCCACTTGAAGGTATATATCTTAGAGCTATTCTTACCTATATGATCCAAGGAGACATGTGTAAGAATGATTCAGCATTTTAAAAAAAATTATTTATTTGGCTGCACCGGGTCTTAGTTTTGGCACTCAGGATGTTCATTGCAGCATGCGGGATCTTTAGTTGCGTCATGTGAACTCTTAGTTGCGGCATGTGGCATCTAGTTCCCGACTAGGGATTGAACCCAGGCCCCCTGCATTGGGAGCATGGAGTCTTAACCACTGGACCACCAGGGAAGTCCCTCAGCATTGTTGATTATTGTTCACTTTGTTCTCATCACCAGGGGAATGGATAAACAGAATGTGATATCTTTAAATCATGTAAAGCTAGATAACAATTAAACTAGATCTATGTGTATTAACATAGCTGATCTCAAAGATAAAATTTAGTGAAAAAATAAAATGCATAAGAACAGTATAACACTCTTTACATAAAAAATAATATTTGTAATTCAATATTGTGTACTGAGTACAAATATATAAGTTTCAGGAAACAAACAAAAACTTGAATATTGAGATTTTCAGGAATGAAGGAAAGGAAGAAACTAGAGATGGTTATATGGGCATTTGTTATATTGGTTGTATTTCCCTGTATTTTCCAAAACTTTCCTAAAATTATTCAAAGACTATGGCAAAAGAACTGTTTAAAATAAAATTTTAACCAACAAAATTGCAAGTCACTTGATGAACATGGATATTATTTTATACAAAGTTAGTTCCCATGCTTGTAGATACTCAGATTCTGTTTAACAATTTTGGCAAAAATTTATTAAGAACCTACCATGGCAAAGCAATATTCTAGACATTGAAGGGCTACTCATAGAACACTATCCTAACCCCAAGAAACAATCAGGTGATGTTTCCTGTTTTTGATAAAATAGAGATATTTTCTCAAATGACGTAAGTAAGAGAGTAGCCAAAGTAAGTGAGGTTATGCATTTATTCTGATTAGGAAAAATTCTTGTTGGCGAGTATGTGGGTAGGGGAAGTGCATATAACATCAGGCTAGAAATTTATTTAGTTGTTAGAACAATGAAAACAGAGAGGTTGCTGACTCCACAGAAATAACAGGAAGAAAGCCAAGCATTTCAAGTGAGTAAATGCAGAAACTAAAACTAAGTAGCAAAATTTACAAATGAATCTCAAACCTAGCTAGCCTAGCAAAAAAAAAGGGAGTATTCTGCAATTTTTTTTTTCCAACAGCAAAGCTGAGTTGCAGCATCTGAAATTTCTATGTCATTCCTAAACCTTAAAATCACCTGTGTTAAGCCTATCATAATTAAATAAAACATGAAAAGTTAAATAACATTTGTTTGGCTACATTATGTATGAAAACACTTCGAAAGCTCTTGTATGCTACAGAAATCGAAAATACTCGATTTTAGATTTGCAAATATAGGAATAAATAAATGCAGATATAGGAATCTAAGAATAATTATGAAAGCTATATTTTAATGCACACTTACACAGGGCCATGCATAATAGAAATTAAACTATTGAACTACTTCAATGCATTGTATTATTAAATTCTTATCTCAGCCCTAAGAGGTGGTGGGTACTAATATTAACCGCATATTACAGATAAATAACATGAAACTTAGAATAAATGAGTAACTTAGCTAATAAGTGGTTCTCTAAGATTCTGTAATCCAGCTACTGGAACTTCTACAACTATAGAATATTTATGATCCTTCCTATGGATGGCAGTATAACCCTGGTGGTTGATTTTTATTCTGTAATCAGCGTGATCTGGGTTCATATTCTGACTCAATGAGTTATGAGCTGGGTTACTTCGAATAAGTTAAATTCTCTAAGTCTCATATTTCTTTTTTATAAAGTTATGGTTACACTAACTATGTTAGAAATGTTGTAAAAAGATTGTGAGAATTAGAGAAGTAATGCATAGGCTTTAAAACAGTCCCTAGTATCTATTGAACATTTGTTCATTTCCTATTATATATTTTAAAAAATTATCATCATCAGGTAAATATAAAGAGATGGTCATAATAGCATTTTTTTCATGTGTTTAATCATTTATGATATTCTACTGACCACTCCACTGTATTAGAATGTGACAACGGATGGTTTAATTTTTATATAATTAGATCTCACTTTTCCTTTTCTCCTTTACCTCATTCTTCTTACCCAACCACATATTAAAACCTCACAACTATTGGAGAAAGATACTTTAATGTACTGGGGAGTTGTTACCCAATGGTCCATATTTAATATATGATTAAGAAAAGAAAATATAATTTTAAGATCTCCTAGTCTAATATTTTATTGAGTTAAAAGTAAATCATGTTTTACTGATGATCATCATTGTCACCATATGCAGAAATTATTTTGTAAAGTGTTATCTTTTCTATTGGTGTCCTTTCTCATATTCATGAGATAAAACATTGATTTCCACACTTCCTTTCACAAATCCCTAAAACAATAAGCCAACTTACAACTTGAAAATCTCTTTTTCTCTCTCTCTCTTTCTTTATCTCTTTACCTCTTTCTCTGTCCATCTCTGTCATGCCTTAACCGGCCAAATAATAAGTATACATGTAATTAGGCTTCAATTTGCTTTTCTAAACCAATTTCTCTCTCTTAATTCCTTAAATGAACTCCATAAAACTAGACTGCATGTTATGTAGCTGTCTTCACAAGAAGGGGACAAGTTTGGAAGAATTGTAATCTACTCACTTTTACTCAAATATGTGGATAATTAGGGTAGTTTAAAACTACCATTGTCTTGTGTAAAATAATCTTGAATTAAAGACTAAACCATTCATAAATTCAAGCAAAAGTGTGCACTCCTATGATTTTAATTCACTTTGTACTAGAAACCTTATATCAAGCAAGCTACATCATGATCTGATTATGAGAATCAAATCTTAATGTCCCTTGGGAGAGATGGTCTCATGAAAATAAGACATAGAAGAGTGAAAATAACCAAACTAAAAGAGCATTGAATATATATTAATTTAATGGTTACCTGATCTCCCATTGATCCCTCAGTGCTCAATTCCTCATATTGTCTTCTGTGTAAATTAAGTTTCCTGAAAAACAAGCAACAAGAAAAAAAGATAGTCTGTTTATTAAAAAACTGATCAAAATATTAAAAATTGCCATTAGGGAGAAAATATAGCATGTAGCTAGAAATATGGACTCTGAGATCTAATAGACAGGGATTAAAATCCTTATGACTCATTTAATAGGTCTCTTGTCTCCCTATCTTAATAACTCAAGATTCAGCTCTAAGTACCTCCTTATCCAAGAATCCTTTCACACAGAACACTGCAGATCTCTCAGGAGTCCTAAGCACCTATTCTCAACTCATTTTTATGTTATAAAATATATTGATCTTTATAGGTATCATATGTATTAAATTAAATTAAGTATATATATGTATGTATGTGTGTGTGTATGTGTGATATATATATATATATATATATATATATATATATATATAGTTTAGGTTTAGGCTTCCCAAGTAGACTATGAGCCCCTTGATGGCAAGTAGGGTGATATCCCCCATGGTGCCTGGCATAGTGCCTTGCACAAACTTTGTGTTCAACAAATATCTGATTTCTGAATTGATAGAGAAAGCTGTTTAGGCTCAATATAGAAGATTAAAACCACTGACCTTGACCTTATATGTTTAAGAGAGGCAGAAGAAATGTAGATTTTGAATCAGAGCACCTTCAGTAATTGTTATGGTTGTTAAAATTGGTATCTAAATCATACCCCCAAATAAATAACTTTACAAAAAAGCAAAAATACAAAGGAGGAGAAGATTTTGACTTAAGAGCTATATTAATCAATATAGAAAAAATTATTTGATCTAGATCAAAGAATCCTGACTCTATGTGTTCAATTTTAAGACCCATTCTATTTTAATCCCTGATTTAGGATTTATAAGTTATCTTTCCTTTCATCTCCAGGTGGAGAGGAAAATAGTTGTGCAAGTGCTGTTTTCAGGTAGAGGAACACAAACTTCTTAAAATTGACTAGCATTTACAAATTATTTATACCCTACGTACCTATAGTGTTTGTACCAGATGTCCAGATTTTACATCTGAATAATAAAGAAAACCATGTGTTCCTTGAAAAGTTGAAATTTTACTTCAGCAGTAGGAAATTGAGACCATTAATAACTACTTCAAACCTATCTGCACATTTCAAATAAATTCACACTCACAGCTAGGATATTCTGTTTTCCTCGTGTCACAGAGATTTGCACATGCTGCTACTTCAGCCTTGATACTTCTTGCCCACTCCACATAACTCATGTCCTTTTGCCTAAATAACATTTATTTTTCAACTCCCTTTTCAAATGTCACTTCATCAGAAAAACCTCCCTTAGTTTCCTCTAAGCTGAGATCATCTTCCTTTATAATAAACTCTCATAGATGACCACTTCTTTCGTTTGAAACCATTATCTAGCTGCTAAGTACACGGATATTTGCCTCCTCTGTTAGAATAGAAGCTAAGGAGGTGATGATGAATCATAGATACTTTTATTCACACAGTATCAGATAGATTAAGGTAGGTAGCTTTATTGAATAATAAATTGGAATAATTTAAGATACACATTAACTTGTAAAGTACTGATGCTTCTTCATTTTAATGTGGCGTATGTTCCATGGAGTTTTCCAGTTATTTTGGTAACAGAGTCAATATTGATCAATATTTTAAATTTGTCTTCAGCAATGATTTCTTAAATACATTTAGTCTCTTCACTTATTTACCTTAGAGTATGTTATACTCTTCACAAGTCACTCATTATCGGTTGAATATATTTTTATTCCTTCCACCCAGTTCTCAAAACTATCTACATTTTTACCCCAAGCTAGCAATAGGACTTTTGTTCCTACGTTTCTTTACACTCTGTTTTTATTGAGGCCAGTCTCTTTAGGAGTCAAGAGGTGGTGAACACTATCCCTGCTGCAGTCAGTCACTAAGGATGCTCAGCCTACCTCTTAGGCTCTGCTCATCCTTAAACATTCAACTTCTGTCCCACCTTCTCCCTGACAACCCCAGACTCTGTTTATTCCTTTCTACTCCTGATGTCAGTTGCACTTTTATGCTGTTTCATGCAGTTTAGCACTTCCTTACAATAGCATCTTGTATTGTTAGTGACTGTTTTACATGTTCGATCTTGGATTCCTCAACTAAAACACAAGTTTACATAGTCAGGAATTGTGCAAAAACACTTCTGTATCCAAAGGCAGTTCTAAGCTCATCATTGTCAGGTTCCCAGTAGCCATCCAGGTGCCAATTGCTACTCATTCATCCAGTTCCAGTTCCAGATGCCTTTGTGAAGCCTCCATCCTCCCTTAGTACCTGGCACATACCAGTATTATGGCCATTTCATTATTTTGCATTGTCATTTTTTTCCTTTTTTTCCCTCTGCCTCCTCAATAGGACAAAAGCTTAGTAAGTTCAGGAATCATGTCTTTTATCACTATTATTTCCTTAGGATCCAGCACAGTGTCTAATGGAGGATAGGGGTGCAATCGTATTTGCTAAATAAATTAATTAATGATATTGACCTCTTTTCATTTGGGCAGGCATCAGATCTTCTTACTTTATAAGAAGATTACAGAAATTTGGATAAACTCTTAAAAAAATATCTGCTTAGTTCTTTAAAGTGTATGTAAAATGATTTAAATTTTGTATTAACATTTTACTCTGTGCACAGAGGATAGCATAGTGGTTAAAGACAAGCTTTGCAATCAGATGCGTTAGAGTTCTGATTCTGCATGACCTCGAGAAGGTTACCTAGCCTCTCTAACTCTCAGTAACCTCGTGAAAGGTAAAAATGTGACTAATTACCTCACAGTGTTGTTGAGAGAATTAAGTAGTCTGATGCATGTAAAACTCCTGTCAAACTGACTGGCGCAGAATGAGCTTTCAGTACATTTTAATCAATTATTACCTATTAAAGCAATTTAAGAGGGGAAAAGCCTAAATGTTGTTTCTTGTGCTTCACAGATGTGAAGGCAATCACATATTTCAGTTGAATATACATTTAAATATATAACATACAAGCACAAACAAAGACAAGTAGACTACCTTCCATTATCCATCTATAAAAACCAGACTACCTTGAGACACTATATCAGGGGCTGGCAAACTTTCTCTGTAAAAGGCTAAATAGTAAATATTTTTGGTTTGGAAAGCTATATAATTTCTGTCGCAACTACTCAACCCTGTTGTAGCATGAAAGTAGCCACAGACAACAGGTAGACCAATGACATTGGCTTTGTCCCAATAAACCTTTATTTACAAAAACAGTGGGTCAGATTTGCCTACCTAATAAGGGATATATGGATATCTTACTATATAATTCTACCACAGGTAATAGTTTAACATTTGTATAACATTTCTTCAATGATGCCACAATTTTAATGGAACTAGAATGCTTAAAAGGTAACCTTTAAGAAATATTAATGCATATTTCAACTTTTTGCACACTTGAATACATATTTCTAACCTCAGCTGTGAAATAGCTGTTTACCGAAGACAAGATTTATGTTCTTCAATGGCTGTGGTTAAGTCAAATTTATCATGACCTTTTACCCTGGCATAGTACTTTACAAATCATAGATGCTTAATTCGTATATGCATAAGTAAAGGCTAATAAAAGCCTCATATCTACCTAGGTATAATCCTGCTCATGTATCTTTAAAATCAATTGGAGACAGTATGAGTTAGTGCAAGGATCTTGGGCTTTCAATGGAAACATGCCTATATCCCTGTCCAGGTGTTCATCTTGCTGGCTGTGTGTCCCTGGGTGAGTTCTGTTATGGGACAGAAATAATATTTATCAAATATTTAATATTTAATAAAACAGCGGTTGTTAACCAGGAACAATTTTGCCCGCAGGGGACATTTGTAATTTCTGGAGATATTTGTGATTGTCACCACTTGGGGGGAAGAGGGTTGCTACTGGCATCTAATGGGTAGAGGCCAAGGTTGATGCTCAACATCGTACAATGCACAGGACAGCCCTGCCTTTCCCCCAAAGAATTATAGAGCCCAAAATGTCAATAGCGCCAAGTTTGAGAAACCTCAATCTAAAGATTTCTGTGAAAGTTAATTCACACCATGCTGTAAAGGTTTAGCAGAATGCCTGGCTCAGTAAATCTTAACTGTTAATAATGAAACCAAATTCTAGTGACTGGTAGAAAATAAACACTTATGCAAATTTTAAATAAACACAAACACGTATAAAAATAAATGAACTATCCATTTTGGAGGGCTAGAAGCATGTTGATGCATTTATTTAGATTAAATAATAAAGTTGATACCTATTTACATATGAACTGACATCTGGGTTCCACATGCTCTTTGTGAGCCTTGAAAGGTTTTGAATGATACTTGCTTGCTGTTCTGTCATTCTCATGACAAATGTTTTATCCTGATGTTAATATCTGACTTGCTTTAAATTCATGTGGGAAATTTGAAAGTTTTATTTCCTGTCTTAAAAATCAATGACAACTTAATCAGTGCTGTTAAAAACAAGCCCCAGTTCTTATTCAAGCCCCAGTAGAAAAGTAAACAAGCTGGAGAATTAAACGTGACAGAATCTTCACATCAAGGACAGAGAACATACTTCCAGCTAGTTCTTCTGTATTTGTAGCCTGAAAAATTCCATCTGCTTGGTTCTTTCCTCAGGAGATTGAAGCACCTTGAAGGGAATAAGAGAACTTCAGCATTGCAGTCATGTTTCATATCATTAGGTTTAAATTAAGTAAATAACAGAATACTAAACTGTGACATATCTTGAGGTTACACTAATCTTAACTTGGGATCACCAGCACAATTTTCAGACCCTTCTTCCCTACCAGTAGGCCTACTGCTGCCACCTACCCCCCCACCCCCGCTTCTAGGGGCAACTGAAGGAGGAGGCAGACAAGAGGAAAAACAAAAATACCTCTGAGATGGTACTTACCAAACAACGACACAGCATTCACACACACCTTGAAGCTCATGTTCTTACTCAAATGTAAATTTGAGTCAATGATGGTCTACTATAAGTCATTGAAGTGGCTGGAAATGTGCCAGTTTCCAATTATATCCATATTTGCAAACTCCTGCTTATGGGTATCAGTTGCTACTAAATGGATACATTGAGTTGGAGTGATGGTTGAGATCTAAGGGAAATTGGACTGTTCATGCCCCATCTAAAAGGGTCAGTGACTAGTCAATTCCAGTTTTCTTTGGCCATATAGATCCAGTATTGTCAGATCTTTCCATTTTTTCCCAAGAGAGCCAGAAATCTGGGTTTTTAAGGTTAGCATAAACGTTATGAGACTTAAATAAATATATAAACAATTAAAAAGCAGTATAAAGCATTACAACCATGTCAGAGAACTGGCAGTTTCTACTGAAGTTAAACACACGCCTACCATATGACACAACAATTCTACTCCTAGATATTTACCCTAGAAAAATGAAAACATGTATCTACAAAAAGATATTTTATATAAAAATATTCACAGCAGCTTCTGTTTCACAATAGTCCCAAACTGGAAACAACCCTATCACTGCTCTTCAGGTCATTGTTCAAATGACACATTTCCTTACTTGCCTGACTGCTCTCCACTGAATACATTTTGTCTGCATTCAACTTAGAATGGATCTTGAATCAACTAAAAGATTTTCAACATTCTTTGACCACAAAGGGCACAGTGGATCTGATCTTTGCTTTATACTACTTTCTATGTTTCTATAAATGTATTTAAAGAGGATGCTAGGATTTTGGTAGTTGTGTCTTTCCATTGATTTATATTTCTCTGGTGACTCATATTGAATATAGTTTCTGAAATGGTTCAAACACTTCTATATCTGCCTCTGATAGACTATGTCTGTTTTATTCTTTCCTTGTACAAAAACATTTTTTCTGCTTTTTGTTTTTGGCATAATGCAGTTTGTTTCAGCCTTATTGACTTTGGTTCATCCATTTCTGCAAGCTGTTTAACTATATGGAAACTTTCTGTTGTGGAGAGGTCACCTCTTTAGGAACACCAGAGTTGTAATTATCTCCATCATAATAGACATATACTCTATGCCGAGTGCATTTATGTTAGTTATGCCATATAGTCCATGCAATGTGTAGATACCCTTTCCTCTATTATGATTTTATAGATGAGGAAACTGAGATTCAGAATAATTAACTCACTTGCTTGTAGCCACACAGCTAGTAAGTGGCAGAGCCAGGACGGTATTCTAAGACTGCCAATTTAAAAGTCCACACTCTTAACCATTATGATTTTGCTTATCGGAAATTTGAAAATAATTCTTATCATTTCTATCCATTGGTAAAATGTACAGTAAAACTTGGGTCAAAGTACTAAACCAATTAATAAAGTTACTCTTCTGTGGCATACACCTTTTATCAATTTAGCTTAAGTAAGGTAACAAAACCAATTAAATTTATAAGAAGGAATGTCACCCACCCCAACTTTAAAAAATCTTATTTAAGAAATGTAATTTGAGGTCTGCATAAGCCTGTGTGGACTTTAGCATAACATTTATTTCTGTTTAGAGTTTCCAACTTTGTTCTAGTCTACTCGTATGGTTATCCTAAGACACATTTCTTGCCTCCGCATGTTTTCACATTTCTGAAGTCAAGTTGCATCTGTAAATTGATGTCTATATTTAATGCAGTAGAGTTTCTAAGGGTGGATTTATAACATGATATCTCATTGGAGAACTAGGGTAACCTATCTTAGAATCTTTTGAATGCTAAAGGTCATGTGCCGGTCTTTAGTTATCAATATCTATCTCTTTCTCCTTTTGGAAATGAGAGCTGTATTTTCCTTCTCAATTTTCCTGCAGCTCTTTTCTTGGCCCTTTATTCCGTAGGGTTAAGTCAATACTGAGTTTTCAACCTTCTTTGTAAGTTTCTCACTTTGGAATGTAGTAACTGCAAGCCAGGCCGTGAAGGTTGTGAATGAAAAAATGTTGCCTGCCAATCAGTAAACAAAAGATGTTGCCGCCATCACATTGCAGCTGCCCTGACGGTGAGAGTTCTGAGGGAACTCAGGATAGAAACAGGATGCCAGCCATCTAGCAGTCAGCTTCTGCAGCCCTGAGGAGACTGAGATGAGAAAGTACAGGATGCTGGCCCCAGACAGGTGCACATCAAAGGAATGATTTCAATGAGCCCAGTCTCTTGCATCTTCCATGCATAGAAAAATGCTAAATTCCATACCTTGAGATGTCTGGTTTTCTTTAATTAACAGTAATCTTCCGATGTTCTAGTTCCCTGGTGTTTGTTGCAAAAACCACTGTGTATCCTGGCTCCTCCTTGCTTCTTTGGAGCAGTCCCCAGAGCTATCTGAGAGGCTGCGTCCCAGGCTTAAGTCCTCCGTTCTCTCTGCCGAATAAAACATAATTCTCTACTTTTAGGCTCTGCATTTTTTCTCAGTCAACAAGGCATTTAGAGAAGAATGGTGCTCCCCAGTACTTTACCTGTATGTCCCCTTCAACCATCCTTCTCAAGCGTTTGTTTTACTCTTGGAATGCTATGCTTTTGGAAAAATTTTTTACCTCATTAACCTGAAGCGCTTCTTTGTTTTGTTCTTGTAAATATAAAACTTTGGAAAGATCTTTTGTTTGTCCTTGTGTCTTTATAAACACCATTCTTTGCATTTCAACTTTCCTGACCTCATTTTTTTTTTTTTTTTTTTAAGCGGTACGCGGGCCTCTCACTGTTGTGGCCTCTCCCGTTGCGGAACACAGGCTCTGGACGCGCAGGCCCAGCGGCCATGACTCACGGGCCCAGCCGCTCCGCGGCACGTGGGATCCTCCCGGACCGGGGCACGAACCCGCGTCCCCTGCATTGGCAGGCAGACTCCCAACCACTGCGCCACCAGGGAAGCCCCTCCTGACCTCATTTTTAACTCAGAAACTTCCATTTGTCTTTATTGTTTGTACACGCACCTTAATTTAAGGGTAATACAGATTTCTGTGTTCAACAATGTTTAAGAATAGTATACCTAGCATTTTGGAGTATTTATAGATTAGGCATTCTAAGTACATTTCAAAACTTACCTAGTCTATACCTTTAAAAAATCATAAGCTGTTAGTCCTCTTTGACAGATGCAGAAATTGAGAGTTTAATTTGCTCAAGTTACACGACCTATTAAAAAAGCAGAACTAATCCATCTAACTCCAAACCCGTGTTCTTAACTAACATTCTTGCCAAAGTCTCACCTTCTGTTAAGTCCTTTATGCCTTTCTTACCACCTTGTTAGACATCTTACAGTACAGAATATTGCCTACTTTTCCTCTCAAGTTTTAAAATATTTCTGATGACTTTAGAATCATATATTTCTTATTTAATCAGGTCACGTAAGGAACTATTCAGTAGTGTGTTTTTTAAACCGTATTGGAATGTAATAAATATTCTTATATGAAAAGTTATGTAAAATTTACACTCACTTTTAACATTTCCCCACTAAATTCACCTGATTCTTGTACTTTGGCAGATGTCAGACATATATCACAAAGCAATAGGCTATAAAGCTAAAGAGATAGATGTTCAAATACTCTAAGAGTTGGTAGGAGGGAGGTGTAACTTCCAACTGGGAATGTGTAAGTGTCATGGAGGAGCTGGACTCTTCATTAACTCTTCGTAGCAGAGATCACAATTTTCTACCAAATTCCACTACCGTCTTTTTCTGTGTTCATAAGGTTTTGCTGGATGCATGGCTTGACTACATTTCCCAGGCTCCCTTGCAGGTTTTTTGACCTTGTGGCTAAGTTTTCTCAGAGGGAATGTAAATAGAAACATAGTGGCCTCCAGGCCAAGACTTTTTAAAAAGCAAGTGTCTTTTGAATGTTCTCTTTCTCTTTCTCTTTCTAATGTCTCGATCCAAACAAGGGCTCAGTGGGATGACAGAGCTGGGAAATAGAAGGAGCTTGGTTCTTGAATCAACATGGATAAAAGCTACTAGCAGAACAAGAACACCTGCCTTGTCTTGTAAAGGAACAAGAAATAACCTTCTATTATACACTGATATTTGGAGATGGGGTGTGTCTGTGATGGCAGGTTAGCCTCGTCTATAATATAATCTTTCAAACATTTAACAAAACATATCTACCACCTTTCATGATTTTACAGCTGGGATGGTTGCAGAAAAGTGTGTCCTGGGGGGCCAGCAAATAAAGAAGAAAAAAAATTGAAAGCACAGTAATGCTGTAGAAGAGATAGCCAATGAGTGCACAATGAGTTTTAAGAAGTTTCCCAGTGTAGAGGACTTGAAGGATGAAGATTACATTTTCAAAGAAATTGGAGAACAGTAACCTAGGGAGCGAGAACAGCTTGGACAAAGTTGAGTGAGTCAGGAATGGATAATGGCCTGTTCGTGGGAAGTTTAGTCTGTCTGATGCACTAGGCACAAAAGAAATAAAGATGGACCCTGAAAGGATATTAAGGTGGACAGTTAGACTTGGCCAGATCTTGAAGCACTTTTAATTCCACGTGTGGTGAGCAGAATAGTAACCACGCTCCTCCCCAAAACATGTTGATGTCCTAATCCTTAGAACCAGTAAATATATTAGTGTCGAAGAAAAATTAATCAGTCGATCGAGGAAAGAAATGGAAAATTTTTTTCGAGCCAAATTTGAGGATTATAACCCAGGAAGAGCATCTCAGAAAGCTCTGAGAACTGTTCTGCCCATTAGAAATCAAGGCACAGTTATATAAGTTTTTTGAGACAGTGGGCTATACATCCAATGACTTATTATTGACAGTTTACATAATCCAGATCTAAGCGTCATTGTGGTGGGTCATGTGACCCCTTACAAGATCAAGAAGGATTGCTTTCTTTTAAGGAGTTGTCTTGTTGGTGCTAGGAGAATGTTGCTCTTTGTGATTGAGCAGGTATTCCTGCTGATGGGAGAGGTTTGGTTGGTGCATAATGCAGATACACAATGCACGGTGTGGGGAGAGGGGAGACCAAAGGGCAGAGAAGAATTTTTGTTTAAATCTCTCTTGTCTTGCAATAAAAATATGACTTTTGTTTCACATTAGGTTACATGGCAAAGGGGAATTAAGGTTGCAGATGGAGTTGAGATGGTTTATCAGCTGACCTCAAGATAGGGAGATTTTCCTGGATTACCTAGGTGGTGATGATGTAATCCATGTAATGGGTGGTAACCGTAAACACGAACGTCCTTAAAATTGTGAGAGGAAGATGTGACTCTGAAAAACAGGAGAGAACTTGGCCGCATGGTGCTTGTTTTGATGATGGAGGAAGGGGTCATTAGCCAAGGAAAGCATGTGGCCCCTAGAAACTAGAAAAGGAAAGGAAATGGTTCTCCCCTAGAGCCTTCAGAGAGTACTGCAGTCCTGGCAACACCCTTGACATGGGCCCAGTGAGATCTGTGTCAGACTTCCAACCTACAGAAAATAAATGTGTGTTGTTTTAAGTTGCTACATTGTGGTAATTTGTCATAGCAGCAATAGGAAATTAATACTCTGTGCTAAGCCTGACCTTAGAGAACAGAGAGCATTGGGTTCAGAACTGCCTCAGAGGGTCAGCTAAGTGAGTTACCTGGGTAAGACCAGAAGAAGAGTGTCAGTGGCCTATTTTTAATAGATCAGGCCTCAAATAAGATGTTGGAAGAGCAGACATAAGGAAGCAGAGAGGAAGAATATACTAGGCAGTGAGAATAAGCTTAGTTTGGGGCCCTGTGCCATCCAGAAAGTAGAGGGGAAACTGTGATGTATTTTGAGGGCAACGTGTCCTATAGGCTTATATAGTAGGTAGAGGAGAATGATTTCAGCCAGAGGATGCTTTTCAAGATATTGTTACAAATCTTGATAACAAACCAAGAATTCTGGCTCCTGTTCATTCTTCTGAAGCATTTGTAAATCTCCTGGTGCTTCTCCCCTCCACATGTTACTTTACACACAATGTAGAAGTAGTTTTACCCTGGAAGTGCAGGCCTATGTAAAAGTGACATCTTGTGTTGCTTTGATGCATTGCGTTTCTGGTTTCCCCTGTCATGGTTCCTCTGTTCTGTAAGCTTTTTTGCTTTTCGTTCCTTTACTAAACAGAAAGGAATCACTAAACTATAATCACTGCAATGGAAGAAATACGACTCATGATGTACAAAACATTAGGCTGTTTTCTACCTTATTTACAAATTGTATGATAGTCACAGATAAATCATTCCAGGGAAGGAGTTTGCAGAATCCATTCCATTATCTTGTAACGGATTGTAGAATGATAGAAAAAAATATGATGATTAAAATTAGATTCAATAGTTATTAGGAAAATGCCTTAAAATAGAAAATCTACTGTTTCAAAATGGCTGGAAACTAGCCTGTTTTCTAGAAGCTATTTTTTGGAAATGTAACTCTCCGTCACAAATGAGGGACTTGTGGTTCCAAGTGTGAGTATATTATCCTATCTCCTGCTCTAAACTCTTTTCACTGTGGAGTTTGAGCCTCAATGACATTTTATCAAAACATGCCAATTCATTTTAGTTAGGCCACAAATAAGATACTCACACATGGACTAAATAAAAAACCGTACAAAAACCTGGAGAAATATCTAGATGATCATTACAATGAATAAACAGGGTGTGGATAGTTCTTCCTCATAGTTAAAAGGCTGGCATCAGAAATGCTAGGGAGGGAAAAATCTTTCCAGCACGTTAGTAAGGATTAAGGGAGTATGATGAAACCTAGAATAATAGAGAACAGGAAAGAGTATGTGGTTGAAAACAAAGAAGAAAACTAAATGAAAGAAACCGCATGGGCATATGACCATCTCAGATAAAGAGTAAGAGAAAAGCCCAAAGCTTAAAGCTAAAAGAGAAAGGTAGGTTGAAAATCCTGGATAATAAAACTAGGGGACCGCTGGGGAGAAACACTTTGGAGAAGAAAGAAAAGGTGCTTGCATCAAAGATAGATGATACCGAATCTTAAACGAAGAGGAAAAAATGGTTGTCAAAGGGAAAGAAAACCACAGAAGCTAGAAGCCTAGTGTTGGAGAACATTGTTACAGATCCCAACCTCTGGACGAGAATGAGACTGAAGGATAGTTTCACTTTTATAATTAGCCCGGTTAATTGCAGCATGTACAAACCCATCATTCACCCAATGTCTGTAGCCCCGGCAAAATGAAGTGAAATGCCTACTGTTTGATGTGGTAAAAACAAAATGGGTTACAGAATCCGAAATCCGGGTTTGAAGCTGGCTTTCACTTGCTGTGTGATCTTTGCAAGTTTCTTAACTATTCGTCTTGTTTCCTCATCTGTAAAGTGAGGACAGTTGTACCTTCTTCCTAAAGGTATTTTGAGGGAGGAATGAAATCAGGAAATCTCCTTGTGCCTGGTTGACACTAAAACTTCAATTACAATTTGTGAGGAGAACGGCACAGATTTCAGTTCTTTCTGCCAAAGTAAATTGTAATGATGTGAGGGATCAATAAGAGAAATAGAATTCTAAAATTGCTTCTGTATCACTTATCTGGAGGAGGGGAAGGCAGTTACCACCACCACCCCTTTTTAGGAGAAAGAGCTAATAACCAAGAACAACAGAGATGGGAATTTGGGGCAGGCCACTGGCAAAAGGTAGAAGTGTTCATCTCTTTACAAGTCATTTCCCACTGTAGCATATAGAAACTGTGGTAGGCAAAACATTATACAGTTGCCTTTGTTTCAAAGTTAATCTGCAGTTTCAGGGATAATTTACCTGGGATAAAGTATGGTCTGTAGGCCACCTGAAGCATTACCCACTGTGGTGCTTGTTCAAACTGTGAAGTCCTGGAGTCACACCTAGACTTTCTGAGACAAATCTCTAGGTGCTGGGCCCAACAATTTAATGTTTTTTAGTAAGGGGGAATAAGTAGGTTTCAGTGGTGATCGGGTGGCATTTTTCAAAAAGAAAGAGGTAGGTTTGGCCTTGGACCACTGCTGATGATTCTGATAACACTGTACTGCCTGTATCCTGGCTGGGAATTGTTTTCAGCAGCCCTTACTTCCTGTAACAGCAAACTGGATTTGGGTTCTTGGCAAGTTTCCCCAACCTGTGCAATTATATACATTGGTAAAGGAGGTGACTACTTTAGCAGGGTCCAAATATGTGGCTTGTTATGGTTTGTGGCTTGTTTATGGTTCCTCCTATTGGAAATAGTGTTACCACTACAGGGTACAGGACAACCAGGGTGGGTCCGTGGAACAGTTAATAGGTAGGCCAAGAGGTGTATGGATTGAGTTAAGGTATATTGTGTTATTATAGAAAGGCTGCTCGTGGTAGGAGAATTAGGATATGGGATCCATGCCATGAAAACCTCATGCATCAGGCATTCAGAAAACTATAAAAAGTAAGAAAATCAAATCGAGTTTAAGTTGATTCAATTTTACCAGCTGCATTTAGATCAATTCAGTAAGTTGGCTAAATGGAAGAAACTGAATGTCTACCCCATATAGTTCACACCTGGAAATTCTTCTACTCTTCTCTTAAACTTCTTAACTTGCCTCTAACAACACTGGTAATCTTCACTCAGCATGTCCACACAGAGGTGATCATTTCTTTCTTCGTCCCGTCACTGTGCCTCGCACTGTGCTGTATCGTTCTACAATTATGTCTTTAAACGTTTGTTCTATGTCCTAGAAAATGGCGACCCCCTTGAAAACAGATGCTAAGTCTCATTCATCTCTTTACCCTAAGTACTGAGCTCAGGGCCTGACACACGATAGGCAATCAATATATATTTGTTTAATGACTGATGTGATGGAAAAAGAAGTGGTACAAGTGTTCTCTGTCTTTACAGAGGACCATTTTAGTAAGAAAGTAAAGGCAAGTATATGAATTACTCTGTTGTAAGGTAGAGTAAGGTTAGAGTCATCAGAGATTTCATCTAATTAAGGGGATTTCAAAAGGCTTCACAGAAAAGATGGTGCTCAAGATAGGACTTAAGGAATTAAAGGTTTTCAACAAATGGAGTGTGTTTGGAGGAGAGTGGCTATTTCAGATAAATGAAATAGCATGAACAAAGGTAGAGGCAAAAACTCAGGGAATATCAAGTGAACAAAACTAAGGCCATTCTGAATAGAGTTTCTTGTAGGAAAGGCAATTAGATTTTATCTCTTATGCCATATATGACAAATGGCAAACTAAGACAAAAATACTGCAAATATTTTACATTTAACAACTATAAATACTGAAAACTGCTAAAGATACCTTTTAACTCAGCAATGTATTATGCTTCAGGAAGGTAGAAAAAGAGAAATATTTCAGTTTTGACTACATACTTGCGTTCTATCTAAGTTACTGTTTATGAGTAGCAAACTCTGCTTTCCAAAAAACTATAAGATTTGCAATTATTAAAGACATCATGTCAAATTTATTCTTGGCTTATCAGTGTTATCTAAATCCTTGCTACTCAAAGTAGTATCAGCATCACCCCAGAGCTTGTGGGAAATGCAGAATCTCAAACCCTACCTCAGATCTACTGAATCAGGACGTATAGATGAACATGATCTCTGGGTGATTCATACACCTATTAAAGTTTGAGAAACACAGAAATATTTGCATCATCCAAGGGCAAAACATTGCCTGGGAAATTTTCTGGTATAGTCATGCTTAATTCCTATACATGGTAGAGTATTGGTATCAACCCAAGATGTTACTACATAGTAATCTGAAAAAGGAAAATTGAGGGAAAGTAAAAAGGATAATTGCAAACATTGACAATAGAAGACATTCTGAAGTTCAACATAAAATGGTCAAAAGATTTAGGAAACCCAAATCAATATAAATAAAAGGTAATATAAATAAAAGGTAAGTGACCATTTGGTCCATATTGGCATGATAGCTCTAATGTTAAGGACTATCTTATATAACATTTTCCATCAGAATCTGTTAGAACAGTAGTCTAAACAAATCCCTTTTGTTAAAAAAAAAAGGCTTGGAGGAAGATAAAAGATAATTAATTATACCTGAAATTTGCACAATGAACTGAGAGCAATATACCACTGAAAATCAAAGGATTATTGCAGCCTATTAACAGTAAAGATGTCTACTGTACTGGAAAAAATATCTTAATTTTTACAGTTTATGACTATGCTAATTCCCTAAACAGACACGTGTGTGACATTTATGGTAACTGAGGAAATTTTTCTCTCCCTTTAAGCATGAGAATTTGCATTTTCTAATGTCACATACATGGTAAAACATTGTCATGGGGGGAGCAAGTTATTCAGAAGTAGATTTAGCTTACAATAATATCAACACTTTTATTTCAAGCTCATTGATTTTTTTTTTTTTTTTACCTTAATGAGTACTGGAATTAGTAGAGTACAAAAAGCCCTATATCAGTTGAAAATCTTCTCACAACTCAATTTAATTTAATTTGAAAATAGCTGTTTTACTGTCTCTCAAACTAAATTTAAGAAATCAAACAGAGCATTAACATGTTAATTAATAAGAGGTTCAGTGGGAAGGTAGGAAATGATTAGTTGCGTTACGATTCCTTCAGACTTTCTCTAGGAAACTCATTAAAGGGCTCTTCAGAAGTGCTTTTCTGAAAAGATGACAAACACATGGCACATGTTCTTCAGAAATTTCAAGGTGTAAGGCCTATGTCTGACTTCTTTCCACAGTGTGAAGACTCAGAGGTGTGTTCAAAAGGGGAGAAACCTTGGTGGCAGTTAATAAATAACATGTAGTATGTCCCAGGCCACGTACATGCACCAGTTTGGGAGGGAAGAGGTCAAACTCAATGTACTCAAGGGTTGGGAGCCATTTTCTTTGGGTTGGCCAAGAAGAGATATTCCATGTTTTTCTTTTAGGAATCAGAGATAGATGAAGAATTCTCTAAATAACCTACATTTTATAGCTTTTTACACTTTGCAAGAAGTTTCCATAAATATTAACTCATTTGATCTCAACCACTAGGGTAACTAGGTAGGTGGGACATATTCCCAGAGGAGGCAAAAAGCAGTCAAAATGGTCCAAACTCACTTCAGCTTTCCTGTTGCATGTGTTTATAAACTTTAGGTTCTTTCTCTTTGTCTCACTATCTTTCTCTCCATACCTAAACAGACAGTTTTTAGATGCTGAAACAAGTATATACAATTCCAGATAAAATAGGCTTTAGATATTGTGATAGGAAAGTAAAGGAATGCCAGTTATGAAATCAGTACTCAACATACCGAAGTCTTATATTCTTGCTAGAGAAAACCCCAGGATTGGATCTCACTTTTGTACCAACCAATGGAAGAAAGGGAATAGGTGGCATTTTAGTAGTGGTTCTCAAAAAAGTGTGGTCCTCAACCAGTAATATCAGCATCCCTTGGTAATTTGTTAGAATTGGAGATTCTTGGGCCCTACCCCAGACTTACTAAATCAGAATCTCTGAGGGTGAGGCCCAGTCATGTCTAATTTAAGTTCTCCAGATGAATCTGATGTCTACTTAAATTTGAGAACCACTGCGATATAGAATTAGTCCTAAGAAAAAAGCAGCTAAACAATTACTTATAAGAGGATTATATTCATGAGATGGGACTTTTTCTATTTCATTGATCTTTGCATTCCTGCCACGTGGAACAGAACCAGGCATATATAGCACACACGCCATAAATTCTTATTGAATCAATAAACTATTCCTCAGGATATCTTATAAAAATTCTTGTAAAGTGGGTACTGTCTAATGTAGCAAACAAATTCTTAGTAATAAATAAAGCAACACATTTCATAGGGGTTTTATAATAAGTAGGGATATAGGCATGAGTGAATAAAACTAATTGCATGAAGAGCCAGGACTTTGTAAGCTAGAACAGCTAGTCTCAAACTTGGCTGTTCAAACCTGGCCTGATCATCAGAATTACCTGGAGTGGCCACAATAATTCTGATACATTCAGTAGTCTAAAGTGGGACCCAGGAATGGAAATTTTAAAATATTCTATAAATGATAATTTATATGTGCAAATATGTGTATGTATGTAAACATACACCCATATACTGTGTTCAAGAATTATGTACTGATTATGTAATTTAAAATGTAATTAAATGTATACATATATTTAATTGGAAAAGTAACATTAGCTTCTTTGAAAAAAATTAAATGCAAAAAATTATAAAAGTGAAATTTCCCCCACCCATCTCACTCTCAGGAAGAACAAACATTCACAGTTTGGTAGCTTTTTCTGAACTCAAATTTGTGTCTGTGTTAATACAAAACTATATGCATTTTATTTAAAATAGAATAAATATATATATAATACATATATAAATATTATATAAAATATAATAAATAGAATTATTTTAATTTCTTCCAACTTGCAGTTTTTTACTCAGTGTATCTTAAGCAACCTTCCTCACCAATGCATAGAATACATAGAGGGCTGATTCTTTTTAATGACTGCACAGTATTCTATAACATGCGTTAACTACATCTTATTTAATAATTTCTCTATAAACATTCAGAGCTACAAATAACAGTATAATAAATAAATTTGGAATTTTTTTGCTAGAGAGATCCTTTAAGTGGAATTTGGAGTGAAGGGAAAGATATTGAGGACTCTGTTTTTTTTAATAGTGAATTATTAGAATAATTTTAAATCTGTAAAGAAACACAAACTTATGAAAAAAATCAATTTTTATTTATGAAGTATCACAACTAGTAGTTCTAATTTAAGGAGCAGAGCAAGACTCAAAACAGGCTGTCAGGCTTCAGAGTTTGTGAACTAAGCCACTAAGCTGCCTGCTTGCACATTTTTAAACAAAGAACCTCGATTGAACTATTTAACAGTTCTTTTGTATTTCAAAAGTTGGGCTTAAGAGAACATAGCAGTTGTACAAATATCTAATCTTGATATTTTTAAAGTATGTTAAAGAGTTCTCAACAGGTAGATCGCTTAAATGGTTGAAGGGTTAGAAAACAGGGAAGAAGGAAGGAACCCTCAAAGAAATTGGGGTAGTTTTACCTAGGAAAAAATGTAACAATCTATATAAAGAGGCATAGCACAGAAGAAATAAGACCAGATGAATGGTCTGATGATCCACTGTCACAACCTAATTCTGTTTGAGGGAAGAAGATTTATAATGATGAGTTGGTGGGAGTCAACAAAGTTAAAAACAAAATTAAAGTTCTTTTTAGCTCCAGGTTTTATGAATGCAATAAACTAGATGACTGTCATAAACTGGATTAATCCTTGACGTACAAAGCATTCTTTTTCCCATCTTTTTTTTTGTGTGGAAGCCATGAAATCAATTGCAAATTTAGAACATACAGAAAATACTCCTTTCTGACAAATTTAATTTCTCATGTTTATATGAATAGAAAAACCAGAAAGAGCTGGCTTCTTTGCCATTATCTGCGATCCATATATTAGAAAGCTTTCTCCACTTTGCTAAGAAAGGCTCAGCAATCTATCCCCTAAAAGCATGAAATTACTGCGTGCTAAGTGGCAAATGGTGTTAGAAGCATAATTGTATTAACTATTTTCTACTTAACAACCTGGAACTTAGGTAAAGATCGAAGTTTACATAGTTTTGATGGTGTTTATCAACACCCTGAAGTTTTAAAATGAAATGTTTCCACACCAGTTGACAAGGTTTCCATTTATGAGCAGCCCAATAAGATAGGCTGCTCTTTAGTGTTTCTCCAAACCTGCAATCTTGATGTAAAACTTTCACTTGCAGTGAATGATGGGACTAAGGACAGGTTTGAAACCTTTCCCCACAAATTGCAATTGGCTAAAATGGCACAATTTGATGGTATCCTATCTAGAGGGAAATGTCAGAAATTAGGCTTAAAAGTGAAAGACAAATGGACACATGGGCAAATATGAGGCTGCAGAAAACCCCGCCTTATACATGCTGTATTAGTAACTAATGTGCCAGACCCCAAAAGGAGATATGTGTTTCACCACATTTTACACTCATTCAGAATAATGAACATGGATTAAGGAAAGCGTTCGGATACTAGAAAGTAAGTTAATATCTTCCACATTTTGATACAGTTGATCACTCTCTCCTGGAAACAACTCCAAGCATGGGGCCTTTCTGAGTACAGGGATCTGTGCAGCTGCACTGGTGAGATGCCCATGAAGCCTGCCGTGCTCTGGCATGTAGACTTGTTAATGACCCTCCTCCCTTTCTGTATAGACATGATAAATGAAGTAGCAGCCCTTCTTACTCTGTCTGGGCTAGCAGTAGCACCACAGTGTGTTTAATTGGGGGACACGGCAGGGCCTCTCACTCATCCCTGATTTAGGTACCAATCACGTTACATTTTGGAGATTTGAAGTCCTTGAAGGTTGCCTCTCAACCTTGGGTTGAGGCAGTAGGCTAATAGGAAGGGGGGTTTGACTTCCCTGCCTCCTGCAGGGGCTCTGCATCTTCATTTTGCCATGGGCTCTGCAATTTAAAGGCTGAGAAGGGGACCAAGCTTTACATTTCCAAAAAAGAAAACCTCTTAATATGGGACATGGCAAGGAAGCAAGAGTGACAGTGTTCATACCTCAGCCCCTCTCTTTTGCCAATGAGGTAGGGTTTTAATATTCTTTCACTTAAAAAAAAAAAAAAAGGGAAAACAGTTATGACAATATGTGACCAATCATTAATTACGGTTGTTGACACATGAGGTTTGCTAAGTCAGTCTCTGTAATTTTCAGTTTTCTTTCTGGAGGATGTTAGTGGCAGGCAGCAGAGTGGTCTCAGCTGAGTTTGGAGAGGGACGAAGACAGCAGAATATAAAGGGGTTTAATTGTCCTTCATATTTTTATAGGTATTTTTCAATTTCTTGGCACATGGACAAAGCCTATAATCACATGCTGGCAAAAAATTATAGGTGGAAATATTTATATAGATAATATATAGCCTGATAGAGTAGATTCACCAAACAACATCCATAAAACCTTTATCCAGAAGAATGGAGGAAAGCTAAATAAATGGACCCTATATAAATCTAAAAATTTCCATAGTTTGAATAGCAAAAATCAAAGTTATTCAGCTTAATCTGAATTGGATCAGCAATCTGGATGAAAACCTTTGTATTGAACTTCTCGCACACTAGCCTATGTTCTCATTATGAAATACTTCCTCAGTTTGTTCTGAGTTACTGGGAAGGACACTTCTCCAATACACAGAATGAATCTGGGAAATCAATCTTCAAAGCATGCCCTTGAGCTATCTGTATATGTATAGGTATTAATAAAAGAGGGAGAGGGTTAAAGGTTTTCCTCAACTGTTTATACTCACAGGATACATCCAGCATTATGGCAATGATGCATATTCTTAATAATTTCCAGAATAATTTAATCTGTTTGTTTGAAAGTTTAGATTGTTCTATGAAAATTTTCTTGAAGCAAGGGAATATGCATCTGTACTTTATACACACATACACACACATGCAAAAATATTTGAATATATAGATTCATATCTCCATGATGCCAATTCAAATCCAAAAGATATGCCAAAGTGAGAGCTTATTTTGAGAATTAGAAGCTATGATTATCAAATATAGCATACACAACTTCAAAAGAAATAACCACTTGTCCTTAAATGTCGTAACTACTTCTATGTGTCCAAGTACAAAAGGGTGATTTTTTAGCTCTCAAAATATATTCTTTGAAAGAAAGGAAATGAATTTCTATAATGATCTTAAATAAGCATATTTGTGAGAACAATTGCTTTGTCTTCTCAGCACACTATTACTGGAAACTAAGAAGGCTTGATTCTTCTCTCTTCTAGTAGTCCTTTTAGACATACACTTTATCAAATAGCAGTGGCTTAAAATACTGTCTTCAGGACTGTCAAAACAATGACAATATTAAGTGGCTATACACTAATGGTGTATGTTTCTTTGTTCTTAAAAATAAATTCATATTCCTTTTTTTAAACTCAACTAAATACTGAGCAGCTAATACATGGGAATTTTGGCAGTAACGAGTTCTAATTTCAGCATTGCCTCTTGTGAGGATTACATATGACAATTCAGATAAGACTCTTAGCACAATGCTGGGTACCAATGAAGTCTCATTTTCTATCAGCCTACCTGAACATTTCAGGATACGGTTTGTACCTAGTCTATAGAGCTATTCTAGAAGATCACTAAGAATCTGAAATTATTATAATGTAAGCTTGATCTCTTATGGTATATTAGGTAGGATATTCTAAGTTCTGCTGTAGAAACAAACAATCCTCAAATCTCAGAGGACTGACCCAACCAAGGTGCAATTTTTCTCATTCCCAGCGAAGGCCAGTAGAGTCTCTACTAACCATAGTTACCCAGTAATCTAAGCTTGTGGGAACATCTCACATGAACCCCCAGAATTTTCTTGGCAAGGGAAAGGAAATACGATGAATTGATCATCAGATCTTAAGGCTTCAGTAAGAAAGCAAGACTCTTTTGGTCCCATGTCTCTGGTCAAAGAGAGTCACAGCCCATTTACCTACTTTCACACAGGGTGGAGGAGTACAAATATGCCCTGGTGACAATTACTATCCCCTTTTAGATTAACTGTGAGACAGATAATAGGAAATAAAGGTCTTCCCTATTAGATATTATGAACATATGCATCCCTATTAAGTAGGAATTTCTTAATATCTAGGGGGAAATTTTTGCTACCTACTCTCATAAGAATTGAAAACTTCCTCGTAAATGAATATGACTAAAATCTGTATTTATAATTCCAAAGGAGTCATAAGCAAACTCTGACTAAATATCCAGTTTCTTTACGCCATTTGCCAGGAATTCAGGAAACAGGAAGGACATGATGCCACAGCACATCACTTTGATAATAAAGCTTGGAGAAATGTGATTTTCAAAGCTTGAACCTATCAAACTGATTCCAGTATTTGCCAGCTCCAGTCTCACATATAATTTTTCAACCAGGACAGGATGACAAAAAAAAAAAAAAAAAAAAAAACTGCAGCAAGCAATGTGTCTGAGGTGTTAATATGGAATGCAGGTTCAGTTGCAGATGGGTTTTGTTTTAGATGCAATGAGACTGCCACACACAGAAAGACATTTAAAACATTACCTTAAGCTAAACAAACACCACTTTTCCAAGGTGCCTCATCATTAACCTTGGAATGTTGATATGCCCAGGGACAGAAAAGCAGAAAACAACAAGATGCAAGATGACAGGTTATAGAAAAGGCAAAGAGTATTTGGTGCGTGTGTGTGTGTGTGTGTGTGTGTGTGTGTGAGAGAGAGAGAGAGAGAGAGCGAGAGCGAGAGAGAGAGAGAGAGAGAGGGAGAGGGAGGCAGAAAGGAGGTATTTAGCAATGGAGATGCTTGGTAGCTCCAGAATTTCTGATTATGTAGGGATCGTAGCATGTGCAATCTGATTTGTATGGATAGGGGCTTGAAGTTGCATTTTGATATCAGTTTATACTAATTATCCAAATCAAAGAGTCAGGATAGGTGGAGATAATGGGAGAGGGGGATATGGGTTGCTGCTTATTCACCCCGCAGATACCAACACTAATTGTGATCTTACATTTTCTATTTTTAGGGTTTTCCCCCTTTCCTACCCCAAACAGCAAAGTATTCATTGTTATTACAGAGTGCATAAGGCTCCAATTTTGTTCTAAAATTGTAAACATCTGGGGTAATTTAAAGACTATTTCAGTATTTTTTTTTTCAAGTGTTCACAACAGTCTTAAAGTAGCTGTGTAGTATCTTTTCAGGTGAGAAGAAGTTGTAGTATGTGTTTTGCACATACAATATTGCTGGCAGGTCAGCCAAGTCCAATACTGTTACAATATGACAGTGTTGTCCTGCTGTACATTACATCAACAATTTTTATATAACAAAAACAGATTTCCTAGCCCTGGCTGATAGCGCATTTTCTCCAAGCAACTGTTGATAAAACACAATCGCAAGACAGCAAGAGAATTTGGATCGTCCCTTGGAGTTTGTTAAAATGGACTTGGCCTGTGGCTCTGCTCCTGATAGCCAGCTGTCTTTTCACTACCACATTTCTTCTTCCGTGAATGTTATTTATAGCTTTAAAATGTTCTCAAGGATAAAGTGGTAGCACACACAAGGCATTTTCGGTGCTAGGACGATGATGGAAGCACTCAAAGAAATAACTGTTGTACTAAGATAATCACTTTTTCATCCTTAAGGAAACCCATTGTGAAGGAGCGAGCTGCCACTTCTTACTGGCTATTGCACACTGCTGACAATGCCTCTTCCTTCTGTTCTTTTAAAGAGGACCTCAAATTAAACCTATTACACCTTAGATCCCAATTACATGGAAATCCACAACCTTTCCAGAATGTGTCTAAGCACTAACATGAAGACCCACTCCATTCAATATTTCTGCTAACTGGTTTAAAGTCTTGACATTGCCTGGTAAGAAGATTATAGAAATGCCTGAAGGACAATTCTGGGTATAAAACCAAATGCCCACATGTGCATTACAATTGCCAAAAAAAACCCACAAAAAACTCCCTTTCATCTCTTTATTAATTGTATAATTAATGCATTCTGTGTACTGATAAGAATAATGCCATGTAATTAATTTTTAAGAATTAAAAACTTGCCTTTATCCAGCCTCATGGTCTACTTTCATGTTTATAGCTGTGAATATAAATCCTCTTATCTAATTATAACATGACTGGTTTCATTGTTGAAACAAAGCAGTTCTTTGTCATTTTTTATTTGATTATGTAATATTTATTTTATTATATTAATTATAATCTATCCAGGAAAAAAAAGAAGACCCAAGGACTTAATATTTTAAGTCTTCCAAAGCTTATCAGAAAAATGCCATGCTGCTTTGGATAAGGTATGATATTTCATTTGTTTTCTGTGTCTGTTTTTGTCTTCCGTGATTACCCATTCTGTTTACCAAAAGGCTCAATTAGCATTTGAATAGTGAGCCAGAGAGCAGACAGGTTGAGAATTCTTATAGAACTAATTTGGCAGCCCTTCTCCTTTCCCCCCTTCTCTCTTCATAGCCTTTTCTTTGCCTCTAATCAAGCTGCAGTTATTAAAGCCAGAATAAAAGACCTGATTTTCCATTACATTGATGCATGCTGAACAGAGCCTTGATTTGCTTTTTCTTTCAGCAATGCTAATTGGACTCAAAGGGGAAAATCAGCAATGGAACTAGCATATATATATATATATATATATATATATATATATATATATATATATATATATATATATATATGTATATATATATATATATGTATATATATATATGTTTTTCCAATTGTTTCTTTCCTTTAAGAGTATTTCTTTTAATGCTTCTCATAAATAATAAGGTTATTTAATTATCAATGCCTCAGGTTGGAGAAGTTTACAACTGACAGAACAATTTCTGATTTCTGCTTGGAAGAAAAAAAAAATGTACTGTGTATGTGAAATTTGGTTTAAGCTATGCCTGATCAATATACAAGAAAGAATTAATTTAATCACAACTGTTTTCAAGTACTATTTGCACTTCAGATAGCTGGATAGCTTCCAGACTAAGCTGTCATCACCAGTCACTCTCCCCATCAGATAATGGTCTGGTATTGTTCATGAGACCATGCTGTTGAGATAGAACAAGTGCAGAACTTTACACAAGAAGCATGGTTGGGCTTCCCTGGTGGCACAGTGGTTGAGAATCCGCCTGCCGATGCAGGGGACACGGGTTCGTGCCCCGATCTGGGAAGATCCCACAAGCCGCGGAGCGGCTGTTCGCGTGAGCCATGGCCGCTGAGCCTGCGCGTGCAGAGCCTGTGCTCCGCAACGGGAGAGGCCACAACAGTGAGAGGCCCGCGTACCGCAAAAAAAAAAAAAAAAAAGGCGTGGTTAATATTAAATCCTCATCACTTTAAAGCCTCACTTTGAGCAGGAAGTGCTTATTTTAAAAGTATGAATCAACAAATTAACAGAGTTGCAGCTCAAAAGAAGAAAAGCAAATTTTCAGGTGGGTAGAGAGGATTTTTGATACACTAATTTATACACAATGTGCTATTTAGATACTACATGAAGATTAAAAGCAATTTCTTCAATTAGAGAAATGTTATTCCCTATGTCAATGTGCAAAACTTCCATTATTAAGGTGTTTATATTTTCATCTAATGTATCCCCTCCAATTATACATTTGGCAAGAGTCTCCTTGCGAACTATTTAACAGAAGCAAAACAAGACTTCATTTGGACATTTATGATTTAACTTCTACCCACTTCTTGAAATGAAGCTTTCTACCCACTCTAGGCATATCAAAGTGCTTTTATTTCCCAGAAAACTTCATGCTCTTGACTTTGGACCTTTGAACACAGTCTTCCGTGCTCTTGGAATCTTTCCTTTCCCCTGTGTACTTGGCTTCTTTCTATTCATTTTTCAAGGCTAAGCTTAAAAATTACTTCCTCTAAACGTCTTCCTTGATCGTTTATGCCAAATCCCATTAAAATATCACACAGTTAACCCCACACTATATATAACTATAGGTTCCTTAACACATGTAGTCTAGCACCTGCCCCACTCTGTATTTATACCTTTACTTGTGAAATCTCTTACTATAGCCTCTGGGAACTTGTTAGAGCCTACCTGATTCATTTTTGCATTACCAAGGCCTAGCACAATGCCTGGCAGAGTGGGCTTTTGGTGAATATGTATAGAATATGTTGAAGTAAATTAATTCAAGATTTGGTCCAACTTGAAAGGTCAAAAATGTAAAGAGAAATGTTGGTCTATTTATTGATTTACTTAAAAAACTGATTTAGGATTTAATAATTTATTACATTAAATCACCGGAGGATTTGAAATCATGTTATTGGCAAATGACATTTAAAAAACATATATTAGCCATCACTGTTTAATATGTCTCATATCGGTATATACTTTAATCCTTGGGTCTCTCTTCTCCCTCTTTAAAGTCACTGCAAACAACCTTAATCAGATTAATAACTCCCAAATTAATAACCACAGTCTAGACATCTCTTCTGAGCCCCAGATCCCTTTACAAAATTGCCTATGTGACATCTCTTCTGCAGTATCTCAGACATCTCATATTCCACATTGCTCAACTCATGATCATGCCCCCCAATACCTGGTCCCCTTCCACTCTCTTTTCTCAGTGAGTGGCAGCATCATCCATCCAGTCGTGCAAATCAGAAATCTTAGAGCCACTCAGGTTACCTTTCTTTACTTAATCTCATATCCAATCCTATGAATCTCACCTTGTAAATACATAACTTTCTGGTCCAATCTGCTTATTTGACCTACGCCAATAGCTTCCCAAATTGGTTTACTTAAACCTAGTATTGTCCTGCTCCAACTCAAGTGCACTAAGAATTGTCTTTCCACTGCCAAGTTTGAGCATTTCATCTCCTTTCTTAAAAGTCTTTAATGTCATCCCATTACTCTTAGGTTTAAAACAAAACTAATGAACCTCACCTACACCAGTCTTCAAAGTTCAGTTCTACCTACCCCTCTAGCCTCATGTTATATTACATTCCCTATTGCTTTTCCTGTTCTTGTTTAAAGAGTCCAGCTTACATATCATAGGCTCTTCTCTCTCATAGACCTTTATACATTCTGTTCCTTCTATCCGTAACACCATTTCTTCACTTTCTTTCCCTGGTCAATTACTCTTATCTTTCAGATTTCTGGTCAATTTTTACTTGTTACGGGAACAATCTGCTATATCTGATTAGGTCAAAATATTTTACTCTGATAACACATTTAATTCCCTTTTAATATTCCTTGTCATGCCTGTGGTGCTACCTTTACATGATTATTTGATTAGTAATATCTGGGTTCCGTGAGAGCAGGGCCCATGTGCAGCGTAGTAATGGCCCACAGTATCATACAAGTCATGTTCGCTGAATGAAAAATAAATAAGTGAATGTCTGCCAAGTACTGTGCTAAGAGCTTTAGCTGCTCAATAAATATTTGTCAAATAAATGAACTGTTCAGTAAGCTAGGTATTTGGTAACATGGAAAGCAACTAAGTATCGAACTTTTTTCCCCTCTTAAAAAATCTATTTCCATGATTTCTGTGTAACCTTTTGAGATGAATTATTGTTATGACAATGCCCGAAATGTACCTAGTGTTATTATCTTATGAAATAACAATTCAGGAGATATTTGTGAACCTTCCAAGTATGCTTTATGAGGTGAGAAAGAGCCCGAGTACTTGAAAAAGGAAAATAAAAGAAGGCAAGTAAATGAATATTTATGGTGTCCCCACCCCCCGCCTTGGTCCCTTGCCTCCACATATTTTCTGATAATTCTGAAGATATTATTATCTATTCAGTTTTGAAAATAAGGAAGCAAAGTCCCTGAGAGAGTAAATGTTGTATTACCAATGGGTGGTTATACTGGAATGCAAATCTGTAACCATCCCCCTCCCTACGACTTCTCTTTGTATCTTACACAGGCATAATTTAACTGGTACAAGTATAATGTGTTAACCCAAACAAAATCGTTTCATCCTTGGCAGTCAAGTTTTTCAGTTTATGCATGTAGCAGCTAACTATTTTCAGTTCCATTTTAACTCCATTAATAAATAGTAAGTAAGCTCTTGCTGGGAACATATTTGTATTTGTTTTTTAAATACTTATTTCTCCCTGTTAGCATCTTTAAGATAATTATATTTGGTTAATTTGCCTCTATTTCTTTTTTCCAATCTAAGCCAGCAAAAATAATCTTTATTTACCTTTGATATGTGTTTGTAGTAGGTTTAATAGTGTCCCTCCAAAATTCATCTCCACCCAGAAACTCAGAATAAGAACTTACTTGGAAATACGGTCTTTGCAGATATAATTAGTTAAGGGTTGAGATAATGGTCATAATGGATTTAAGGTGGGCCCTAAATTCAATGACTGATGTTTTTATAAAAAGAGGAGAGAATACAGAGACACAAAAAAGAGAGTGATATGAAATAGGAGGCAGAGATTAGAATCATGTGTCTACAAACTAAGGAACGCCAAGGATTGCCAGCAACCACCATTAAGGTAGAAAGAAACAAGGAAGGATTCTTCCCTAGAGCATTCAGAGGGAACGCGGCCCTGCTGACAACTTGATTTTGGACTTCCAGTTTCTAGGACAGTGAGAGAATACATTTCTGTTGTTTTAAGCCAGTCAGTTCGTGGTAATTTGTTATAGCAGCCCTAAGAAACTAACAGTGTACTGAATTACAATAATCCATTTCACTTTAGGGGAGTGTTCAGTTGAGAGATGCTCCTTAGATATGGTGTTCCTATGGGGCCCCATGCATGCCACCTTTGCAAAAGCATATGGGGAGCTGACTCATTAGTAATGTCTTAGTAGCTTTAAAAGAAGATAAGCAGATTTCTAGGTGCCCAAGGACTTTTAAATCATGATGGATCTAGGGGACAAAAGTGCAATTTACTGTGCCTAAACCTGGCCATCTATTTTAAGGAAGAATATAGATAGGAATAAAACACTGAGTTTATTTTTGAGAGGGAGCCTGAGTGGCTGGGGAACTAGTTGTTTATGGGAGACAGGAGGGAAAAGTAGGGCAGGTTATTATGGAAGAGTTGATGTGCACGCATTCGCCCACTCTTGCCACTTGTCATTCAAGTTTCCCAGCTGAAACAGTTTTTAAAAACAACCAAACTTTTATAAAGGACTAAATAAACCATCTCTGATATATAGAAAAATTTCTTCTTGCTTCCTATTCCACTCTTGGATCATTTTCTCCTATCTATGTCTGAAATTTCTTCTCTCAATTAACCACAGATAAGGATGACTTCTTTCAAAATCCAAACCTCTAAATTTTAGGAGGAAAAACACTGGCCCGAAGGTAAATTCATTCAAACCTCTCTGTGATACAGACCCAAGTGTGTATAGGGCAGACGATGTGCTGATCGTGCTCTTAGCTTCAGAAGATACAGATCGTTAAAACTCCTTCCCAGTAGCTGGGTTGTTTATTACAAAAGTAAGAATCACTAACATGTCCTCCTTGCTAGAACCATAAATCTGAAACCTCTCCTTATAAAAACTGATTTGACAACTGCGGTACCATAGCGCCCCCTGGTGTTCCTATTCATATTGTCAGCTGCCTCTCGCAAACCATTTTATGCATTTCCCTTCCATTCTGCCCTCCTCTGACTTGTTTCTGATATCTAGGTTTCCATTTGTTTCTGAATTCTTCATCTCATCTTTCTGTGCTATTTAGCTACCAAATGGCAATTTTTAAATCTATTTTTTATGATTGTCATGTTAATATCATCTTTCACACTCAGGTGGTCCCTAGAATGACTCTGCTTTTATTTAAGATCATTTCAGACACTCTGCTAGAGCACCTTAGATCTTCTACCTCCTTCTTCTGGAATGCAGTTATTACTTGCACAGATCCTTCATACAAGTCTCTCTGCATATTCATACACTGGTTGAATCAACTGCAAACAAAAGTGCATAAAAGCTAAAGTGTCATGAAGAATTTTAGAAAACAACCATAGAACCGAATCAAAGCACTTGCAAATTTTTCCTCTTTCCAAATTAACACTCTATCAAAATAAAGGAGGCCACATTACCATTAACTGGTTTTTGTTGTTGCTATTGTTTTATAAAGTATTTTTTATGCCCATGTAGGGGAAGCCTCTATATAGTCATTTTCTCTGAGCCAAAGCTTGCTCTGAGCCAAAACTCTGTCACCTTGGACAAAAGATCTTAGATACATACGTTTAATTTATGACTTGAGATATATTCTGGGAGGTGCCTGTAACCTGAGTCATGGGCAATTGCAGAATCCTGATAAAGTAAGATCTAGACCATGAAGACATTTTCCTAAGTTAAAATAATGTATACACTGGGATAAGGAGCATATGTGTACGTTGACAAGAATGGACGTAAGGCTGACTAGCTTTTAAGACAGACAAGGAGGAGGGTGTTGTTTGGTATTTGTAATCATAAACGTCCATGTATGCCTTATTGGATTAGGAGCTGGTTGAAGACAGACATTGTAAGTAGTCTTCTTCCTGTTTCAGCATCAGCACAAAAGGCATTTGATGAATTTTGTGTGGTTCAAAGAATTAATCCATGAATGAGTACTGTAGGCCCTTAATTGGCAGTATCCTTCCTTTCTAAATTAATCTTGTAGGGCTCATTCAGAATGAAAGTCAGGGCTTCCCTGGTGGCGCAGTGGTTGAGAGTTCACCTGCCGATGCAGGGGACACGGGTTCGTGCCCCGGTCTGGGAAGATCCCACATGCCGTGGAACGGCTGGGCCCATGAGCCATGGCCGCTGAGCCTGCGCGTCCGGAGCCTGTGCTCCGCAATGGGAGAGGCCACAACAGTGAGAGGCCTGCGAACCGCAAAAACGAAACAAAACAGACAAACAAACAAAAATGGAAGCCAAAGAAAAATAGGACTTCAAACATTAGCTTGCCACTGAATATTTAGTTTGTTCTATTTATATTTTCTCAAACAGTATGTGATACCTTTATAAAATACCCTACAAAGTTCTTGGGATAGATATAATAAATATGTTACCAGATTCAAATACATATACTAGATATTCTGGAAGTCAAAACAAAACCAAAAAGTAAATCGTATATAAACTACTTAATTTCCAAATTGTACTCTACAAGTAAGCCTTTTAAAAACTGATTAATAAATATTTATTAGCCAGTCTCTGTGGCTCACCTCTGTTGAGCAAAGCACAGTGCTGACATAGTTCTCAAGAACTGTGGGCCTCAACTGGTGATATAGTAAACCCTGGGGCTTCTGCTCTCAAAAATCTTGTAAAATAGTGTTTCCTGGATATCCCATCACTTGGTATATCATAATATGTGTGATCTGCTTTCAGCTAGAATCAAATGTGAAAATGAAACCCCTCCCACTATGGCAGCACTGGGCAGATACAGACCACCAAGTTCAAAGTCATGACCAAAGAAGACTGAGGAATGGTAAAGCACAGGATCCCAAAGGGTATGAAGGAGGACAAACCACACTGACAAATAACTAAAACTAGCAGCCTCTTTGGGATGACAAATAGCTAGGGGCAGGCCTTTTACAAAGCACATTACAGGAAGGAGTGCAGTTATTAGACATGGCCTTAATATGTACTTTCAATTGTTGTAGATGGAGAATGTAAATTCTGTTGTTGCTTTGGCTCTCTGTCAAATTATAAAACAACATGTGCTGATTGTTAAAAAAAATTGAAAATACAGTATATCCCTGGGCTCATTCATTATCACCCCTAGATGGAACTACGGTGAAAAGTTTTGTAAATTTAATTTCACGTCATTTAAAACTGCATCTAATAAGCTTAAAAAGGCATAAATTATTGTGTAAAATAATACTTTATATCTCTCTCCCTCCCTGTGTATGTGTGTATAGACATATGGTTTTAAAAACATAAATGCGATTTTATAACATTGATATGAATATCCTGATAGAATTAAGTGACCACTCTAACAGACTTATAAAAGACAAAAATACTAATTATGGGGCACAGAAAGAAGAATTAGCAGACTGTATATGTATATGTATGTGTATGTGTATAAAGATGGAGAAGCTGGACAAAAATGGAACTAATTTCTTTTCGGTGTACCTGAATAGGAGTGAAACTCCTAACTCTCTTGAGTTTATCTGTTTTGTCTGTTTTATTCTAGTACTGTACACCTTACACTACACACAAATATATTCAATACTGAAACTTTGGTCATTCTCGACCTTATCTTTCACAAGTTGAATAATTCTTTAACATGTTATTAGATTCAACGAACCTCATCTTATGATTACTGTCAACATTCTGATTCCTAGCGTGACATGATCTAGGAAATTCTCATCTGTCATAGAATGTTGCCCTGACAGAGTTTATTCTTGTCTGAATATGCTCACATCATAATTATGCCAGCATTTCCTCTCTTGGTGTTCAGTGGGATAGTCTTTCTCAAGATGTTAGTAGGAGAGTTATGGGGGAAAATGTTCCATGTAAAAATAAGTTTGGGGAAGATAGGTGAAACAAAGTTTCCCAGTAGTTCAGGAATTCTGAGGCTCCATAAAATACTAATGTGTGTTATGCATACCAAAGAAAGATGTAGGATGCCTGTTTTCCAAATGAATTTCTTCAAGGAGCCTTATTTTGAGCAGTGGACCTGTTTATGTCTTCTAGAACTAGTATTTGACAGAATCTAGTTTTGGAAATATTGTTTTAGTCCTAATAGTATACAGCACCTTAAGGTATTGAGATTGGGGTGATCAATTCAAGCATATTCTGGGAAAACTCAAGCAGAGACATATTTTTTAAAGAGGTGAGGAAAGCCCAGTAACTTCTGCATTTGCAAGATAAGTCCATCTTTTAACTTGTATTTTAAAAATATTAGTATATTAAAGTGCCAGTAATTTTTCTCTTAATTATCTATCTGGAGACAAACAGCTAGAAGTTGTAAGACCCCAAAAGGTAATTGGCAGGAACACTGATGATCTCTGTTGTACAAAGTTTACATCTATCTTTGTGAAACAAGATATCTTTTGTATCATTATCTTATTTCAAAATGATTAATACTTTTTACTTCATTTTAGTAGAGCTTTTTCTTCTCCTTTAAGTTTATATTAGCTTCAAGAAAAAACTTACAGCCTAGCCTGGTGTCGACTTAAAAAATTTGCACGACGTGAGACTTGCGAGTTAAGTTTTATTTGGGGCAAAATGAGGACTGCAGCCCAGGAGACAGTACCTCAGAGAGCTCTGAAAAACTGCTCCAAAGAGGTGGGGGGAAGGTCCGTATATATGTGGTTTTGGTGAAGGGGGAAAGCATGCAATCCAGCACATATTTTTCGTAGAAGTTTTCTGCCAGTCTTATGAAAGTTACTGCTAGTCACAAGGAGATGTCACCATGAAGGATCTTAGTGCTTTCCTAGATACAAGAATTGGGCTCACAACATCGGCTCTTGAAAATACCTAACTATCTGAAGACCTGTTCTGCCACTTTTTCCCAGAGCACAGAGTGCCTCATGTCAGCTCTCCACCCTGAACTCCTTTCAGGGGGTGTTGAAAATCAGCAGCTGCAGCAACACATGATTTAATCCTTGTAGAGGTAGATGGCAAGTGCCAATTGTAGTTACACTGGGTTTAGTCATTTGACTCTGTTCTGTTCATCAGTGTTAGAAAATATTCATATTTTCACAATATATGTAGCATCAGATAGTCCTTTAAATATTTTGGACCATTTTTATTTGGTAGTTTTCCTTCTAGCAAGAGTTTTTGTTACGTACAGGTGCTTTTATACCTTTGTCACTGATTACTCTGAAAAGAGACTCTCAGTTGGCAGCAGATCTACTGAGAAGAGAAATACATTGTCATTAGAATCAAAGAAATATATTTCAATGGACAGTATTTTTACTTCATGAATTGCTTTGGAGTTGAATAACTTATCAAGTATAAAATAGTGAGGGGCACGGATTCTTTTGACTGCTACATTATAAAAATATAACCCTTTCTCTAATAAAGTCATAAAGCTCACCATTTTGCACCATTAAATTCTAGACTAATAAAACTGGCTTCTGAAAAGAGAAAAAAAATGGATTCCCTTTTTTGATAGTAAATGAATGAATGTGGGAAAAACAGAATTGATTTTATTCTAATTTTATTTATCGTGTAAAGTGTTAAATGACAAAAATGCAGCTGAGTAAATTTAAGGATCAAATTGGCATTATTAAATGATTCATGAATCGGCCAGCATCCCATCTAGCAAAGGGAAAGGAGCTCCACCAAGCAGTAGAAAAGGAAATGTTTTTAAAGGTGGAAAGGGGGCAGTAAGAAGAAATAATTAGCAAAGAATTCATTGTTTCAGGCAAGGGTGCCCTCCAAAAGGGAAGGGAAGGGAAGGGCTTATCAGGCAGATTACCTCACTTAGTGCTGACCAGATAATCCTGGGTTGACTGGTTAAAGGTTACGGGAATTGCGGGGATTGAAACTGCAATCAGGTTAAACTCTCGGTTTGGTGACGTACGCTTAGCACAAGTGATTCCATTTGGGCCCTGTTGTCTCCTTTTTTTTAAACAATTCCCCTTTTTTGATCCGACTCTCAGCTTAACTGAGAAATGCTATCAAAATTTAAGGCATTAGTGCAACTCTCTGCCACTGCTCTGTAGTTCTCACAGCTTTTGTTGATCCTGTGGGGTATTCACAGGTCACTGCAATTTTTTGGCTTAATCTCTGTGATACTCATAGGCCACTACTTCAGGCTTACAATCTTTTACATGGTCATCCTCTTCATTCCTTTTGTGATGTTCCAGTGTGAGGGAGAGCATTTGCTTGGTGGTTAGAAGCTGTGGCCACACATCTAAAGCTTTTGAGGGAATCTAATGCACCAGAGAGATTACTCTAATTATTATAAGCAGGATAATTCCTGATATGTGGAGTGCACTTTCGAGCTGTAGACTCCAGGACCCAAACCAATCAACATCAAATGAGTCACAGAAAGACCCCTTGAAGGAGTCACCTTTTAAAGCCAAGTAGTTGCTCAGTGATCTTATTTAATTGCATTTCAATTTCCCCAGAAGAGTTAATCCAGGTGTAGCAGGTGGTGTTGGCCACAGCCCTGTACCTCCCTACTCACCTAGAATATAATCAAGTGCTATCCTGTTATCAAGAACAACTTTGGCCAGAGAGGGTAGGATTTTTTGGGGGGGTTTGGGGTGGAGCTATTGCCTTAGCTATTTTCAAAAGTTGAGGAGAGGTTCCTGATCATATTCTCATTTACATTTATTCCTAACCAGAGAAGTATGGCCCGCTAAAGGAAGAAAATCCTGAATCATGAGCGCCTCCTGGTAAGTCCCTTCTAACTTGATGATGCAAATTTAGGGAAGTTGACCAATGAGGTGTCTTAGTTGGCTTGTGGAAAGTTAGGGGCACAGTTAGATAACCTAAAAGGCATTGTCCAGTTACATGCCAGCCATCTAAGCATTCAGAGGCCCAAAGAGAACAATAACTACCTCAGACGAAGGTAAGTCGTGCCAGGGCACAAACCACTTTTCTTAAGGTGAGGAAATGGATATATTTGCAGGGATTGTTGCATTTGCACGTTCAAGCCAGGAGTCGGTTAGGTTTTCTTCTAGCCTGAAATAAAAAGCTGTCCTAAAGTCCGGAGGTTACCCCCCCCTTAACAATGGCCTGGGGGATATGGATGATGGTATTATCTTTCCCGGCCAATGCCAAAGTACGGGAAAGAAAGAGAAGAGAGGGTTTCATGTTCAGTTAAAGTATGAAGCCTTGATCCGGTGTCTTGGGATGAAGAATTCTGCCTCAATGTTAGCTACTTCTCTTCCTAGTCAGTTTGATTTGGAGGTCTTTAATGGTAGGACCAGATGTCAGGTGGAGCTTCTTTAGCTGTGTGACATGTACTCAAGACTAGAGTCCCTGAAGTTTGTTTGCCATCTGGGTATTGAAGAGGACCTGGTATAGTCTCTTCCAAGGAGGTTCAAGGGCAATCTTTGTTCTTACTGATTCCAACTCAGAAGGGTCAGAGAAAACTGTAAATGTTAGTTTGGAGAGCTGTAGCCAGATTTGCAAAAACATTGGAGTAAAACAATAGCTATCTCTAAATGGCAAAAGACTTAAAAAAATGCCCATTATTAAAGATCTGATGAGAGTTCATGATCATGGAATTGACAAGGAAATTTGGTTATTTTTGTGATATACAGTATTTCCAGATGATAACTGGATTTATGACTGATAACATTATACCAGGACATATCAAATTTCCAGGAATTTCACATAATTTCTGGAACATTTATAACATATACCTATACAGATACAACATAAAGAAGGCTTAGTATTACTCCATCTTTGATAATACTTCCCATGTAATTTAACATATCAAATATGCCTAATTAGTTTAACATCTCCTTTTTTTGTAAGAAGAGAAGACCCTTTTATGTTCCAGGAGCCCTCAGAAAAATTTCATAGTTCAAGGTCAAAAGGACTTCATTTAGAATTTGATTTTAGGCAAGTTTATCAAAAAGGCTTTAAACATTTGTTCACATAGGACCATAGTTCACTGTAAAACAATAGTTAGTTATCCATTTAACCAAAGTGACAATTAGAGACTTTGCAGGCAAATATAGAAAATTACATAATTGTTCAACAACAAAACAAAACCCTTAGCTCTTTTAGTAGAGAAAACTTGGTTTTTAGTAATTAAAGACCTGAGGAAGACAGTGTGAAATACAATTATTTTGATAAAACATAGAATCTTTGTTTTTTAAGGCACATTACTTTTAAGAAAAATCCTTTACAATGGCTCATCAAGAGCAGACCAATAGTCCATAAAACTTTGTCTTTTTAACATAGAAAAAAACACTAGGTCGCTTTTCATACCAAAGAGCATTTACTTGATTAAATTCTTATCAATCTTAGCCAATCCTGACTGCATATAAAATTCCTTTCCCTTATTATGTCTAGTAGTTTTAATTACACATATTAGAATTTTAAACCTTTAAAACCTTTAATAAGTAGTGAAAACTAAGAAGTAAGCGATCATGAATTGTATTTTACATTAGCTTTCTGTAGCTTGGCTGATTTATAAACACTTCTTATGATTTCTAAAAATGTGATTTTTTTATAGTGTGGCACAAAACACAATATTTTGGTTTACTAATAAACCCAAATATTTTAAATTCCTCTGTAAAATGAAGCAAAACATGGATAAATCTATGTTCAGTAATTAATGTTTCAGTATTTTATTTTATTTGGGAGTGATCTGGATACTTAATGAATTTACCTTAATATTTAACTTAGCAAAACTTTAAGGTTTCAGGTTACCAAAAATTGGGGGAAATTATTTTAAAAGTTCACCTTTTATCTTACATCCATTTAATCTACTTGTTTTTAACAATTGGGTTTAGTTTACATATGAAAATTTTATCATACCAAGTTATTTTCAGTACTGACAGACTTTGTAGTGTGAACTTATTTGACTAATAAAGCCAGGTAGAATAAAAGTTGTATGTTTGTATTATATTCAGTATTGATAACTCTAAAGATATCCCTGTTTTACTTAAACAAAAGACCTCAAACTAGCTTTTATTTACTAAAGATTAGTCCTAGACTACATAAACTTGAAAAGCATTTGAGTTACTTTCTGTTTTATTTCTTTAATTCATATAAATGCTTGCTTGGTTTTAAGGCATTTAAATAGAGCTCTTTTACAAATTAATTTTTAGCAATACTATCTGAAGGTAGAAAATAACACACATCTAAAACACACATATATAGAGAGAAAGACACATGTAAAGTTCACTAGTTATGAAAAAACTGTTGGAATAAGTTAAGTTTATCTGCCCAGATGGCTGAAGCTTCTTCTACTAATATTTGTGGAGAAGACATATGATTTTTCATTTGCCAAATTTCAAGTGACCTTTCCCCTTTTTGTTTTCCTTTGGATAAGAATTGTTTCCCTGAAGTTTACAGAATATTTACATCTTAAAGACAGAGGAAGGGAATGCAAATTCCTCTTAGAAGAGCTTTGGTTTCCCAAGGCCAATATTTATAAGCCATTTGAGATAAACAGGAGAAGTTTGGGGATTGAGAAAAGGAGGAGGTGAACTTTGAATTGTCTTTAGAGTGGTATTTCTAGGTTTGCAAAGATTTGTAAAATAAGGACAGTTGCTCTCAATTCCTCAGAGAACCCAGTAGTAGCCTAAGTGACATTGTAGGTTGATCCACCATAAATCTTCGTAAATATCCTGTCAGTTTGATAGGATCTTTAGCCACAATTAGAGTTCAACCCACTTTTCCATCCAGGTATATTTTGTGGCCCCCAGTCTGACAGTTACTAAGCCAAGTTCTCAGGATGCAAAATTCTTGGGTTTCTTTAGAAATATTTTGGCCATTTTTGTAGATATTTATAGCTTATGGGACCATAGTTTTTAAATAGCTGTGGTGGTAGAAGGTGGTATACCTGACTTTGGAGTTTAAGGATTCTATTTTATTATTATTATTTATATATATTTTTCAGCTAAGCCTTTGGGTCTCTAGGAGCCAAACTAATACCTAAAAGGGATGTGTCTATGGTAGGGGACTGTGTACAGGAAGTAAAATGTAGTCCATGACATAGAAATTTTCTTGAAGTTGGCAGGTGACCTAGTGTCAATCTAACCCATTCCATGACTAACTTATCCTAACGCAGGAGTCTTTGGGTGTGGGAGCAACAGCTCTAATACCTCTTAAGTGCTTTATTCATGCCCACCAATCTTTGCAGCTTTTTGACTTCTGCAATTCCCATTAGCAACTGGCCTTTAGCTACACAAAATAAGACAAACACGTGCACCTTAACATATGGCAGTAACCAAGAGCTGTTGCTGTGTCCTGGCCAAGGGAAGGCCCTGTGCGTACCACCAGTAATTCCTGTGGAAGCTGGGCTGGGGAAAGGCTTGAATCACCAGACCTCAACAACTGGGGACTGTGCCCTACCAATAAGAGTTCCCACCTGGATCTCTGGACAAAATCCAGGGCTGGAGATTTTCCACTTGATCTGCAAAGCTAGGCACTTGGCTCCAGGTAGAACTGTCTGCCAGGTCAAGCTATCCTGCCCTGTATTGGAAAGCCAGTTACATTGGGAGCTCAATGCAAAGAGAGCAGAGCTCAGAACAGAGAACTTACCCATGGCCCTCAAAAATGGCAAGAAAGTGAACTCAAAAAGGGGTTCATGGATATCACTCTTGTGTTTCTCCTTATCTCTGATGCCGTCAGAAGTTTGCTTCAGGTCCCAAATTCAACTGAGTACATTTAAGAATCAAATTGGCTTTCTTAAACAGCTCGTGAATTGGGCAGCATCCCATCTAGCAAGTACAAAGGAACACCACTGAGCTGTAGAAAAGGAAAGGATTTTAAAGGTGGAAAGGGGGTGAAAAGAAGAAATTATTAACAAGCAATGCACTGTTTTAGGCAAGGTTGCCCTCCTAAGGGAAACTGAAGTGCCTATTGGGCAGATTACCTCACATAGTTGCTGACTGGGTAATTCCAAGTTAACTGGTTAAAGATTACATTCCTGGGGGGTTAAAATGCAATTTGGTTAGGTATTAAGTATTGATTTGGTGATGTGAGCTTAGTGCAAGTGACTCCATTTTGGGCCTGTTGCCTCTTTTTTAACAAATGCTAATTAAGACACATTTATCTACTAAATGATTTAACATATATAAAAGCATTTAACTAAATTTCTCATGCAATAATACTGTTTCTGTTTCTTTACCCTTTTACTGATAAACAAAAACAAACTCTCAAAACTTCACACACTAAAAGTAAAAAGTGTCAATTATGTCAGTAAATCATTATTTGAGTGAATAGAAAAAAAAAGTTACTGATTATAAAACATCAGCTGCCATCTGTTGAGTAGCTACTATTTATAGAAGATGTAACCCTCCGTTTTCCCAGTTGTTTCAGGGTAAATTCTAGAATTCACATCTATTGTTCAGGAGCCCATTTTTACCTGAAGCTGAGGTGTGAGGTCAGCTGAACCTGAGTTATAAGGGTTAAAATGAAGGATAGGTGGTTTCCTCAAAAGAAATACTGGGTGCATATTACCAAAATAAGGGGGATTAATACTTAGTAGGAAAATCAGGGTTTTTACATCTTCCAACCTTTTAAAAAGAATCAACAGCACTTAAATATTTAACAGGATTTTAATCCTCAGCCTTCTTCCACTTGTAATGGTATGGGATATTAGTTTATTTAATGGCTTTATCTTGAGTTCTTAGCTGCTTTCTGGATCTTTCACTCCATCCCTTTGCTAGTCCCTTATCTTATACCTACCATTACGTGTAGATATTTCCCAGCATTCCACCTTCTGCCCCTTGTCTACTATCTTCTTCCCTTAAACAAACATGCTGGGGCAGTCAGATTGTTGTTGATTACAATAAGGAGAATGGACTCAATTCTACAGCAATAACTTCCAAATTAGGAGCAGTAAATGTTCTCTCCACTTCTAACTTTTGAGGGACAGTTCTGGCCATTGTCCTGGCAGAAAGCTCAGGACTGAATCTGTCCCAGTGATTTCTGGAAATGGGCAAATAATACTATCCATTGAAGCTGAAATGTTTAAGGAAAAGTTAGGCCATCGGGAAAGTTTGGTTATTACTTAAATTTATAGATCTATCAATTTCTCACCCAAGAGGCATTTTGATCACTGGCCCAGAATATAGATTAATGACGATCATTTGCAAATAGATGTTTTCTCTTAAAAAAACAAAGTGGGAAAACCAAGTTTTCAATGCTTCCTACTGAAAGAATTTCAAAGAGGCTTATTTGCATTACTAAGTAAGATTAAGTTGGTATTCAGTTATTTTCTTTTGACACATGAGCAACTACTCACACAACATGTTTATTATGAAATTCAGTGAAAATAAATTACAAATAAGAAAGAAAAGATGGAGATTTATTTTGGAAATCTATTTCCATTTAATATTGTCCTGCTATTTGACATTAGGTTATTTTGTTTTACTAACAACTGAAAATCAAGATGTTCTGAGGAAAGTACATGTTCATATGAAGATGTACTACATATGTAAAAAACTTTAAGCAGCAAATCACATTTAAAATAATTGAGCCCTTTTTATATCCACAGCTATACAAGTTTAATTGAATATTAAAGTTTGAAATCCATGAATACCAGGAAATATTTTTAAAATTTCAAACATTTTAATAGACTAGTTTGTGGAAGAAAAGAGAAAAAAGTTTTGAGTCAACATTCTCTGAATAAAGAAGACTGAAAATGAGCACTTTTATGTGTGGCTAAGTCATCACCAGAAAACATAATAGCTACTTATCCTTGCAGTCATTCCATCATGTGTAGGCAATGGAATTTTGATCTCTTGGAATTTATAATTGAAGAGAAGTAATAGTGAAGAGGAATATGAGTTAATTGTTGGGTATTTAGGATGACATATTTTATATCTTCAAGGTGCATTCTTTAAGAAAGTTACATAGGGCTTCCCTGGTGGCTCAGTGGTTGAGAGTCCGCCTGCTGATGCAGGGGACACGGGTTCGTGCCCTGGTCCGGGAAGATCCCACATGCCGCGGAGCGGCTGGGCCCGTGAGCCATGGCTGCTGAGCCTGCGCGTCCGGAGCCTGTGCTCCGCAACGGGAGAGGCCACAACAGTGAGAGGCCCGCGTACAGGAAAAAAAAAAAAAAAAAGAAAGAAAGTTATATAAGTATATTTTTGATACAAGTGACAGTTTCTCAGTTCAGTAATTTGTCACTACTCATTGTCTGTTTCTATTTTATTCAGGTGTTGCAATTATTTTTTATATCCTATGTACAAAAATTATGAAGTATTTGTAATCAACATATCACTGATGACAAAGGTACAAACAGTTAAAGTTGCAAACAGACATTCAGCTAATAATTTCTTCACTAGATCTTGGAGCTAGAGTTTACTTGGCTTTCATCTCCTTCCTTTAAAAGATTTGATGTTATGGACTCCCATCCCTAAAGATGTTACATCATATGCTCAGTATCAAAAAGCTAGTAAAGTGATAAGAACTTCGTTTTAGTTCCAAGCAGCATTGTACTACCTCATGCTTTAAAACAAAACCAAGGAAAAACAATAAAAAGCATTACACTTTGTTTTCTTCTAATAGCAGAGCTAACGAGTAAAATTTCACTTTTACCAAAAGCCTTTAAAAATTAACAGGAAGCGTGTATGAAATTTAATGACTGATTGAGCCATAATATATTATTCATGTAATGTTGGAACCATACATCATTCACCTGGATATAAGAAAAAAAAAATCTTTCTTTGCAGAATTATTTGAGAGAGCATTATGTGGAAGGAATCATTGGTCCCACTCCGTACAATATTCCTTATCTCATTTTATGTCTCTGATGAATTTTAAGTAAATACTTAACTAGTTTTTACAGCTGTTACTATATAAAAGTTCACAAAGAAAAGAGAGAAAAAAAAGCATAAAATTATAAAGAATTAAGATAAGTTACTCAGATTATTATGGAAGGAAAATAATGTGCCATCAGAAAAACAAGTAAGAGTGGCCCAATTCTCAAGAAATCTATATTCCGTTTCTAATTTTACCTCTGAATGATGCTCTGACTTTTGAAAAGTTTCTTGGCTAACTTTTGACTGTTAACTGAGAAAAATTCTCCTTGAAATGGTAAATAATAGTTGCCACCTAGTAGGTGCTAAATACTGTAGCGCTAAGATTGCTACTGGAAAATATCTTCAGTTTCACATTATTGTCTTTGGGTTATCTTCAGAGCACTATATATATATAGATGATTAAGCAAACAAAGTAGAAATATCCCTGTAGGCAAATGTAAATTATAGACAAAAATCCTTCTTACAAAGAGTGGGAACACAATTGGTCATATTCCTGCTACCAATCTGAACACAGTATTTCAATATGAGAAAGCTACCTGGATATATAGCCAATAATTTATTTTTTGAGATGGCCAATGTATGAGCTTTTTATTATTTAAAATTTTAAATGTTGTTTCTTTTTTTTAATGTTATTTCTTATACAAAGTGTTCTCTTTTTTATTTATCCCCGATATATCTTTGTGAAGCAGTGATGGCATTATTACAAATATTCATCATTACACCTTCAAAATAATTACTCTGAAAAACAGTTCCAATAGCTTTTTGAAGAACCACTTCCTCTTTTAAAGCTAACCCAGTTATGATTATCTTTCCACAAGTAGCCCCTTTTCTCACCTTCATTGCAAGCAGGACTTGAAAAAACTATGGACCAGATTCAATTCCAAAATGCATTAAGAAGTAATGAATATTTTACTGAAGTATCAAAGGGAGATGTAGCCATGAGATAAAACTTCCTAAAATCCTCTTTAAAACTCTATATTCTCCACTTACCACCCAGAACTCCTTTGCCACTAAAACCATCTCATTTCCTACCTCCCATCTCCCTACCTGGTGTAGAGGGTGGGTGCAGGAACAGGCAGTAGGAGGTGGGAGAAACTCTCAGCTTCATGCACCTGATGAAATTACTCCACAGAGGGAGAGAATTTGAAGTTCTGTAAACTGAGTCTTATGATGATATGGACATGGGTTCAAAGCCCAGTCCTGGGATTTACCAGTAGTAGTACATTTGGAAAGTTTTTAATAACTGTGAGTCTCTCTCTCTTTTTTTTTTCCAAGTTGTAAAAGTGGAATTTAATTTCTTACCTCATAAAATCTCTGTGAGGATTAGATGATATGAGGTAGTAAAAATGTGCAGCATATGCTAGACCTTTAATAAAAGTTAGCTTCTTTCCCTATTTAGACGTTAGTGAGCAGACTTCTTTGCTTATATCCTGAGGATACTGGATTCCTAATGCTTCTTGAGAATTTTGTTGTGCTCCTTTTTCTGTTCCACTCTGGTCCCAGTGAGTAAACCTCTTACTCTATGTCCAGATGTCTCAGTAAGCACTGACTGCATATAATACTCCAACACAAATACAAAAAGTGTATTCCATACCCTGTGGAGCCAGGCTAATGTTTAAGAGCCTTAGCACAATGAAAATGATTTTTTAAAAAGAATTTGACAATTCTAATCTATTGAGTTAAGTGACTGTAATTCACTAGTCATTCTGCAGAGGGTTTGGGGGTCTGGCAACAGCAAAGTTAGTGGTTTTGATGTTACAATTTTATTTTGTCAATTACAAAATACAAGATAAAGTTTAATGCAAGGGGCTCATCGTGACCTTGTCCTTTCTTTCTTTTGCTCGTATACTTCTTATAGTGGACATTTACTCTTTTTGTTTGTTTTATTTTGTTTTTTGTTGCTACCATTCATTCCCACTTATTTTTATCAAAGCTCCTTCCCAACTCTTACTCCATACAAATTGAGAGCTATGAATCCTACCTGTGTCTCCAGGAGTGGTATTCTGCTTAGGGCTGGCCGTTCAGACAATTACGTTACAGAAGCCATTGATTCAGGGATAGCACTTGATCCAAGAAGAGCAAATGCAACAGTTGTACAGATAAGAGAGAAGAAACAGCCTGTGGCATCTGGCTTCCTTTCCTTAGCATAATGCTTTATTCATGCTATGGAGCCTGAGGTGATAATAGGCTGGAGATGGAAGGGCAACTCTGTTGCTATGGAATGAAGACAGAGGAAGCAAAGTTAAACAATGAAAGAAAGTAAAATTCCACCCCAGTGACATTGCTTGAAGTTCTGGCTCAAGCTGTACATGAGGCTGCCATTTGACATTTATCTGAGCCAATAAATTCCTCTTTGTTTTTCTTTAAGCCAATTTTAATTAAATTTCTATAACCCACAATACAAACATTCTTAAGTGATATTTCCTTCTATTTTTTTTTTTTTTTTTTTTAGTGAATAGTGATTTCCCACTCATTCTTTTCTGCTCTGTTTTGTTTTCTCCCCCTCCTTTCCCTTTGTGTACCATTTCCCTCCCTCTTTCTTACTTCACAGTTTACTTAAGGAAAATTATGAAAATAGCCTCACATGAACAAAAATTCTTAAAATTATTTATTATGATGTCTTTCTTTGCTTGAGGTGTTACTTGCCTTTTGTATCTGATGTCCCTTCAAGGCCTTTAATTAATTTTTATCATGCTTCTTAAAGGACCTAGCATGGTACCATACATCCCCTATGCACTCAGAGTATTAATTGGAAATAATGATAATGATCAACCTCATGAAACATTTTAAACTCTCTCCTTGTTCACCTGGCAAGCTGTGAACATGGAAGATGGGCAGAGAACGATTCACTAGGAAGCAGAATTAATGAGCAGGGACAATGTCTAATTCTATATATTTTTAATCATGTCTATTACAGTTAGCACTCAATTTAAATTAATAACCTTAAGAGCAGAGTTGGTAGTTCCCTTATAAGTCAATGGGTTCTGTCCTAATAGGCAATGAATCATTAGGTCACAACAGTTATATTTTTATTTGTTCTTTTTCCTTCTTTCAGCTTTTCCATAGAAATGCTGAAGAATTCTTTTAAAATACTTTAGAATAATCACCATTTTCCCGTTCCTTCATGTCTTTAAAAAGCAGATCACATACTGGATTCTCTTCTAGGGCATTTCTTAAGGATTTATAAAGCCATTTTCATATAACCTTGACTAACCATCCTCATTTTTATTCTGAGAGACTTCTCACCTCTCTGAGTTGCTATTTCATTTGCAGAACTGTGAGCTGGGAAGAACCCGACATGGTGAAAACAAACGTGCACGTTCTGGACATGGCATACAGACCTTTCCAGGATCAGTCTGATGGCTCAGAGTGGGGATCAACTAAATCCTTTGTTTTTCCCTTTTCTCTTCCAGTCTTTGGCAATGTATATAAACACACATGAGGGTTAAAAGTAATTACAGAGGGCTTCCCTGGTGGCGCAGTGCTTGAGAGTCCGCCTGCCGATGCAGGGGACACGGGTTCGTGCCCTGGTCCGGGAAGATCCCACATGCCGTGGAGCGGCTGGGCCCGTGAGCCATGGCCGCTGAGCCTGGGTGTCCGCAGCCTGTGCTCCGCAACGGGAGAGGCCACAACAGTGAGAGGCCCGTGTACCGCAAAACAAACAAACAAAAAGTAATTACAGAGCTTGCCTTCTCTTTCAGTGGCTTGTCACCAGGAGATCAGGGGAGATTATATATATTCTTTGGATGTTCTTAAATTCTACTTTGGATGTTAATTTTCCACACCCCTTTTCCCTGGGCCAGTTCCACTGATGCAAACTACTCAGTATAATTAAGACTTCTTCTCCACTATATGACAAATTTATGCTTGTTTAAAAAAAATCACATAGATACATATATGGATAGAAAAAGACTGGAATGAAATATGCCAAATAATATATTTGGTTTCTCAGAATGCTAAGCTGGGTGATAGTTTGTTTTTTGTTTTTTTAATAAATTTATTTTTGGCTGCGTTTGGTCTTCTTTGCTGCTTGTGGGCTTTCTGTAGTTGCAGCGAGCAGGGGCTACTCTTCGTTGTGGTGTGTGGGCTTCTCACTACGTGGGCTTTCTTTAGTTGCAGCGAGCAGGGGCTACTCTTCGTTGTGGTGTGTGGGCTTCTCACTGCGGTGGCTTCTCTTGTTGCGGAGCATGGGCTCTAGACGTGCGGGCTTCAGTAGTTGTGGCACATAGGCTTAGTTGCTCTGCGGCATGTGGGGTCTTCCTGGACCAGGGCTCGAACCCATGTGCCCTGCATTGGCAGGCGGATTCTTAACCACTGCGCCACCAGGGAAGCCCAATAGTTAATTTTTTAAAATTTACTTTCTACTTTTCTACGTGTCTACATTTAATAAACTTATGTTAGTTTTTCATAATAATCAAATAATAAGTAAAAAGAAAACATTTTTCATTCTAATTCCCTGATATTTTTTCTTTTGTGTCCAAAGATTTCTAAGTGATCATGCCCATCACATTGTATACAGACAGTTTCCCTGAATTAACTACAAGAGTAGTTCAGAGAAAGATTATTCAGTTTAAAATCGTAATTTCATTGCTGCCTGCTAAGGCTATGGCATAATTTTTTCTTTAGTTAAATAACATTTTCTTCTTATCAAATGTAGTTGGTGGGCTATTTGTTTCTGTAGAATAGGCATTGGACATGGCATAAAAAGAGTAAGGCATAGAAACACAGTAAGAATTTTGGAGTGTCTAGGAGCTTCCTAAAAGTGAATGGATGTGACTGCACTTCCCTAGGAGGCTGAGAAGTGGAAGATGGGCAAGAGAAGGTCTGAGATTTCCTAAGGAAATGTGGAATAGAGACTCCACCCACTTTCTTCTTAGTTGAAATGCACTAAGGAGAAAATAGCATAAGATCCTTGTCTATTAAGAAGATGGGGAAAAGTAAAAGTAGAATTCAAGTGAACTGATTTCCTTGTTCAATTTCTTTTTAAAAAAATAAGTAGGTAGGTACTTCCTCTCTGCAGTGAATTTTAAAATGTGTAATTCAATACAAGCTAATTAACGTACAGAGAGGCATGATATAAAATTGATTTATATATACATATATTATGTCTTTAAACTGCTTTGCTAAGGTGAGTCTTCTAGTGAATCTTGTGCTTGCTGAAAACAGTTGAAGTCTTGACTGGTGCTGGGATAAGGCTCATTTAGGTTCACCAATGTGATATGATAGAATATTTTATAATTTTGCTTTTTTGAACAATTTTTGTTGGTTAATAGTGCTACCCACAGAAGAAGATATAACATGATGAAAAATCCCTGAAAACTCTGTATTCAAAAAGCAAACATATGAATCTTGTTTGAAGGTTTTTTAACCTTTGACATTTATAACGGATTTGATAAAGTTGATTGCTTTTTTTTTTCAGCTATAAGGGAAAATGACTCCCAGCTTCATGGTTCCAGAAAATGGAATCTAAGCCAATGAAAGTAAGAAAGCTCTATATAGGATAGTAATACATTATGACAAGGCTCTCTGAAAAAGAGCCTTTTCATTTACAGTAAGATATATTGACACTCTACTTTAATCCTTGGGATACACATACAAAGTCACTGTAAGACGCTTTAGGCATATGTAAGGCTAACTCTTATGTTTTTAAGTTCTTGTTACTACAGTAATGAACTTCAAATACATCAGATAGAAAAGATCAGTCACAAGCTTACACACTTAGAAGTATCTCTGCTAGGAGCGCAGACTGGACTTGTAGGGATACTTTATTACTGGTCTGTAGGGGGAATCTCCTCTGAAATAGGATGAAATGTTAGACTCTTCTTTCTTTTATGTATTAAGGTAAAGGAACAATTTTAGTGAACTATGTAGTAAGTGACTATTCCCTACTGGTCACAGAAATTTAAACATTCCTGTGCCAGTGGTCTTGGCCGCTTTGAACTTTTAGTTTCTTGAAAATTGATGCATTCACACATTATGCCATTAAACAATTTTGTTTACCTTGCTCCTGAGATAAAAAGAACAGCCCCGTATTATACAAAATGCCTTTAAATGGAGTAGTAGTAGCAAGAAGAGCTATTACTATTCAGGACTGTTCTGGAGTTTTTTGTTTTTGTTTTTCTCTGAAAAATACATCAATGATTAATTATGTGTTAATTTTCATCGTAGTAAGAAAACAATCAGATCACTCAAAGTACCTACTATACACAGCACTGATTCTGTTGTAGGAGAAGGAAAAACACCTTCCTTTGTGATACAATGCACTTTTACTTTATGAATATTGTTAGCAAAGAATGAAAAACAGGAAAAAGAATATAAAACTTCCATTTGAGCTTTTAAAGGATTTCTGAGCCCCACTTCTTTTTTTTTTTTTTTCCTGATGCATCAATCAGGAAATGTGATTATAATTCAGAAAGAATTATTCACTCAACTGTATACACAAGTAAGAGGTTTGACTGGGCTACTGGCTTTGAGGTTCAAGTGGCATTTACAAAATCAAAATCACAAGACAGGGCTTCCCTGGTGGCGCAGTGGTTGGGAGTCCGCCTGCCGATGCAGGGGACAGGGGTTCGTGACCCTGTCCGGGAAGATCCCACATGCTGTGGAGCTGCTGGGCCCGTGAGCCGTGGCCGCTGAGCCTGCGCGTCCAGAGCCTGTGCTCCACAACGGGAGAGGCCACAACAGTGAGAGGCCCGCATACCGCAAAAAAAAAAAAAAAAAAAAAATCACAAGACAGAACAAGGTTACCATTACGGAGGCACTGAGACTCAGACAAGTGCCCTCGGGGAGTTAATATGGTTAAGGTTATCCATGTTAAGCAACATCTTATAAAACATTCTATCTTGAGTATTACTTCTATTTACAAGAATGGGCTAATTCATTCATGTCAAACGTGGCTTTTGGGTATTCAGTTTTTTTTAATGTCACCAAAATTATCTCAGAGGAGCAGCTCTGATGGGTCAATCATTGCAGATGGTAAGTGCTTTGTTAATTATACAGAAATTTAGAAACAATTGTAGAATGTCTTGCCTCAGGAGAAATTTCTCTCTTCCTGTTTGAGAGCCCGTTTCTCCCAATCGAATTAATTTTGTGTTTGTGAACAGATAAGAATCTCAGCCACGTGGTAGAAATAACTCCTTGCTCCTTGCTCAAATACGCAAGTGTAAATAAGCAAAGGATATCACAAATAAACAATGCCATTCTTTTTAAATAATGCAGTCTGTGTAATTAGGAGTATGCAATTACAACAGTGTACAGCTCTCAGTGTAACAATTAGGTTTTCAGTAAAATGTAATTTGTTCCAATGTAAATGTTTTTCCTCAATTCAGAAGATTCCCTTGAGTTGTTTCAATAAGCGTATTTCTGCAAAGACATGCAGTAGTGCACTATGTTCCAATATACAAATCAAAGAGGACAACTATATTATAATAAGCTACTGAAATTTTTGAAGTATGGGTTACCAGTGTTGTTTTGAGATAGGAAAGTAGGGGCGATCACTTTCTGGGAACTGTTGACATACAAGAATGCCTATGCAGTAGATATAAAATATAGATGATAAAATTACTATATATATAAAAATTATTATATGTATATATATACTATATATATAAAATTAGTATATATATGTGTATATATATTCCTTTTTATGGAAGTCACAGGTATGTATATATACCTCTTTGTGATGTGACTTCCATAAAAAGGTAGAGTCTTGAATCTGGGCTGGCCTTGTAACTTGCTCTGACCACTCTGGTGTAAATGATGGTATTTGACTTTTGAGGCTAGGTTTTAAGAGACCTTGGAATGTGGTTCTGAGGTCGCCATGCAAAGAAGCTAGACTAGCTTATGGAGGAGGAGAGGCAGGTGGAGAAGAGGGCCCCAGTGACAGCCCACAGCAACTGGCGAACATGTGAATGAGGTCTCTTGGGTCTTCTAGCCTCGCTGACCCCTAGCTGAATCCTGGGAGCTGAGTAAGCTCAGGTGAAATATGCAGGTGAACTGTCCAGTCAACAAATAGAATTGAGAGAAGTAGCTAATTATTGTTGTCTTAGCTTCTAAATTCTATAGTGGTTCTATGCAGCAAGGCCAATTGAAATAGTTGAGTTTTCTCTTATCACAGTGTTTGGTGCCACTGTTTAACTGACTTTGTTTTCCCAGTCAGTTAGGAACTTATAAAGTTTACATACGGAATTGTGAAACACCATCACATTTTTAGTAGAAAGAAAAATGACTGAGAAAAACAGAACCTTGGTACAGTAACATTCAAAGTAAATTAGAGACTAGAGATCATCTAGTTCAATAGATTGAAAAGCGTACTTTTTGGATTACTAAAACAGGGAGGATGAAGATATTCTTTAGGGCTATTCCAGTGGGTATGATGGAGGAAGATGGTCTGGATTTCTCATGCCAGGTTCAACCATACCAGCTCTATTTTTATTTGTTGTATTCCCATGTGCAGAAGTAATTCTCTGAGATAAAAAAATGTAAAACCACTGCAGTCCAGCTCTCAGACTTTCCAGAGGAACACGTTAAGGCCCAGAAAGAAGACGTAATCAGTGTGAAAATTTACCCTCAGTATGACAAAATACTTCATCATAATGATGTTAATTTGTTTGTTGCACACGAGTGGTAGCTAAGTGTAAAACCCCTCACTGATTTGCCTTCTATCTACTTCTCTAGCATTCTTTCTGTCTCAGTCTCATGGGTCATCAGACTCCTACCTTAAAACTTTCTTTCCCCTAACTCAATCATGGAGCTCTAATACCACGTACAAGTTTCTTTCTCCCCATCTCCCTGTCTTAGAACGTGGTGTATTGCTCCATTCTTCCTGAATCATCTCTATTAGGAAACCTTCTCGGTATCGCCCCTTCCCCATCAACACACCCCATCAGGCTGTGTTGGGCGTCCTCTTTAATATTTCAATGCCTCGTCTTTCTTTGCATCACAAATATGAAGGCCTACAGGTTGTAGTAAACTTGTGTTTGCTTTTCTTGTACTAAAGACTGAAAAACTCTGAGGGCAAGAAACATGACAAATGTTTGGTATCCCCAGGGCCTGGCATAAACAGAAGGCATGCACCAAATATGTGTGGAGTGAAGGGACAGATGAATGAATCAATGAAATTTCTAAGTGAATGAGGGGTGTCTCTTTCACCAGAAGCATCAAATGAAAGATGAACTACACACTAGTAATGTTAATGTTGGGATTAAAAGGGAAGTGGGAGAAAGATTGTGAAGGGCCTTTTATATCACGTGTAATAGGAGGACTAGAGAAGATTTTAAGCAGGGGAGGATACAAAAAAGTACCTTTAGAAAGATCCTTCTGGCTGATCTGTGGAATTGTAATTTCTTAACATGCAAAATTAGAAATAAAGAGATCACTTAGGAAGCAGGAAACTTTCAGTCATTTTGCATAGTTTCACCAATTTAAAAAAGTGAGAAGTAAAAGAAAAGTGAGGTTTGGAAGCAGAAGCCCTGAGTTTAAATCCTGACATAGGGTATGGCTTCTACCATACACCCTAGGTCCATTATGTATTTTCTGAGATCCTCAGTGTTTTCACTTGTGAAATGAGCATTATAATTCAAGCTTAACAGGAATAAAAAGATTAAATGGGGGAAACATTGTGGTGTATTGTAAACTATAATGCATTAACTAAATATGAGTTATATGATTGAAACCGATAGTTTTCATTTTAAGCTGCTAGAGTGACATCTTTTTAACCCCCAAATCCTATGAATTTAAGTTTTATATTTAGCATTACAGAGACTCTACTAACATATATCTGATTGGTTCTCACTACACTACAACACTAAACTGGAAAAGCACACAATAAATGGAAAATAAACCAGTAAGAGGAAAAATCCTTGAAATCAGTTATCATGTTTATTTGAAAACTATTTGTTCCAGTTGTCTATTGCCATGTGCAAATCACTCCAAAATTTAGTGTCATAAAAAACAACTAATTATGCTCATGGATTCTGTGCGTCAGGGGTTTGGACAAGATACAGTGAGAATGGCCTGTCTTTGCCATATGATGTCTGAGACCTCAGCTGGGGAGATTCAAATGACTGAAGGCTAGAATCATGGGGAGGTTTTTAAACTCACATTTCCGAGGCTTGGACTGGGAAGATTGAAATGCTGCGCACAGCTGGGCCTACTGGCAGCCTTCATGGAGCCTCTCCATGTGCCCTGGGCTTCTCTCACTATGGCTATCTTGAGGTAGTCAAACTTCTTACTTGCAACAAGAACAGGTGTTCTCACAAACAAAACAGCAGGTGCATGGACATTTGTCACTTAGCCTCAGAAATTACATAGGGTCACTGCCACTGTACCATATCGATCAAAGCAGACCCAGGGCAATCGAGAGATTCAAGGAGAGGAGAAAAAGACCTCACTTTTAATGGGAGGCATTCAGGGACATGTTTTAAAATCTCCACACTGTTTCACGGATGGAACTTAAGAGGTACATTTTTTAAGTAAAATATATGCTGATCAAACCATATATTATCCACATGAAAGTCATTGAAAAGAAAATAAGGATTTCCTTTGAACTTTAGTTTTTGTTTTTCTGATGAATTTTTCCCAGTGTTCCTCAATAAAATTGAGGTAGAGCGAAAAATTTAGTCCCCTGCAACACTGAGTAGGTCTGATCTTGCAAATTTATGTAAATTTTATTTTATAGTAATAATAATGCTTTCAATAATGATTGAGATAATTACAGATATTATTAAATAACAACAGTTCAAAGTGGTATACAAATCCATTTACATATATTACAAGCTCACAACTTTAAGATGTACATACTCTTATTATACCCATTTTAGAAATAAACAAACTAATGAGGTTAGATGTTAAGAAATTTTTCCAACTTTTCTGTGTAATAAATAAAAATTTAAAATAATAGGTAATAAAATTTTAAATATCATTTTATAAACTTCAAAAAATGCATATTAAAAAGCAAAACAATAAACCCTCTTTAAACTAAAGTTAGAGCCACATGCACAGGGAATGTGAAAGTTCCTGGTAGAGGCAGCTAAACCAGACTGAAGAAATAAGAAGTTCCCTAGAGGGAATGGCATCTGAACTTAACCTTAAAGAGTAAGTAGTATTCATCTGGACAGCAGAGTAGACCATTCTGGTTTAAGAATGTAAATTAAGGGAGTGGTGAGAGACCTTGCTGGAGAGGTAGGCAAGAGTTAAATAACCAAGGAACTTACTTGTCACCTTATATGTATTAGCTTTTATTTTCTAGTTAATGGGTGTAGTGCCCAAACATGGTAGTTTGTCTTGGACATCCTAGTCTGCCTATTGTTCCAGAGCAATTAGTAACTGTGCCCCTTTCACTCACAAAATGTTCTAATTTCCTGTGGAAACAGAAGAATGGTGTGGCCCCTCTACCAGTCATCAATATTCTTTACAAAGAAGAAAGACATTTTTGATTTATGATTTAGAGAGATGATTTGCAAGGCCCTGGAAAGAGTGAAATTGATCAAGAAAGTTTTAGGGTTGACTGCAGAGATTCATGGGAGAAATTTTGAGATACTGAATTGTAATAGGAATAAGATGAAAGGTACAGATTGTAGATACCTAACCACATTTGTTGACTGGCTAGATGTAAAGAATGAAGGAGAGGAAAGAGGCAGCCCTGTCTCCTAGATGTTTTATGTAGGTGACTAGGTGGTTGTTAGATCTGAAATTGAGGTAGAGAACATCTTCCCTGTCATCTGTTTTGGGTTTATTATTGGTGATGGGTTTGGAGTGAGTGATAAAACCCATCTTAAAGGATATATACTTTGTATGAATAAAATGAGACTTCTTGGATTTTATATAGAAATTAATGCTAAAAATAAAGTAGAATAAGTATAAGAAATGAGGTGGATTTGATAGGGTACAAAGAAAGCAGCTTTATTCTTCATTCCCACTATATTCTCTGACCTGAAATTTCAGGTTGGTCCTCAAAGCTTTCCCAGTAATTTCCAAGGTTTCGACAAACGTCGTCATTAAAAATGCCCAGTCCACACACAGCTGCGCTTGGGCGTCCTTTCTCTCTCTGACTCCATTTTCTCTGCAGCCGGGGGCCGGGGTCTCCTGTGGGGTGCCCAGCGGTACCCCACATCTCCCTACAGGGCCAGGATGAACCCCGGGGAGAGCCAGGAGTGGGGGAGATGGGCAGGGATTGGGATGGGGGAAGCAGCACACCCAGCGAGTTTGGGAGGGAAGTAACCAGGTGGGGTCGGGGGTGGGGGCTTGGATTGGTGGGTGGGGAGCCTGAGGATCCTGGCGAACCTCTGGGCGGCGGAGACCCTGGTGGGGGTAGCGGGGTGTGGGGAGGTCACGGGGACATTCTGCAGCAGGTAGGGACCATCACCGACCAGAGCCTGGACGAGCGAGGCCCAGGCCAAGAAACACGTCCTAAACTGCCACCAAATGAAGCCTGCTCTCATTAACGTCCTTCGTGAAATCGAGGAGAAAACCGCCCTCAGCATTCGAAACTACCAAGAGAAAGAGCCTGTGGACCTACAGCTGATGCACTTGGACACCATGCTTCTGGCAGAGGGTGTGGCTGACCCCGAGAAAGGGAATGGCTCAGGGTCAGCAGCTGCCACCACTGCAGCCTCCTGGGGAGGTGTGTCCCCTAACAACCCCATCGAACACTTGGAATATCGCAGCAAACTTGCCCAGGTCCGCCACATGTACCACTCGGAGCTGGAGAAGTATGAGAAGGCACAAAGCAAGTTCACAGCCCATGTCCTGAAACTGCTGAGGGAGCAAAGCCGCACGCAGTTCATAGCACCCAAGGAGACGGAGCACATGGTGAGCGCCATCCACCGGAAGTTCAGCGCCATCCAGAGGCAACTCAAGCAGAGCCCCTGCAAGGCGGCCATGATCCTGCATTCCGGTTCCTGGATGCCAGACGAAAAAACCGTAACTTCAGCAAACAGGCCACTGAGGTCCCGAATGAGTATTTCTACTCCCACCTGAGTAACTCATATCCTAGTGACGAGGCTAAGGAGGAGCTTGCCAAGAAGTGTGGGATCACTGCCTCTCAGGTCCCCAACTGGTTTGGCAACAAGCAGATGCGCTATAAGAAAAATACTGGAAAGTTCCAAGAGGAGGCAAACATCTAGGCCATCAAGACCGCTGGTGAAGCCATCTGGCACTGAGCTTTTGTTTGTTGGAAGATTTTAAATCACAGTTTCAATTTCATTACTTGTGATTGGTCTGTTCATATTTTCTGTTTCTCCCTGGTTCAGTCTTGGAAGGTTATACCTTTCTAAGAATTTGTCCATTTCTTCCAGGTTGTCCATTTTATTAGCATAGAGTTGCTTGTAGTAGTCTCTTAGGATGCTTTGTATTTCTGCGGTGTCTGTTGTAACTTCTCCTTTTTCACTTCTAATTTTATTGATTTGAGTCCTCTCCCTCTTTTTCTTGTTGAGTCTGGCTAATGGTTTATCAATTTTGTTTATCTTCTCAAAGAAGCAGCTTTTAGTTTTATTGATCTTTGCTATTGTTTTCTTTGTTTCTATTTCATTTATTTCTGCTCTGATCTTTATGATTTCTTTCCTTCTGCTAACTTTGGGCTTTCTTTGTTCTTCTTTCTCTAGTTCCTTTAGGTATAAAGTTAGATTGTTTATTTGAGATTTTTCTTGTTTCTTGAGGTAGGTAGCTATAAACTTCCCTCTTAGAACTGCTTTTGCTGCACCCCATAGGTTTTGGATCATCGTGTTTTCATTGTCATTTGTCTCTAGGTATTTTTTGATTTCCTCTTTGATTTCTTCAGTGATCTCTTGGTTATTTAGTAATGTATTCTTTAGCCTCCATGTGTCTGTGTTTTTTACGTTTTTTTCCCTGTAATTGATTTCTAATCTCATAGCATTGTGGTCAGAAAAGGTGCTTGATATGATTTCAATTCTCTTAAATTTACTGAGGCTTGATTTGTGACCCAAGATGTGATATATCCTGGAGAATGTTCCATGCGCACTTAGGAAGAAAGTGTAATCTGCTGTTTTTGGATGGAATGTCCTATAAATATCAATTAAATCTATCTGATCTATTGTGTCATTTAAAGCTTGTGTTTCCTTATTAATTTTCTGTTTGGATGATCTGTCCATTGGTGTAAGTGAGGTGTTAAAGTCCCCCCTATTATTGTGTTACTGTTTTAGAACTGTTAGCAGTTGCCTTATGTACTAAGGTGCTCCTATGTTGGGTGCATATATATTTATAATTGTTGTATCTTCTTCTTGGATTGATCCCTTGATCATTATGTAGTGTCCTTCCTTGTCTCTTGTAACATTCTTTATTTTAAAGTCTATTTTATCTGATATGAGTATTGCTACTCCAGCTTTCTTTTGATTTCCATTTGCATGGAATATCTGTTTCCATCCCCTCACTTTCAGTCTGTATGCGTCTCAAGGTCTGAAGTGGATCTCTTGTAGACAACATATATATGGGTCTTGTTTTTGTATCCATTCAGCAAGCCTGTGTCTTTTGGTTGGAGCATTTATTCCATTCAAGTTTAAGGTAATTATCGATATGTATGTTCCTATGCCCATTTTCTTAATTGTTTTGGGTTTGGTTTTGTAGATCCTTTTCTTCTCTTGTGTTTCCCACTTAGAGAATTTCCTTTAGCATCTGTTGTAGAGCTGGTTTGGTGGTGCTGAATTCTCTTAGCTTTTGTTCATCTGTAAAGCTTTTGATTTCTCCATCGAATCTGAATGAGGTCCTTGCTGGGTAGAATAATTTTGGTTGTAGTTTCTTCCCTTTCATCACTTTAAGTATATCATGCCACTCCCTTGTGGCTTGTAGAGTTTCTGCTGAGAAATCAGCTGTTAACCTTATGGGAGTTCCCTTTTATGTTATTTGTCATTTTTCCCTTGCTGCTTTCAATAATTTTTCTTTGTTTTTAATTTTTGCCCATTTGATTACTATGTGTCTCGGCATGTTTCTCCTTGGGTTTATCCTATATGGGAGTCTCAGCAATTCCTGGACTTGGGTGGCTATTTCCTTTCCCATGTTAGGGAAGTTTTTGACTATAATCTCTTCAAATATTTTCTCGGGTCGTTTCTCTCTCTCTTCTCCTTCTGGGACCCCTGTAATGTGAATGTTGTGTTTAATGTTGTCCCGGAGGTCTCTTAGGCTGTCTTCATTTTTTTTCATTCTTTTTTCTTTATTCTGTTCCACAGTAGTGAATTCCACCATTCTGTCTTCCAGGTCACTTATCCATTCTTCTGCCTCAGTTATTCTGCTATTGATTCCTTCTAGTGTATTTTTCATTTCAGTTATTGTATTGTTTATCTCTGTTTGTTCTTTAATTCTTCTAGATCTTTGTTAAATATTTCTTGCATCTTCTCAATCTTTGCCTCCATTCTTCTTCCGAGGTCCTGGATCATCTTCACTATTGTTATTCTGAATTCTTTTTCTGGAAGATTGCCTATGTCCATTTCATTTAGTTGTTTTTTGGGGGTTTTATCTTGTTCCTTCATCTGGTACATAGCCCTCTGCCTTTTCATCTTGTCTATCTTTCTGTGAATGTGGTTTTTGTTACACAGGCTGCAGGATTGTAGTTCTTCTTGCTTCTTCTGTCTGCCCTCTGGTCGCTGAGGCTATCTCCAGACAGCTTTATTACCTCAAAGGCATCTCATCTTAAACCAATAGCATCGCTTGGTGGAAAAAAAAAGTCCAGATCATAGTTTCATAGTGTTAATACTCATCCAACTTAAATTTGCTCTATACCGGGTTGGGCCAACTTATACTCAAAGTCTGCAGCGAGCTGGCTGAGCTAACGGTGAGAATGGGAAAAGGGACTGGGGGCACCCTTAATTTCTCTCCTCTTCCCCCAACTTATTCTTCTTCACATCTTCCTCTACTATGTTGATTCTTGGTCCTCCAGGGATGGGCAGAAGAGCAAAGTGAAATTAGGGCAGACAGAGTGTTGCATAAGATAATTGTAAGTTTTACCAGGGTTCTCTGGATGAAGAATACTTCTACATTATGGAATCTTTTGTCTTTTGGAGTACTTTTGCAGGTTCCCTGGAGCTTACCACCTCTAGGGTTCTGTAAGTATAGTTTGCTGATAAAGGCAGTGCTCCCTCTGTCTGCTTAGACCTCCCCTCAGTGCCTACTTTCCAGTAGAGTCTTCACAGTTACATGAAACCCATTTGAGTAAAGCCCATTTTAAGACTCCCTAACAAAGACATGAGGGACAAAACATCTTGTCTACCATGGTGGGAATGTGACTCATTCCTATAAGAGAATACTATCTTCATTCTGCTACCATATGTCTCTCTAGCCAGCCTCACTCTTATAGAATTTTTCTGACCTGAGCCCCTATATTCCTCAAAGTCTAGAGGAATCTCATAATCTCTGAGTGTGGTTCCTTGAAGTCCTTCTGTTTGATTAGAGAAGGACATGGAGGAAGGCAGAGAAGATGCCCTAGTCTTCCAATATGTCCCTCCTTAAAAGAATTCTCTACAGTCTGCTTGTTGGATTTCCTACCTTCCCCTCATACATTCTTCACCTAAGTAATGAGCCCATGGCTGCTAGTCTGGTTTCTTTATTTCTTAGCATATCTTGCGTAGATATCTGATCTGGAATCTATTTTTTTCTGTTTTTTTGAGTCTAAGCCTAAAAACCTTTAAGACAATAAGGAAATTTGCATTTAATAGTCAGATATATTTCCTAATGTGTCAATTGTATAGGCTACTGAACTAAAATAATAAACATAAACTAAATTATATTTAAGAATAAGAAAAAAGATGAAAAATATTTAAAAAATATTTAAACATATTTTTATTAAGTGTAAAAACTATTTTATCACAGTAAAAATATTAATACCTTCTTACTGAATATAACATGATTGATTTTTTAAAAAATATTTTGAAAATCTGAATATAGTCTCCATGTTACAGTGACCAAATATCTGGATTTTAAGTTCAGTTTATTTTTATAGGTGATATTAATGACTTTTGTGACTGAAAGATAGTAACTCTCAATAGTACACAGGTATAAGGAGAAGTACATGATTTGTTTTGTTTACTATATTACTCAATCATGATGCATACTTTTTAATCACATCTACTAATTATGGAATGATTTTTATTGAATTTTTATCTGTAACATTTCTATGTTTGGTTATATAGCTCAGTTTTTCTCAAACAAATTGGAAAGGCTTATAATTCAGTGTATTTTAACACATGGGTTCAAGATATGCTGAAACTTTTTCTTGAGCATAGATTAGAAAATTCTGTTTCCATTTTTAGTGTGCACATATGAAAGTTTATTTGGTAACAAAATCACAAAATGATCAAAACACTTCCAAGCATTCGTTTTCTAAATACTTTTTCCTTGTATACGTTTTTTTAATAATGGTGATTTTCTCACTCCCTGTTAAAGCAGAAAGTGACTCAAAGGGAAAGATTAAGTGGTCATTTTTCAAAATTATTTTATAAGCTGCATAGTTTTGACAGCCAGCCATCATTAAAAAAAATGGTTTTCTCTCTTTAAAAAAAATATATATATATATATATATTTATTTATTTATTTTTGGCTGTGTTGGGTCTTTGTTTCTGTGCGAGGGCTTTCTCTAGTTGCGGCGAGCGGGGGCCACTCTTCATCGCGGTGCATGGGCCTCTCTTGTTGAGGAGCACAGACTCCATACGTGCAGGCTCAGTATTTGTGGCTCACTGGTCCAGTTGCTCCGCGGCATGTGGGATCTTCCCAGACCAGGGCTCGAACCCGTGTCCCCTGCACTGGCAGGCAGATTCTCAACCACTGCACCACCAGGGAAGCCCTTGTCTCTTTTAATAGCTGTTTTTTTAAAAAAAGGTGAATACTTTTTTTCACTCTGCATTTGATTTACCTATTTATTCATTTATATATTTTTACAGTGAGCTGACCAGTGAACCTCACTTAATACAAAAGATTCTCATAGCTTCTCTGTCATTCAAAGTATGTCTTTGTTATTGTTATTGTTATCCTCCTTGAACTGTCTGTAGCACCTGTTATTATTCTAATTTCAACTTATTTGCTTTAATAGCTTCCCTGCTAAGACTCATTGAATGGATTTCCAAGTGTAGTGATAGCTTTTCAGCTTTACTCCACAGTAGCTCTCTTTTTCTGTCTATCTTGCTCTCAATTCCAGTCCGATAAACTGCTCCATTAGTGGTTGTCCTTGCAGTTAAAATTTTTCTTCCCCACTTAAAGCTTTTTTCCCCTTCACTTACTACTGTTGAGGACATGCTTTTTGGATACATTGTTTCTTTTCTAGCTGCTTTAGTTGTTATTTTTATATGTGAAATGCTAGCTAGCAAATGTATATGTAAACCAAAAAAAGGCTGGAAAAATGTATTTTATTTATTCAGCTGTATAACAAAAATGACTTAGTTTGTCCTAATATGTATTTCTTCATAGTTTCAGCAACATTTTCAATGCATGTGATGACACTATTTGCAAACAAAATAATGCATTTTAATTTGTTGCCAAATCATTTGCCACAAAATATCTCAGTCATTTTTACTGTGTCAGGAAAAACGAATGTTTCCTCAAAGGGAAAATTTTTGTCTTTCATAAGGAAAAGACTTCAGAGGAGACTCTGCTTACTTTAAAAATATCTTGCTGGGCTTCCCTGGTGGTGCCGTGGTTGAGAGTCCGCCTGCCGATGCAGGGGACACGGGTTCGTGCCCTGGTCCGGGAGGATCCCACATGCCGCGGAGCGGCTGGGCCCGTGAGCCATGGCCGCTGAGCCTGCGCTTCCGGAGCCTGTGCTCTGCAATGGGAGAGACCACAACAGTGAGAGACCACAACAGTGAGAGGCCCGCGTACCGCAAAAAAAAAAAAAAAAAAAAATTCTTGCTAATTGTGATGGCTTTATTTTAACATTAATACTCATATCTCAAGACAACATAAACACTGATGAAGCAAATTTCATCTATATTTCCAATGACCCCTGGAAAATTCCAAAATTTTCACCAATTTCTTATTAGACCTGATGATTTTTTTAAACCTAGTATTGTGGTTAAGGAAAAGTGTGTTGTTAATGAACAGTAGACCGAGTGTTGGCTTACCCATGTTTTTTTGCCTACTTGGGCTTAGATTATTAGTATTGTCTTAAATTTGTGGTTTATGTGCAGTGATCTTTTAAAACTATACCATCAGTTTAGGGAAGTTACTTTGTTCAGAACTTTAGAACATAGTTCATAAATTCATTTAGCATGGCTCACATAAACATCTGTGTTTCAATATGAGGAAAATGAACAAAAGAGTGAGGGTGTTTCCACCAGTCTCCTGTAGAACTTTACACTTCCCTCAGGATAGCATCACAGTACATCAAACCCTATGGTCTGCCCTGCAGACCTGATGAAAGACCAGAGTCATTCCACATATTCGATATTACTAAAACCTTTAAAAGATTTTTGGATTATATTCTCTAATATTTTCTTTGTACTCACCAGCAAATGTTTGCACATCTTGTGGTGTCTTAGTCTGATCAGGTTGTATAACAAAATACCATGGGCTGGGTGGCTTATAAACAACAGATATCTGTTTCTCACAAGTTCTGGAAGCTGGGAAGTCCAAGATCGAGGCACCAGCATGGTCACACTCTGGTGAAGGCCCCCTTCCTTGTCCATAGCCAGCACCGTTATGCAGTGTCTTTACATGGTGGAAGGTCTAGGGATCTCTGTGAGGTCTTTTCTATAAAAACACTAATCTCATTCATGATGATTCCGCTCTCATGACCTAAGTACCTCCCCAATGCTCCACCTCCTAATACCATAATCTTTGGGGCTTAGGATTTCAACATATGAATTTTGGGTGGCACGCCATATTCAAACCATAGCAGCTGATGTACACACGTCACACTTTTAAGAATTTTGTTCTAGATCAAATTCCTCCAAAGATGGGGACCTCACCTCCAAACAAGAAAATTATTCTAACAACTCTGACAAGTTATAAATGCCAGAAATTCCATCATCATACGGATCCAAAATCTATTTACTCATAACTTTCAACCACTAGTCCTATGTCAGCCAAAGGAGGCAGACACAGAACAAGCGCTTTTAATATTTCATTATTCTCTAATGCACAACATGTGGGTTACCAAATGATTTGTATGGTTAAAACAGTTATCACCCTCATCTAAGCAGAAATTGCTTTCATGTATTTCCAAAATAATTGTCTAATAGAGTTTAAATGATATCTAGTATTAAATGACAATTTGTTCACAAACTCTGTTTCATCACGTAATTCACAAGTACAGAAATTCTGTAATTCTCCTGAATAGTTCTTCTGAACTGACCCACAGATATTCTGAAACTTACATCTCTTTAGCTCTTTTGATTCAGTTGGAAAGAACTTACTTCCTCTCTGTACAGATAGTGCTCTTACTAAAAATTGTCCCTTCATTTCCATGGAATGAACTGATGCTGTCTTTGAGGTGAAGGTTTGCTCTTGTGCCATTTTAATGTTAAACTGAGATCAGGGAAGAGGCTCTGCTGGAAGATTTCACTATGAATGCCATACCAAAGGCGATAACGCAACATATCATCTAGAAAAGTCCCCAAAGTGGCCTCCGTGCAATGACAGACACAATCTGACAGGAGACTGTCACTTCTGGTGGTGTGATTTTAGCCTCTGAACAATAAATATGAGAACAGTGAAAGGTGCACAGTCAAAAATCCCACACACTCCCCAAATGTAATTCTAGAGTTAGCTGTGTTAGAGATGGTCCTGATTTGTTTGGGCCTTATAGTCTTCAAAGCAAAGATTATTTATCTTAAGAGGTTTTTGTTTGTTTGTTTTTGTTTTGTTTCCTTTCTTGATGACAAATTCTCAGAACATGGACTCTTAGCCAGTGGCCTGATAGTGAATTCACCGGTGGGGTTTCAACTGCCGTTAAACAAAGAGTCTGTTTACATTTCACAGCAAGGTCACATAAACAGTTTCTTCTAGTTGTGATCATACATCTTTTGCCCATTAACATAAAATTAGATGACCTTATAAAATACCCCCAAATTGGACACTGTTAAGAGTAAAAGTGTATGCTGATAACAATCATGGTAAGACAAGAGGCATAGACCAGGACCATCCCAGGAAAACCTGGCTATCTGATCATTCTGTGTAAAGTGTGTGATGGCCATCAAGACACAGCCAGTGAACCCCGGGCTTTCCACAGAAGTGTTCCCCTAATCTGACTACATCAGAATCCCAGGGCTGGTTATTAAAAATGTTGATGCCCTGTCCTTACTTCCTAGATGGTTGGATTGCCCATATTTTTAGGTCCCTGGGTGATTCTGATGATGACAGTGATCAACTCCAAACTATTATAAGCTTCTTCCCTCTGAAATTTCTCTACATTGTTTCTCACAGTGGAATTGCCATATACACACAGCCTATTCATCCTCTACATATATTTTTAAATCTAAGATACATATTTTCCATATTTTAACATCTTGAAAATATGGATATACCCTACAGTTGTTGGCAGGGGAAATTTTTCCCCTAAACCTCTTGGTTCTTTTGACTGATCTAATAATTAAATTGATACAAGATAGATTAACAGGGAAAAATTTAATTTAATACATACAGAGGTCTCACAGATTTAGGACCCAAGAAGCAACAAAAGCAGGTTGTTTATATACCTGTTACACAAAGAAACAATAAATTTGTGAGCACTGACAAGACAAAGAAACTTAGGCTTGTGTACTAGTTAGGGAACAAAATATGCAGAGTTTATTTACACAGTCTTCTCGACCCTGAACTCCCTATATCTGGTGATAAGGATGTCTCTCTACCTCCTAGTACAGGGATGGTACCTGGGAGATTTATTTCCTGCTTTCAGGGTGACAGAGTGGAGGGTCAGAGTGTCCTTCTTGCAGTGGCTGTTCCCTAAGTAACTTTAATTCAAAATAATCAATATGCCACTTTGGCATATTTTGGGGCAGCCTACCCTTAACCCCCATCATGATCAATGATATCTTGAAATCAGGATATAATTTTTATTGCCTGTGCGTTCATAGACTTTGCTTGTTTTTTTCTGGAGGCATGACTGGACAACTGTTGACGTTTCAGTGAATAAGCCATTTGAAGATAAAATGAAGAAATAATGTAAGACCTAGTTGTTATTTGAGAATTTTCTGTTGACACCTTCAGGTACAAGTAAGAAAACAGAAGCATCAATTTTTACATAATAGGTGTCAGCAAATTTGGAAAAAATTCCTGGAGGCAATACTGGTGGGGAGTGGGGGGCACTTTTAAGAAAATATTTCATTACCAGTGAATTTGGTGGCACAGGATGATACCCTGTAAGAAAATTCAGCCACTGATGGCTCAGAGTTGAAGAACGATTCAGAATAATTGGATACGGGGTGAAGAAATTTTAAGAATTTCTTAAAACGATTGTTTACATTAAATTTTCCTTTTTGTGTATAAGAGTGCTATGATAAAAATCTAAGTGCGGATTAATCTAAAAGAGTTCTTTCAATTAAAAGTGACAAATTCAACGTGATAAAAAACACGATATTATTTATGTGGCAGAAGTTTTAACTTCTCAGTGGTACATAAGAAACACTGTATTATAATTGACAATGTCTGAGACTTGATGATACATGGTTTCTGCACTAGTCAAAAAGAAAAAAATAAGTTAAATCCTTTAGGAATTTTGCTGACTATTTCACTGAGGCAGCATGTGCCTCAGAGTGAGGGTATATCAAGGAACATTAATATCAGTTCATCTCAGTTTCTCCGTACCTCTAATAATATGAACATTTCCTCACAAAGTGTGTGAATTCAGTGTTGAAGCTTTTTAAAATATGTTGCTCTAAAAGTAATTATCTGAAGCTCTATCTGGAAAGTTCTATGTTAGAAAAAATTTAGCTGGGTGAGTTAATGTATTTTCAAGGGCAGTATCTAGTCTGCATAATGACAAAAACAAGCCAAAGCCTGTTTAAGATACGACTCCACTATACAGACACACACACACACACACACACACACACATAAGAAATAACAGCACTCCCTGCCAGACTTAATAGGATGCTTACAAAGTTGTTAAACACCCAGAGCAGTCAGGAAGAGGAGACTCAGGCCTACATAAGTAGGGTGTTTGGTCCCGGCCCCCATATTCCACAACTTTCCCCTCCAGTTATGTTTCTTTTCAGCCTGTATAGGGAAGCCCAGCTGCCAGCAGACAACAGGCTGAACGGTAGCCAGCTGCTTTTATAACTGTGTTAGCCAGAAGCCCTCATGAGAAATATTTTTCCTGGAAAATAAATTATAACATGTCTAAGTGGTGCCTGACAAAGCTAAACAGGAGGCATGCTGCTCTGTTGCAAATTCATCTGCAGTCTCTGGGTAGGGAGACAAATAAAAGCACTTCATCAAAATCAGTCACAGAAATCCAGGAATACCCAGAGGAGACCACTAAACTCTAAATACCAATCAATTTCTCCAACTTTTTTTGTCAAACTTGCAAGTCCTTTTAAGCACTGTCTTCTTGAATTGCCTGGCAGAAGCTGGCTGGTATGGAGGAAGATCAGTTTGGGGGCCTTCTGTGACACAGTGGCTTACCTAGCTGAGGACCCTTATTGCTGAAGGGGTTTTTCGGCCTTAGAACATCAATGAAGTAATGTTAAAGCTAAAAGTCTGCTTTCACTTCTATATATTCACAATGTCTCTATTCAAAGAGGTTTGCCTAAATATACTAGGAAATTATATAAATAGAAATTGCATTAAGAAGCTGCCCCTGTGATTGCAAGTTTAAAACTGCACCTGGGAAAGCAACTCAAAATGTAGCCTGTAGATATTTTAATATTTGCTGATCTCATAATAACCACAATATCACTAGGGCAAGGCATTGATGATTTAATAAGATGTTAGTCTCAGTCTTGACCTTGATTTAATCAAGGTCTTATGGTGGTATTTAATCAAAGTATTTACTGATGAACCTATTATGCTTAAGATACTTCGCTAGTTTCTGCAGTGATGCATCATAGTATATACCTTTCAGAAGTTTATATTTTCATTCAGGAATCTAATAGTCAGAAGAGATGGGTTTTTTCCAGGCTATGCATTTGACTAGTTGTGTGACCATGAGAAAGTCACTTAGCTTTTATTGAGGAGGCTTTTGGCATGTGATTTACATACAAAAAGCTCATTTTTTAAAACTCATGAATGGAAGAAGGAAGACCAACTTTGCGCCTGTTGAAGTATGGAGAACATCAATCAAGGTGACAATAGAGATGGAGAGGAGTGGATGGGTCCATGAAATATTTGGAGAAAAACTCCACAGTTCTACCAAACGCTACTTGCCAGGCTAAGGAATGCCATATTAAATTTACACTGATTCTGTGGAGCTGGTGAGGTTTTCATTTGGAGAACTGAAAGATAGGGCTCTAGATGTGGGACCTTCAAATATCATTTAATCTCACTGGAGATCAGTCTTCTCTATAATGAGATAGAGGTAGTACCCTTGTGACCCATCTCTCTTTCAAGAATATACAAAGTATAAACAAATGATAGGTGTGAAAATAGTTGGAAAGCAAAATTCTTTTTGGATGTGCAAGGCAGTATTATTATTTGCAGAAATGTTTTAAGTGCTAAGGATTCAAGTAAGTGGGCCATCCAGCTTTTAAATTGTCTCCTCTAATAGCTGCAGCCATATGTAATTTACATAATATAAAATTAAAGACACTAAAACAGTTAGAAAAATATGACTATTTTCTTAAATGCATCCCATTCAAATTAGAGAAATCTAAGGCCCAATATCACGAGGTCAAAGTAGTCTTACTCAAGCCTGACTTCAAATTGCCTTAATTTATGAAATAGATTCATCCATGAGGACATTGCCAAATGAGATAATGTTAGAGCAATTCCAGCCATGAAATTAGATAGTGTCTACATGTTGATAAACTCTAATTTTGTGCAGATTGCACTGGATTTATTGATTTTTTCCCCATGGCTAATAACAAAACAGAATTATGTGTATATTATAGAGTAATCTGATTTTAAAAAAGGACAAAATATAAGTTCACAGCACGAACGTGTGAACCACTGGGCCAATACCCAACATGACTTGGGATAGACAGAGGAGTCCTTGTTATATGAGTATAATTGGTTAACAACAACAAATAAAAGCAAAGGTGATTTCACACTTCAGGAAATGTTTTGATTCAAGTTACCTCTTGAAAAATAAAATTAAAAGCCATGAAAAAAGTTGCTGTCGTATTTTTAAAATGTAGGTCAAAAAAACAACTATGGTCTGGTTTTTTGAAGACCAACTCAACTGCAGATTTCTTAATTGTACAGAGTTATACATAATTCCATAAAATGGTTTGTTTGTTAGAAAGTAAAATTTATGAACTCTCCCAATATTTAACACATATTTTATGACTCATGCAGCTGTTTCATTCTGAAACTTACCTAATTAATTCTAGTCATATGCTATATGTCTCCATATACATTGCTTTAAAGATCTCATAGTTAAAAACTGACTTGGAAATAGGAAGCCTATCAAAAGTTTTATCATTTAAGTGAAGTTTAAGAAAGTTGTTTAAGGCATGCTTCATAGACGTTGGTTCTATGAGCAACCCTCGAGCCTACATATTCTTTTCTTTTTTGTTGTACATTTATCTCTCAGTGGAAAAATATAATATTGTAAAAGCACTAGAATTATATAAAAATATGATGGCAATTATGACAAAGGATGGATTTGACACAGCCCAGTTGGTTAATGTTAATAAAACTAATTTGTTTTGTAAATACAGAAATATTTCACTGTACCTAAATATAAGTGTAGTTTAGACTAAGAAGCATTGGAACCAGGAACCAGAGTCATTAGTAACCTTGGCATACTCCAAATCTCTGGTTCACTCTCTCTCTGCCTGTTCCTGCCCCCATGCCCCAAAGAGTGGCTTTCTCTAATTTTTTTTTTTTTTTGCGGTACGCGGGCCTCTCACTGCTGTGGCCTCTCCCGTTGCGGAGCACAGGCTCCGGATGCGCAGGCTCAGCAGCCATGGCTCATGGGCCCAGCCGCTCCACGGCATGTGGGATCCTCCGAGACGAGGACACGAACCCACGTCCCCTGCATCGGCAGGCGGACTCTCAACCACTGCGCCACCAGGGAAGCCCCTTTTGTTTGTTTTGATTTTTGTTTTTCTTGCATAAAATTGTTCAGAACTGGAATTTTGTTGTTGTTAAAACCAACAAAGTGACTTGAACCCCAGTGACCCAACTCAAAAAATACATTTAAAGAAAACTTGATTAGTCTACTATAGGGGAGGTATCTACTCAATTGATTTTGGTCAGGGAGATGAGCTCACGTAGTCCAAATGTGTCGAGGTGAAGGGGGGGAGTAGAAATTTCTTAAAAGTTGTAATTGGGCTGGGGCAGGTGCCCAGAAATTTTCTACTCCATTGTTAATTCACCAGTGCTCATTTTCATGGGATGTTTATATTAAAATGCTGGAGGCACAGTGCCATTGCTATTTCTTGGTCTGTTTTAACTTCTCTCTGGGAAGTGTATTGTACATATGAAAATGTACACTTCAAAGAATGAGAGGCACATTCTTTCTATTTGGGACCACGTTTGAAATGTGGCCAGTCAATAATTAACTAAAGTTAGTTCCTATACATTGACTTTAGTTAGTTTCTGGGAAATTAATGAAAAATAGCATTTCAGTTGTAGTAAATCTCTAGAAAAAAGAAATTCTATAAAAGAGGATTGTCTGAGACCAAGAGGAGGGGGAAGAGCTAGACTTTTTGTTAGATATTTCAAATATCGGCCTAAATGGTTAAATGCAAATTAAGAACTTCAGTTCAGTTCTAAATATTTATAAATCATTCCTCCAATCTGAAATATCTATTATAGTTAGCAAAGCTAATATTTATTGAAATTACACGAATGTGTGAAGCAGGATGCTTCCTCTTTGCACACATTGCTTCATGAAATTCTAAGAAGTAGGTATATTTTATATTCACATTTGAATATTAGAACGTTTAAGAGTTGCTTGCGGGGCTTCCCTGGTGGCGCAGTGGTTGAGAGTCCGCCTGCCGATGCAGGGGACACGGGTTCGTGCCCCGGTCCGGGAAGATCCCACATGCCGCGGAGCAGCTGGGCCCGTGAGCCATGGCCGCTGAGCCTGCGCGTCCGGAGCCTGTGCTCTGCAACAGGAGAGGCCACAGCAGTGAGAGGCCCGCATACTGCAAAAAAATAAAAAATAAAAAAAATAACATCCAAATGATTGGCTATCATTAAAAGAGTAAGTAGTGTGGAGATGCTAATACTCACAATATGATTACCTCTACTTTACTCATGAGGACACTGAAACTTAGAGGAAGGGATTTCTATCTAGAAATCTGGTCACCAGCTCAAGCTCCATTGTCACTTTACTTGACCCATCAGACATAATAGACTAATATTTCTTTAGAAAATATTGTCTATCAAAGCCCAGATCTAAAATGAATAAAGAAAGACAACAGGAAAACTTATTGACCTGAAAATATAATAGTAGCAATATTAAGAATATTAAGGATAATGGCAAATGTTCACTGGAGACAATATCTATCAAGTTGTGTATACATTATCTCATTAGATCCTCACAATAAGTCCATGAGTTAAGTACTGTTGTCTTTTATTTTCCAAGCTTCCACAGAAAGTGGCAAAGATAAAATTTAGATCAAAAAAGGCAGACTCTTGGTTCTGGGATAGTAACATGATGCCATCCCACATTCTACACAGCGTGCTATGGTTTTCAAAGCCTTTACCATGCCTTAAAAACGTCAGCCTTGTGTGTGTGTGTGTGTGTGTGTGTGTGTGTGTGTGTGTGTGCGTGCCTGTATGTGGTGTCCGTGTATTTTCATCTGTTGTGGTGTTTTAGAATAAAAGTACCCGGAACATGGGAGGCCTCACATATTTTTGGTACCGATCACTATTTTTCTCCTGTTATGCCTCCTACTTCTAAAAAAGAATATACTCAAGCCACATAATTCTCTAGGGTCTTCTGCCATGCCATACCATAGGACTAATTATATGCCTATCTTCCCCACCCTAATACAAGCTTCTTGAGGTGTGGATTACACATTGTTTATTTTAGAACGCCCATCATGTTTTTCACAGTAAATCCTCAGCAATATGTTTAACAAATGCTATAAGCATGGTGAATGGTATAAATACGTGTAACTGTTTAGCTCTATTCCAATAGGCACAGAGCTACCTAAATATATCAAAATGAAATTCTCCTATATGGGCTTTATACAAAATCTACTTGCCTTCAGTGGACGACCATCTACAAAACTAAATTAGAACAAGCTTATTACCTTACATAATTATTCTTGAATGTGTAAAATCAAGTAGTTCTCAGAGCCATTTTATATAATACTCCTTGTTTAACATTTCTAAAACAATCAACATGGTTCTATGCAAAGAATATTTCAATTAGTTTCTCTCAATGAATGGTGTTTCAGAATATTAGAGAATACAATACTTGAAGATGTGCTTTGCAAAGCAAAAGCAAGCTTTGAATTTATGATCCGTCCTTTTAACCTTTGTTCATGTCAGGGATAACAATATATATTAGCACTTCGGTTACCCTCCCAGATAAGTAATAACTGTCATATGAATCATTAAAACATTTTAAGGCATTAAATTTCATTATAGCTGTTCTTATTACAGTTGCATTAGTTTAACAGACTTTTTGCATCCGTAGAAATAAAAGATCAATTCTCAATAACTCTTTTCAAAATTGCCTAATGATCCCTTATCTACAATATGACAAATAAATTAAATAATATTTTCAGTGAGTAATTTCTCATTTTGGACTATATTATGAAGACCAAAAAAAGGGCAATGAAAGCTTTTCCTCAAACAGTTCCATAGTATGCAGATAGGCATGGTGCACACTGCTTTAATAAATGAAGCACCATCCTGATGGTTTGGAGGAGTGCTAGCTATACTTAACATACCCATCCATCTTAGCATTGTTAGGTTTATTCTGTTTAGAAGATGGCTAAATCTCAGTGGAGAAAGCTTTAATTCCTTTCAAATGTCATTGGCTTGGAATGCTTTGATCATACTGAGATTTGTCCAACCCCTGTCATGGCAATTCTCTGATGATTTCAGGCTGATTTGCTTTGTACATCAAAGGCATGAAAGGACCATTCTACAACACATGCTTTTGGCTCAACATTTTGAAGTCTCTTGAATACTCATGAGTTGTATTGTTACAAGAAGTGGCTCACTGTTAGACACGCAGAAAATATGGTGACTAGTTGCCCCCAGCCTTTATTTACTTTTTCTCAAAAGGATTCTTATGTGGCTATTCCTCCATTACTTTATTATTGTGTTCAAATAAGTAGTTACTTTAAACATATAAAAGATGATTCTAAGTTATGTTCTAATGCTAACATGTCAAACTTTAATTTTGTCAGATATAAAACTCTTTAAGTAATGGAAAAATTAAAAGTCAAGAACTAAAATCAATAGGTGTTTGAAAAGAGTGATGATCACAGTGGTTTATAATCCACCAGTTTCTGAACTTACATTTCAGATACTGTAATAGCAAATATTCTAGAGAAATAGACATAACTCTTGCTTATTTATATCAGGATGCAAGTCTGTAGATCTTTGTTCCTTTTTGCTATTTGTCTTTTGGTCTTGTGTGTGTGTGTGTGTGTGTGTGTGTGTGTGTGTGGTGGGGAGGGGGTGTTAGGCAACCAGATAATAAACAGAAAAAAATTGAAATGTGAATTAAATTTAAATTGCCCAGTTACTATTTATACAATAGGATGTTAAATTCAAAGAGAGTTTTATCTATTGATTCTTATAACAACCTAGAAGGCTGGAGCATGTGCTGCTGTTTCCACTCATCATTGTCATCATCACTGAACAAAGATAAGTGATGTTAGTACTAGGAATGTTAGAATTTAGATGTGAAGGATACATTATCAAGATAATAACAGTGGCTGGCATTTATTAGTCATTTACAGTGTATCTGGCACTTTTCTAATGTACAGTTTTCAGAAGTGTCCTATGAGCTAGATTCTATTATTACCATGGTTTTACAGATAAGGAAACTGGAAGGTAGATGAATAAACTGTACAAAGTCCAAAGGCAGTTGATCATCAGAGCCCATGTTTCTAGCCTTTGTGCTCTACTCTCTCCCATAGAGAATATTTTACCTTCTCTGGTATTAAGATATTTTATGATAATTTTAGATTTCAAAAGTTTCCCCAATGATAATTTACTTTTTCACACCAAAAGATCTGTTCCAGTTTGCAGCAATCTAGTCAACAATTCAAAATTTTCATTATGGAGTCTTGGGCTAGAGGATATACAATTGTTTTACAAAGATTTTAAAATGGCTATAATGAAACAATCATTCCATTACTTAAAAATTACAGAAATATTTACTTTCTATTTGCTAATTATTTAATGGAAACATTTAGCAAATGTTTCTCTCTTAAAACTTTTTTATTGTTTTCCAATCAGAAATATATATATATATATATATAAACATACACACACATATATATGTTAGAGAACATGCACAACTAATAGAGTTTATAAATTTGAATGTTCAAAAATCTCTGATAATCATAGCGTATTCCCAATTCAATATAATATCCACCATTAAATCTTATATATGTTCTAATTACTGCTTAAAGCTTGTAAACATTATAATTATATGTTACGATTCTTCAGTAACTCATTAAAAGTAAAAGTATTAAAAAAATCTTTGATGAAATGCGTGTCACGTCATGTCAGTTAATATTTAACACCTACAGCTATCTATGCAGTGAATTATTTTCAGACCTTATAACTTAGCAAACTACAGATACATCAATTGAATTAATTTGGGGTTGGTTTAACTAAGGTATAAGCCCTGAAAAAACTAAAAGAGATCAGCTATATCTAAATATGTTGGAAATATGAAAATATAATGCAATGTATTTTTCAATATATATTAGGAAATGAGTAGAGTGTTTTAAATAAAGATAATTGAGTGTAAAGAAGTAATATTTTAATCCTAAATTCTATTCAGAACAATTACTTTAATTCTTCTTAAGCCTTGTAAAATATGAATTGTTGAAGCTGTATTTTAAGCTTTTATTTCATAACTTGTTTTATTATTAATAATTCCATTTTGCATTCATAGTGTGCTTTAAAATAATTTAATAAAATTATAATTCACCTATTAAAGTATATGATAAGAATGACCTGAACGCTTAATAATTAAACTCATCAGACATTGTTGATGAGAATTTACTGCTGTGAGCAACTTGAATACCAACTCTGAGAATATGAATGTAAGTAGTGATAGAAAATCCAACCCCTAGAGGTGATTGTCAACTCTGTTTCTTGTTTTCAGAAACATTAAAATATGGGAAAATGTTCATCTGAAAGCCAGGAACATAAAATATATTCCCCCCAATGCAAATCTGAGCCCAGATGTTTTGTTGTGGGTTTGCAGAAGGAGTATATTCATGTAATAATTTCTTGGTTTCCACTGCTTCTTTAAAATGAATCAATTTACTACATTCTACAAAATGCCAATGATCCCCATGAGTTCTGAGCATTATCAAAGCTAAGAATATTATCAGGTAGAAAGTATATAATTTGGACTAATTTTGAAATGGAATCATGTATCTAAGCCGTGTATGCTGCACATTTCCTACGTTGTTACCAACAATTTTATAACAATTATTCTGTTTCTCTAACTATTTACAAGGAAACAGCCCCTCTTCATTTCATTCTTGGCTCTATGGAAACAGCCTTTGTGAGAAATCTGGATTCCATTCTCAGTGTAAATCCAAGCTGACTGGCACCAAGTCTATGGAGTAGAACATTTATATTCTCAGCCAAAACAACTCACTTATAAGGGAAAAACAATCATTTGGATCTGTGAATTGGTTTCCCATGTTGATTTTAGTCACATTAAATAGAAACAGCCTCTGTCTCCATGTTTAATTGTTCTCTAGTTCTCTCCTGATAATAAGTGGAGATTACACCAAACCTCATTCAAATAGCAAGAAAACAAATGGGACTAGAACTAAAGTACAATTTTTATAACATGGAGAGCATAAAAAAGCCTTTTTAGAAATTATTACATAAGGAGTCTGAAGTGTCTCCAGTCTATACGACCAAAGAAGCCAAAAAAGGTCTATATTTAGATTGCTATATGACCTTATTTCTTCATCTAAATAGTGATCAATAGACACATATAAATTTATACTTCAAGATAACATTCATGGCAAGTATACCACTTAATGGCCAAAAACAAATCCTCTTTTCTTAAGAAACCGTGTAATATATTTTTGTAAGCCTTTTTTACAATAATACCATTTAATGAACGTGTATTACGTGCCTATTATATTTTTATTTGCAGTATGTACACTTCCATTAATACATAGAGCAGCACATGCATTATCGCTCCCATTTAACAGAACTGAAGAAAACCAAAGATCAGAGAGATTCTATATACATTCATTATTTTAGCAAATGCACATTGAGCACTATTCTGCTAATATAATTTACTAGTAAATAAATTAGGGATATAAAAGCAAATAAGTTTGTTGTAATTCCTGATCTCTCTGAGCCTAATTCCTATTGACAGTTGGCTAAACAATATGCTCAATAATAAGCTAGTAAGTGCTTGAACTCAGCTTCCAAATACTGTACTTTTGTACTATAGCTTGTAGATGAATAGAACATACTGAGTTGTTAAAGTAATTACACAGAAAATTCTATGTAGTATCATTATTTTTATTCTTGCCATTTCTGTCTTCAGACGATTTAAATACACGTTCATTTCATTTGATTTTGGGTATATGTTATTTCCAATCATGTCTATGAGTGAGATGTTCACAAAGATGCAATGAATTGGTATTTGATTTGACCCTTGAACTGATCGTGGATTATAAAGAGTGAAAAAAAAGCATCTATTGCTTTAACACATAGCGGCGATTTTATTAATATGCTGAGAAGCTATGTACAATGTGTAAATGGAAATCTCTCATTGTAATATTCTTTCATAGTTCTAAATGATGCCACGACTGAGGTCATGCCATGATGTTTAGCTTGGTTTGTGAAACTGTAATAGCTTGGCTTTTTTGACAGATTTTTCATTTAAATATTTGGCTCCACTTACATAGGCGGTTGCCATCATTTGTAAGCTTTCCTCTTTTTCATCTTTGAATCTCTGCAGGATGAAAAATGTTCTGATGCTATGGAAATTATTCCAGCACAGATGCATTTAGATTGCAGAAATTGCTTTGGGTTGTTTAAGGCAAGACATTTTTCGATTATTTCCATGATGATTGGATGCTTCATTAACCCCTTTATTGTTGACATCCTATGGAGACTCGATATGTAGTCTTAATTATTTTAAAAGACATTTCTTTGTTGTTTAGCTGGTGATTAAAAACACATTAAAAGATGGCACAGAAAGACTATTTTTGTTCATTACCAGATCTGAAAATCTAATCATGTAGTAAGAGACTAATTTTCACATAATTCTTAAAACAATAAGTACACTACTGTAGAAATTATTTGTGCTGCCTATATCAGTTAATTAACCAAACTGCACGAGAGAGAGTGAGATAATTATTTTCTATTAATCAAATGGAAAAGTCAAGAGTAGGCACTTTTATCAATGCTTTTAAGAAGATACCTCAGAGTGGATTCATGAGATGAACCTAAAATATTTGAATGCAAGTAGAAGCAATGCAAGGAAAGAAAAGTTACTGAAAGTATACGAAGTCAGTTTCAAAGAAAGAAAACAAAAAGTCTGTGATGGAATTACAGGTTTTAGGGGGAAAAACTTGGGGACATAGGTACCATATCTATTATTGAATGTATGTTAATACATTCCGAAGTAAAATAATCACACCTAATTCTTTCATAAATACAACCCAATTACCTTCATGCTTAGAGTGACATGTAAGCATTTATTTCACTGTGTTCACATCCCGGAATCTGCCATTTCAAATGATCATTGCAACTTTAACAATAAAGGAAAAAATGATCACAGTGAACATATTTCAGAAGAAAATGGCATATTCCACCTAGAATATGAGATTATTTCCATTATGTATCAGTTGCTATAGTTGCTACATCTTTTAGGAGAAATAAATCTTATTTTGTTTTTAATTTCAATTCCTCACCTACCCTGACCTCTCATCAAAAGCTTTTATTTAAGAATAAGCAAATGTTCTGTGAGCATTTTTTTCTGCTTAAAAGCCCCCTCCAGTGTTTACTATGTGCCAGGCAATGATATAAGTAGCTTTACATACACATTTTAACCTTTAGCTAAAAATTTACCAGATAGATATTATGAACATAATATAGATGAAGAAAGAGACTTAGATTAAGGTTAATAGCTAATAGATGACAGTTATTCTACCCAGGTTCTCTTGAATTCTAAAGCCGTTGAAGTAACTAGTGTACAGTAGTGCTTGCCTACCAATCCTCCACGGATTTTTTTTTCCAGTCTGTAAGAGACAAGGATCTAAAAATAAGATTTATTTCTTATCAAATGCACATTATTCACAAAATGTTAACCGTAATCTCAAAAGGCATATGTAATCTTCATTTTTTGAAAAATATTGCCATGTTCCATTGACTCTCTTATTCATTTAACCAACATTTATCATATTGTTGTTATGCTTAGTGACCAAGCCTTTGTGGTAGGGCCTGGCATTGGCCACTGTGTAGATAGTTAAATGATATTGGGCTGTGTTAATGTGACTTAATTTCCTCCATTCTCCAAAGTGACACATGATCTTGACTTCTCCTAGGGAAAGGGTACAATTTAAGTTAACAAGTGAAGCTCACCCAGATTCTATTTTACTATATTCTGGTTATGCATATGGGGACAATTTAAATACTCCCTACAACTGAGATTTTGCTTTTCATTGTTTCACCATCTAAAGGGAGCTAGAGCAGTTTTTTTTTTTTAATTTCTCACATCTGAATGATATCTAGTTTTAATTGAAGACATGTAAAACAACTGGCTTCTGTTAAGCGTCAGTTGGATTTCATATAAAAACAACAATCTCCATCAATAAGCTGACCAGATGGCAACTTAGGTAAGGGAAGGAGATAGATGGCTTTCTAAAATGAGGGATGCCACATGTAGCGAGGTAATGAGGGTCAGTTGAGAGGTATGAGTGTGCTTTGTTTTGCTGAATAATAAATTCATGTAAGTTACACAATAACTGTGATGCATGAGTTTTCACTATAAATTCCTGTAGAATCAGTCTTACATTATGGAACATAACCGCCCTTTCAGAGCAGATACTTTAATCCATTATACTGGAGGGCAGAGTGGTTTAAAGGAATAGGTAAGGCTTAGGGTGGGGAGAGAGAGCATATTGTTCAAAGCTTTAAATTTTGACATTTTTTAGAATACAACTTTATAAACACAAACTAGACACACTACCACAAAGAACAGAAACCCCCCACCTCTCTCTCAAGACCTGAAAACAGCCTCTTCTGCAAGGTAAAGGCAGAGCAGAGCAGAGCAAGGCAACATTCATTTATATCTTTGATGACCAGCTATACGGATGACTTACAGCCCTATGGCACTCCTGTGCTAAATATAAACATGAACATAGACCATATAAATACATGCTCTATGGCTTCAGCCTTATTTTAGAAATTATTTCTAAAAACCATTTTTAATAAATAATGTAACATTTTAGAACAAAAGTTGGAAAATATAATGAATATTAAAAAGGAGCTTAGTGTTTGAAATCATATGAATTATGAGACTATATGAAGCTATTTTCTGTGAGGAAAAAAAGAAAATTTTCAAATGTGTTAAGTCAGAGTTGAAACAAATAATGAGCTGAGAGATAGAATTAGCAACCAAATAAAGACATTATTTGCCCTACAGAAAATTCAGGAATGTGTTTGCCCTTCTGATAATTAAAAATGTAAACATTGGCAATTACCTATTTTGGCAGCTTCATTCTTTTCTTTATATTAAAAATATAGAAGGAAAAATATATCATAAAATGGAAAAAAAATTCCCAGCTCTGAGAATTAAGTTGGAAGAGGGTCAGCTCTTCATAACAGGAAATGAAATGGACAGCTGGCAATCATCCAATGAGTTGGATGGTACCAATCCAAATAATTTAATATAAATAAAATGCTGTAATCTTGGTGATTCAAGGAACAACCCACTGAAACAACCCACTATCATCAAAGCACCATCTCATTAACCTTCTAAACTGACATTCATTACATTTTTAATTCTTCAATCCCACTTGAATATCATTGTAATAGCAGAAGCCTGTGGTTCATGCCAACTCCACTGCACAATAAGAGAAATGACACAGTGCAGCTCCAGGGCAAGTAGATGTGAAGGACACAGTAATTTTCCAATGTTACTTCAAGTCTTAAAGAGGAAAATAATAGCTTATGCCTAGATGGTATTTATATGTTTTTTTTTCTTTTCAATTGTAATATTTTTCTTTGGACATAGAAATTTTAAGATGAGTATTATAGTCTGCATTGTAAAACTGAAACTTCTACATTTTCACTTATCTTTATTTGCACTTAATTTTTATAAAATGGCAATACTTAATTTTCATATGGTTATATAAATTGAATTATTATAAGGCAAACATCTGTGTCAAGAACTAGAACTTTGCCAACCAACTCAGAAGTCCCTCCTGTGTCTCCTTAACAAAAGCAATTGCTATCCTGAGTTTTATGGTAATTATTTATTATTTTATCATCCAAGTATACATCTCTAGATACTAATAGTCTTGCTTATTTTTTAAAAACTGAAATTAAAAAAAAAATCTACAGGTTCCACCTTAATCCTCTTTTCCTCCCATATAATTTACCTGCTGAAGAAACCAACCACTGGGATTACAAAACTGATATTACAATACTAATATTGTAACCATCAATAAAATGAATGAAAATGGTTTATATTTCTTATGCATATTCTTTCCTCACATCTGCATTGTTAGAGCGTATGACCGTTATATATTATACACACTTGAGTTAAAGTGTCATTTAGTTTTGGCTTCAGAAGTAATTATATATTAATGCTTACTATTAGTGTTTATATTGATGGCTTTCTAGTCATGGTGGTTGTCTGAAGCTCACTTTCTACTAAATTCCTAAGGACACAGTCCTAAAACCAAAATTCCCTGAGTTTTTGCATGATGTTAACAGTTTAGCTGTGCCTTTTGTACTTGAAAGTGAGTTTTGCTGAAAAAAATCCTTTGCTCACTTTTTCTTTCCTAAAGTATCTTTAATATACAGTACCATTTTCTTCTGTCATAAAAAATGTCACTGTCAAAAGTCTTGTGATAATTTAATTTCATTTGCCTGATACGCTAAAACTTTTTATAAAAAAATATTTTTCTTTAAAGTTAACTAATTTTACAAGAATATATATTGGTGTTTATTGCTATGGGTAAAAATTAACAAACACATGGCATGTCCTTTCCATATGTAGTTTCATTGGGTTTTTTTTTTCTGGATTTTTTTTTTCTTGAATTACAGTTTTTAGTATGTATTCTACTCACTGGCTTTGGTTTTATTCCTCAAGGATTTCTGTTATCTATGTGTTGGAACTTTTGTGTGTGTGTCTCTCCCAATATTTTACATGTAGTAAATATGAAAGCAAGATTCAATATACCAGTCTAATTAATTATTAAGTTCTTTATAACTCTGACATTAATAACATGTTTTAGTGTCCCATTTTTCATAGTGGGTGACAAGATTTCTTTAAATACAGGGTAACTTAATTTTTTTCATATTTTTGGTTTAAACAAATAATAATTCATTTTCTCACCAAAGTCAAGGGTAGTGCTAAGAGTCAAATTTACTGTTATCAAGATAATTGTTTAATTTTCCTTTGTGATACCACTCTTTTTTTTCAGATTTATTTATTTATTTTTTTAAATTTATTTTATTGAAGTATAGTTGATTTACAATATTGTATTAATTTCTGCTGTACAGCAAAGTGATTCAGTTAAACATATAAATACATTCTTTTTCATGTTCTTTTCTATTATGGTTTATCACAGGATATTGAATATAGTTCCCTTAGGAACTTGTTTATCCATTCTATATATAAAAGTTTGCATCTGCTATTACCACGCTTGTTGTATGTGCAGTTGTTAAAATGAAGTTCAAGAGAGCTTTTCTTTTAACTTCACAAAGTTCCCTGTTCTGTTTTGAATATTTTTGTGAAATATTCAGAAATATAATGTCTTACTTTATGAGAGCTTTGGTCACTTACATATGATGACTTTAAAAGTGAGGTAGAAAAGGTATGAAGTCCTGTAGTATATAGGCAGTCAAAATACTCACAATTTTAGTTGCTGTAGCTCCATAAGACTGAGAGACAGATATGGGGACAAAGTAGCTGTTAGTCAAAATGCTAAAATATTCTTCTCTAGTAATTTTTGGTAATGACTTCAGGTCCTGATAAAAAGGGCTATATACCTTGTCTGGTGTCCTTATCGTTTGGCATTTATGGGTTTCACTACCACCATGCAAGCCATAGCCAGATATCTTAAGAACCATCAAATGTCCTCTTACATAATGATTTTATTTCATACATAAGGGAAAACAATTTTCCCCATCTTTTCTTACCTTTATCATCCAAAATGGTTATAAATGGATCAAAGCCAAAGATTCTCTAGAACTTTGCAAAAAAAGGATTATCTGAGAACCAAAGAAATGACAGAAAAATCCTCATGAAAATATTGAAACATTTGGTTTGGAGAGAAAGTATCATTTCTAGAGTCAACATATTGGGATAAAGGCACATTCAATATTTTCTGTGTGTTTTTATTTTATTCTCATTCTATTTGAGTATTACCTCTCCATTAGATTGATGTGCACCTTATAGCAACAAGCTAGTAGTTCTGTCTATTCATTCATCCATTCTCATTTCTTCTACAAATATTTTTAAGTATTTCTCCCTGGTCCAGTTCTAGGCTGGACACAATACAATGGTGAGCACCTGTAGACACAGTTTCAGTCCCCTTGGTATTGACACTGAAGTGGTAGAGACCAATGTTACATTTCTTAGTGTGTAGTTATTTCACTTAAATTATAACTTTGATAGAGCATATGGAGGGGAAGATCTGAGTCCAATGAGAGTTTAAGAGATTTTGGTCGTGTTAGGAAGATCTAGAAACTGATGAGATTAAAGAATATGCAGGAAATAACTAGGGAAAGATGGCAGGAGAGAGAATTCCAGGTGGAAAATACAGCATTTATTAAAGATCTTTTGGAGCCCATGGGCTCAATTGGGCCTAGTTTTGGACATATTGGACTTGAGACGCAATTATGATATTTAACAAAGATTTCAAGTAATCAGGTTATTATGAATCTAAAGCTCTGGGGAGATGTGTATAGAGAATAATTGGAAGACGTGTATGCATGAAATTATTAGGGAGCCAGTACAGAGTGAAAAGAAGAAATGGATTAGGATAGAGCCTTGAGAAATTATGACAGCAGTATCTTGGCAGAAGCAGCTCAACTTGTGAAGGAGAGAAAGAAGAGCTAGAAAGGCAGGAGGACCACGAGGTAAGTGCTTTGAAAAGGAGAAAAGAGCTCTTCCTCTCCAAAATAATGGCATCACCAAAGCTCTGCTTCCTGTGTCATTCCATAGTTTTTGTTGTAGAATCAGATAATTTTGAAGTGTCATTATTTGCAAGATTGCTAGAAAGATCCTCAGGCTTCAAAACCCACTGTTGCAGAGATTCAGTGGGTGTGCAAATGTAATTAGCAGAATTTGTTACTGCAGGTCTCAATACAGCTCCTTTTGAAAACGCTAGATCCTAAGATTAGAACTTAGTGTGGCTTTCCCGTTACCAAATAGCATGCTCCTAAGACCCTTTTCTATTCTGTGCCTATCATGGGGGTCACCGGGCTTACTCGCTGGTACTTGTTATTGCATTTCATTTGATCTGGGTTGTCCAGATTCCACATAAGATGACAGACAGCTGAATAATTGAAAACACATAAAACTTGTATACTGTCAGGCCTTCTTTTTAGCATCCAGTCTGACAAGGTGACTCAAAAAAAATAGGATGATAAATCCTTAGGAACGTAAGAGGAAAGTTCTCATGACTGAGGCTTAGAGATGGAGAGAAACTCGTACACAGGTCTGTAAATTATAGAAATCTTCCTTGATGTGATGAGCCGTTTACTATGAGATGGCAACAAGTGGAATTCAGCATAGAATCTCTGAATCTGTAAAATGTTAATATATGTTTAGAATATTAAAATGTTTTTATTAATTCCTCATAGATGATAACATTTGCCTGGATACCTAAGATTTATGTATTAGATGAACATGAAGTAGTTTTTACTTTTCTATTTAATGGACGTCAGAAACTAAGGTCAAGTAATATTTGCTATTAATAAAAATGTTGTTATGATTTTTGCTTTCTTGGTTTTAGCTTTAGTTAATCATGGCTTGAGAAAATTTAGTTTATGATGTTGGGCTAACAGGTTTCATCCATAGTAAATCATTTCCTTGTAAGAACTGACCTTTGCAGAAATACATGCAGAAAGTTAGGAGAGTTTGGAACTAAGCCAAATGACAACTTATGAAGAATTTTTCCTATTTGTTTGAATTTAAGGATAAAGGCTATATATCATTACGTTATAAACTTTTATATATAGTATCAAAGTTTTCAGTTTTTCCAATTCATATGACAGGCACAAAATCTTTTCCTCAAGCAAAATAAGAATAAGGGTAAAACTAATCCCATACTACAAATTTAGAAATTTTAGTATTGGAAAACTTTCTAGAAGAAAAATGATTTTTCATAAGACTATTCATTCTGTTACCTCGAATGCTGCTATTTCTAAAACATTGATTTAACTGAAATGAACAGTCTTCAAAAAATAGAAAAGCAGTCTCAATTATTTTGAAAAAATAAATAATTTTTATCTGTAGTACATAGGCCAATTAATTATATATTATTTCTCAAAATATCCTTCATTATTGAGAAATATGAAATATTGGTTATGGGGATGGTAGCTCTTCAGAAAACCATCCCCACTGATGGAGAACATCTTTTACAAACTCAAAGCGTGTGGCCTACATTCGTTTAAGATATAAATGACATCACTTTGTTATTATATATTTTTCTTTTTCTGGCACTCAGCACTGTGCCTGGTACATTGTCAGAGTTTATAAACGCTTGGTGAATAGGTAAAAATAAAAGCACAGTGCATTGACAGTTTCTAGTTAGAAACTATGCAAGTTTTAGAAAAATGGAATATTTAGTTTAAACCAAAGCAATCATTTAGGCTAAAATGATTAGCCTAATGCAGAGAAACTGCGTTGTCATTTCTTTACCTTTACGAGAATGAGACATAAAGCCAAACCCTGACTGAGACATGAGCAGGGAGAGATTAGAAGTTAAGGTGCTCTGGGGTCTTTTTGAAGATGGTTACTAGTGGGGAAGAGAGCGATCATATTGTGAAAGGGTGACAAGATGAAAGAAGCTTCTCTTCACAATCAAGATCAGAAAGAAAACTGAAAAAGCAAAGGAGAAAGAGTATCACAAAATGTTAGCCTTATGTTAAGGAAAAGGGCATAAGAAAGAGCTTTGGGGTAGAAAGTAGCCCTTTTACCTAAGACCCTCAAGAATTGAACTTGCTTACTGAGAATACACACACACACACACACACACACTCACAAATACAGACAGACACACACACACACACACACACGTAATTACATACACATACATCCTGTGAATAGAAGTGAAAACAATTCACAAGCACTAGCTAACATTACATTATATGATGTAAGATTTAAATACAGTGATAGAAGTGGCACCAGCCATGCCTTAATCAATTCAATATCCTGGCATCTTGCTTCTCTCATAAAATATGGGCATAGCATCTCCATTCAACTACACAGAGGTCTCATGTAACTTTCATGTATTGCTAGTCAGGTTAGGGATAGAAATCAAAGTAAAGGGAAGCAATGTGAGGGCTGCAAAACAAACGACAAGATCAATCTTGACTTTCTTTTTATGTCTAGAAAGAAAAAGAAGCCTTGATCAATCAACACGTATTTATTGAGTGAAAAATCTCATTAAAATCTTAAATGTTAATTTTGACCTGAGAATACATTCTTTTAATTAGACCTTTAAGCAAATATATTCTATTTGTGCACTCTTACGAGCTAGTATAACATTAATCACCAAGTGTCTTGGTATATGGTCTTATGGAATACTTTTCTTTTTAATTTGGATAGACGAGACTACTATCTTTTATGTCTATTATGGGTAATTAAGTATTTGGCTTTTCTAAAAAAACTTCTCAGTGTTGAAGTCAAGGGTAATAAATGAGCTCTACAAACCCCAGAAGAACTTGAGAAGGAAATTATGCAATCTATTTTTTTTTCTTTTTGTAGTCCAGTTACACCGTAATCATTTTAAGTTATTTTAGAAGTTAATTTTTCTGTTGTAAGCACTAGCACTGTGATGAGACAGACGTTTATAAATAAATAGCCTTTTCTGTGGCTTGAGGCAGTTCATGAAATTACAAAAGATGTTTAAATGATTAAACATGTAGGAAATTATTTAGCCATTGAATGACCTGGCTTATTCTGTTTGATCTATATTATAGATCTATAATATTGTGAATACATATTGTATACATTGTGTATATATGTTATATATTACATGTAATATTAAATATATAAGGATGAAGACATATTATAAGAACTTTCTAATCATATCATTTTGCTTGACAAAATATAATCAACGTTTTCCAAAATACTTAGGAGCTCCTCAGAGAATAGGATAAGATATACCATAAATTTAGTCTCTTTTAAAACTTGAATTTCTAGGGTGATTCAATTCAGACTTTAAAACTTATTGTAGTAGATTTAAAAAATTCACAACCAATATGGAAGAAAATTTGTGGTAAAAGCAAGGGAAAATAACCTGGGAGTGGAGAGGGGAGCAACAACCATCCAAAAGAAGTGATCATCAAAAGACAGAACATTACTTGGTGATATGAGGGGTATACTGAGCTTCTAAAAACAGTGTAGAAGTGCTGGGTTCCGGCTAACAAGTTAAAATCCTTTCAGAATGTCAGACAATCTAATGAGGCTTCTCCATTTCTAATTCTACACACTAACAAGGTTAATCAAACCATGAAGTAACAGCGAAGACTTTCACAATTAATGTTGTAAAATACATAAAACAACAGCTAATTAATCAGCCCTAAGGTCACTATATCGCTTGTGGAAAATTAGTAATAGCAAAGATTCATGACAGAGAGAGAGAGAGATGACAGGTCATGCTCTGTGAGTTTCAATTTTAACTAGCAAAGACTGTCAGAGTTATATCTAAAGCTGCAGTAGTCTTTTTTTTCTTTTTTTTTTAAACAGCAGTAGAAGCTTGACTAGCATTAGAAAGAATTATATTTTGAACATATTTGTAAAGTTCAAGTAACTATATCTTTTGTAGTTTTTAATAATGAGAGGAGACAAGAAAAAAAATCATTACATTATGTTTTGGATTTCTCCACCAAATAGCATTTCATCAACTTATTAGTGAAAGAAAAGTTGGGTTAAATACATGAAACAAGTTTGCTAGATGATATATTTAACCTTTTAAACATTATAGCATAAAAATGCCTTACTTGCTTTTTTTAAATGCATGCCAACCATAATTAACATACTGCTCAAGAAAGAGAAAGATGAGAATTAGAGAGATTAATCATAATAAATAAACTATATGAAAACATTTCTGTAAATCCTCTTATTTTAGATATAGAAACTGAAATTATCAATTACAGACCTTATTTCCTTGGGGAGACCACATTTGACATTCTAAATAAAAGGAAATAAAGGTAATATTTCAAGTATATTACTATGGTCTATTTTTCAGTGGTGTTACAATTTAAAAATTATAGAAATCACTAGCATAGCTCCCTCTCCCTCTAAAAAAAGAAACAGACAAGCCAACAATATAGCCAAGCTCCATATTTTAAATAAAGTTGAATATGAAGCATTGGCAGTGTGAGTAGAGACTCTTGACATTGGGACTTGGTATATAGAAGATGATTAGTCAAAAGTATATAGTATGGATCTGAATTGAGAAAGAGGTTACAAGACTGAGATAAAAATGATTGGGAAATTAAGGTAAAGCCACACTTTGGAATAGTTGGTGACAGTCTAAAAGAATTGGGCAGCCATATGTGCACATATATGGAAAATGTTGATTATATTTTGTCAAGCAAAATGATATGATTAAAAATGTTCTTATAGGAGTCCTCATCCATATACATTTAATATTACCTGTAATATATAACATATATACACAATGTATACAATATGTATTCACAATATTATAGATCTGTAATGCACAATATTACACATACAATATTATATATAATTTTGTATATAATATTATTTATATATATTATTTCATGTATAAATATCTGTGCATCCATGTGAGAATACCTACCAAACTGTCAATACTGATAGCATCTAGGAAAAGGAGTGCATGAAATATAGGATGAGTAAGGGGTTTTCCTTTTAATTGTAAATATCTTGGTATGGTTTTTGTCTTTTGCATATAATACAAAGTGTGCTGATCACTTGAGATGATTAGTCTATGAAATATATATTTTCTATGGGAAATATATAAATGGTAGGTGTTCAATAAGTGCATCTCAGAAAGAAAATATTTTTAGGTACTATTATTTTTAGGAATGATGAGCTTTATCAGTTCATGTGGTTAGATGATCATAAAGTACCACGGATTATGATGCTGCTGTATGGCATGGTCAGAGAAAGTGAAATAGTGGGAGCATGTTTAAATCTAATAGTGGCTTAGCTGAGAACAAATATGAATTAATACAGAAAAAGGCTCTCAAAGAAATTTTTGAATCTCATTCAAAGTTAAGGAAAATAGAAATAATAACTATAAATAAAACAGTGATGCTTATGAGACCTTGTTAAAGGAAAAAGTAGAGAAATTAGTGATTCTATGGAGAAGAGTTGCGGGTCAACAGAAAAAATGAAGAATCTAAGTCACTGTAGTATTTGTGGGTTATGTGACATGTTCAAAGAAAGAAAAGGAAAAATAGGTATATAAAATGTATATTTAATTTTTAGTTTAGAGAGTGATTTTTGTTTTTTTGTTAAGTGATGGATTTAGTTAGAAATTAGGTGTATTTTACCGTAAAAATTAAGTATAGTTTTCTAATTGTTTGCAATTCAAAAGTTTTTTCATATATCACAATAAGACTTTAAAAATATTTTAATATGAAGAAGTATGAGGAAAAAACCAAATGGCTCATAGGCCCAGATAATTCTTGATTATAATTAAAACAAAACAAAATTTAAAGTAAAATGACAACATTACAGAACAATATTGAAGAAATATAAAAGCATCCTGAAAAGCTGGTTTTAAAATTTTATGGGAATGCAGACATAAGATGTTCTTGAGGCAGAAAAGTTTGAAGCTCTTAGTTTATTAAATAACAAAGCTTATTATAATGTTTAATAATTAGAATAATTGGTGCAAAAGTAACTAGTACAATGGAAAAATGATAGTTCAGAAACAGATCCACACATATAGGGACCCCTGATATTTGACTTAGGAGGCACTACAGATTTTTGCTTTTTTTTTTCTCTATTTTTTGTTTTGATTTGTTTACTTTTTTGATGGGAGAGAGGAAGAAATGGAGAAAAGAGAAAGAGGCAAAGGGGGAGGTTGAAGGAGAGGGAGAGGGAAGTCAGGTAATACCAAGTATTGGTGAGGATGTTGATCAGTGGGAACTCTCATATATTGCTGGTGATATTGTAAAACTACTACAGCTTTGGAAAATGTAGGAGTTATCTGGTAAAGTTAAATAAATGTGTATCTCAATAATTTATATCCCTATAGATATAAGAGAAATACCTAGACTAGAGAAAAACATGGGTGTGTTCATATACAACGATATTTAAGGTAGCTTTATTCTTAATACCCCAAAACTTGACAAAAATGTCCCTCAACAGTAGAATGAATAAATAAATTGTGCAATATTTGTACAAGATGCATAGAAATTATAATGAATGAACTTTATGCAAACAGTGTGACTTAATCTTATAAACACAATTTTGAGTAAAAGAAGCAAGACAAAATAATACATTTCAGAGTTGCTAAAATTATAAAGAAAAGTAAAGGAGTTGATGTCAGGCTAGCAGTTCTTTTTTTTTTTCATGAGCAAACAAATGTTTATTTGTTTTAAGCCATTGAGTTTTGGGGTAGTTTGTTACACAGCAGTTGATAATACACCTCTTTCAAAGACTGCTCAAATGTCAGTTTTTTTTTTTCAGCTTGTTTTTTTAAAATTTTTGTTGGAGTATAGGTGCTTTACAATGTTGTGTTAGTTTCCACTGTACAGCAAAGTAAGTCAGCTATACGTATACATATATCCCCTTTTTTGGATTTCCTTCCCATTTAGGTCACCATAGAGCACTGAGTAGAGTTCCCTGTGCTATACAGCAGGTTCTCATTTGTTATCTCTTTTATACATAGTATCAGTAATGTATATATGTCAATCCCAATCTCCCAATTCATCCCACCCCCCTTTTCCCCCTTGGTATTCATATGTTTGTTCTCTATGTCTGTGTCTCTATTTCTGCTTTGCAAATAAGATCGTCTATAGCATTTTTCTAGATTCCACATATATGCATTAATATGTGATATTTGTTTTTCTCTTTCTGACTTAACTTCACTCTGTATGACAGTCTCTAGGTCCATCCACGTCTCTACAAATGACCCAATTTTGTTCCTTGCAATGGCTGAGTAATATTCCATTGTATATGTGTACCACATCTTCTTTATCTGTTCCTCTGTTGATGGACATTTAGGTTGCTTCCATGTATAGTGCTGCAGTGAACACTGGGGTTCATGTGTCCTTTTGAATTATGGTTTTCTCTGGGTATATGCCCAATAGTGGGATTGCTGGGTCATATGGTAATGAGAATAAAACAAAAATAAACAATGGGACCTAATTAAACTTAAAAGCTTTTGCAAAGCAAAGAAAACCATAAATGAGTTGAAAAGACAACCCTCAGAATGGGAGAAAATATTTACAAATGAAGCAACTGGCAAAGGGTTAGTCTCCAAAATATACAAACAGCTCATGCAGCTCAATATCAAAAAAACAAACAACCCAATCCAAAAGTGGGTGGAAGACCTAAATGGACATTTCTCCAAAGAAGACATACAGATTGCCAACAAACATGAAAAGATGCTCAACATAACTAATTATTAGAGAAATGCAAATCAAAACTACAATGAGGTATCACCTCACACTGATCAGAATAGCCATCATCAAAAAATCTACAAACAATAAATGCTGGAGAGGGTCTGGAGAAAAGGGAACCCTCTTGCACTGTTGGTGGAATTGTAAATTGATACAGCCTCTATGGAGAACTTTATGGAGCTTCCTCAAAAAACTAAAAATAGAACTATCATATGACCCAGGCTAGCATTTACATCTAAGGAGGGAAGTAGAGGGTTGAATCAAGAAAGGTGAGATGGGAACTTCTGAGTTGCTAGTATCTTAATTTTTAAAAAAATCTGTGTGATGAAGACATTGTTATTCATTTTATAGTATTTATTTTAACTTTTACATACTTTTATGTACATATATTACATTTTTAAAAAGAAAGAAAGTGTTAAAATTATAAAGGAAAACTTCCACCTGTTGCTTTTCCTAGACCTTCAAGTTAACTGTTAAATTTCATTGTGATCCCCTCAAGGTGGAAAATAATTATTAAAAGACATTACTGTATGTCTCTTTCTCTCTTCGCGTGTCTTTCTGAATACAAATGCACATTTTATTTACGAAAGATGTATCAAACTCTCCACACTGTCCTGTACCTTGATTTTTCCCACTTATGTATCTTTTGGGGCACATTCCACATATGTGCATACAGACCTGTCTACTTTTTGAAAAACAAAATTCTATTATTTTCCATATGGATGTAGTATAATTTATGTAACCACTTCTGCATATATGAGCATTTGGTTGTACTCAGATTTCTTTGTTTTGTTTTGTTTTGTTTCTGTCACATAGGTGGCCATTAGTACAGTTTGATATAAAATTTGATCTCCAAATGTAGTCTTAGGGTTTGCCCTGGGATCACTGGGACAAAGTATTATAATTTTATGCTGTGACAAATGTTGCCAAATTGTTTTCTAAAAAGGTGGCGCCAATTTACTTTTCTAACAAGAACAGTATGAAAGTGAGTTATGAGACTTCCGGAAGGTTTTCTTGAAACCCTTAATCTTGATAGAGTTTAAAGACCTTTGAAACTTCCATTATATAAATAAATATCAGTCATTTTAGGTTTTCAAAGTAATTGATGTATTTTAAAATAAAAATGACTGCTCTTGAAAATTGTTTTTGCATTAAATATTAAAGCAATACAAAAAGCAAAATTAAAAAAAAAAATACAAGAAGAAAATATCCCACAGTATCCAATCACAGAGAACCACTGTCAAGGTTAGGAGAATATCATTTGCAGAATCTCTCTCAGAATATACATAGCTAAAGGAGAGATAGCTAAGGAAGAATAATTTTAGTAAAACAGGATGATGCTACATATTTAATGTTATTGTACTTGAATCAAAGAGAAGTTATAAAATTTGAAAAGAAATTGAAGGAATTGTTATGGAGCAGATATATTATTTTTTCCCTCATATAAGATATGAGATACTTAAAGTATCATTCTCAGGTTAGAAATATAAAAAATATTAAAAGAATTAAGTAATGTTTAACAGCAGTTCTCAACATGGACAACATTTATGATTCCCTAAAGTGAAAGGTGAGAATAATGGCACTTATTCCTAGTTCTCCTCCATCCATAACCTACTTTTTTTTTTATCGTATTAGCAATTGACAAGGTGTAAACCATTTTTGTTCTATTTTGTAATTAAGATAAACATTTGGAGGTGCTTAATCATCTGATTAAATCATCCCATATTTACCAGCAATCCTTTTATCATAGCACCTTTGTTCTTCAGGCCCTTGTTCAAATTCACCATTTTGATACCTGTTTTTTATTGTTAAGTAGTGTTTTGTGATACTGTACTATAAATAATACTACTTACATTTAGAGGAAACCCAAAAGCTGCAACACATATGGGCCAAAGGAATCTAACACTGCATTTGTCATTTTCTCAAAAGCAGGTGAAAACTGCAATGAAAATGATAAAAAGCTATCAAAGTGTTTGATTGATCATTAAGCACATATTTTCAAGAGTTAAAAATCTTAAAGGAGTAATTTACAACTCCCTCTTCTCCTTCACTCTCCTTTCTCTTTTCTGCTTTCCTAGCTGACATCTATCTATCCTATCTATCTGTCTATCATCTATCCATGCATGCATGCATCCATCCATCTCTCATCTATCTATCCAGCTATCTCTCTATCAATATGGTGTAAAATGCTTATTTTGTGCAGCTTTTTTCATTATAATGTTGATTTGAAACAAATAAACTGCCAGATATTTCTCCAGCAAAGATGGGTTTATTTGGGATCAGCAGAGAATTGCAGTTTGGGGTCTGCAACTATGGTGAGCCACGTGCAAGGCCTCAAATGCCAAGGGTAGGAGAATGCCTTTATAGGGAGGAAAAGGAAGTTGGGAAAACTATAGTAAAAATGGAGTCCGTGGCTTTTCAATGGCTGAGTCCTTGCCAGGAAAGAAAAAAGTCTTTCTTCTTCCTCATGGATTTTGTTATAGTTGCAGGATGTGGGAGCTCCCCCTACTGGTCTCCTGACTCTATTTACTTGAGGTTTCTGTTTATTAATATTTTACAATAAATAGGATTCTAGTTTTCAATGACTTTATATTTCTTCTTGGCCCTCCTACTTTGGATATTCTCACTAAAACAGGGAAGATACAATGGTGGAAAAAATAATAGAAATATAATTTAAGTAAGATTACACATCCAAAACAGACAAAACCTGGACCAATGCATAATTATATCAAAAGCTGAAGCTGAATTTTACGTGTGTGTGGTTTTTTTCTGCCTCAGGACCATCAGTAATTTCTCTCATATATTCAATGACAATGTTACACTAAAACATTCTTATAGAACACTCCTAAAATGAAGCTAAAATCCTTAATAAAATCACAGGTATCTTTTGCATAAAACTCACATGATATTGGCAAATGTCTCTCCTCCCTGGAGAAACTACTTTATCCTCATATGTTTTGGAGTTCAGATATGTACACACACACACACACACACACACACACACACACACACACACCTCTAATTGTATAACTAAATCAGAGATGAACTGAATCTCTCTTATTAGAAAGAGTTAAAACAGTTTTCCTTGGCTTCTATTAACCTGTATAATGTGATTTCTTGAAGAATGAGATCTTAATTATTATGATTTATTCAGCATAAGAGTTCAAAGTTTTGCATTTTACATTTTGATTTAAAGATTCAAAAAGCCTTTTGCTGTGAGAAAAGCAATTTCTATGATTACTTTATGAAATAGAGATCACTTGAAAATGGAATCTATATAGCAAGTAAATTTTTGGCTTTAAAAATTGAGCCTGCCTTGCTTTCTAACCTCATTTTTTTTTTTTTTTTTTTACATTTGATCTCATCTTTTCCTCCTTTCCACAGCGTTAATAAAATGGGAGATGAGTGAAGAATGTTTGTGGGCCTGATTATAAAACAGTGAACATTTCCTGTATGGGCACATGCACATATGAATCATCACGCAAATGGATCTTTGATTACTCCTATAGCTTTATGCAAGTTATGATTTGTAATATCAGTGAGGACCAGAAATCATTTTCAATATTTTCACTGCAGCACAGATCAAACCTACAGTGGAAAAATGAGTCAAGTGTTGTGCTAGCTGGTTGCTCTCCCTATCATTACAGAACACTTTAGGAGGTCCCCTTTTATTCATGTCAGCTGTATGGTTTAATTTAAAAGTAATTCCAAGCATTTAACACGCTTCCTTCATTTTAAAGAGTACTTCTTAAAAATGAAAAGGATTCAATCACTTTTTGGAGACAGACAGAGGGTACGATATGAATGTAAGTCCCATCAGTGCAGGTCTGATGGTTTCTGATTTAAATAGTTTTTATTAAATATGAAATGTCCAAATTACCTAATCATTGTCTCCTGTAAGATAAACACAGTTTTCCTAGGCCTTTCTGCAGAGTCTTATCTCAGAGCTGCAGGATGTCAGTTGATAATGTTGCCTTCATGTTAGACAAGCAGACAAAATAATTTGATTGTACTGCTTGCCATGTTGTTTTAAGCAGTTCTTTAAGAACTAAAACCACTTTGTTTCTGGTGGCATGACAAAGCCCATTACTTTCATTTTTTTGAACTCCTTAGAAAGCTTCAACATCAATAGGACTGATTTCAGAGCACACTGGTATAATGTGTTTAGTCTTGTCTAGTCTATCCATCCAGAGGTAGACATAAAACAAAAGTTAGGATGGTAGGAAAAACGTTTTTCATGCTGCAGAAACATGGCAAAATTACAGGTAATTACTTTTTAAACTGACAATCACTGAAGTGAGTGTTTAAAGTTAAGTTTTAAATAAATTATTCAAAAACCTATAAACCTATATCTAAATGCTAGGCAGTAACTTCTGAACTGTTTGAATATTTTGCAATGCTCATGCAAACAGAGACTGTGGAGAAAAAAATGATCAAAATAATCTTTACCATTATTTTCAGGAAGTAAGAGTAAAATGTTTTAATTTTAAAAATGTGAGATGATAAGTTTTCTAATTAGTTTTTACTCTTGTGAGAAAGGAGCACAGGAAATGTAGAAATCAACTCAACATAATGACAATCTCATTTGAAATAAGAGGGTAAGTTAAGTGATTGGGTATGTCTAAAAGAAAAGCATGAATAGATTTAAAAATAAAGCTTAAGGTCAATGCACAACCACTTTGTGACCTCATGCGTTGTACACATTCTAAGTCCAGTTTTCTAATTTATAAAATAAGAATATAATCGTAGCTACATGAAGGTAGGTCATCTAATCAACTAACTCTGCACTCAAACTGATGGACAGAAATCAGCATGGTCCCTGTACTTAGGGAGCTTATGTTCTAGTCTAGAGAGCAAAAAATAGCCAAATCATTGTATACATAAGCGTAAAATTGTGACTGTAGTTAAGTACTACAAAGAAGAACTACATGGTTTTATGAGAGCTTATGCAAAGGACAGCTTGATGTAGTTAGGGAAGTCAGAAGAGACTTCTATGAGGACAAAGATATTGTACTGCAGTTTGATTGCGTGAACTAGATAAATAAAGGTGGGAAGAACATTTCAGACAGAGGGACTTTGTATGTAAGGATACTGTCAAGGTCCCTGAAGGAAAAACTAACCTTATATAAAGAATGGAGAACATGGTAAAAAATGAGGTTTAAAAAAGGGAAGACTGCACAGACCTCTCGAGGATATTGTAAGGAATTTTGTCCTTATCCTTCCAAGGGAAGCCTTTGAAAAGATTTAGACAGAAGGGTGATTTCTAATCTGCTCTTCAGAGTAGACCAGTTTGAGCTGCAGTGGAGGTGCTGGGCTTGATAATGTGCTGTAAATTTTCAGATGCCCCTAATGCTGGTCCTGCATTGCTGGTTGTGCTCCTGAACCTTATCATCACTGCATTCTGAAGAGAAGTTTACCTGCTTTTCTTTTTCATTTCATTTCATTTTCTTTCTTTCTTTCTTTCTTTCTTTCTTTCTTTCTTTCTTTCTTTCTTTCTTTCTCTTTCTTTCTTTCTTTCTTTCTTTCTTTCTTTCTTTCTTTCTAAATAAGAATAGGAATAATGTACATGTGATTGTAATACACAATAAATAGGTGCCAATTTATTCGCACAATGACACTGTAGGACAAATTTTTCAACAAAAGGTGCATTAGGAAGTTCTTAGATTTGAAGTATAAATGTTCTTTCCAAGGAGAAATAATTCTTGTACTCTAACATGATATCAACTCTACTCATTAACTATGAAAATGCATTATGATAAAAAGCAAGTATATCAAAAAGAGTCATGTACCACAATGTTCATTGCAACTCTGTTTGCAACAGCCAGGACATGGAAGCAACCTAAGTGTCAATCAACAGATGAATGGATTAAGAAGATGTGGCACATATATACAATGGAATATTACTCAGCCATAAAAAGAAACGAACTTGAGTTATTTGTAGTGAGGTGGATGGACCTAGAGTCTGTCATACAGGGTGAAGTAAGTCAGAAAAACAAATACTGTATGCTAACGCATATATATGGAATCTAAAGAAAAAGAAAATGGTTCTGAAGAACCTAGGGGCAGGACAGGAATAAAGACGCAGGCGTAGAGAATGGACTTGAGGATGGGGGAGGGGGAAGGGTAAGCTGGGACAAAGAGAGAGTAGCATTGACATATATACACTACCAAACGTAAAATAGATAGCTAGTGGGAAGCAGCCACATAGCACAGGGAGATCAGCTTGGTACTTTGTGACCACCTAGAAGGGTGGGATAGGGAGGATAGGAGGGAGGCACAAGAAGGAGGAGATACGGGGATATATGTATATGTATAGCTGATTCACTTTGTTATACAGCAGAAACTAACACACCATTGTAAAGTAATTATACCCCAATATTTTTTTTTAAGAAAGCAAGTATAAAATATGTTTAAGTGAATGTGTTTATAATTTAAGATTATAAGAAAAAAGATAAATTTATGCCCACAATTTATTACTTGATCTTTTTAAGCAACATAGAATGGTTGAACTGATATGAGTTCATGATCCTATTGAGTAACTCCAAACAACAACAACAACAACAACAACAAAATGCACACTGATTCCTATAACCTCCGATTTAGGAACAAATGGGAGAACCATTATGATAAAAATATCTGCTCCCTTGGATTCTCCTTTAGGAGAAATTGCCATTTTGTCCATTAAATAACTGTAAACGTACACAATTTACCTAGCTCCTCTGGGATACAGAACCTTCTTTTGCAAAATGAAGGCACTATTCAGAATGACCACCAAGATCCCTCTAACATAGTGCTGTTAGAGACCCTTTAAGTTGTGACTATGAAAATATTCTCAATGAACTATTGTTGGGAGCCAGCCATCAAATCCATCTCCTGTTCATCTGAGCACCAATATTGTAAAATAGCACTTTAGGGAAATTGCCAACAAACTATATCATAATGAATATACCTTTTTACTCTCTCAGTATCAGTTATCCAAGTTTGATTTTTCAAGGTATATCTCTTGTATTTTACTGCCACAATATTCTGTATATTTTCCATCAAATTGCAATCACCAAGAGTAGCTATTATTTTTTTCACACAACTATTGATATATGATTTTTAAAATAGTAAAACTAAGGCAGGTATTTTTTAAAGATCTGAATTGATGTGCACATCTGGTTAAAAGGTGTTCCCCCAGCTTTTAAGTACTTGACTAACTTCTTAATTCTGAGGGATCAACACTAATTTCCAGTGTTTACCAGCAATCATAGATGACTAGCAGTTAAAAAGCCATCAGCCCTGTCACATTTTTCAAAGAACAGAATCCCTTTCCAGATGGTCCTTCATTTGGCTAATGGACAGCCTAAGGGGATAAAAATGTCACCTGTTGTAGCTAGTCAACAATATTAATAAAAACACAAAAATAGACCTCTCATGCAATGGCAACAACCCAAAAACAGATTTATGAGTTCCTTTACTGAGTTAATTTGCAATGATCATCATTTTAGCATTCTAAAATTTCCAGTTCTTCTCTGAATTTTCCAATGCCATTTTTTAAAAACACTGAAAGATAAATATTAGAAAATAAAAATTTATTTTCCAAAGCAAAGCAATATTTAAACATTTGCACCACAAAAATACAAGTTAATAGTTTTTAAATGTATTTCTCATGTGAAAGAGAATGGTCACATAAAGAATCAACCATGTATATTTTTTGAAACTTTGGTAAGATAAGCGAGATTTTACCTTTTCTAATTCATCTTTACTAAATTACATTTTGGACTCTAAGCCAATACAACCCAATTGCTGTTTCTCAATAGGCTGTTTTTCTTTTCACTTTCTCTAACTTTATACAAGTGATGCTCTCTATTTGCAATGTGTTTTCCACTTGGTAAAGTCTTACTGATGATTCAAGATCCATCTTCAAATTTCCATTATTTATATCCATATATCTTGTGACTAACAAGGTCATAAATGCTCAAAAATGAAAGCATGGATGGCTAATCATTGTAATAAGATTCTTCTGAAGTCACCTTTTCAAGTCACCACTGAGATGATAGTGCAGAAGGTGCTGAAATCTAATCTATAGGACAATCCAAAATCATAAATATATTCGTTAAATTCTAATTAATCATTTAGATTAGTTAGATTAGTTAAATTAAATTCTATCTAGATCATTTTCTTTTAATTTGTATGGAAAACTTATTTTTTAATTACTATACAATCGAGAAATGTAACAAGGCAGCATACATTTAAAAAGTCCACTGGGAATAAAGGAAGCCAGTTCTGTTAGCCTATTCTATCTCATCTTTTGTTTCAGTGAAGTAAAACCAAGACACATACATTCCATAATTTCCTTTCTTATATATTCCAAAAATTATGTTTTATATATTTCTAATAATTTAGATCTTTGATTTTCTCATTTTCTAGTGTGCTATACTTTTTCTTCTTAAAAATCATAGGGTATATTGAAAGCAAATGTTAACACTATGCATGCATAATAGTATTCTCTCTTTTGTGTGTCTAAGGGACATGGTAAAAATTCAGCAAGTCTTCATAGCTCACCAAGCAAGTCACTAACAAAGAAGTGAAGTAATATTTTTCTTCCAGGCTTGATTATGATGCCAATGTCCATTCAGCTCCATTTAGTGGTGAAGAAAGGGCACAATTAGCAGTGGGACATGGTCCCACCAAAGGATTCACATATGAGAAAAAAACCACAAGATTAGAAACTAGTTTAGATAGTTGTAAAATTAAATTTACTGTAAATTGAAACAGTGTCATAAATTTCTTTCTTTCTTTTGATTTTTGTGTAAAATATGCAAGAAAGTTTTCAGGGATAATTTTTAAATTTAATTATAACAATAGGAACTTTGGAGAAGATGCAAATTTTTGTTAAATGAAGTAAGATTCCAAATCTAGCATTACACAGGCAGAAACATGCTCTTCAGTTGGAATTTAAAAAAAGTCATGATGTTGGCATTTTATTTTGTGAAATCTTAGAAACAGTATTCCAAAGTTATTGACTAAGAGTCTTTGCCAAATTCCTCATTGCATTCTTAGCGAATTCACTTTAAAAATTTCAAATAATGATATTTAAGCACTTTTTCAGAAATCTTTGTTTTAGGTCCTGCAGCACATCAAAATAAGAATAGGTCTCAAACTGAGTAGTTATATTTTTTTCACTTTTCTCTAAAATCAAAAAGTAATAACTAAAGGTTCAGACACAAATACATATACAAAAAAAGAGAAAAATCTTTATATAATATCAAGAAAAATAACCCACAAAAACAACTGAAAACAGCATTACAACAGAGACTTTATATATCTGTAAATAAATGTGCATTTGGGAATCTGCTTTCTACTTTGAATTGGCAGAGAAATCATGTTACCTAATAATGACCCTGAATGTCATATTTTCATTTTTTTCTGTATACAGCTCAATAACCTACATTGAAGCCTTAACGAAAAGAATTTGTGACTAAAATTCCTATGTTCTGGGATCATTAGCAGCGATATGAATAATGGCTTCTTATCCATTCTGAAATCCCTTACAGAAAGTAAACCACCACTACAAAAAGAACATTTAAGGGCACACCTCTAAATGATAATATTTCTAGATTTAAGAGGTATTTTCCTTATCATTTAAGTAAGTTATCACTATTAATCCAGAAAATTGTATAAAAATTGATCAAAGCCAAATTACTTAGTTTTATCTTCAAATACATAGGGGGCCACATAGTGTTTGATATTTTTGAATCCCAGATAAACATATTTTCACACTTTTCTCTCTAACCTACCTCTTTTACTGAGCTGCTCCTGTACCAGTTTCAATTCATTCTTTTCCAGCAGGTGCCTTTTGTCTGTAGCTACTGTACCTATGGCAAACAAATTGGAGAAAAAGATCCCAACCAGAAAGAAATACTCTTCAGAGCTTGCAAAACAGATAAACAAAGAAGGCCATCTATTACATTTTCCCAGAAACTTTTGGCACTTAATCTCTAAGGAATCAATTCAAGAACTTTTGGCCTTTTATCTCCACAGGAATCAATTAAAGCAGTTGATATATTTCATCTTAATAAAGGGCTTAGCCATAAAATGCCTGGGTAAACTTTGCTTCTAACTAAATATTAGTTGTTCTAACTGCATTATAAAATAGAGGTTATTGTAATTTCTAACATTAAGAGTATTATAATGATTGCAAGAGATGATTTATTTAAACTATTTAGATCATTATTTGGGAAAAAATAAATCCTCAATGAATGTTAGATAATAATTATAGTAAGACACATGAGAAATAATAAATATGAAGAGCCTGTCTCCATATAATACGTTGGTATAAATATAAGCGCTTTAAGTTTTAGTTACATGTATAAATGTCTTATCAGGTTGTGGGATATAGATGTCTCCCTTTTGACCTGAAGATTCATACCTTAAGAAATTGACAATATAAAATAATTTTCTTATCCACCAGTTGTGATCATCAGTTTTTGTAGGGGAAAAACCCATCAAAGATGGTATTTGCTTTCCTAACAAGACAACTATAGCATTGATACAGGTACATTTAAAAAAATTAAAGAAGAAAAATATAACCATTACCATCTCATTTTTATGACTATGCCACAGTCTTGTTAGATATGGACTATTTTATATCTTTGGATAATTCAGGGACTAGAAAAGAACATCTGTGTAACAAAGCACTACCACTTGAAATTTAAAATCTCATAAATGAATTAAAACAGAACATTAGCCACCTCAATATCATGGAATTAGTCAATTATGAAAATGATCATCCTTATTTAACAAAGTCAAATGGAAATATTGCAAGAATGTTGTCCAAGGTCACTAAGAATCACAAGCCAAATTTATAGTCTGCTTTTCATGTTCAATTTTGTAGCTAATTGATGCATTTCGATGGATAACACTTGGTGATAGACTTATTTTCCTAAATGTATTGAAAGAATCTTTTCAAATACTTCATAAACATTTATTTTCGTAAACATATTTTACCCAACACAGTAAGTTACCTAAGTTCAGGATCCATATTTGTCTTATTCACTGCTGTATCTTTAGCTCCAGCGGTAATGCATGGGATGCAGTAAATTCTCAGTAAATATATGTTAAGACAAATTAATATTGAGGCATTCAAGCAAGACTAAGAAGCTGCTTCTGTAACACTGATTATTCAGTTTTTTGAAGGCATACAAAAATTCCCTTAAAAATCCCTTTATTGAGTATGTGCAAAGGAATGTACTATTTACTATGGGGGGTATGAACTCTGAATTGAAATGTATACTTTGCCCCCAGGAGTTTGCAAAACAATAGGCGAACTAACTAAAAACATTGGTAAGTAATACATACATTATGAGAAGTAAAAATAAGTACCGAGGACATAAAAATCAATAGTGAATGAAGAAATCAAGAATGGTTCTGGAAAAGCAAGTAAACGGGTGTGTCAGTGGTGATAAAAAAGAGAGTTGTGCAGAAATATTCAATGGAAGCAAGGTCAAGTTGACATGGACTTAGACTGGATGTAGAAGGCAAGAAAGATTGAAAGAGAGAGAGAGATGAAAGCAAAGATATTTATGGTTTTAAGGAAAAACAGAAAAGGGATGCAGAAGGGGAAGCTGGTTTGGATGTAAATGGAAAATGATACATCTGAGGTACTGTGTTAGGCTTATTTTCTAGGATCCTGTTTTTGCTAAGTGCATTAGTGACAATTTTGCTACTATAATATAAAATGGTTAGGGAGCACTGAGGAATATGTAGGTGAAATGCTAGGTAATTGAGATTCATTTTAGTGAAGAATGAGTTTTCATATTAGCAACATGCTGAATGTAATGCTGTTAAAAGTTCATTATAGTGTTGCCGATTATCCGATAATTTACTGGTAAATATGACAGTTTGACCTGCATTTGATAGTGAGTGATAACTCTTAAGTATGTGGTAATTTTACTCCCTCGTATAGATATTTGCATATAGCGTGAAGTATGTATATCATGAACTATATGTTTAAGCATTGACGCATTATAAAATTGCCGGATAGCTCATACTATGTTTCAGGCACCCACTGGAGGCCGAGCAAAGTCAGGAGTAAAATGAAGTTTACAATTTGTGGAAGAGACAGACACACATTTAATAAAATCTAATCTAGCATTTTAAGTGCTTCATCAGTATAAACAAATTACCAGGACTGGTCCGAGAATAGAGTGGCATTTATGCTGGGTTGAAGAAGATTCAGAAATCTTCAGAAAGCGGGTTCACTTGAGATGTGCCTTAAACAATGACCAGTGTTAAAACAAATAGAAAAGAAAGGGAGAATATTAAGAAGAAGAGTTTAATGAATAAAATATTAAAGGAATTACATATATCATTTGTTTAATGAATGGTATATATCAAGAAGGAGCTTAAATATTAGTTAGAAGTGGAAAAGATGGAAGGGAAAACAGTGTCCAGCCAGGCTTTGCACTGAGTTGTATATTGTGCTACTCAATAGGTAGAAGTGAATTATCCAGAAGAAGACAAATAGTAATAGCAACATTTGTACCTCTGGCAAGCAAGAGAAAAATTGCTCACCTCTATACCTAAGGAATAGATTCCACTAGTCTGGATATCTGTGTGCAGGCTTGACCAGAAAAAGGGTCCTGTTCAGAAAGCCTAGGCACCTTGAAATTCATTTTGGGGTGGTACTTTGCTGGGTGCAATATAACATAAACCTCTAGATCAACATGGGATTGCAAATTAAAGAACCCATTCGATTCAAAGAGGAAGTGAAGACATATTCAAGGTAATATACATACACATACATGCACATTTATAAGTATATATATATATATATATATATCACACGTGTTTATATACATACATACCCAAACACATATAGAAATAGACATGCACACACATATAAATAGACAAAGGTCCATTTTTGTACATGCAGATTTATTTTACTCTCTTTTAAAGGCTCTATAATATTCCATGGCATGATATCCAAAATGATTTATTTATTTCCTTTCGGAGCATTTTTTTCATTCTTTTTGCTCATACAGTGAATACTATAATAAACATCTTTGTACATGTAACTTTGCCTATGTTGATCTTGTTCCTAGTAAATATTCTGACGTTTATTAGTTGTTTACTGTTTTCACCTCATTCTCTCAAATTTGGGTAGTTACTAATGTTGAGAATTAATAAATTTTTTTTCTTTCTAGTACTTATAATTTTAACTATTCTGTAAGTTTAATACATTAGAAAAGCAAAGTAAAGTAAATTTGATTGATAGCAAGTGTCCTTGTAATGATAATAATTTTGATAGAAATGCCCTTAGGAATCAATCTCTGTACTTGCTATAGATTTTGATAGATGACATTTTTTTTTGATTCCCTCTTTGATTTCTTCAGTGATGACTTCGTATTAAGTAGTGTATTTTTTATTTTTTTACATCTTTATTGGAGTATAATTGCTTTACAATGGTGTGTTAGTTTCTGCTTTATAACAGAGTGAATCAGTTATATATATACATATGTTCCCATATCTCTTCCCTCTTGCATCACCCTCCCTCCCACCCTCCCTATCCCACCCCTCTAAATGGTCACAAAGCACCGAGCTGATCTCCCTGTGCTACGTGGCTTCTTCCCACTAGCTACCTATTTTATGTTTGGTTGTGTATATATGTCCATACAGCTCTCTCGCTTTGTCACAGCTTACCCTTCCCCCTCCCCATATCCTCAAGTCCATGCTCTAGTAGGTCTGTGTCTTTATTCCTGTCTTACCCCTAGGTTCTTCATGACATTTTGTTTTTCTTAAATTCCATATATATGTGTTAGCATACGGTATTTGTCTTTCTCTTTCTGACTTACTTCACTCTGTATGACAGACACGAGGTCCATCCACCTCATTACAAATAGCTCAATTTCGTTTCCATTTATGGCTAAGTAATATTCCATTGTATATATATGCCACATCTTCTTTATCTATTCATCCAATGATGGACACTTAGGTTGTTTCCATCTCTGGGCTATTGTAAATAGAGCTGCAGTGAACATTTTGGTGCATGACCCTTTTTGAATTATGGTTTTCTCAGGGTATATGCCCAGTAGTGGGATTGCTGGGTCATATGGTAGTTCTATTTGTAGTTTTTTAAGGAACCTCCATACTGTTCTCCACAATGGCTGTACCAATTCACATTCCCACCAGCAGTGGAAGAGTGTTCCCTTTTCTCCACACCCTCTCCAGCATTTATTGTTTCTAGATGTTTTGATGATGGCCATTCTGACTGGTGTGAGATGATATCTCATTGTAGTTATGATTTGCATATTTCTAATGATTAATGATGTTGAGCATTCTTTCATGTGTTTGTTGGCAGTCTGTATATCATCTTTGGAGAGATGTCTATTTAGGTCTTCTGCCCATTTTTGGATTGGGTTGTTTGATTTTTTGTTATTGAGCTGCATGAGCTGCTTGTAAAATTTGGAGATTAATCCTTTGTCAGTTGCTTCATTTGCAAATATTTTCTCCCATTCTGAGGGTTTTCTTTTGGTCTTGTTTATGGTTCCCTTTTCTGTGCAAAAACTTTTAAGTTTCATTAGGTCCCATTTGTTTATTTTTGTTTTTATTTCCATTTCTCTAGGAAGTGGGTCAAAAAGGATCCTGCTGTGATTTATGTCATAGAGTGTTCTGCCTATATTTTCCTCTAAGAGTTTGATAGTTTCTGGCCTTACATTTAGGTCTTTAATCCATTTTGAGCTTATTTTTGTGTATGGTGTTAGGGAGTGATCTAATCTCATACTTTTACATGTACCTGTCCAGTTTTCCCAGCACCACTTATTGAAGAGGCTATCCTTTCTCCACTGTAATTCCTGCCTCTTTTATCAAAGATAAGGTGACCATATGTGCGTGGGTTTATCTCTGGGCTTTCTGTCCTGTTCCATTGATCTATATTTCTGTTTTTGTGCCAGTACCATACTGTCTTGATTACTGTAGCTTTGTAGTATAGTCTGAAGTCCAGGAGCCTGATTCCTCCAGCTCCGTTTTTCCTTCTCAAGATTGCTTTGGCTCTTCGGGGTCTTTTGTGTTTCCATACAAATTGTGAAATTTTCTGTTCTAGTTCTGTGAAAAATGCCAGTGGTAGTTTGATAGGAATTGCATTGAATCTGTAGATTGCTTTGGGTAGTAGAATCATTTTCACAATGTTGATTCTTCCAATCCAAGAACATGGTATATCTCTCCATCTGTTTGTATCATCTTTAATTTTTTTCATCAGTGTCTTATAATTTTCTGCATACAGGTCTTTTGTCTCCTTAGGTAGATTTATTCCTAGATATTTTATTCTTTTGGTTGCAGTGGTAAATGGGAGTATTTTCTTGATTTCACTTTCAGATGTTTCATCATTAGTGTATAGGAATGCCAGAGATTTCTGTGCATTAATTTTGTATCCTGCTACTTTACCAAATTCATTGATTAGCTCTAGTAGTTTTCTGGTAGCATCTTTAAGATCCTCTATGTATAGTATCATGTCATCGGCAAACAGTGACAGCTTTACTTCTTTCCAATTTGGATTCCTTTTATTTCCTTTTCTTCTCTGATTGCTGTGGCTAAAACTTCCAAAACTATGTTGAATAAGAGTGGTGAGAGTGGGCAACCTTGTCTTGTTCCTGATCTTAGTGGAAATGCTTTCAGTTTTTCACCATTGAGAACGATGTTGGCTGTGGGTTTGTCCTATACGGCCTTTATTACATTGAGGAAAGTTCCCTCTATGCCTACTTTCTGCAGGGTTTTTATCATAAATGTGTGTTGAATTTTGTCGAAAGCTTTCTATGCATCTATTGAGATGATCATATGGTTTTTCTCCTTCAATTTGTTAATATGGTGTATCATGTTGATTGATTTGCATATATTGAAGAATCCTTGCATTCCTGGAATAAACCCCACTTGATCATGGTGTATGATCCTTTTAATGTGCTGTTGGATTCTGTTTGCTAGCAGTTTGTTGAGGATTTTTGCATCTATGTTCATCAGTGATATTGGCCTGTAGTTTTCTTTCTTTGTGACATCCTTGTCTGGTTTTGGTATCAGGGTGATGGTGGCCTCGTAGAATGAGTTTGGGAGTGTTCCTCCTTCTGCTATATTTTGGAAGAGTTTGAGAAGGATAGGTGTTAGCTCTTCTCTAAATGTTTGATAGAATTCGCCTGTGAAGCCATCTGGTCCTGGGCTTTTGTTTGAAGATTTTTAATCACAGTTTCAATTTCACTGCTTGTGATTGGTCACTTCATATTTTCTATTTCTTCCTGATTCAGTCATGGCAGGTTGTGCATTTCTAAGAATTTGTCCATTTCTTCCAGGTTGTCCATTTTATTGGCATAGAGTTGCTTGTAGTAATCTCTCATGATCCTTTGTATTTCTGCAGTGTCAGTTGTTACTTCTCCTTTTTCATTTCTAATTCTATTGATTTGAGTCTTCTCCCTTTTTTTCTTGATGAGTCTGGCTAATGGTTTATCAATTTTGTTTATCTTCTCAAAGAACCAGCTTTTAGTTTTATTGATCTTTGGTATTGTTTCCTTCATTTCTTTTTCATTTATTTCTGATCTGATCTTTATGATTTCTTTTCTTCTGCTAACTTTGGGGTTTTTTCGTTCTTCTTTCTCTAATTGCTTTAGGTGCAAGGTTAGGTTGTTTATTCGAGATGTTTCCTGTTTCTTAAGGTAGGATTGTATTGCTATACACTTCCCTGTTAAAACTGCTTTTGCTGCATCCCATAGGTTTTTGGTCGTCGTGTCTCCATTGTCATTTGTTTCTAGGTATTTTTTGATTTCCTCCTTGATTTCTTCAGTGATTACTTTGTTATTAAGTAGTGTATTGTTTAGCCTCCATGTGTTTGTAATTTTTACAGATCTTTTCCTGTAATTGATATCTAGTCTCATAGCGTTGTGGTCGGGAAAGATACCTGATACAATTTCAATTTTCTTAAATTTACCAAGGCTTGATTTTTGACCCAAGATATGATCTATCCTGGAGAATGTTCCATGAGCACTTGAGAAAAATGTGTATTCTGTTGTTTTGGGGGTGGAATGTCCTATAAATATCAATTAAGTCCATGTTGTTTAATGTATCATTTAAAGCTTGTGTTTCCTTATTTATTTTCATTTTGGATGATCTGCCCATTGGTGAAAGTGGGGTGTTAAAGTCCCCTACTATGAATGTGTTACTGTCGATTTCCCCTTTTATGGCTGTTAGTATTTGCCTTATGTATTGAGGTGCTCCTGTGTTGGGTACATAAATATTTACAATTGTTATATCTTCTTGCATCGATCCCTTGATCATTATGTAGTGTCCTTCTTTGTCTCTTCTAACGGTCTTTATTTTAAAGTCTATAAAAGTCTGATATGAGAATTGCTACTCCAGCTTTCTTTTGGTTTCCATTTGCATGGAATCTCTTTTTCCATCCCCTTACTTTCAGTCTGTATGTGTCTCTAGGTCTGAAGTGGGTCTCTTGTAGACAGCATATATATGGGTCTTGTTTTTTTATCCATTCAGCCAATCTGTGTCTTTTGGTGCGAGCATTTAGTCCATTTACATTTAAGGTAATTATCGATATGTATGTTCCTATTCCCATTTTCTTAATTGTTGTGGGTTCGTTATTGTCGGTCTTTTCCTTCTCATGTGCTTCTCGCCTAGAGAAGTTCCTTTAGCATTTGTTGTAAAGCTGGTTTGGTGGTGCTGAACTCTCTCAGCTTTTGCTTGTCTGTAAAGATTTTAATTTCTCCATCAAATCTGAATGAGATCCTTGCTGGGTAGAGTAATCTTGGTTGCAGGTTTTTCTCCTTCATCACTTTAAATATGTCCTGCCGGCCCCTTCTGGCTTTCAGAATTTCTGCTGAAAGATCAGCTGTTAACCTTATGGGGATTCCCTTGTGTATTATTTGTTGTTTTTCCCTTGCTGCTTTTAATATGTTTTCTTTGTATTTAATTTTTGACAGTTTCATTAATATGTGTCTTGGCGTATTCCTCCTTGGATTTATCCTGTATGGGACTCTCTGTGGTTCCTGGACTTGATTAACTATTTCCTTTCCCATATTAGGGAAGTTTTCAACTATAATCTCGTCAAATGTTTTCTGAGTCCCTTTCCTTTTCTCTTCTTCTTCTGGAACCCCTATAATTCGAATGTTGGTGCGTTTAATGTTGTCTCAGAGGTCTCTGAGACTGTCCTCAGTTCTTTTCAGTCTTTTTTCTTTATTCTGCTCTGTGGTAGTTATTTCCACTATTTTATCTTCCAGGTCACTTATCCGTTCTTCTGCCTCAGTTATTCTGCTATTGATCCCATCTAGAGTATTTTTAATTTCATTTATTATGTTGTTCATCATTGTTTGTTTCATCTTTAGTTCTTCTAGGTCCTTGTTAAATGTTCCTTGCATTTTGTCTATTCTATTTTCAAGATTTTGGATCATCTTTACTATCATTATTCTGAATTCTTTTTCAGGTAGACTGCCTATTTCCTCTTCATTTGTTAGGTCTGGTGGGTTTTTATCTTGCTCCTTCATCTGCTGTGTGTTTTTCTGTCTTCTCATTTTGCTTATCTTACTGTGTTTGGGGTCTCCTTTTTGCAGGATGCAGGTTCGTAGTTCCTGTTGTTTTTGGTGTCTGTCTCCAGTGGCTAAAGTTGGTTCAGTGGGCTGTGTAGGCTTCCTGGTGGAGGGGACTAGTGCCTGTGTTCTGGTGGATGAGGCTGGATCTCGTCTTTCTGGTGGGCAGGTCGACGTCTGGTGGTGTGTTTTGGGGTGTCTGTGGACTTATTATGATTTTAGACAACCTCTCTGCTAATGGGTGGTGTTGTGTTCCTGTCATGCTAATTGTTTGGCATAGGGTGTCCAGCACTGTAGCTTGCTGGTCGTTGAGTGAAGCTGGGTGCTGGTGTTGAGATGGAGATCTCTGGGAGATTTTCGCTGTTTGATATTATGTGGAGCTGGGAGGTCTCTGGTGGACCAGTGTCCTGAAGTTGGCTCTCCCACCTCAGAGGCACAGCACTGACTCCTGGCTGCAGCACCAAGAGCCTTTCATCCACACGGCTAAGAATAAAAGGGAGAAAAAGTAGAAGGAAGGAAGGAAGGAAAGAAAAAAGAAAGAAAGAAAGGAAGGACGGAAGAAGGGAGGGAGGGAGGGAGGAAGGAAAGAAGGAAGGAAGGATGGAAGGAAGGAAAGAAAGAAAGAAGATAAAATAAAATAAAATAAGATTAAATAAAATAATTAAAATAAAAAGTAATTATTAAGAAAAAAAAATTTTTTTAAACAAAAAAGACCGCACAGATAGAATCCCAGGACAAATGGTGGAAGCAAAGCTATACAGACGAAATCTCACACAGGAGCATACACATACACACTCACAAAAAGAGGAAAAGGGGAAAAAATCATAAATCTTGCTCTCAAAGTCCACCTCCTCAATTTGGGATGATTCTTTGTCTATTCATGTATTCCACAGATGCAGGGTACATCAAGTTGATTGTGGAGCTTTAATCCGCTGCTTCTGGGGCTGCTGGGAGGGATTTCCCTTTCTCTTTGTTCGCACAGCTCCCGGGGCTCAGCTTTGTATTTGCTCTGCCTCTGCGTGTAGGTTGCCGGAGGGTGTCTGTTCTTCGCTCAGACAGGACGGGGTTGAAGGAGCAACTGCTTCGGGGACTCTGGCTCACTCAGGCCGTGGGGGAGGGAGGGGTACGGAGGCGGGGCGAGCCTGCGACGGCAGAGGCCGGCGTGACGTTGCACCAGCCTGAGGCGCGCGTGCGTTCTCCCGTGGAAGTTGTCCTTGGATCACGGGACACTGGCAGTGGCGAGCCGCACAGCCTCCCAGGAGGGGAGTTGTGGACAGTGACCTGTGCTCGCACACCAGCTTCTTGGTGGTGGCAGCAGCAGCCTTAGCGTCTCATGCCCGTCTCTGGGGTCCGTGCTTTTAGCCGCGGCTCGCGCCCGTCTCTGGAACTCCTTTAAGCAGCGCTCTTAATCCCTCTCCTCTCACACCAGGAAACAAAGAGGCAAGAAAAAGTCCCTTGCCTCTTCGGCAGGGCCAGACTTTTCCCCGGACTCCCTCGCGGCTAGCCGTGGCGCACTAACCTCCTGCAGGCTGTGTTCACGCCGCCAACCCTAGTCCTCTCCCTGAGCTCCGACCAAAGCCCAAGCCTCATTCCCCAGCCCCGCCCGCCCCGGCAGGTGAGCAGAGAAGCCTCTCGGACTGGTGAGTACCGGTCGGCACTGATCCTCTGTACGGGAATCTCTCCGGTTTGCCCTCCGCTCCCGTTGCTGTGATCTCCTCCACGGCTCCGAAGCTTCCCCCCTCCGCCACCCGCAGTCTCCGCCCGCGAAGGGGATTCCTAGTGTGTGGAAACGTTTCCTCCTTCACAGCTCCCTCCCACTGGTGCAGGTCCCGTCCCTATCCTTTTGTCTCTGTTTATTCTTTTTTCTTTTGCCTTACCCAGGTACGTGGGGGGGTTTCTTGCCTTTTGGGAGGTCTGAGATCTTCTGCTAGCGTTCAGTAGGTGTTCTGTAGGAGTTGTTCCACATGTAAATGTATTTCTGATGTATTTGTTGGGAGGAACGTGATCTCTGCATCTTACTCTTACGCCATCTTCCCCCTGAGTCTCGATAGATGACTTTTAACAAGTTAAAAAATATTCCTTCTATTCTAAGCTTAACTTAAAAAATCAAGAATAGCTGTTCAATATTAATGTGTTTTTTTCTGCATCTAGTGAGATGATTGTAAGGTTTTTCCCCTTGGACCAGGGATCGAACCCGCACCCCCTGCATTGTAAGGTGGATTCTTTACCACTGGACCACCAGGGAAGTCCCTGTGTCATTAATTTAATATTAAATTTACTATTCTATTGTACAGATCTTACTGATACTTGTATCTATGTAATTTATATTTTTAACATGAGTGTTTGTGTGCTCATATGCATTTCCTTTGAACTTTATTTCTCTAAAACTAATTTTTCCATCATTTTATGTTCTAGTCTAATAAAATTCTCACCCCTCATCATATCTGGCCTTTGTAGTACTTATGGAGTGTACCCAAATGTTCTTTTTCTTTCTAAGTTAGTTTTGGTGATGATATATATTATTATTGATGATATATATTAACTTCACTCATTTAATCTAGAATGTTAAATTTATTGGTGGTGTAAATTTACACTTTTTTTTCCCAATTACTTTTTTTCTTTTTTTCGGTACGCAGGCCGCTCACTGTTGTGGCCTCTGCCGTCGCGGAGCACAGGCTCCGAACACGCAGGCTCAGCGGCCATGGCTCACAAGCCCAGCCGCTCCGCGGCATGTGGGATCTTCCCGGACCGGGGCACAAACCCGTGTCCCCTGCATCGGCAGGCGGACTCTCAACCACTGCACCACCAGGGAAGCCCCCAGTTACTTTTTAAAAAAGCAGCATTTATGGCTTTATGACAGCTAGATTCCAAAACAAGTTGTTCACACCCTTGGACTTGCACAGCTCTCTGAAAACTCTTAATTCTCCTGATGGCACATTCATAGTTTGCACATTAATTGAGTCCATTAATTTGCATCAGAAAGCAAATGGTATTTTTTCAAATAAAATAATCAATGTTATATTTTGGAGTCAAATCCAAATTTTAAAGACAAAATAAGAGATATTTAAAAACTTTGCATTTGAAACCTAGGGCCATGCTCCAGTCCCTTTGGGGATACATATACTCTCCCTTCAAATTTGAAGTATGAAAGAAGAGCATTTTGAGAAGCATAGGAGAAAACAACTTAAAGGGAGAGACAGAAAATATGTCAGGTGTGCTGTCATTTCTCCTTCCCTTAGCTGTCACAGACGTTATTAATCAATGACTTTACTACGTATTTCTGATGTTACTTCTAACTGATTACTATTAGCATGAGCAATGGAATCTTTTATTCTTGCACAGAAAGTCAAGAATGTTAGTTTCAAGGTTCTACCATGATCCTAAACATCACTTTTATCTTGGGTAAGTCACTCACTTAGAATTTCTTCATCTGTAACAGGCGGCGATTAAAAGTTCTGGCTGGAATTTGGTGGGTAGTATCATCAGGCTACTACAAGAGACTTTGATAAAGTAGTAGACGTGTAAGACATCTAAATAGAATCACCATGACCAAAATTGCCCAAAATCTAACCAAAAAAAGCCCTTCATATACTTCTACTACCAGTTCTTCAATTATTAATATGTATTTTTAATTGATGGAAAGAAAAAGGTATTTCAAAAGATACATAAATGGGAAAGAGCTTAAGATAACCACAGACATCATCTAAAATCAAACTCCAAGTCAGATAAGAATGCTAAAAAAACAGACAAAAACAAAACAAAACAATAAGATTAAAGTATATAGGTAAAGTTAGGAGATAAAGGATAGCATTATGACATTATTTTGTCCTAAAATCCAATGTTATAACAAGTACATTTTCCTTTATTCTAGTTTTTTAATCTAAATGGCTTCCTTTTATTACCCCCATTCCCTGCAAAGTATCACAGTTTCTCCACACTCATAATATTATGGCAATTTATGACGGTTATAATTTTTACCTGGGATTTCAATACCATTTTTCTCATGATTTTCTAATCCTGCTGGAATTTTCTAAAATATTTATTTAAATTGATTTATTTTTTTAAGTTTAAAAAGTAGAAACAGAGAATAGCTACAATGCAATATCTGGGTTAATATAACATGTAGGTACCATATTCCTTAACATTAACTATTAAAGAATAATAAAACTCCAGAAGGGAAAAGACTCACTAAAAATAGCTGGGATTTAAAATTATATTTTGCTGCCTGTTAATTTATCATACAGAGTAAAAATAAGCCATAGGTACAAAATGGAAACTCTACCAAATGCCTCTGTGTTGCAGTAAACTTAATTATACAGCACACCATAAAATGACAGTAATATTAGAGAGGAAAAGTAGCAATTTCAGATGGGCAATAACTGCTTTTTACAAGGGAGAAATTATATCAAGCACATATACCTATTCAGTCTAATACTGTTTTCTAGCAAGAGCCAGTGGGACTCACAGTCAAGGGGAGGGAAAGATTTAACTAAGCTGAAATCTGCTTAGTTCAGAAAAGGCTTGCCTGCAAAAAACACTGCATTGTAAGTGTGTTCATTTGCTAATACCTAACAAGTATCTTATATAAAAGTTCACATTTAATCTTTAAATGTATATGTATACATGTGCTTATAATAGCTTCAATCAAAACCGTTATTCATGGATGGATTCTTGGCTTTTAAAGGGGCTCTGAAATGCTTTTTACTACATCTGATCTATGTGTATATCACATAGAATGACTTTATGAGAATAGCATCCTATTATGAATTTAATAGAAAGAATCTTAATGTTTCTGAAGAAGCTTTTTTGTAATCGTGCCAAAAATCTTTCATTTAAAAATCTAAAAGATTATTATTGACTTTTTATTTCAAATTGGGAAGATTATTATTGACTTTCTGCTGTCTACTATTATTTTCATTAATTTAAGGAGAATTAACATAATACCTTTCTTGGTATGTTGGTATTGGGTTTCTTGTTTATTAGTTTATTAGTGACCCAATCATGACCTTGCTTGATATTTGTGCCTAAGGTTTCTATAAAGAAGTTTTCTTGTCACACAAGCCTTGTTTAGAATGATAGCTCTGTCACTTAACTATCTGTGTCACCTCAGGGAAATTCTCTAAAATTGAATCTGTTTCCTCATCTACAGGATTGATGCATTAACACCCAAAGTTTTATAATTGTTATCCAGGGTAGAAATAATGTATGTAAAGTTCCTACTACATTGCTAAGCATAAAGTAGGCTGATAAAGTACTGATAGTTATTATTTATCCTATCATTATGTACATAGTATGGTATACACTGTACTGAGTTCTAATTTCAGTTTTAAATTTCTCTGTTGTCCATGGGCAAATCAACATCTTTGTGACATTGATAATATTTTTACCAGATCATGGTAACATCTTCAGATTCTGTTAAAATGAATATGTGCCTTGATACTATGTATGTCAGATACTTATCATCTCACATAAAAAGTGACAAAGAATTGTGTTTTAAGAAACACAGAATAAAAATACTGTTGTGGAACAAAAATATCACACATTACCGTATAAAAGTGTTACGTAGCTGAAAACATAAAATCAGTGTCTTTGAGGATAAAGGAATTGGAGGGGAGGGGTTATATAGAAGGAAAGTGATTGGAATGCCCTAATTTTGTGCTCATGGAATAAAATTGAGGAATGGAGAGATAGTTTAAAAGGGAGTGGCCCACAGTCAGCTTTGATAGGATACAATGTGCCTCCCGATAATCCTGAGAAATAGGAACGAGTGGATGGATAAAGTCTGATGCTTTAGTGTTGTTGGCAATAGGTTTCGTCAGCTGGAAAATGAATGATCTCCCTATTTGTTTGTTAATGCTTATAATTCTTTTATCAGGAATCAAAAGTTTTTTGCACAACTGGAGGGTGAAAAAGCTCTGTGCTTCTGAGTATGTTCCAAGATGATCTGTTAAGCAGATTGATTCATCAAGTTGTTCCTCTGGACATAGATATGTCATGGCCTGTTTATAGTCATAAGAATATACTCCCTCCTTTCTTCTCTCACTCTTTTCTTCCATCCTCCTCACCTGCCTTCCCTCCTTCCTTCCTATATATTTACCTGGGGAGGGATTGTTCATTTCTTCTCTTAGGGAATATTTATACCTGTCTTTGACTAATGTCTAAGAATGCTAAGACTAAGGATTACATCCCTAAGTTTCTTTTTTTTTTTTCCTCTGGGGAATTCTGGGTATAATGATAGACATATAACCAGCAAGTAACATGTTGAATGATTTGTAAGAGAGAATCAGCTTCTTCCATAAATGTGACTATATGTTCCTTAGGGATAAAATTTGAAATATTCACTCACCTCTTAGACAGATCATTGGCCACACATGCCATAGGGCGTATGTGGTGAAGTTAATACAGAAATAATAGTGTATCCTTTGAAGACTGCAAAGCATGACAGGGCACCTCTAGAATGACTGAGATTATTGATAATTGTCTACTAAGAACTTGACAATGTACATGCTCTTGATATACATTATCTCTGAGCTTATAACAATTCTGGAATGGTAGATAGTATGATCCATCTTATGGAGAAAAAGAATGATCATCAAAAATCAAGGATTAAGTCCACAATAGTAAACAAGCAGTAAAGTGAGTATTAAAGTAATATATGTATGTGATCCTATGATAACTCCAGAGCCAATAGAGTCAACTTTTACTACCTACTTTAAAAACAAATTTTATTTATTTTATTTATTTATTTTTGGCTGTGTTGGGTCTTCGTTGCTGTGCGCAAGTTTTTTCTCTAGTTGCGGTGAGCGGGGGCTACTCTTCATTGCGGTGCGCAAGCTTCTCATTGTGGTGGCTTCTCTTGTTGCGGAGCACGCGCTCTAGGCGCGTGGGCTTCAGTAATTGTGGCTCGTGGGCTCAGCAGTTGTGGTTCGCGGGCTCTAGAGCGCAGGATCAGCAGTTGTGGCGCACGGGCTTAGTTGCTCCACGGCATGTGGGATCTTCCCGGACCAGGGCTCAAACCCATGTCCCCTGCACTGGCAGGTGGATTCTTAACCACTGAGCCACCAGGGAAGCCCTTTACTACCTACTTTAAATTTTTCTATCATCATATAGACATAGTCTGTTTTTTGTACCTGTAAGCGTTATTACAAAATAGAGAAAAAACTCCAAATATATGATATTCATGTTTTAGGTATCCATTTATTTTTTAAATGGAAATCATAATTTTCGCACTTGTAGGATACAAATAGTCAATAGGAAGAGGTCACAGATATTCTGATGTGATGTCATTCGAGAATTAAGTAGTGCTTTTCAGCTTGAAGTAAACCATCTATCACCAGCTGTGTGAGCTCAGGGAAAAAATATGTTGTAAGAGTTCATTATTTTTCTCCATTTCTAGACACTGTCCCTATTCAGGTACAGCAGCACAGATGGTGTTGTGGTAAAGACACATAACAGTGTCAGGAGCTGTAACGTGGCAAAAATCTGTCATTCCTCATTCCAAGTTTCAAGGTTAAGATAGAAACTTGTCACTTTTCTGACGTTCAATTAACTCCTTTCCTTTGTCTTTATATGAAAATAATAAAGGATCTTTTATGAGATTTTTTTCCATAGTTAACTCACTTCTATGACTCTACCTACTTTTATTTCATTAACACTGATCTAATGATGTTTTGAATTATTGTAGTGTATCCTGTGTTATGCCATAAGTATGTTCTTAAAAGTTATTCAATTAGGAATTAAATTATATTTAAATGCATTAGAGAAGCTTGGTAAAGGGGTCGATGTATAATGCTTTTGCAAAGTCGAAGTTGTACCTATCTTCTTATATGTGCAGTTTTCATACATATGGTTCACTTGAAATAAGAATGTGAATATACTTATTTTCATCAATAAATTACAGGTTAGTTGTAGGATGTATATATGAGAATGTTCTTTCCTGAGACTATAAATTACAAAGTTTCATAGGATTATAATATTCTCAAAAGAGACATGGTGAAAAAAATCTTACTAAAAATGAAAAGGCAGTAATTATCAGGCAATAAAGATAAAAATTTGGTCTGCCATAAAGCACACATAGAAATAAGTCTAAAATCATGTGCTTTCCTTCCAGGATTCTTCCTTTGAAATTCAATAACTTATTCATGTTCTCACTCATAGTCTTCATCCAGATGCCCAGTCATCCCAGGGAACAGAACAATGAGCCATCTTTGTGAAAAAAACTAATTAGAGAAATTTAAAATATGTCTCTGAATATAGAAGGTATTTAACTCAACAGGGTATTGTTAAAGGATATTGATTAGTGTGCTTTCCCATAAAAGGCTGAAAAATTTTTCTCTTTTGGATGTTAGAAAATAGAACTAAACAGAAAGAGTGAATCTGCTTTTAAAAATGAGCACTGTTGCAGTAGAGGCATTGAATTAAGTTGCTTGTCCTCAGAAAGGTATATTTAGATTCCCAAAATGTTGAGCTTCAAAGGCTAATATTTATAAGGAGCTGAGGGCTGTGTTAGGTTTAGGACAACATAAAATGTCTTTTTAATATCTCTGAACCAAGATAGATTACTAGACAGACAGGTTGTTTCTCAAAATCATTTTCTCGAAGGAAATTGACAAAGTCAGCTATATTTTTATAGACAAAATGGAAATATAAATGAGAAGATAGTGAGTATCATGTGTGTAATGACCAATCAGTTTCCAAAGAAACCCTGGATGATAGAAATGACAAGAATAAATCTAACAAGTTAATATTGAAAACATTTCTGTCTACATCCCAAATAAACACATGCGGAAGTACAAATGAAAACAATTGAGTTCCTTTTATGGGAGGTAAACCTAGAATCAACAGTGTCAAAAGTGTAATATGGCCATAAGAAATTTATTTGATTGTAGTTCACATTAATAGAGCCATTGTATTCAGAAAATGGCTTAATAGGCATTGCATAATTTAGGTTTTATTACTTCTCCAGCTTTATCCTTTACCATTCATTTTGCTTGCACTCCTGAATCCAATCACATTAAACTTTGCTTAGTTTCTCAGAGACATTGTGCTCTATTATTTGAGAAGTGGAAAGTCATTCTTGGGTTGATCCTTCAGATTTCACCTTAGAGGCCCCACGATCAAGCACGGTGTCCCTCTTATGCATTCCCATTGCACTCTGTACTTAAGAATTCTGTCCCTGATCACACCACTTTGCAATTGTTCCCTGGCTTGCTTGATTTCCCCCATTAGACTTTAGGCTCTGTGTAGGCAGGAGTATGTCTATTTTGTGATCACTGTTGCATTCATCTTCTGTGCCTAATAGAAAGTCTAGAACACAAACATCTATTAAATAAAAGTATTCAAATAAGAAAAGAGATTGCTCTGTCCATTGTGCATGTGCAGACAACTGCAAAAGAAAGTCCTGTATTCTGGAATATTTCATGTAGTATTAACTACCTGGCTGAAAAATGTACTCAGATGAGGACCTACCAATAGGGAGAGGGGAAACTGTTCTATATAATGACAGAAGAATTATCCTCAATGAGAGAAGCACTGGAAAAGATATAGTATTTTTTTCTCAGATGAATGTACCACAGAAGGAAAATTATATATGTTGCATGCAGCACCAGAAGACATAACTAATCTTAATAGATAGAAGTAACAGAGAGATGAATTGAACTTCACTGTAAGGAAACATCATCTGATGATTAGCTCTCTCAGAAAATGGAATGGGATCTTCTGGCACGAATTGTTTGTCATTGGAATTGCCACTTTTGCATAAAGAATAGAAGCAGTTTACAAGTTCATGAATTAGGAAGGAAGTAATACCATGTGATTTTGTAGGGAGGAAAAGTCATTTTCTCTCTACACATCTAGGTTTTTGGCTGAGACCCACCCCCTACCCCCAGTAATAAAAGAAAGATTAACAGGAGAAAAAACACAAGTTTAATAACATGTACATAATAGGTTAATAGTTCCCCCAGGGTCACACAGGAAGTAGTTGGCAGCCAGGGCTTCAACCTAGGTTCTCTATGTAGTTGAAATCAGGACTGAAGGAGCACCCCTGGCCAAGTGGCTAGAGGTAACTCATTTTAACTGCCGCACACTATTCTCTTGTATGAACATCCTGATATAAGTGCTTTAAAATCTTTATTTTCAAAATTTTTGCGCTGTTTTACAGGCACTTTTTATACACCACATATCATTCCTTTTTTTGTAAAAGTATCCAGTCTGATTATGTCTTTTAACTAATGGGTTTGATCTGTTTACATTTATTTTCTTTTTTAAAAAATTTTATTTTATTATTATTATTTTTATACAGCGGGTTCTTATTAGTTATCTATTTTACACATACTAGTGTATATATGTCAATCCCAATCTCCCAATTCAAGGCTCTTTTCCTTTTTTTTCTTTTTTGACCACGTAGTGCGGCATGCGGGATCTTAGTTCCCTAACCAGGAATCGAACCCATACATTTATTTTCTTAATAGGAATTTTGGATGTATTTCTTCAAAATTTTTTTTGTATTTCCTATTTACACTCTTGTTTTCTTGGCCTCTTTTCCCTTCCTTTTCTGCCTTTTATTGAATTAAAGTTTTCTGTATTCTGCTATACACATATTGTTTTCTTCTCTTCAGGATTAGAAAATATAGATTATATGTTTCAATGCTAACTTTAATATTCATGCTCAATAATATATTTTGATCTAACAAACTTTATGATCATGTAATATTTCTTCTTCATAAAGACTTCAGTATGTATAAACTACTCATTAACCATTTCTCAACAACTTATTGGTTACTTTTTCCTGAAGCACCACATATACACATACACACAAATCATATATAAAAGTCATTAGTTGTTGAATGTATCCACATATTCTAAAAATTTCTATGTTCACCATTATCCTTTTACCCAATGCTGTTCTTCTGGTCACACTTCTAATTAAAATCCATGCTTTAATAATCCCTCTGCTGAGAATTTATGTGATGAACTTTTAATCTTTCTATGAATGGTTTAGCCAGGGATAATATTTTAGGCTGACATTTTTTTTCCAGATTATGAAGGCATTTTTTAGATCCATTTCTATTGATAAGGACATTTTCCTTTGGTTTATTTTTTTTCCTTCCCGGTTAATGCCATTTGTTTCTGGTTTTTAAGATTTTAAATTTATCATGGACATATACAGTTTCTCTATCATGTTTAAGTGTGCATTTTTATTTATTTAGGCTTTTTAATACTTGGAGTGCCGTGTGAACCACAATATCCATCCTATTCCTTGATTCTGGAAAATTATCACCAGTTCCTTTTTTCAAACATGACTTCCAGTTCATTTACTCTATTTTATTCTTCTGAGACACTTAGATGTACGTACGCTGGAGAATCCATAGTATACTCTGTATTTCTTTAATTTTTAAGATAATGTTTATATGCTTGTGTTTCAGGGCTGCTGTGCTCTAAGTAAACTCCTCAGTACCATTTTCAAATTCAGCAGGTCTCTCCACAACTATGTAAACTCTATCTAAAGGTTAGTCTGTTTACTGAGTTGGTGATTTTTTTTGTTTTGTTTTGTTTGTTTTTGATACATGCTTCTTTATAAAGATTCCTTAAGGGTCCCTTTCCTATCCACCAGTTTTTCTTTTATCTATGTTTAGTTCACTTAAAAACCTTGATATAACTGTCATTTGTCCCTTGGAGGATTGTGAACTGTTACTAATGTGTTTTACAGTCTTATTCATATAAACATTTCATCTTGGGTAAATTCAGGTTCTGATAGGTGATTTTAGGAACTATTTTTCTTAGTATTTCTACATCTATTTTGGAACTTTGGTTGCCAGACTTGTTTTGAGTGGGAGTTTCTTAGTTTCTTTCTCTTTTTTTCCCCTATAAGTATGTTTTTCCACTTGTGTTAATCAGTTTGGTGGTTGCCTCTACCTGTCTTTCAGTGATTATTCAGGTCCTAGAACTCATAGTAACAGTTTGGTGCTCTGACTCATAGGCAAGTAACATAAATGGCCGTCAAGCAAGTGGGGAACTTGATTCATTTCTCATTTATGAAGATGTGCCCTCCTGCTCTCATACTTTCACAACTCCATATAAGTGGCAGCCCTAGGGAACAAATTTCTTTTTTTTTTCTTAGTCTCCTCTAATAAGCAGTAGGAGCCCTTGCACACAATCTCTGCTTTAAACACTAAGTCTGGCTCTATAAATCCATCTTATGGGAGCCCTTTTAATCCTCATGGCCCCAGAAAAACTGACCTCTTGTCACTACCTGATTTTGAACTTTAATCCCAGTGGGCCAGAAGATGTCGTCCTACTCATCACCTTATATTTATGGCCCATGATAATATCTGTTCAGTTTGTAAGACTTGCTTTATCTTTGTAGTTTTTTTCCCCCCATTTTATATGTAATTGTTATGTGATTGGGGCAGGGGTTGCATCATAGTGTGATTTTATTGTCTTCTCAACGATTCTCCTTCTACCCCATCGTTTCATCTTCTGTGCTTGCTTTTGTTTATAATCATGGAGCACAGTACTGTATTTATTTCAGCATATTGATAAAAAAAACCCAGAACTGGACTTAAAACATAGTAACACACTACTGCTCATGGAAAGTCAAATACATGTATACTGTATAGTAGATAGTACAGAGGAAAACCGCGGGGAAACTGTCCTTCATGGTATATCCAGGGGCATCAGTGAATTGAACTTAAGGGATTGCGATTTGACAGTCATTTGTAGGGTGATCTAAGTGGCAATTGAGTTTCAACAAAACAACGTCATCTGTAATAAGAAATTAGTGTTGTTGATTTCAATACCATTAGTATTGTTGTTTTGTTTGTATTTACTTTGTAAATGTTTTTGTTACGTAAGTGCACAAGAGTCCTATACATGTAGACTTTAAGTCACTGTGAATATGATCTTAACCAATATAATAAATAATGTTAAATAAATACTAGACATGTTTCCTTTTACAGGGAAAACCTCCAACTTAAAGTAGCATTAGATTGTATGATCTAATCCTCATAATATTTATGTGAGGGAGGCTCAACATTGATTTTGTTCCCTGAATTCAGATGAGGAAGTTGAGAAAGAATGTTAAGTGATTGTCACAGGTCACATAAATAATAAGCCAGGATACAAATCTGTTTACAGAACTCTCGTCCTTAATGATTAAGAAATATGCACAGATACAATGGGAAAACAGGGAAAAGAAGGATACATTTTCAGGAAAGGCTTTCTTTCATCGAAACTTTAATGTTAACCCAGCTCACACATTCTCCAAAGTTCAAGTGTACATTGGATTTAAGGAAAGACTGAACCTGGGCTCCCTAGGAAACAAGATCAAAAACTGAGAGAGAGGAAAAGGTAAACCAAATGATGTAAAAAATAAACGACAAGACATAGAAAATCCTTAGATAATCAGTCACTCAAAATACATATCATGGTCATCCTTAAAATTGTCTATGTTATATGCGTCCCTACTTTTCTTTTTCTTTCAGGTACAGGGAAACTTTCAACATTTCCACGAATAACCCAAGCAGTGAAAAAACCTTATTAGTGTGACTCTGCCTGTGTGTATTTTAAAATGGTTTAAACAAAGGGGAGAATGACATTCAGGTTTTCTGAAATTAGATAATTGTAAAGCTCTACTATAGAAAATTTTATGATGACGGCAATATTGTTTGAATAGAAAATTAAAATTTCATTGAGTATGAAGCTGTTGTAATACTATTACAAACTTCCTTTTACGCATTAAGTTTTGACTACTGTAACCAATTTAAAATGTAATTTTTCTTTTTGGAGTTAAAACTATTCTTATTTCAAATAAATTGTTTGTCACACTTGTAAGATAGTTTCACGGGGAAAAATGTTCCTTGTGCCTTCCCTATTCTTTTTAACTGAAGGAAATAATGTATTTTATTAAAGTTCTGATAAGAACTCTTCAATGATAACTAATATTTGATGCTATAAGACAGAAATTAAATGTTTAATTTTTTAATATGTAAAACACTGTCATGCCTTGTGAGAGAGGGTGAGAAACAATTGGTGGAAATATATTTCACCTCTTCAGTAATAAGGTTAATTTCAACTTTGTAAAGCATTTCTTTATTTTTATCACATTAAATTTACCTCATATTACCTCATATTAAATATTTTACCTCATATTGGATAATTGTTGCTACAAAAAGGTAAATAGATAACTATTAAAATTTAAATAAAAATTAAATAAACAAAAATATTTAAGTATAAAACTTTTAGTGAAGGCACTTGCCAAAAGATTAAAAAAAAGAAGTAGAATGATTGAGATCTAAGAATGTCCAACAATACCTTATACTCTTCTGGCTATTTAAAAATCAGATGTAAAAATGTTGAATAATAGTGGAGAGTAGGTAGACAGCATATCAAGTATCTTTTCTGACCACAGTGCTATGAGACTAGATATCAATTACAGGAAAAAATCTGTAAAAAATACAAACACATGGAGGCTAAACACTACACTACTAAATAACCAAGAGATCACTGAAGAAATCAAGGAGGAAATCAAAAAATACCTAGAAACAAATGACAATGAAAACACGATGACCCAAAACGTATGGAATACGGCAAAAGCAGTTCTAAGAGGGCAGTTTATAGCAATACAATCCTACCTCAAGAAACAAGAAACATCTCAAATAAACAACCTAACATTACACCTAAAGCAATTAGAGAAAGAACAAAACACCCAAAGTTAGCAGAAGGAAAGAAATCATAAAGATCAGATCAGAAATAAATGAAAGAGAAATGAAGGAAACAATAGCAAAAATTAATAAAACTAAAAGGTGGTTCTTTGAGAAGATAAGCAAAATTGGTAAACTGTTAGCCAGACTCTTCACGAAAAAAAGGGAGAAGAGTCAAATCAATAGAATTAGAAATAAAAAAGGAGAAGTAACAACTGACACTACAGAAATACAAAGGATCATGAGAGATTACTACAAGCAACCTATATGCCAAAAAAATGGACAACCTGGAAGAAATGGACAAATTCTTAGAAAAGCACAACCTTCTGAGACTGAACCAAGAAGAAATAGAAAACAGAAACAGACCAGTCACAAGCACTGAATTTGGGATTATGATTAAAAATCTTCCAACAAACAAAAGCCCAGGACCAGATGGCTTCACAGGTGAATTGTATCAAATATTTAGAGAAGAGCTAACACCTATCTTTCTCAAACTCTTTGAAAATATAGCAGAGGGAGGAACACTCACAAACTCATTCTACGAGGCCACCATCACCTTGACAGCAAAACCAGAGCGAGACGTCACAAACAAAGAAAACTAAAGGCCCATATCACTGATGAATTTAGATGCAAAAATCCTCAACAAAATGCTAGCAAACAGAATCCAACAGCACATTAAAAGGGTCATACACCATGATCAAGTGAGGTTTATCACAGGAATGCAAGGATTCTTCAAAATATGCAAATCAATCAATGTAATAAACCATATTAACAAACTGAAGGAAAAAAAACATATAATCATCTCAATAGATGCAGAGAAAGCTTTTGACAAAATTCAACACGCATTTATGATAAAACCCTCCAGAAAGTAGGCATGGAGGGAACTTATGTCAGCATAATAAAGGCCATATATAACAAAACCACAGCCAACATCATTCTCAATTGTGAAAAACTGAAGCCATTTCCTTAAGATCAGGAACAAGACAAGGTTGCCCGCTCTCACCACTGTTATTCAACATAGTTTTGGAAGTTTTAGCCACAGCAATCAGAGAAGAAAAATAAATAAAAGGAATCCAAATCAGAAAAGAAGAAATAAAGCTGTCAATGTTTGCAGATGACATGACAGTATACATAGAAAGGTGCTTCCAGACAACTACTGGAGCTAATCAATGAATTTGGTAATGTAGCAGGATAAAAAATTAATGCACAGAAATCTCTGGCATTCCTATATACTAATGATAAAAAATTAGAGAAATTAAGGAAACACTCCCATTTACCACTGCAACGAAAAGAATAAAATACCTAGGAATAAACCTACCTACGGAGACAACAGACCCATATGCAGAAAACTATAAGACACTGATGAAAGAAATTAAAGATGATACAAACAGATAGAGAGATGTACCATGTTCTTGGATTGGAAGAATCAACATTGTGAAAATGAGTATACTACCCAAAGCGATCTACAGATTCAACACAATCCCTATCCAACTACCGACGGCATTTTTCACAGAACTAGAACAAAAAATTTCACAATTTGTATGGAAACACAAAAGACCCCGAATAGTCAAAGCAATCTTGAGAAAGAAAAATGGTGCTGGAGGAATCAGGCTCCTGGACTTCAGACTATTCTACAAAGCTACAGTAATCAAGAGAGTATGGTACTGGCACAAAAACAGAAATATAGATCAATGGAACAGGATAGAAAGCTAAGAGATAAACCCACACACATATGGTCACCTTATTTTTGATAAAGGAGGCAAGAATATACAGTGGAGAAAGGACAGCCTCTTCAATAAGTGGTGCTGGGAAAACTGGACAGCTACATGTAAAAGAATGAAATTAGAACACTCCCTAACACCATACACAAAAAGAAACTCAAAATGTATTAAAGACCTAAATGTAAGGCCAGACACTATCAAACTCTTAGAGGAAAACATAAGCAGAACACTCTGTGACATAAATCACAGCAAGATTCTTTTTGACCCACCTCCTATAGAAATGGAAATAAAAACAAAAATAAACAAATGAGACCCAATGCAATTTAAAAGCTTTTGCATAGCAAAGGAAACCATAAACAAGATGAAAAGACAACCCTCAGAATGGGAGAAAATATTTGCAAGTGAAGCACCAGACAAAGGATTAATCTCCAAAATTTATAAGCAGCTCATGCAGTCAATATCAAAAAAACAAAAAAAACAATCCAAAAATGGGCAGAAGACCTAAATAGACATTTCTCCAGAGAAGACATACAGACTGCCAACAAACACATGAAAGAATGTTCAACATCACTAGTCATTAGAGAAATGCAAAGCGAAACTACAATGAGGTACCACCTCACACCAGACAGAATGGTCATCATCAAAAAATCCGCAGACAAGTAATGCTGGAGACGGTGTGGAGAAATGGAACCCTCTTGCACTGTTGGTAGGAATTTAAATTCATACAGCCACTGTGGAGAACAGTATGGAGGTTCCTTAAAAAACTAAAAATAGAACTACCATACGACCCAGTAATCCCACTACTGGGCATATACCCTGAGAAAGCCATAATTCAAAAAGAGTCATGTACCACAATGTTCATTGAAGCTCTATTTACAATAGCCAGGACATGGAAGCAACCTAAGTGTCCACTGACAGATGAATGGATAAAGAAGATGTGGCACATATATACAATGGAATATTCATCAGCCATAAAAATAAACAAACTTGAGTTATTTGTAGTGAGGTGGATGGACCTAGAATCTGTCATACAGAGTGAAGTAAGTCAGAAAGAGAAAAACAAACACTGTATGCTAACACATATATATGGAATCTAAAGAAAAAAAATGGTTCTGAAGAACCTAGGGCCAGGACAGGAATAAAGATGCAGGTGTAAAGAATGAACTTGAGGACACGGGGAGAGGGAAGGGTAAGCTGGGACAAAGTGAGAGAGTAGCATGGACATACATACAGTACCAAATGTAAAATAGATAGCTAGTGGGAAGCAGCCGCATAGCACAGGGAGATCAGCTCAGTGCTTTGTGACTATCTAGAGGGGTGGGATAGGGAGGGTGGGAGGGAGACGCGAGAGGGAGGAGATGTGGGGATATATGTGTATGCATAGCTGATTCACTTTGTTACGAAGCAGAAACTAACACACCATTGTCAAGTAATTATACTCCAATAAAGATGTTAAAAAAAAAGAGCATTGTAAAGAGAGTCACGTTTTCTTTATTATTCTATTTAGCTTAATGGCTTGCCCATGTGACCCCTAAGTTATCTTGTGTACTGTACTAGATGGGGCTTGTAAAATATTTAGCCAAGTGCCTGGTACATCTCATATATTAAAAAAATATCACGTATTGTTATAAATATCCCACACTTTGTAACAGTTGTAAACATGAACAAGTTCTGTTCCAAGAGTGTGTTCTTAGTCCAGTTTGTTCGTAAGTCAAACAGAGTTAGCCTAGGTACCCAACTAACACAACCGGCTATATACTACTGTGCTATAATAGGTTTATAGTACTTTTCACACAAATAATACATTAAAAAACAAACACAAAAAATAAGAAAACATTTTTAATCTTAAAATACAGTACCTTGAAAAGTACAGTATTTCAGTACAACAGGTGGCATACAGGGGCTGCATGGAGTAAACAGGTAAGAAGAGTTAGTGACTGGAGGAGGGAGGGGAGGTGGGAGATGGTAGAGCTGAAGGATCGTCAGTAATAGGAGACGGAGGGCAGGTTGCAAGTGCACTAATGCCTGACCTTGATGGCACAGGTTCTGATTCCTTGCTGGATTCAATTCTATTTGCCCTCTTGAAAAAATGATGCAGTGGTGTCTGGGTAGTAGCTCTTTTTTTCTCATCATAGATGACACAGTAGCACTGGATTGCATTCTGAATGGCTCCTGCAACCTTAGTGTATGCTTCTACATTTGGCTTCTGTGCCTCAGACACTAACAGTGCCTCCTCGAATAAAAAAAATCCCCTTGCCATTTCCTGTGGCGTGAATCTCTTCTGTTCTTCAGTTACTTTTTCTTTCTCTTGTCTCTCTTCATCCTTTCTCTGGGCCTCCGATTCCATCAGGTCTTCATTAGTAAGCTCCTTGTGTTGCACAGCAAAGTACTGTACAGTAAAGTACACAAAAGCACAACCACTTGTAGAGAATGCACTCATGTGACAACATACGCCAGACACATGAGCTGACTTTCATGATTGCACATGGGAACGCACGTTCGCATCTTTGAAAGTTTGCAACTTGAAGGTTCTTATGTAGGGGACTTACTGTAATACTATCTTGATCCTAACGGAGTAGAATCAAATGGTATCCCTGTCCTTAGAATTGTAGTTCATTGGGACTGTCAATCCTTTTTGAGTAGTTCCTGCCCACTATCACAAATGTTAATATTGATAAGATTTCTGGCAAAGAAAGTCACTGGAAATTTCTGAAGAGTATTAAAGTAAATTGAAAAAAAGAGTAGGAAGAGAGGGCTATATAGATTTTGATTCACTAAGGAGACAGAAGCTACTGGATCAATGACCACCTTCACCAGAGTCAGAGTTAAGCCTGCCCTAAGATGTTACACTATTAAGCAAAGAGCATTGGTGTGTAACAATTCTGGAAACTGAAAGAGGAGAAAGGATACTGGACTTCTAGCAACTAGTTCACAGTTATTAAAAAAGCAGACATTACTGACACTGAAAAGAAAATAGTGATCACAAATTTATTGTTTGATGCTTGAGATGCTGCAAGAAATTATGTTTAATTCCAATCTAATTAATATTCATTGGGAATATGATTATTACAAATATGCAGTGACAAAAATAGACAATAATAAAACGGCACACATTTCATATTAACAAAGTTGTTATATCTTCCACATTTTATTAAATTTCCTGCTTTACAAACCAAAAGACCAGAAGCGTTAGGATTCCCCCAGATACCCTAATCTGTGTGAATCCCATGCTCAGATTATTTCAAATAATTAATTAATTAGCTTAATTGAGGAGAAAAGCATGAGTATTTGTGAATTCATAACAAATACCCTTTTACATAGCTAAAAAGTCAAGTATGTAACCTGGGTCTGGTGAATCACTACCATCCATAGAAGAGGCACTGACAGAACACTCTCGAGTGTCCAGCTGACATTTGCAAAAGAAAGAGTAATGAAGTTTGTTGTAATTAACTATGAAGCCATGAAAATCCACAGGTTGACAAAGCACACCCTATTTATCAACTCCCTGTTTGAACCGTGTCTTTCTTTTAACGTATAAACACCACCTGTGTCAGTGCTTTTCACTCCAAAGCCTGAAATTGTCATAAGCTTGTTTTCAGGAAAATCAGCAGTGTATGACATTGCTTTAACATAGAAGAACAAGATTGTCCAGGCTTTAGATAACTAAAGTAAATGAGAAGGATCCAGAGTCCCTATTCACTTAAAGAGTTGGTCAGATCCCTTCATGACTAACACCGGTTTTGGAAGCCTTTGAGAAACTAACACTTTTGAAAAGAAGGCAACACATACTTGAAATGGTTATTCCTTATATTTTGAAATGCCATACTTGTAAGAAATTGTTACTTGATTCATAAATTGGTTATTAGGTTCCTGTCATATATTTTTTTGTGGTAAAATATACATAACATCATTTTTTTTTTTTTTACTCTACGCGGGCCTCTCACCGCTGTGGCCTCTCCCGTTGCGGAGCACAGGCTCCGGACGCGCAGGCTCAGCGGCCATGGCTCACGGGCCCAGCCACTCCGCAGCATCTGGGATCTTCCTGGACCAGGGCACGAACCTGTGTCCCCTGCACTGGCAGGCGGATTCTCAACCACTGTGCCACCAGGGAAGCCCTTATGTGCCCATTTCTAAGTGTACAAGTCAGTAGCGTTAAGTACATTCACATTTCTGTGCAATCACGATCACCATCCGTCTACCAAAACTCACTCTGCTCCCATTAAACAGCACCCTATTACCCTCAACCCCAGCCCCTGACAACCACCATTCTAACTTCTTTCTCTGTGAATTTGACTACTTTAAGTACCTCATATAAGTGGATTCATATAATATTTGTCCTTTTGTGACTGGCTTATTTCACTTAGCCTATCTTCAGGGTTAATACATTTTGTAACACGTGTGAGAATCTCAGTCCTTTTTAAGGCTCAAATGTTCCATTGTAGGTATACATCACATTTTGTTTCTCCACTTATCTGTTGATGGATACTTGGCTGCTTCCACCTTTTGCCTATTCTGAATAATGCTGCGCTGAACATGCATGTACAAATATCTGTTTGAGTCCTTGCTTTCAATTTTTTTGTGTGTATATACCCAGAAGTAGATATTGCTGGAGCATATGGTAATTCTATGTTTAATTTTTTGAGGAACTTCCATACCATCACGGCTTATTTTTATCCAAAGGAATCCATACTGTTGTTTTTTGTGTTTCTGTCTCATCTCACTCTTTCCACACCATTAGCACCACACACACACACACAAACACACACTCTCTCTCTCTCTCTCTCTCTCTCTCTCTTCCTTTCATCTTTATTCAGATTAGTTTTAGCAGGGGAGAGTCATTATGAAGCCTATTAATCTTCATTTTTCACAGCAAGATTCATTTTATAGGACTGGAAGATGCAGAAATGGAACCACACAGCACTTTGTCAGCAGCTAGGATTTCTAAATGTGATGCCGAGTGAAAATTAAACACAAGAGACCAGACAGCAGCTCTAATAACTCAGTAATTTCTAAATAAATAGACTGAGATTGATGGAAATGAAAACAGTTTTCTCTAACAAGGGAAAGTGTGCAGGGTAGTAATATTTGCCTCAAATGCGCTTTGCATAAGGGATTAAAATTCCTGAAAGCCTCTCATTTCCCCATCAGAGAATTTGTTTCTTCTATCAGTCAAATGGTGGTTAATTATCATATTTCAAGGAGCAGCTCATTAATTCATTAACTAAAAATAACTAGGTATTTATGTAGGAAGATAACACATAATAACAGATAACTTGAATAGCTCTGCCAACGTAAATTTTCTTCCAATTTCATGAAAGTTTCAGGAGGTGACTGCATGCTAAAAGTTTATACCAGCTGTTAATTTCCATTTCAAGAATTTAAGAAATTTTAAATTTTGGAATGAAATAAATTTAAAACTAAATCCCCAAGGAAAATCCTTCTCATTCCATTTGATCGATTTTGTTTGGCTGTTAGGTGTTGACAAAGAAAGGTACAATCAAGGGAATAAGAAACTGGAGAGGAAAGATATAAAGTATTAAAATGACAAACTAGATCAAGGACCTTGAAAAAGGGAATAGTAGAAAAAAAAAGCCCCAAGAGAACTGGGGACCTTATCTTTTCTCTCCTCAATTCCAAAATATGTCCCTAATTTCAGAAAAAAAAAATGTATTTAGCAAACTGTTTAAAAAGGTTCGGCTGCAAAGTTAACCCTTTCACACTTAAAATACCAGTGCTTGAGAAGTGTAATTTGCTTCTTTTTAATTACTTTATTGAAAAATATTTGCCAAAGAGCATGTATATGATATTTATGATGAATTAAAGACTAGTGATTAAACAAACACTTGGTCACTATGCAACCAAGGAATATATAATTTTAATTTAGAGAAAACTTGATTTACATTTAAAATTTCATGACAGATGTTGTATGTTTTTCAAGCACTGACACAATTTCAACTACTGTATTTTATTTATGTTTAAGAAACAGTTAAGATCATTTGGAAAGATAGACTTTAAAGGACAAAGTGAAAACTCAATTTGCACACTAATTTACATAATCCTTAAATGCTGTTTACCCCCTATTAAAGAAAGAAGGATAAATCTCTCCAGAGATGTATTACATTCCTACACAGGCATGAAGGGCTCTGATTTTTCCCTTGTCCCTACATTTTTCTTGCTGCCTACCTCCGAAGAAAGTCTCATGCACTGCAAAGATATGTTACCAGCAGTAAATCTGTTTGGAGAATCTGGTTTAATTAAAAGTTTCCCTTTTATATCTCTGCAACTTGAACCAAGATAAATATTTGTTAATACAAAAGTATAATGATTGAGATTGGCCCTATGCCACAGAAAAACTAAGTTTGGCTTACAACTTTTCAGTTTTTACTACTTTACTATGATCACAAGAAGCAGCTTCCTCCAGGAAGCCTTCCCTGATCCTATAAATGTTCCCCTTGGCCCTGTCCCTCAGGAACTACAGTATACTATCACACTGAACTGTGTCACTTAACCTATTGCATTCCCCCTCAAGAGACCTGCTAGTTCAGTAATGGCAGGGACCCTACTTGTTCTCAGTTGCATCCCAATAAATAAACTAACACAGTGCTTGCTCCATAGTTGACAACTATTTATTGCACAGTGCCATTAATCTTCCCTGAACAAAAAGGTCCAGTCTGTGTCTGTGCACAGAATCACCTACCTGTGGAATTTAGAAAACTTTAACTTACGTTTGTCAACTTTTACAGCATAGCCACTAAGTCTAGAAGCACAGATGGACACATTTAAAAATAGTGTTGTATTGTTTCACTATTTTATGTATAGTTCTCATGGACAAATGGATTTAGTCTACATCAGTGCTTCTCAGAATTTAATGTGCATAACAATATCATGAGGAACCTGTTAAAATTGAGATTCTGATTCTATGGGTTCTGGGCTGGGGCCTGAGATTCTATATTTCTAACAAGTTCCCAGATGTTATCGCTTCTCCTGTTCCATGGACCACACTTTGAGTAGCATCATTTTACGTAAAATGTCATTTGTCATTTAATCACCTATAGTTATTTCCTCAAGATACAAATATAAAGACATGGCCAATAAAACAGGAAGAGGAGGAGGAAAAGGAGAAGGGAAAGAAAAGAGGAAGACCCATCCTACTAACCATTTTTCCTGTATAATGTATTTATGTAGAAGCTTTGCATTTGAGCAAAGGAAGGCTTTAGAACAACACTGCCAAATTATAAGCAAAGGCTTAGACCAAAAAAAGCTTTTGACAAATATTGAGGATTTAGTGATGAGATGACCAATAAAGCACCTATTTTAGAGCATTGGATACAATGGAAAGCTCCTGTGTTAAATGATAGACTAAATTGGCAGGGATGAAAATCAACAATTAATAGTAAAGAGGAAGAAGCTGGCAGAAAAAAAAAAGATTCTCGGGAAAGAATTCAAAACTCAACTCACAAAAGTTGAAAGAAAATAAGTGTTTGATGTACTAGGAGGAGGAATGAGAAAAAATATTTTGCAGAACTGATGTCTGGTGGCCCCAGCCTGCAGCTGCTTGAAGCAGGATTTCAGTTCCCAGCCAGAGATTGAGGTCGGGCAGTGGCAGTGAGAGCACTGAATCCTAGCCACCAACCAGGGACAAGTGGCCACGACAAGGCCCTGGCCTGTCAGCTGTGTAGAAATGAATTTCCACATAGAGACAGAAAGTAATGAAGCAAGTAAAGCGTTTATTAGGAGGAAAAAGAGTGCAGTACGTGTGGATAGACACACGGGTGGGCTCAGAGAGAGAGAGAGTTGCGCCCTCGTGGTAGTTTGAATCACTTTTATGTGGCATTTCTTTCGGGTTTCCTTTGACCAATCATCTTGCTTTGGGTGGTTCTGAGTTCGTATTTGGTATATCTCAGGGTCCTCCCATGTGTGCTTGCACATCTCTTAGCCAAGATGGATTCTAGTGAAGAGGACTGTGGGTAGTTGACATCACTTACTGTGGGGTGGCGTCTCCTCCCTTTTTGACCTCCAAGGAGCCTTTCTGCACATGTGTAGTCGGGGAGGTTTCCTTGACTTCAAGAATGAGGAATATGTTGTCTTTTATCTCTTATCTGGGCAGAGCCCAGCCTCCTCCATCATCCTGCTTCTATTGAGTTTCTGCTATTATGGAGTTTCTGGCCACATGGTATGAACTTCAGCTGTTTGGCTGGGGGCCCATCTATCTCCTGCCTCAGAACAACAATAGCGTGAAAGAAAGCCTGGAAAGAAGGTTCAGACACCTAAATTCATTTTTTTCAATATATATTCAGGAAGGAATATATATTGAATATATATTCAATATATATTTCAGTCAGGCACTTTATTAGGCTTATGGGATAGAAAGTTGAATAAGACATTAGGAAATGTATAGTTACTTTAGGTAGACATATGCATAAGTAAAAAAATTACAATAAATTGTGCCACAAAAGACATATAAAACAGGCATTTTATAATTAAAATGTTAGCATCTGATTGCTTGGCTGGGGACATACAAGGGAAAGGTGACAAGAAGTCATTTGAGCTAAGTATTAAAAGATGAAAAAGTGTCCCATTCTGTGCTCCTTCTCACCCCCAACAACAGAAGAAATAGCATTCCAGGCAAGGAAAAGCACTTAAAAAGATAGGTAAACTGGGCTTCCCTGGTGGTGCAGTGTTTGCGAGTCCGCTTGCCGATGTAGGGGATGCGGGTTCGTGCCCCAGTCTGGGAAGATCCCACTACGCCACGGAGCGACTAGGCCCTTGAGCCATGGCCACTGAACCTGCACGTCCGGAGCCTGTGCTCCGCAACGGGAGAGGCCACAACAGTGAGAGGCCCGCGTACCGCAAAAAAAAAAGATAGGTAAACTGAGCCATGTCACTAACTGGGCCTGGGGCAATTGGTTTTATTGAGGAAGGCAGACAGCTGTGTGCGATTATAGAAGCTTGTAGGAGGGAGGGAGAGCCGTAAGGAGAGAATATGTATACAAATTAATTTGGGGGGGAATAAGAGAAGATATTTTGTGTTTTTTGTTGGTTGGTTGGTTGGGAGAAGGATACTGTTTTGCTTAAATTATATAGAGCTGTTTGGAGCAACATCTTCAAGCTTCTTTGGAAAGGAGGAATACTAGTGGTGAAAATAGACCAGAGAAAAGATTGGTATACAGAACAGAGAAAGGAGTGATTAGAAAAACGTAATTTGATGCAACATTTTCAGATATAAATACTTTAGAATCTATACACAATAAAATTTTGGAGGGAGGAAACTAGGAAAGCTGAGCAATAGTAATATCTTACAACTACGGAGACTTTGGCCTCGAGTATCTCCAATTCTGAGATGCAGGTCACAGGTTAAATCACAAAGTGAAAGTGTGTTATAGTGTTTATGTTGCTCCTTTGTATTAAAGAATATTAGTTATAAAAGTAGTAACTTTCATTAAAACATTTCTTAAACAGCCCCCCAAAGTCTTTATGATTAGTCTGGTTGGGAATAATGGTAGACTAAATCTCTGGTTTCATTTTTGAGTTTTCCTCTTTACTTTTTTTTCCCCATAAAATGATAGGATTAAGCAATTACGTAGTAAATTGAGACCAATCATTTTAAAGTGAAATCCCAAATAATAACAATAACACAACATAAAAGGAGAAATGTATACATGCAAAGTAACAGCTTTAATACTTATGGTTGTATCCTGTCTCTGTCATCTATCAGCCAATATATTCCAATATATGACATAGAAAAGGGAAACGAGTTTGGCTTTGCAATTGACTTGCAAATAGCATCACAGGCAAGTGGAATTCAATGGAAAACTACAGCAGATAGACATTTCTCATTGACTTTCATTATACGTGCAGCCTGAAATATGAGTGAGAAGACGGTGCCTCGGGGTTTGGCCTTGTCTTTCCGCAGAACTGGCAGAAAAAAGGAGAGCTCAGTAGATTCACATCAGAGAAATGCTGAAAAATACTGTTAATTTTTCCCTAAGTCACTGTTTGCAAAACAAGTAGAATAAATAAGGGGAGAATACCAATTTACCATTCTCAAATCTATATTCCTGAAAAAGAGTAGCAATGTTTGAGCAGAGTAAAAATTAATCTTCAGTGAAAAAAGTTATATTTAGCCACATATACATATATATATTCTTTTCCTGTAGGTAGGTATTATCCACTTCTCAGTCCTGGGCACTGGCATTTTATGAGAATATGCTCCTGGAGTACTTTTATAATTCACATCTTGCATAAAACCATATAAATATTGACAACTGAGAGATTTCCATTCACCTGCCAATTGATTACTGCTACTGTTATTAGTAACAACACATTTTGCAATTTGAAATTATGTAATAACTGACATACTTCACATTATTTTAGATTTTGCACATAAATTTTCACATAAATTTTATGCTACACTATTTTAAATTACTGTAATTCAAATTCATATACACATACATGTTTAAAGACACATTTGGAGTTTTATTTCCAAAAGTTGGCCTAATTTAACAGCCCAAGCTGATAGGGTTATATCCTTATCTATTTGTTGACCCGCCTGTGTTTCTCAAAGAAATTAAAGGTGAAAGAATTAAATGCTTCTATGAAATAATAATAAAATGCTGACCTTAATATTATATACTTGGATATAATATCTTATTAGAATTGTTATTTGTCTTCAGTCTTAAATCTTTAATACAATTAGGTAGATTAATGACTTAAAAATTTTTTTATTAGCTAAATAGTCATGCATGGTTCTTATTATACACAGTGTTACCATAGTTATTTTCCTTTTAAGAATGTGACTTTTGCAGTACTTACAAAGATGATATTATTACACAAAACAATAGGTCTATTTAGCACACTCAATAATTAAGATTACTTGAAAATTGCTAAAAGCATATGTTCCCAAGAAGAGAAACATCTACTTAATAATCTTTTTTATTTAAAAAATGCCCTATCTTTCTTACAGAAAACTTCAGGGCTTTGTACCATTGTCAAAAACAACATTGTCTCAGTTTATAGAATGATAGATAGATATCATAACGTAACATAAGATAAATTACCAAACAATCCTGACAGAAGAAACAATATGTATCTTTTTTTAAAGATTATTTTTGCAACGTTCTTTAGAATATAATTATGTTTTTGCTGTTTTCTATCCAATAATGAGAAAATTCTAAACTTAAGTACTAGAAGTAGAAACTATGTATCTACCATATAACTGATGGACTAATTAAATTAGGTTTCACTCTAAGGGAATTTTTTGTAGGTGAAATTAATGGCTTAGAGTTTCTTCCTGTAAATAAGCACTTTTTAAATACAAGGCCATAACTAAACCAGTACTTTGCATAATATCAACACTAAGAATGATAGCAGTTTTATGAATTTGTGTAATAAGCTCTTTAGAATAGATGACTATAGTCCTCATTATTTCATCTGAGGAATCCAAACTGTTATTACCAATATTAAATCTAATCATATTATATCCTAAAACATTATTTGAATTCACTGACGTGAAGGCAAATGATCATAAAATGTTCTCTTAAGTACATTACAGAGGAAACAAACACCCTAACCATTATTTCTGACAGAGGACAGAGTATTAAAATGCTACTAGATGATAGCCCAGCTTGGGCTTACAGAATTAATGAAGAACAAATGTTCTAGGTGACGTGTATGCATGACATTCTCTCTCTGGGATGACCTACATTCTTCCTAAGTTAGCTAATGAGGATTTCTTTGTTATTTTTCTTGCTGAAGGACCTCAGGGCCTTGTATCATTATTGAGTGAACACAATGTCACCTCAGTTGGCAGAAATGTTTCGTCTCTTGTCAGGAAGAGAAGTTTCCTTATGTCATCTGGAGAAAGCACAACAGAGGGACTTGCAATTGAGACCAGACATTTCAATCAGTAAATTCAACCCAGTGGATATGTTTAGCCTGCTAGAGTTGTTTGGATCAGAATATTTAAACTCTCTTGTGTATGTCTTGGAATTTAGGATGTTGGTTATGGGTGAAGAAAAAGTCACATTAATCTATACTCAGAATATTTCTTACCTGGTTGTCAATGTTATTTGGTTAGGAGGACACCTATTTTTGTGATATTATGTATATGACATACGTATATATAAGTACATGGATACTTTTGATCCCCAAATTAACAATACATTGACACAACCTCTCTAAACCAAATTCCCAAGCAGATTTAACTGATGGTTACAAAAAGAGGGAAAGGAAAAGATAGAAGAACTACGTAACAGCTTACCAAGTAAGATACTAGCATGACATCTTCCTTTTAACCTTTAGTTTTTCTTTAACAATAAGAACAACGAAAAGCATTGGATAATACTAATGTATTGCTGTTGTGAAAATCAGAACACCAGAAGGTGCTATATAAAATGACAGTCATAACTTGTATCAGTAAGTCTTTTGGAAGGCAGGTTTTTCAGGGAGCTTACATATTAGTTCTTTGCATTGAAATGCATTAGGATGTGAATGTATCTCTCTATGGGTTAAATCCTATCATTTAACTGTTGAACTTTCTGCAGTCATTTGAATGCTATTCAGGGACTTGTCAATATAAAGCAGTAGCAAAGAGAAAGTATAAAACCTATTTCTTTTGATAATGGCATCAATGGTTAATGACTGAAGTTATACAAGTTTGTAAAGAAGAAATAGCTCCATGTTTTTATTTCTTTTTCTTTAAAGGATTAAATTATAAGAAGGTTTCAGCCAAGGTGTTCCATGATACAGCTCATAAAGATTTGGCTTCAGGTGGCTGGAGTATCAGATCTAGCTACAACAATGTCTAGCTTATAAATCTGGGCAACAGGAAAACTTTCTCAGGCTCACAGTTCCCTCCTTCATGAAAACGGAGATAGAAAATGTACTGTAGGTCCTAGAGGGTTAATTAAATGATGTTCAATATGAGAAACTGCTTTGAAAATTTAGGGTCTACCATCATTTATCAGCATGTTGTTATCAGTGTTTATAAGTTTTGTTTTTTACCTTGATGCTTCAACCAAGTAGACTGGTTGAGAATTCTGACCATACCTTGGAGAATTTGTAACTTCTGGATAAGATGGTTCTTAGTGGCTAATTAACTAGGTATGTCAACCATGTTTCGGGCTTCTGTAAACTTGGTGCTGTAATATCTGTTCTACATGCATATGCCGAATATGCCTTATTCTGGACAACCTGATAGTATGTTTAAGTCATCTTGCTTTGGCGTGCTGCCTCCCTCATCCCCTTCCTACCAGAAGTCCTCCTCCCAAGGGTGCACTTTTCAAATACAAACCAACCGATCTAGAGCCTATATCCCCAACCACCTAACTTACTGGGCTCTCACAATCAGGCCACTAACTGGTCTAATCACTGCAGGGTCCAGGACTAGACAGCAAGGACCGCCCCTATGCCTCTGGGCTTGCTGAAGTTTTTCAAAGGAGACAATTCTAATCCTGCTAACTCTACCTCACCCATCCCTTTCCACAGAAACCACAATAAAGGTTTCTGCCCCCAATTTGTCCCTCTCCCTCCGCCTCATGACCAACCCTGGTGCTTCTCTGTGTGCTCCCCTCCGCCATGGCATGGTGTGGCTTGCTCCTTCCTCTTGGAAACTGTGAGTTATAAAATCTCTTTTCAATGTCCAATTGTCTCCTGATCTGTTGGCCTTACTATACCTCAAATTTTCTATTAATATACTATATTTTAAATGATTGGATTATTTTTATACCTAGATGTGGTCAAAATTACTTTAATTATTAAAAGACATAAAATAATTGTTTAGATAATATGCATTTACCATGGCCAGGTAGTCTAACAAAAGGACTCAAAGTAGTAATCTGATAAACATGTTTCAGGGTCTTTTTTTATTTAGGTTTTCTTATTTTAACTTTCCATATGCATATTATTTGAGCCAGCATTCAAAATATTTATAGGTATAAGTAGGAGGAAATTACTATTTTACCTTCTTTTCACTTATTCAAAATTCATTCAATAAATATTTATTATGTACCTCATGCAGTGCTAGGCACTGTTCTAGACATTGGGGATATAATAGTGATCAAAACTGACAAACGTCTCTGTTCTCATAGGACTTACATTCTAGTGTGAAGACAATGAAAAGATAAATGAGATACTATATTTTTACATGAGACAGAGATAAGTGCTAAGAGGAAAAAATAACACATTGAACAGTGATACAGCATGTTGATATTTGGGTGTCTGTGTGGGAGGTGAGGGGAGTTAGATAAGTCACCTGACACTCTGGGAATGTGACTTTTGAATAAGAATCCAAAGGAAGTCAGGGAGTTAGCTATGAGCATATCTGGAGGAAAGGTATTCCAGCCAGAAGAACAGTAAGTGCAGAGACCCTGAAGAGCAAGGTCAAGGATCAGAGTAGAGACTGCTGTCGCTGGGGCAAATTAGGACATGAGAGAAGGTAGGACATGAAGTAAGAGGGGAAGTGGGAAAGGAAAGGAAGATCAGTGGGGCCTTGAAGGTAGCACCTGGAGATGGGAAGCATCTGGAGGAACTGACTGATATTTTAACAGAACCACTTTCGCTGTTCTATGGAGAGAATGCTATAGGAGTTCAAGGGCAAAAGCAGGGAGAGTTAGGAAAGCTATAGCAACCACTGAGGTGAGAGAGACCATAGCGACTTGGGCAGGAGAGTGGCAGTAGGAGTGGTAATGAGTGGCAAAATTAGTTAAGAGGAAAAATCAAATGGCTTTTTAATAGATTGTATGTAGGGTGTGAGAGAAAGAGAATCAAGGACGACACCAAATTTTTAAGCCTAGAAGAATAGATTTACTAATGATTGAAATGATAGTTTGGGGAAGGGGAGATGAATTTCCAAAGCTCAGCTTTGGATGTGTTAAGTTTGAAATTCTTATTGAAAACCCAAGAGGAGATGTAAAATAGGGAGCTTGATATATGGTGTGAAGTTTATGGAAATATGCAAGCCAGATGTAATTTGAAAGCCATCTGCATATCAATTATATCTAAATGCATCAGGACTAGATAAAATCACCTAAGGAACAAGCATATATGATGCAAGTTAATACATTATCACAAAGTAAACACCCATGTAATTACTACCCGGGTCATAAAAGAATATTATCAACACCCAAAAGCATCCCTCATGTCACCTCCCAAACAATACATACTTGAAGGATATTTCACTGAGTATATTTTTTTGTTTGGCAGTTATTTCCATTCACACACTAGAGATATCATTCCAAGTTCTCTGGATTTCATTTTTCCTCTTGAGAAGGCAATTGTTATTCTGCTAATCCTTTGATCATAAGATTTCTTTTTCTCCCTTCTGGCTGTTTATTCAATTTTTATCTCTTTTTTCTTTCAGATATTGTGCTATGAGGTGACTAGGTATGGATTTCTATTTATTTGTTCTTTCTTGCATTTCTGAAGCTTTGGGAATACTTGGCTTGATACATTTAATTAGTTTTGGAAAATTCTTAGCCGTTATCTCTTCAAATATTACTTCTTTCTTATTCTTTTCTCCTCTCCATTTGTAGATCCAAACTTTTCTTTTGTATCCTCTATATTCTAGTCCTTATCTTCTGCATTTTCCATCCTTTAATCACTCCATTTTTCTTATAGGGTGTTTTTTAACATGTCTTTTCTTTCAGTTCATTAATTTTCTCTTCAGCTGTGGTCAATCTGCTCATGAGCTCATCTCTGAAATTTTAGTTCAGTAATTCCCAGTTCTTGAACATCGCCTGCCAAATTATCAATCTTGTCTTTTATATCCTTGAAAATAGGACATATAGATAGTTTAAAGTCAAGATCTGAGTACTCCAATATCTGGAGTTTCTGTGTGTCTATTTAATTGCTCTTTGTTTTGTGCTAGGTTTGGGAGGGGTTAGTTTTTTTGTTTTGTTTTAATTTTCTCTTGTTCCCTTGTGTGCATGAATATTACTTATTCTGTACTTACAGAACTTTTTTAAAAAATAAATAATTAATTAATTTTGGCAGCGTTGGGTCTTGGTTGCTGCATGCGGGCTTTCTCTAGTTGCGGTGAGTGGGGGCTACTCTTCATTGCGATGCACGGGCTTCTCAATGCGGTGGCTTCTCTTGTTGAGGAGCACGGGCTCTAGGTGCACGGGCATCAGTAGTTGTGACTTATGGACTCTAGAGCACGGGTTCAGTAGTTGTGGCACATGGGCTTAGTTGCTCCACGGCATATGGGATCTTCCCGGACCAGGCCTCGAACCTGTGTCCCCTGCATTGGCAGGTGGATTCTTAACCGCTGCGACACCAGGGAAGCCCCGTACTTACAGAACTTTTTAAAGAAATGTTGAGACCTCTCAATTTTTTTGAGCAATTATCTTACCTTATATTCATTTATTATTTTCACTTGCTCTTGCCAGCATCTGGAACCAGATAACCTCAGTCACATTTTAGAGACTGTCTTAATCATTAAGATGATTCAAAGCTGAGCTGAAATCCTTATGAGCACCTATTTCCCTTTCTTTCTCTTACTACTAAGGTATAGCCATTTGAGATGCAAACCCAATGTAAAGAAAAATCATATGGGACCCTTTACTGACAGTTACTCTATTCTTAAACCCAGATGCTCTCAAAAACATTTCTCAACCTCTCAGCAATCCTTAAATAGATGGTAAATGCCCACAGGAGAAAAGCAATCCTCAAATACCAGGCACACTCCTTAGAAATTCATCCTCTCCCATGTCCTGAACATGGTATTCTGGGGCAAAAAAATACACACACACACACACACACACACACACACACACACACGTATATAACAGCTCCTCTCATTGTCCACACTGTGTGAATTGTTCTAAATCACCTATCTTCCATTACTAGAGGTTTCAAATGCTGTATATTTAATGAATGCAGTATTTTTCTTTTAGATCAAATTATAAGGCACAAAATAAAATTTGACAATGCAGTAAACTATGTAAAGACAATTAGGCTTGTTCCTGATAGTATGTACCTTTAAAATCCATTTGACTGGGATATACATCCCACAAAACACCCTAAATACAATAAAACTTTCATCTTGAAGCTAGTATATTATTCTTTGTATTGGTACTCTTCTTTATGTACACTTTATTTACAAAGCAAAAACATTTACGCAAGCAAACTTTGTCCATGGAATAATTTGTAAGCTACCTCATAATATGATTTTAAAATAAACAATTTTGGCTAAGTAGCTGATTCTGAATAACACATTCAATCTCTTTTTTCCACTTCAAACACAATTCTTTAAATTAATTTGCACTTAAAGATATTCAACACTTCCCATATTTGAAAGATCTTAATGGACACTGTGTCCATAGATACGGAAATCCCCATGAATTTAATTAGAATAATTTTTTTAACTCCCATCTACTTTCCCGTATACTTAAATATATATATATATATATAGGTATTTTTTTATTTGGCTGTGCTGCATCTTAGTTGCGGCACACGGGATCTTTGTTGCCTGCATTTGAGCTCAGTTTTGCCATTTAGTAGTTCTATGACTTTGATTAAATAACTCATTTCTTCTTTGTCTAAATTGATTCACCTCTTAAAATGGGGATGGTACCATTACCTTTCCATACAATTAATAGTACATAATACACAGTCATTAGGTTTAAAAATATCATTGTTTTTTCTTTAAGACATTAAAAAAGATGGTGCCTCCTTTTGTGAACTTTAGCCAGATACTTATCTTGAGAAAACACTATATAACTAAATCTTTACTTGTTTTTTAAAAAATATATAATCTGTTATCTTTCACATAAAAGATATGAACCTTTCTATTATATAATGCCACCCAAAATAGACTTCACTTTTAATCCAAAAGAGATGGATCATACCTTAAGACTTTTACAAAGTAAAAAAGGAAGATGATCTAGAGAATATTTCAATATAAAGTGTTCCTCTTACCAGGGGTTATTACACTGAGCATACGGTACTCATGAAGCTTGCCTCAGGGCTATATCAAGGCTAGCGTGAATAGGGAAGAACATTTGAAGCCTCTGTGTTGTAGAACCCACGTTGCATAGTGACCAAGGTGTAGGAATGCCTCACAGAAAGCATAGTGAAGGATGACATACCTGTCATGAACCAGAAACAAAACAAAAACAAGATAAAATAAAATAGAATGGCCTGTGGTTGATTCATGTGTTCAAAGGGCATGCTGAGATTAATTCTGAAACCTCTTTCTTATTCTTTAAAAACCCCCTCAATATATGTGTATATATATATATATATATATATATATATAGCCTTGCTTTGAATTCCTTTCCATGTTTTTTAGTACTTTGAGCATAGCTGTTGACCTGTATAGAAAAGTTGGGGAACAGAAGGAAACCTAAGTAAGCTTGACTCAGTTTAAACATTGTAACGTCGAACAAATATCCAAGGAACTGGTCACCTCGTATTTGGGATTTATTGTTCTCAGCTGGTTTTCCAGTATTATTTCTTTAAAATCTTGAAATTGTCCTCCACATGTGTGATATATTATATGAATATGCACATCAAAGAAAATGATAGTACAATAAAATATTATTCCCAGAACAATGAAATTAATTAGCTATTTATTATGGAATCTATTTAATTTTTTTTATTCAACTATTTTTTAAATCAAACAAAAATGTTCAGGCATGGACTAAGCATATAAAACTTCATATTTTTGTCCTTGTCTGTTTCATATCATTAAGTTATCATAACCCATAAGATGATATAGTATATCACAGGTACTGTTATACATTGTAGTAGGCAGTATGTTAGGATGTTGGAAAATTCTCTTATGTTGGTCAACTGCTATCATGTGAAAGTTAATAACCCCAAACTGAAAAATGAAAGGAAATGCAGATTTAAAAAGTAAAGAAATTTTATAATGTATATTACCTTCTGAATAAATATTATCATTAAAGAAAATCATTTTAATTCATGCAGGATTCTGAGTCAATGTCTGCAGCTGCTATCAGTAAGGAAACTTTCTGATGGTCAGGTAGATTTTTGTTTGTTTTGTTTTTACTATTTTCTATTGATGAGACCCACTGTCTGATTCCCGTGTGTACCTCAAACATTATTTGAGAAGCAAGGCTTTCAGTTCAGGGAAGGACAGTAGGAAGAAAGTGCTAGTGGTTTTCATAGAAGTAAAAATACCAGAATATGAAAGAATAAGTAGAAGAATATGAAAAACCTAAATATGAACATATAGTCAAGCCACCTAGTACATAAGGTAGGACCCAGTTTTTTTCTAGAGCAGTGCAGTAGGTCTAGAGTCACTCAAGAAAGTCATCTGAAATTCAGTAATTTAAAAGTCTTAATTGAAGCTGGCTCTGGAAAGAATCAAGTTGAAATCTTTGCCTTTTATTTTGCTGTTTCACAAATTGGTAGGCAAGTCAAAAACTTATTCTAGAGTATATATGCAGCAGTATGGTGATATCCACACACTGACTTTGAGTAGATGTTGTTATTAATGCTTTAGTCTTCAAATCTTCCCAGCATTAAAAAATAAAAATCAGAATTGTATGTAGCAACAAACAACGCATGGCTATTTTCACATTCACAGTTCTTCTGAACAAAATAAATCACCAGACTGCTCTTTAATGTCACAATTTTGTTTTTTGTCATAAATGATACTTTATTACATTATAGTTTATATAATTTATTGTTAATTTTTTACTTTATTATTTTTGTCTCAAAAATGAGTCAAAAATACCTGTTAGCTGCTAGTTATCCGGACACACGTGTCCACTATACATTCATTTCACAGTCCTGTAGGGGACACATTAATACAATAAAGAACAGATGAGTGAGCATATGGTTTGTTAAATCATGTTTATAATAATTAAATCCAGATCACATTTAAATAAAGGGTCAGTGGCACATAAATTGGAAATTCTGACTTAACATTTTTGGTGGTAAGAGGTTAGGGGCATTGCTACCAGTATGAGCAGAAAAGCCACATGCCATGAAATAAACAATTCTAGTCATTAAAATGTTAAAACACAACATTGTGTAAGAAGGTAGCACATTTCAAAAATAGGTTTGATGCTTCTATGAAATCTTTGCCAGATGGCCAGAGCTGCTACAAATCCATGACAGATATCAAAGTATTTCTTAATCTAGGATACATGGAAAACAACAAAAATGCATAGACAACAGTTAATACAGATATAGTGAAAATATTTATATGCTAGCAGAGTAGCTATTTATACATCTTTTTTTTTTTAACTTCCTATATCTAACCTAGTTTGGAAAGGTCATGTGTATTGACTTTCTAACCTAAAAATCAGTACAAATATATTGAAGTTTTTACAATATAGATCATTTGGAGATGAGACCTTCAGAAACCATTTTCCCAACAGGATTTTCAATTAGAATTGTTACTCATTCATCATGTTCACAGCAATCTCCTAGATAAATGTTTTTCAACTCTCCTCAGAATTACCAAATGCAGGTTTTTATGGTCTACCCCAGTTCTAGTGAATCCCCAGCAAGGGAGTAGGACCTAGTAATATCCATTTTATCAAGTGAATCTTAAGTCTCAAAAATAATGACAGAGATCACTGAGGCCTATAAGTGAGGACAATTTTATTTGCTTTCTTTACACTTCACATTAGAGAATGCTACTCAATTTGGAGGATTATGATCATTGAAAGAGTAACCAGTAATCCAAGGACACAATAAAAATTTTAAAAATGATAGGCCTAGGGAAACAAGAATGAATTAAAAAGAAATCTAGGTTAATAGAAGTCCCATGTAAAAAATGAACATAACACCAATGTCAGTTAGCCTGGTGGGAAATAGCATAAAAAGAGAGAAAGATTTCCACTGGAGAGTCAGGGATACCACAGTTGATGTATGGGAGAAGGGGTCTGGACGTGGTAGTTGACAGGGAAACTGGAAAACCAGTACATGAGACTCTGTAGTTTCTCTGATTGACAAGACAGGGTGGAATTTTTGAGGAAGGACATTGGTTTTCCTTGTATTTACCAGGTGAGCTCAATAAGACTCATTGAGTGAAACCATGTCATTGTCTGCAGTTTAGAAGTCAAATTGCTGTTAATTTTGAATTCCAATAGGAATTATAGTGTTATTAAAATAGAATAGTGTAAGAAACCAGTATGAATATCATTCCTGACCTGCCTTCCTAGACCTTATCAAAGATGGGCAAATAGACACAATCACCTCCACTTATATTCTTTAAGCTGAAGGAGTTCATGGTATAATATTCAATAGATGAAGCTCTTTGGAAGAAAGACATGGGTGGCTTCTGTTAATTACTTAATTAATTAAATGGGTGGATAATTCTGGAAACTAGAACTGTGATCGCTTAAGGTCTTATTTCCCTTGGAAGCTAGGTTATTCTTTAGAGGTGAGTGTCTATGACTGGTTTTCCTTAGAGGGAGGATTCCTGCAAACAGTGTGTTAAAAACAGGATTTTCCTGGGAAATATCAGTTTCTCAAGCCCTTTCACCTCTACCTGTTTGTCTCAGCTCCTTCCTGTTCCTCTGAATCCCTTCCCACAGTTCTTCCTAGTTCAAAGTTACTGAGAGTCCTTTAGACTTGGCACCTCCCCAATTCTCAGAAACCAGGACCCTTGGAAAGGGAGAAATAGATGGGCTGAGTTGGAAATTGTGATTCTGAATAACCCTTACCTCCTATGCACATAGCAGAGTTCAATAAATTGTAACTGAATGAAATGAATTAATTCAAAAAGTTGTGATGGAATTGCTGTCACTAGAACATTTACTTGCTCATCAAAAATGATGGAAATTCCCCTTGCCTTATTTAGAAGGAGGGGTCAAAGCTGTGGATTGTCAGGTTAACATGGAAGTCCAGGTGGTATCTTGTCTTGTTTTGCTATTAATTTTTGAGGGAACAATTCCTTCTTTCTCTAAGTATTCTCGGTAATTTTTTTTTTTTTTTTTTTTTTTTTTTTTGCGGTATGCGGGCCTCTCACTGTTGTGGCCTCTCCAGTTAAGGAGCACAGGCGCAGCGGAGGCTCAGCGGCCATGGCTCACGGGCCCAGCCGCTCCGCGGCATGTGGGATCTTCCCGGATCGGGGCACGAACCCGCGTCCCCTGCATCGGCAGGCGGACTCTCAACCACTGCGCCACCAGGGAAGCCCCTCAGTAATTTTCAAAGGACAAAAACTCAAATAAATGAAAGGAAAACATCTCCAACATATGTACATGTATTCTAGAAATACTCTTTAAATTCTGTTTACCTGTGAATATACTAGTATTACGTATAGAATCTTAATATCAGCTGAACTTTGATGTAGTCTTACATTTTGTGACTACTTTTCAATGATTAATCAGATTATAGCCCCTCATTACTAAGGTAAAAGAGAATCTTCACTAAAATTGAAAAGATTTGCAATATTTCAGAAAAGTCATTGGTCATTTTCATCCTGGGTGTTATATAGGTAACATATATTTTTTCTTTCTTCTCAGGGTCAGGATAGGTCTGTGTTTACCCTAAGGCTAGAAAACAAATCAGAAGCACTTAATTTGTTTAATTACCTTAAACATTTCAATGACATAACATTCTGGCTCAAATTGGGCATATTATAAAGTTTTTTTTTTTTTTTACTATATTATAAAGCATTTCATCATCATATATTATAAAGGTATTTCTGTGATTTTTTTTTTTGGTCTTTTGTAATATACTTTTTTCTTTCTTCAGTCATACAGCATAACATAAACAGAAACAAATTTTGACTGTATTGCTTATAAAACATTAACATAGAATATTTGATTTGAAAAGGTGTGGATTTCCACATAAACTTCTATTTAACTATTATTCTAAAAGTATATGTAGTTCTTAGTTGTAGTAGTATTGAACCCAGCTACATGTCTACTTTTTCATTTAAAAAATATTTTAATGATCAATGTGTTCTTTAATATCTATACTTGTAGATAAAGATTCTCTTCCCTAGACTGTGATGCTAATTTTAGAAATAAAACTTATAGACATAAAATGCACCAAACATGTCCAAAATTCTTCTAGACTAGTGTTAATTTTGCAGCAAAAACCCAAAGCATTGATTATTGTATTTATGCATGTAGAAAAAACAATGAATGCAAATGCCTTTCCCTGGTTTTATCAGAAGTCTAGAAATAGTTTTCTGGTGTTTCTGGATTAACTATCATATGTAGTTGCAACTCGGCACTCATAATTTTTAGTGGACCAATGTATTCATAACATTTTTTCGTTTATGTTATCAAGCAGTTGTCAGAAAGGAAGAAAAAAGTCACTAAGTGCTATTTTTCTGAATTTAGTTGTTTTTTCTTTTGATTACTTGAGTTTCAATTAATTGTCTTTTTCTGACAAACGATCATCTTCCAAAAGAGAAAAATAAGCACAATTACAATCATCACTAATGTTGATTTTTTTATTTTAGTCAAAATGTATCAACATTATATGAACAAGCGAACAGATATTTATTAACAAAGGGTTCCAAAAAAAATGAAAATATGACTAAATGGAAGTAATTAGAATTAAGAAATGGAGAGGAAAAATATTATAGTAATAAAGTAAATGTAAATCGTGTTTAAGGCTAATACCCCAAAGAGTATTTACTTAAAAATTCTAATTATTTTTTATTCTGAAGCATCTCTTAATCCAGTGCTTCATAATATTTAATGTGAACTCATGACCTCTGGGCATCTTTTTAAAATGCAGATTCAGATTCAGTAGGTCTGGGTTGAAGCCTGAAATTCCAACAAAATACTGTTGATGCTGTTGATCTGTGTACAACACTTTGAGTAGCAAGGGTCTGGAGAACAACCTGAGAACTAAATTCAAAAAAATGGAGTATCAAACACAAACTTAAGTACAAAGATTTTAACTAGTTAAATTGAAGAGATAAAAACAAAATTTCAGGATCACAACTAAAATATTGGAAAATAGCAGGCATTGAAATACTATCCTGTAAATCTTATACAATATGCTATTGAATGGTTACTAAATATTAACAGAGAATAAAAAATGGAAAACATAATTGTTGATGCCTTAAAGGGTGAGACACTGAGCATCTGAATTTTATTTGAATCATTCTTAATTTGGTTTCCAAAGATGGACTTCAGAATGTTTGTATCCTTCTAAAAAATATTTCAAAGATTTCATTGTGACCATGTGTGCAGTTTTTCAGGGGAAGGAAACCACAGATTGCAGATGTCAAATGGTTACAGGAAAAATAGCCTGAGAGATAATGAAGTCTGATTCCTCAGTTATCAACTTCAAGAAGAAAAGTAGAATATATATATCTGTATATTCTGTATCCATATCTATAGCTATGTCTGTACACATGTGATATACATACACACACATATATAAACACATGTATATATTTATACATACATGCACATATGGATATGCACAGATATACACATAGGTACACTGGTTATAATTTGCTAACATACTTAAAATCATTTATTCATTTAAGAGTGAAAATATTGATTTTTACATTAGTATATTTACTATCTTTCTTTTGTGTAATTATATATATAAAAAAGGTAATATAATGGTTGAATTCATACTGAGGAGTAAGTGTTCTGTAGCTTTATTTCAGTGCATATGGGACAGACAACAGCTATGTTTATTATTTATATATTTTCATCTACGTTTATCTTGGATTATAACCATAGCAAGTATAAGTAAGTTTATCTGGTTTTTTTTGTTTTTTTGTTTTTTTTTGGCTACGTTGCGTCTTCGTTGTTGCACGCGAGCTTTCTCCAGTTGCGGCGAGAGGGGGCTACTCTTTGTTGTGGTGCATGGGTTTCTCATTGTGGTGGCTTCTCTAGTTGCAGAGCACGGGTTCTAGGTGCGCAGGCTTCAATAGTTGCAGCACGCAGGCTCAATGGGCACGTGGGCCCTGGCTTCAGTAGTTGCAGTGCATGGGCCTCAGTAGTTGTGGTGCATGGGCTTAGTTGCTCCGTGGCATATGGGGTCTTCCCGTACCAGGTATCGAACCCGTGTCCCCTGCATTAGCAGGTGGATTCTTAACCACTGCGCCACCAGGGAAGTCCCAAATTTATCATTTTGAAAATAGTTATACTTCAACTTTCTTTGCAAAAAATTATATGAACAGAACATGCAAAAATACAATACAGAACTTGAAATAGCGTTGTCATAAAATTTGGAAATAAAAAGGAGCAATCAGACTGTACCAAGTTTCATAAAACGTACAAAGTACAACATTTGCACTGGTAGATGTGATATTTTTACAAAATTTGTATAAGAAAGTTATTTTATTTAGCCATTCTGGAAGCTAGAAAAAACAGCTCTCAAATGAACTTAGACTGTTTGGTTTGCGAAAACAAAAAAAGAAAAATCAGCAATAGAAAATGAAGTATAAGATTATCTTCAGGGCTTCCCTGGTGGTGCAGTGGTTGAGAGTCCGCCTGCCAATGCAGGGGATGCGGGTTCGTGCCCCAGTCCGGGAAGATCCCACATGCCGCGGAGCGGCTGGGCCTGTGAGCCATGGCCACTGAGCCTGCGCGTCCAGAGCCTGTGCTCTGCAACAGGAGAGGCCACAACAGTGAGAGGCCCGCATACTGCAAAAAAAAAAAAAGATTATCTTCAAGCGCCTTCCAGTATGATGAGTTACTTCTCATTGGCTAGTTGTTCTGAACCTCTGAAGAAGATGAAATAGGAAATTAGAGGTAATGGGAGTAAGTATGTAGAATAAAGAGTTTATTTAACTCAAAACTGTTCAAACAGTCTTTCAAGGAAGAGTGTGGAGTATCTCAAAAGCCACCTATCATAAACTATGTTCATAGTCCAGCTGGTGACAATATCATTTCTGTATAAATTATCCTGTTTGCAGTTGGCAACATTTCATATATATCATATTGTCAAAATTTCAAATATGTATATAAAAACAACTTAAATATGTATTAATTTTAAGATCCCTATACGGGACAGCCTTGTTATTAATACAGTGAAGAGCAGATGCTGTAGCATATGGCATACTAAGTCATATTTATGTTAATTTTATGTAAATAGGATTTTAATACAGCAACATTAATCTGTTGTTGCTTTGGTTTTCTGATATATCACTTTACCCTCCTTTTGGGTAAGATTAATATAGGTAGTTTAGACTTTCTCAAAAAGTTCCTTTTTAGCAGTGTAAAGAGCAATGACTTACTTAAATCTTTAACACATATGTTTAAATAGAATGTCAGACCCATAAAGAAACTAAGAATTATCAAAATCTTGTTCTCTTGCTCAATTGAAGCAGACTTAAAGAAATAAAATGAGAAACAAATATGTATGTATGTATCAGTAGAGGATACAAATAGGTATCAGTGGAGAAAATAAACATGTTTATTTTCGCTAAATAGCTATCTATTGGACAGGTAAAATAGACTAGAAGAAAATTCCCCCAAATTATGTTCTTAACTTGGGAATGCTATTACAAGTGAGTATACATTTATTCTATTTTGGAAATTAAAATATTAAGTGGACACTATTTTTATTAAGGAGATTCTGGTTAACTTTTTTAAGGTCATATCATCTGCTTTTAGATAATAAGCACAAAGATGTACCCAGTTTATTTATTTCTTTAATAGTAATGCAACTTAAAACATTTTTTAATTGATATAATTGACATATAACATAGTATTAGTTTTAGGTGTACATTTTGTTAGCTTTAGTTTAGGTGATTTGATACATGTACACCTTGTGAAATGATCACCACAATAGGCCTAGTTAACATCCATCATCACACATAGTTACAAATTTTTCTTCCTTGTGATGAGACCTTTTAAGATCTAGTCAGTTAGCAACTTTCAAGTATACAGTACAGTATTGTTAACTATAGTCACCATGCCGTCCATTACATCTCCAGGACTTATTCATCGTATAATTGGTAGTTTGTACCTTTGACAGTTTCCACCCATTTCCTTTATCCCCCCGAAGCTCCTCCTCTGGTAACCACCAATCTGTTCTCTGTATCTATGAGTTCAGTTTTTTCTTTTAGATCCCAAATATAAGTGGTATAACATTTGTTTTTATCTGTCTGACTTATTTCACTTGGCATAATGCTCAATTTTTTATTACTACAGTTTTCAGGTTAAAAATATAACACCTAACATTCTTATAGATGAACCATAATAGAGGAAATTTACCTCTTTAGTTTACTCAGAATTATATTAACATTATAGTGAAAGAAGATATAAAATGGAGTATTTGATATTATTTTGATAGTTCTTATAAATCAACAGTAATTTACACTCATGTATTGAGTTTTAAATTTATTTAAAGTTATATTATGAACTATCATATTATTATACTATATTTAACATGTCTTATAATCCAACATTAAAAGTCATTTAAAACAGAAAATGAGTCACCTAAATTTCACTCCCATAATAAATTTGTATTAGTTTGTGATCTGGATTTGGAGGAGTTTGGAAAGGAAATTGCCTCTAATATTTGCCCACTTAAAATAATTATTTTTAAGCTGTTTAACACACATTGTTTTAAAAGGTCAGTTTTATGTTCATGTAATTATGAAGCAGAAATACATGCTATTTTGCTTTTGCAGTTTGATCAACTCAATCAAGATCAAATCAGATCTTAAAAAAATATATATATAATTCTAGTCTAAGATAAGGAATTAAATTAATCCTGTATAAAGTCAGTTTCCGTAAGTAAAGGAAACCTGTAGTGATTTAAACATATGAATGACATTTTTCTGGGCAATTGATGGATATTTGAGAAGGACCAAACACTGTTATAGAATAGAATGACATTAAGCCCCTAATTCCCTAAATTTATGATAAACCCATATTTCAGCAACTGATTTTTATTCTTTTGGACTCATTTGTTATGCATGTGAAATCTCTTTTGTGGAATAAGTTTACATAGAAATGTATTTTAAATGCACATTTAAATTGAAAAACTTTGTTATTTGTCAGTATTGGAAATTATGACACAAAATACTCCTGTTAATTCTAAATCAATTTACTAGTAGTAAGCCTCATGTTGAAATGTAATTGACATGTCATATTATCATTTTATCATGATTTGAGCAGAATGTATCATTTAATGAAATATTTGGGGGCAGAGAGCAGTTTTAACAGAGAAAATATGTGCCTTCTCACATGACCTCACAGTCTTTACAGAGCAGTTTTTCTGCCAATTGAAGTTACCATTTAAAGTCTGATCCTAAATATTGTATAAATATTGAAGTTAATGATTGCTGCTATTCCACAAAAACAATTTAACTGCTGAAATATAACTACTTTTGGAACATCTGATGAGGCATGTGAAATCTCCACACTGAAATCCTGGATTCTTTAAAAAGCCAAGCCATTCTTTGTGGTAAATACTCAATTTATTGTTTCAAAGGATATGTGATACTCTGAATTTAAGTGGAAAGGCATAGGATAATATCTAATTTGCTTCATGACGTGGGCAGTGACACAGATACACCTCACACAAGAGTACAATTGATTTTACTTTGGGTGCTTACAAGTTTGGCACAATAAATGCCATTCTTGTCCATGGATTGTCATTGCAGCCTGATGACAATATTGTTTATGTTTTCAACAAAAATCAAAAGTACCAAAGAGAATCCAGAAATTCTGCTGTACATATAATATCCTGAATAACTGAGACAGAAAATAATTTCTTGGCAGATATACATTCATGACATCTAATTTGGGAAATGACAAGAAAGTGTAGGAAGGCAGAAAATAAAGCCTGTGTAATATCCTAGGTTATCTAGTAAATGGGTTGATAAATGATATACAATATGAACACAAAAATAAGAGTCATATTGTTAAATGATTAGACATTTTATTCAGGGGAGAACCATCATTTTGAGAGGTCAATAAATTCTTTTTATTCTCAAAATCTGTGGTAATTGGGATGTCCTGGGAATTTACAATCCAGCCACAGTGAAAGGACAACACATGTCATCATCAGGAGAATAGGATCAGATCACACATCTTTACTTGACAAGAGTTGGCAATTTAATCTGACAGGATTCTTGTCAATGAGGACAGTTTTAGGAGTTCTACTGCTGTGGTAAAGATTTGACATGTCATTGAGGGATGTTGTGCAGAAGGCTGACAATAAACCAGGACTTGCTAATGCAGTTTAGGATTGCTGTAAAAATTTATTAGAAACCAGAGACTGTAAAATTACTATACTTTTTCAGAACTGTTTTTCTTTTCCTTGCTGAATATTTACGTGATGTTTAATGCACAGCACATGTTTTAAAACTTGTTTCCTGATGGTGTAAAAGAAGTCTATTATAATGCACATGAAATTGCACAAAATTCAATTAAATGCATGAGAGAGTAAGTAGAATGTCCACCTGTAAGCCCATTTTGACAAGATTTTTTTCATTGATGGTTTTGGTGTCTGCAAATTTAAGGAGTTTCAATAATGGCACTTACGTTTTAAGAAACAAAAGACATTTACATTCAATTGGGGATTCATTTAACAGAACTTAAAAGCATGTGTGACTTGGAGTAGCAACATTCTGTGTGTTTTATTTAGAGGAGATGAAGGGAAAGTCTAAATGTAAAGTTACTATTAATTGGCAATGCAATTGTGCCTGCTGGATGATTCTGGACAATCCATATTAAGTCACTAAAGGAAAATAGAAAAAGGCAAGGTAGACACATTACAATTCTGTGTTTGTTTTTGCAGTACACCAACTCTTTAACAGATATTTCCAAATAGTAACGTGGGTCAACTAATTCCTAGATGTAAATCAGAAAATACCATACCTATTCACAGCTCCAAATATGTCTGAGCCTCTTCTTAAGGTAGGTGAGAATATTGATATTAACAAATACGACTAAATTTTCCCACCCAAACCTCCCTATACACCTGTCATATTCAAGGCAATCTGCTAGCTGCTACGGGAATGCAAATGTAGGAGACACAGTGAAAAATATGCAGCACAAATAATTAAGAGTTTGAGAGTGATTCATCATGATGGATATAACCTCAAAGTGACTGGCCAGCATGAAAGCATAATTAAAGGAAGACATATATTGATTTGAATTTTGGGCACTCTACCTTCCAACTATACTGTAAAATCTTTAAGGTATCTTCCTTTTTTTTTTTTTTTTTTAGGTATCTTTCATTTTATAAATCCTTTGGATAAATTTACTCAAGCAGTTTTAACCGTTTTATTCTCTGCTCTCTACTCAGTCTTTTCCCAACCTCTTCAGTAAAGGATAACCCCCATTCTGGCTGCCCTCAACAGGAATAACTCTGTTACTTCTCTCTGCCACAAGTACCTGAGGAAAGGTGTGTGAGACTATTTGAGAGGAAAGAAACATATTGGAAACACTGCAATGGTTGAAAGACTGACAGGACGATCAGGCATACCTACACAGAGAATACAGTTTGGCAGTCAATCCATCATTGCTTTATTCCCATTTAGGAATGGAGCAATTTTTGCCTTGAGGATTGTGACTGCTCACTGAGTTCATTTCAGACTTTGCTGCATTTCCTCTGCATTCTGCAGACTTGGCACTCTTACTTCACTTCACACTAATTGTGATTGCTGACTCGTGCCTGGATGGGAAGCTGCCAAAAGGGCAGGTATCCCAGGGAGACATTATTACCCAGGTTGGCAAATACCTGAGAGCCCTATTTAATGATGCAATCTTATTTTTACAGCATGGGGAAGTCTTCCAGTCTCACAGCATCAGTTCCTGGCCGTAATACTGTTTGGCAAAAGGCTTTCATATACTTTTGCAAAATGAAAGGAAATAAACCATGGGGATATAGATCAATGGTAGATAATCAGATACCTGGGAAGAGTTGGGAAGATGTGAATAGCTCTAGGGTAAACATATTTATCTAATTGCTGGAGAATAAAAGTGAATGCCTTGCCTCGAATCAATTTGAGAAATTATATACATAAAAAATAGCTTTTTATAGATAGCCAAGCCTCTCTCTTTTTTTTTTTTTTTTTACCAGATTTTGCTCAGATATTCATTCTGGAATTGAGGTCACTGCTAAGTCATTGAAAACTACATGGAACAGGTATGACAGGGGACAGAGGATCTTTGTAGCACCCAGCAGGATACACAGGATAGTCTTTATATTCCTTGTTATATTTTAGGGCTGCATTCTTGAAAAACTAGATGAGCTCTCCCTTTGTTTTACTCGCATAATGATTTTTAAAATGAAAAGTAATACATGTATATGGTAAAAAAAATATCTAACAGTATAATGAATAAGTTCTCCTTGCTCAGATTCCAAATCCACACAACGAATGGCAACCACTGTTAAAAATTATATTTCAAAAATTATCTACATATGCAATCACACATAAATATTTGTGCATATCACACATACACAAAAACCTCTTTAAAATACACAGATCAAAGCAGAGTGCAGTGTTTATTTTATTTTTGTAGAGATTGTATACATCAACACATATGTTGTCTTGCTTTCTTTTGAATAACTAAAGAGTAAGATAATACTACATTGTGTGGATTTGCTGCCCTCTCATTGTGCCATTAAGGGGATTTATTATTGACACTTCCAAAAATGAATCATTGCGTGCATACTTTTGAACACTTAAAGAAGAAAATATGTTGGATTAATTTCTGGAAATGAAATTACTGGTCAATGATTTGATGATTAAAGGTTTTTAAGTATATGATTAAATCCTCAAAACATTGCCCCAATTAACACCTGCCACATTAAGTACGAAAGTGCCTGATGTTTTACACCCTTGTTAACACTGTGTATTTTCTAACTTCATCTTTTTCAAACTGATAGGTGAAGAGTGGATTCTCATTTACATTTTTTAAAGTGCCAAGCTATTGGGTGAATATAAGAATTTTAGCAACATTTTAATATGGGTGAGTCAAGCACATCTGCCAGCTGTACAAGTTAAGAGACCCCATTTAAAATTCACAAAATTGCTCACTATGTTAGTGACTAGGCATGAGATTCTCTTTTAGTCAAATTAAATTAACCAGTATATAGATTTTATTTTAATAGACACTAAGTCAAGACCACCAACTAAAATTATTGTGGATAATTATGGTTTAGAAAATTAATGGTTAAAGAAGGGGAAATTTTTTTAAAAAGATTCTAGGCAGATAATTACACTCAATTTAAATCAATCTTTAGTGTGATAACTTAAGTATCCAGCTGCAGGCAAGTATTATGGCAATAGGATTTTTATAGTAAAAGTCCTGAAGTGCAGAAAAGTTTCAAGTGAGTGAACAGTTGAAAACAAAAAAAGGTTTCTCTACTGTAAAATTAGTGTAGTTTCATCACAAAAGTGAATTGTCAGTAATGACAGTATTGCATTATGAATAGATAGCTATTCATAAGTCCAAAAGTATTCAATATAAAAAGCCAAAATACATGGTAAATACCTATACTGTACCAGTTTAGTTGCTAAGGTACCTATCTAAACTATGTCAATCATGTGAATTTTTTAATTCCATGATGCAGCTCAAAGTTTGACTCCTACTCTACTTTTTTCTAGAGTGTTAGCTCACAAAAATACACTTTCCACTTCCCTGTTAAATCTCATACATAGTTTTACAAGTGACTCAGTACAGACAAAGAAAGTCAAAATAAGCATCTTAATGTCTATGCAGGGCAAAACCTTACATAATACTAGTCTTTTCCTTGTGACACATTTTAATCTTCCACTACTGAAAATTTCTTCTTTTCCTCTTTTCCTACTTTTTGGGATTCTTGCTTAAGAACAAAGCCCATATTTCTTAGAACATTCTACTTCATATTTTTAGAAAGTAAAACTCTTGCCAGGCAAGAGACGTATTGGTACTTTATGTGGAAAGAATCAGATTCTCAATTTCTCCATCTGGGGTCTCATGCTCTCTTTCAATTTTATTTCTCAAACAAGAATTTGCTCAAGTTGAAGATACTAGGTAGGGAGGATAATTTTAACCTGCTGGTATATAAATAAACAACACAGACAGAAAGAAATCTTGTATCCTAACCCATGTTAGTGCCAGTGTGTAGGGATATTTACCAAAAAAAAAAAGAAAAAAAGGAGTGTTTTTTTTTATATACATAGTTAAATGACTAAGGGTTTGAATTCATTGTATAACTTCATTACAAAATGTAGTGACAAGCAACTTCAGAAGATAAATATCTTATTTACACAAAATGTAGTTTTCATTCACCTACATGTCCCATAGAGAAATGTAGGCTGTTTGGGCCTTTGTCATACTGTCTGTTTGAAACATAAGAGTTAATTGGACATTGTGAAAAGGGAAAAGAGAGATTGCAGAATGGTCATTTTGTTATCTCTGTCTGGAAGTGACACACGTGATTTCAAATAAAATTTCATTAGCTAGAATTTATCACATGTGTCTGCCTAAATGATAGAGGGCTGTGAAATCAAATATTATATTTGTATAAAAGGAGGGGAAAGGGGGATATTTTTGAAGACTAGTAATTTATACAAAATTACCTTTTTATAAAAAAAAATTTCCAAAATGATATAATGACTTATTATGAAGCTGTAGTAATTAAGAGAGTATATTGTTGACATAGAGTTGAACTAATTGACCAGTGAAATAGAATAAAGAGCCCCAAAAAGACTTCTGCAAAATTAGAATTTTGATGTCTCACAAAGGTGCTTCTTCCATCAGGGAAAAAAGGAGAGACCATTCTGTGGAGGTGGAAAAATGGTTATATCTAAGGAAAAAGACAAAATTGAATCTTTATTTCATATAAAAACTTAGTGCACTATGTTACATGTGAAAGAAAACTTCAGACTCATAATAGAAAATATAGATAAATATCATTTAGAACTTGGTCGGGAGAAAGTTCTTAAATAAAAGAAAAATATAACCCTTGAATAATATAGGGGTTAGAGGCACTAATCTCCTGCACAGTTGAAAATCCGCTTATGACTTTAAATTTCCTTAAAACTTAACTTTTAATAGCTTACTGTTGACCAGAAGCCTTACGAATAATACAGTTGATTAACACATATTTTGTATATTATATACTGTATTCTTACAAAAAAGTAAGCTAGAGAGAAGAAAATGTTACTAAGAAAATCATAAGAGAAAATACACTTACAGTACCTTACTGTATTTAAGTTTATGTCATCTGTTTACAAGATGATGGAATGTTGGTACTTAGATCAATACTGTCTCATGATACAAACAAAACACTGTAGCTGTTAGGCATTTTAGTAACACTGGACCTCAAAAATAAAAAAAGCGAAAAAGATATTCATATTTATTTATAGGTATAGGTATAGATTCATGCATTAATAATGAAGAAGCAGCAATATGATTGCTTTATGGTAGCCTAGTGTAATCGATAATGGCTCCACTATACACTAATGAATGGTTTTGAAATTTTCATGGCATACAGTATTACAGTTATTCATAATACAGTACTGGAAACATGTTAACATTAAAAACACCTGCGTCGGGGCTTCCCTGGTGGCGCAGTGGTTGAGAGTCCGCCTGCCGATGCAGGGGACACGGGTTCGTGCCCTGGTCCGGGAAGATCCCACATGCCACGGAGCGGCTAGGCCCGTGAGCCATGGCCGCTGAGCCTGCGCGTCTGGAGCCTGTGCTCTGCAACAGGCGAGGCCGCAGCAGTGAGAGGCCCGCGTACCGCAAAACAAAAACAAAAACAAAAACAAAAACAAAACACCTGCGATGGTAGGCTGATACACAGTTTCTATAAGAGAGAGAGGGGCATACTGAACAGTAATGTAATTATTTCTTTGAAAGCGAAGATATGAAACAGTAAGAAAACTAACCCATTATTAATTTTATGTTGTATATCACTTACCTTATGTCTATGTAAGGATAGGCTATCCACTTCAATACAAGTTTTGAACACGATATATTGTAATATATACTACACAATGAACACTTTGGGGATGATGATAATGTTGACACAAACATGTCTCATACAGTTCTTGCTGTACAGTTATTAGATTTTCACATGAAGATACACATGTACACAACAGATAAGTTCATTAAATGTATGCATGATGATTATTTACTATTCATTAAGTGGAAATCTATCATCATAATGGTCTTCCTCTTTGCTGTCTTCACATTGAGTAGGCTAAGGAGAAGAAGGAGGAAAGTTGGTCTTACTGACTCAGGGGTGGCAGTCACAAGAGGTGGAGGAGGTGGAAGGGGAGACAAGAGAGGCAGGCAGACTATATGGAAATACGTCATAATTTCTGTCTGACTTTTTGCTTTTTCATTTCTCTAAAAAATGTTTCTATACAGTACCAGTCCTTCTACAATTTGCTTTAGTTTCACTATCATAGAAGGGTTCATGTTGTAAAAGAAGTCAAGAGTGGATTGAATAATCAGAACCTTTCTGCCACATTGTATAGTTCTGGGTGGACAGGGACATTGTCCAATATCAAAAGGACTTTAAAAGACAGTTCCTTACTGGCAAGGTCCATTTCCTGACTTCAGGGACAAAGCGTCAATAGAACCAATGTAGAAAAAGTTTCTTGGTCACCAGAAGCTGCTTCTCCTGTTATCTTGACATTTTTTAAGCAAAATCTTTTTTTCTAAAGTTATCAAACCATCTTTAGCTGGCATTAAATTCTCCAGCTTTATATCCTTTACCTGTCTTTTACTTTGTCATATACTGACTTTGATTTTTCTCCAATCATATTAGAGTCTACAGGTATCCTTTCTTATAGCAATCTGGCAAACACATAAAAGCTGTATTTTCAATATGCGATAAAAAAGTATTTTGCAAAAAGTGCAAGGTTTTCGTGCCTGCTGGTGTAGCTGCAGGGATGGCTTCATGAATTTGCTTTTCTTTTTTTTACAATGGTCCTTACACAGGATTCACTTATCTTGAAACGGTGGCAACCACAGCTGCAGACCTCAATCTACGATACATATCAAGCAATTCAGCTTTTTCTTGTAATGTTATGACTTTTCTCTGCTTCTTGGGAGCACGTCCAGCATCATTACCGGAACTCTGTATGGGTCCTATGGTGTTATTCAAGGTTTAAGGTATTTCGCTGAACACGATGGAAATTACGCGAGAACCGCGAGCGATCACATTCCCGCGATACGAGATTTACCGGAGAGACGCACTTGCTCAGGTGGGGATGATTGGCGTCTCTGGCGTTTGAAGCCGAGGCTTACAGCAGTCGAGCTCCACACCGTAGCGACAGGAGGTGGCTATGAAATTATCACAGGACTACGGTATGTACTACTGTTAATTTTATGCAGTTATGACTTAATTCTGCACCTTTACATTTGTTTACACTTCTCTCTCGACCGCAAATGAGGCCGTGTACGGCCTGTGTTTGTGTGCATACATTTTGACAAATTTTAACTTTATAGAAGATTGGTGTATATTTTATGGTAGTAAATGATAAAATAGACTAATAGCTACATATATTTTATGAGTTCTTGATGTACCTAACTTTTTCTTAATTTTTTCGACATTTCCAGGCTCTGCAGTTTGTGAGCTTTTTAAAGTTGTTGCAAATCTCAAAAAATTTTTTCTAGTATATTTATTGAAAAAAAAAGTGTAGACGTGGAGCCCCGCAATTCAAACCTGTGTTGTTCAGGGTCAGCTTTATATTAAAATTAAGAGCTGTTTGTTCATCACCCTAAACAATGATAATACCAACAAAAACAACAACACAATCATGAACATATTTTTAGTCCACACAACCACCAATGGGAGAATAGATAACTTTACTACAATATTTACACAAGGTATTATTTCCAGCAGAGAAATTAAATAAGCCATATCAGCAGTAGGTGAATCTTAGCAATTTAATATTAAATGACAAAGTCTCAAACAACTAGATATAGCATGATACCTTTTATAAAACTTAAAAATTTTAAATACAATAGAAACAAGAAGACAAGGGATACATGTAAATGCAACAAAACTATATTAAAAAGAAAACAAGGAAATGACAAACACATGATTTTGTGTTACAGAGTATGTTCACAGTTGTGTAGTACATTATTAAAAGTAGCTAACTAATTAATAATGAGAAAATGTTGTGAATCAAGGATTATAGTTAATCCATTCTCTGAACCTAGGCACTTAAATTTATAGAATCCAAAGTTATATATAGTTTTAGGAAAGCATTTCCACAAACATAAAACAGGGGACCTGATTTAATAAGTATTCCTCTTTAAAAAAATGGAAGTTTTTAGTTAACCATAAGCTCAGCAGAAGCTAATTACTATCATAGCTGTGTAAAAAGTTAAAGTGAATTCTGTTAATTGAAAACTTGTAGCATTCCTCTCAGGTAAGGTTCTTCTACCACTCACATCACTCTACTGTAATCTTAAATTAAATACTAGGAATATTTGTGAAGGCAACATTGGAGAGGAGCTTTCCCAAATAAGAAACCATTGGTTGCCATGTAGCTTGGTGGTTAAGGAGATATATTTTTGTGTTTTGAAATATGAATTCAAATCTTTTTTTTTTTTTTTTCCTTCTTGCGGCACGCGGGCCTCGCACCGCTGCGGCCCCTCCCGCTGCGGAGCACAGGCTCCAGACGCGCAGGCCCAGCGGCCATGGCCCACGGGCCCAGCCGCTCCGCGGCACGCGGGATCCTGCCAGACCGGGGCGCGAACCCGCGTCCCCCGCATCGGCAGGCAGACCCTCAACCACTGCGCCACCAGGGAAGCCCCATGAATTCAAATCTTGATTTCAACCATTTACTAAATATATTGGACAAATAATTTCAAGTCTCCTAAAGTTAGTTTCCTCCTTGATAAAATAGGACAGCAATATTTGGGATAATGCCATTAGTACAGTGTCTTAACATGTGATAATCTCACAAGAAATGAACTATTATCATCTGTTTGATAGTTTCTACTGTTTTCCTGGAATTTTGAGAAGGAGGCTTACAGAAATCATTGTTACATGAAAACTAGAGGAAATAAGGAAATGTTGCTTAGAGAATATTTCTAGGCTAGGGTAGGATACTCTAGGGTACAGATGTGAGAGTTCTGGGGATTAACATGGTATTTTTAAAAATTAATTTTTTTTAGCTGCTTTGGGTCTTCGTTGCTGTGCGGGGGCTTTCTCTAGTTGTGGCGAGCGGGGCTACGCTTCGTTGCGGTGTGAGGGCTTCTCATTACTGTGCTTCTCTTGTTGTGGAGCACGGGCTCTAGGTGCACAGGCTCAGTAGTTGTGGCCCACGGGCTCCAGAGCACAGGCTCAGTAGTTGTGGCACATGCGCTTAGTTGCTCTGAAGTATGTGGGATCTTCCCAGACCGGGACTCGAACCCATGTCTCCTGCATTGGTAGGTGGAGTCTTAACCACTGCACCACCAGGGAAGTCCCTAACATGATTTTTAAAAAATACATTAACGTTTTGTGATTTAATAGATACATTAAAGCCATTTGGGTTTGCTTGAAAGAGCACAACTAGGACCAGCTGAAGGAGATTACTGGAAAGCAAAATTGAGATTAGAATAAGAATTTTCTAATTAGCTATCTAAATTTACAATAAATCACTTGATAAAAGAAAATATTTTACAACTAAAAATGTTAAAAGAGACCAACTTTTTAATATCGATCCCAACACTGAGTAATAAGTCACCTATATATCCCTTCCTTCTTCAGTGTTTGGTGATAGAAAACAAAGTAGAGATGTGAAAAGTAACATATAACCATTTCCTCAAATAAGGCTGGGCTTTCTTAGTGCTTGAGTGCTGTGTTTGTTTCCTATGACTTATGTAACAAAATACCACATACTTGGTGGCTTAAAACAGCAAACATTTATTTCTCAAAATTCTCCAGGCCAGATATCAGAAATCAGTTTCACTATGCTGAAATCAAGGTGTTGGTAGGGCTCCCTCTAGAAGCTCTGGGCAAGAATCTGTTGTTTCCTTTTCTAGCTTCTGTTGGCTACCAACATTCCTTGGCTTGTGGTTATATCACTTCAATCCCTGCCTCTATAATCATGTTGTCTTCTCCTTATCTGTTGTCATATCTCCCTCTGCATCTGTCATATAAACCCAGTTATGATGGCTTTTAGGGCCCACCGGGATAATCCAGGATAATCTCTCCATCTCAAGATCCTGAATGAATCGCATCTATAAAGTTTTTGTTTTGTTTTGTTTTGTTTCCAAATGAGGTAACATTTACAGTTTCCATTGTTTAGAGTGTAGATATTTGGCAGGGGGAGGGTGGGGTGGGGTGGTGGTGGTGAGAGAGAATAATTCAATCTAGCACAGGTACCTTCAATTTGAAACAGTTGATTTGATCACAGTTGTTTTAACTGATCAAGCCTATGTTTTTAGAGCACAAACCTATTCACGTGTCATTATAATTTTGGCATATTCCTCAACAAATTTTTATGAGAAGTTAATGCTTTACCATCTAAGTCAGTACACATGATGATTAGAATAATCAAGATTATCCATATTTGACATTAAGTATTATGGTGTGTTGATTTACTTAATTAGCATAAGCTTAAACGTTCTTAGATTTTCCCAGCTAGGCTCCAGATAGGCTCAGATAGGCAAAGAAGAAATTTATTCATTTTCTTATAACTGAATTCATTTTTTACAAGTCCACATTTTCACTTATTAGAGATAACTTTATCCATCTTAGGCAAGTGACCACTTAACTAAGTTACAACTCAGTCTTTTTTGGGTTACTACTCAGTCTTTTCAGAATTCCTTTTGGTCTCTTCAAAGGTGGGCTATGTCATTCTGGCAACAAGCTGGAGATGGCATGGGGTAACTTCTGAATCTTTTGCTTTGCTTCACAAACTCCACGGAGGTGTAGTTTGACTCCCTGGTCCCTACCATCACTTGCTGGTATCCCCTGATGAACCCCAGCACTAGGGTCTGAGGACTCTGTATTGTGTCTTACCTTAGCCTTTTAGGTCTATCATCTTGATCTCAATCACATTTCTGTGTTTTTTGTGGTGTATAAGTGGGTTTTCCAATAGTGAAAGTATGGGCTTTTTTTCTGAGATGAGGTTTTTCAGGCTATATCCTGAGCAGACTAAAATATAATCCCTTCTGTTCAGGCAGTCTACTCAAATTAATTTAGGTTTCTGTTACAACTCTATCATTGAGGCTAACCCTCTAGCACCTAGGAACTTTCTAATGAAGAGTGTGGACGACCTAACTCCAGAATTCTTACTTAGTTTGGGGAAGATATGTTGTTTATGTCACCCTCTCTTCTTTATAATTGACAGTATACACTATAAACCATAAAGGGTTGGCAAACTGTGGTCCATGGGCAAAATCCAGCTGCTGCCTGTTTTTGTACAGTCCTCAAGTTAAGAAAGAGTTTACATTTTCACATGGTCAGAAAGATAAAATGTTAAAAAGAATAATTCATGACATAGGACAAGTACATATATTTCAAAATTCAGTGTCCATAAAGTTTTATTAGTACACAGCTACACTTACTCATTTACTTATTGCCTATGGCTGCTTTCAAGCTGCAATAGCAGAATTGAGTAATTGAGACAGAGATCATCAACTCCTAAGGCCTACAATATTTACTGTTTGGTCCTTTACAGAAAAAGTTTGCTGACTGACCCCTGATATAAGTGGTTTACTCAAGAGTCCTCAAACTTTGTCCTTTATATGTAAAGATAAACTTTTGGAATGGATAAAACAAAACAAAAATTTTCTCTCTTAAGTGACTGGCTGTTAAAACTGAAAGACTTGGGTTCATGGATATTATCTCTGTCACACATTAACAAAAATCTACTTAAGGGCTCAAATAACCAAAAATTTGTCCTCATTTTCTTTATTACTCATACTCTAAGGGTAGTAGATGAAGAGGAGCATGCTGTTTCTTGAATGGTGAAGAAAGGTTAGGGAAAAAGTAAATTGAGAAAGCACGGTTGCTGCTAGGCAACTCACATTAAAGCAATTTATCTGAAGTTTGCTCAAAAAAGTTAACCTTTATGGATAAATTTGAGGAAAGTTTACTTTGTGCTTTACAGAGCCACACCTGCATGAAATGACAAAAATTATGTTTCGGTTAGAACTATACATGATAAAATTATTCAGTACTCAGTGAATTAGAAGACTTTCCATTAACAAAGGTAAAAATCTTGCCAATCTAAAATGATCATCAGATTAAATCCTCAGGCCAAGAACTATAAAACTTACAATACTTTTAATTTCTCTCAAGATTTTTAATATATCTCACATTGGCTGTCCAATCATACATATATACATGCATACACACAGACACTTGTATACATATAAGTATGTGTATAGATGTATATATGTATTAGGATAGATAATGTATAAAGTGAAGATATGTTTGTGTGCATGTGAGTATGTACACTCTATATTAGTATGCACACTTACATTAGTATGTACACATTACATCTCTATCTGTAGGTAGATATTAGGTCATCCAATTTATATATCATAAAGGATAAAAACAAACAAATCCAGCAGTTAGGCTACAGTTGGCCAGAATTATGGTTTGAGTTTCTAATTGCCTAATTATTAAGTCTTGTTTCTAAGGAGTTCTGGAAAATATCTACCATATAGAAATGGCTTTATTCTTTTTATACTTTGTATTCAAATCTCATCACCTAGAATTACTTATATATCTGTAGAATCAAAACGCAATGTGTTTTATAAGTGTATGCTGTTTTAATTTGGCTTAGGAGACATTTTCAAGGATGAATTGGGTGCTATGTTTCAGCTTCTAGTTGACAATAAAATACCATATAGAAGTTGTTCTCCTAACCCTAGTTGTCACTCACAAGCCTATTTTAATACATTACTATATTAAATCTGTATCTCACTTTTTTCATTCTACAAATCCACTTAAGAGAGTTTTTAAAATGTTTGTTTTGTCAGGGAGAGAGTAAAAGAGGTGATAGAAAATAAAATTGAATTTATACATTTTCTTCATACGAAAGTATCAATGTGCTTAGAGTTCAGGAAAATTGTTTTATTTTGAAAATAATTTTTCCAGTTCCCTTTCCAAGATGTGATGTCTTCAGTTATATTTCCCCAATAAATTGGATGCAGTTATCAATACTTCTACTATTCTTGAAGATAAAGCCAAACTCTTCCCTTAAAAATTTTGTTATATTTTGAATCATCAACAATAGTAGAAGAATTCTATGCCATATAGAAAGTCACTGGTAAGATGGTTCAATAATATAGTAGTCTTTCCTGTTTTACTAACACTAGTTATAGTTTATCATGTTAACCTTGAACAAGAGGATACTTTTAGGAGGCTGAGTAGATTATATTTCATGCTTCATTACAGTGTGTATATATATTGTGAAGTATATGCTATTATTAATATATATGGAGATAATTCATAGTCTTTAGAAACTGCTACTCAGTTATTATATACAACAAAATAAATGACGTGTGCATGTTCATATTCATGAGTGTGCAGTAGTGCTATGAAGCATAAACTTTGGCAGAGATCTGTGTCTGCGTCCCAGCTCTTTGCCAATCTTAGGTAAATACATCTCCTGAGACTCAGTTTTGTCACTTGTAAAATGCCAATCACATAAGATTTTCATGATGACTCAAAGTTATACGAAATATGTATTATATATTTAAGGCTTAAAATTTAGTGCCCATCCACTCCTAAACTTTTTATAGCACAATCAGCCCTCAGGATCCGTGGTTTTGCATCCATGGATTCAAACAAGCAGGAATCCTGTATGATGTTTATGATCCTCGGTTGGTTGAATCTGCAGAATGCAGAGCCCTCAGGTATGGAGGGCTGACTGAGGGACTTGAGCATCCTTGTATTTTGCTGTGGGAGGGCTTGTGGAACCATTGCCCCGTGGATACCGAGAGAAGACTATATGATTTTAATTACTGTCCTCAATTTTTAAAAAAGAACTATGAGGGCTTTCCTGGTGGCGCAGTGGTTGAGAGTCCTACTGCAGATGCAGGGAACACGGGTTCGTGCCCCGGTCTGGGAAGATCTCACATGCCGTGGAGTGGCTGTGCCCGTGAGCCATGGCCGCTGAGCCTGCGCGTCCGGAGCCTGTGCTCCGCAGCGGGAGGGGCCACGGCAGTGAGAGGCCCGCGTACCGCAAAAAAAAAAAAAAAAGAACTATGATTTCCATTCAACATAACCTTTAAATTTTAACTCCTAAATTCAACTTCATCAAATAACCAATTATCCCTGAAATCTTTCTTTTTCTTTTTTTCTTTTTAAGCTGACATATTAGAGCTAAACAATCTCAGAGTAATTCTTACTTATGATACAATAAACACTGCATTTGAGTGTAAAGATCTTAGATATCTTCTAGTCAAACATCTATATAAACTCAGTTCACAACACTCATGATGATTATTCATTCAGCCTCTGCTTTTCATGCTCCACCAACAAGCAATTTACCAATCCTGAGACACAGCATCCAATTTTAGGCAGTTCTAATTATTAGATATTTTTATATAAGGAGAGCCAAGCTACAGTTCTGTGTAACTTTATTTAGCCCATCATTCCATATAAAAGGTAGATAACTCCTCCTCTAAATCATCTCTTTTCTAGGCTCAACATAAGCCTCCTTGTCCCTTGAATGAAGACAGTTTCCATCTTCTTCCCCACTGAGGTTCCTATTACTATTACTGAGGCAGGAACTGTTCTAAGTACTTATTTTCCCATTTAGTGATCACAGCAACCCTATGAGTTGGGTGTCATCATTGCCCTTCCCCCACCCATTGTTGCAGTTAACAGACGGAGACAAAGCAAAGAATGGTTGGTGACTTGGCCCAAAGTACACAGCCAGTATGAGGTAAAACTTGGCACTCACTCTGGTCTGTCAACTGAACTGTTAAGTGTAATGTGTAACATGTTAAGTATGACATGGAAGGGCTCAATTTTATAAATGTTCTCTAAAGATTTTGAATGTGACTTCACTGAAGGAAAGGACTTTGCTTGTTTTGTCCTGAACACTTTAATAAGAGATCAAGAAATAAAAAAAAGAAATAACGTAAACTTATTTTTCTCTGTAAAACAGAGCAAGAATACCAATTTTGGGAATCAACTATAATTTCTACTAAAGTATAATAAATTTCCCTTTAAAATCCAGAAGGACTTCAAGAAACCCCTTAAAGAACCTCTTTCTTTTTTTTTTTTTTTTTGCTGTACGCAGGCCTCTCACTGTTGTGGCCTCTCCCGTTGCGGAGCACAGGCTCCGGATGTGCAGGCTCAGCGGCCATGGCTCACGGGCCCAGCCGCTTCGCGGCATGTGGGATCTTCCCAGACCGGGGCACGAACCCGTGTGCCCTGCATCGGCAGGTGGACTCTCAACCACTGCGCCACCAGGGAAGCCCAAGAACCTCTATTTCTGAGAGAAGTAGGTGAGAATAGTGAATGGAGTCCCCCTTTTTTTTTGAGAGTAAAAATACCTAATGGAAGGGAGGAATGCTGATCTCTCTTCTTTCTGGAATGTGGAGAACAGGGTTCCCATATGAAAAGTTAAATAAGAAAACAATTGTGGAAAAATATGACAAGGATTTAAAAAGTAGATTTAATTACTGTGGTATTTTTGGCCATTTGGAAATGATTACCTGGATAGGTAACTTGAGAAGGCATTTTGAACTGAATCTGGTATTGGTAGGAAAGAGTGCCATAATCAATTAGTCATGCCTGCCATGGGCTCAGAAGTGTGTAGGAGTAGCATGTATGCTCTACATTTGCTATTTCTCAATATGGTACTATCTGGTCTAATCCCTTTTACTTTTTTGTGAAATCCAAGGATGCGTTAATACAGAGTCATTAAGAAATAACATAAAGAACGTGCTTCTGTACCTATCAGTTTTGGTTACTATCCAATAATAATTCCCACTAGCTATCAGTCTTCTTTAGGAATGACATCTCCATACTTCTTCTAACTCAGCTTTCCACTGTCCCTTGCCTCTTCAAAGGTACCTCCCACCCCCCAACACACAGAAAACACACTAAAAAAGCATCCTTTCTGCTGTGTACTAGGACTACTTTTTTCATGAGACATGAATTCTACCTATAAAAAGAGTATATGGACCTTACTTTAACTGAATCCTGACCCCCTTAGGACATTTTCTCCATCACATAATTAAGAAAAACTTGCCTTTCCCTATGGTCCTCATAGCTGAGGAGTGGGTAGTAGCTTAAGAATCCTCCTCACTCACCAGAGCCACTCAATACCTTCATTCTTATATCCTCACTTGAACTCTTGCTCCTTTCAGAGCTATAAAACTCAGCAATCTAGTTCTCTATACAATTGCTCATTATCAATTTTATAGTCATTCTTTCTCATTCAATGAATATTTTGGTACCTATTCTACAATTAATTTTTAAAATCACTCCAGTGTTCTCAGTTTTAAATATGACTCTGGAAAACCTACAGTGTCTTAGCAGTTCATATCATGTGATATGATCTCTTTTCAACATCAGTTTCCCTCACCAATGTCACATGATGAATTTTATCCTTACTCATTCCATTTAGGAAATCGATAAGCCCTGAAATTCTACTATCTGATGATAGCTTTCATAGCAAGTTTTTGTTATTTTTTTCTGTGTCACACCTACCACGATGGTTCAGCTTCATTAAGATCAACAATCCCTTGACTGCTTTTCTTCTCCACACTTTTACTTGCTTTCTTAAACAGGTAAAATACCTGTGTGTTTTGGAAACATCCTCAGTTCCTATGCCTCATTTGTTTTTCTAATTCACCATTCTGAAAAAAATACAAGAACTTGGATGAGTTCAACTGTTCATCTACTCAACTTAATCTGGGTTGATCAGTGTTTTTAGAAACAAAACAAAAAACTAACAGAATACTGTTTTAATGGTATCAGATTTTCTCCAGCTTCAAGGGGGCTTACAGCACTATACAGAGATATTTTTCAGTTTCCATGTTTACTCACAGAGAAAAATATCAGGTATAATTTAGAAACTCCCTCAGCTTTCTGCCACCCTATGTCAAAATTTTACATATTCACACCCATATCTTTTTCCAGTTAAGATAGGAATGATGCCTTTCTTTATCTGCTTACTGCTCTGATTTTGTGTTTCAACTCATCCGCTCCTGTCTCCTCACATAGCTTGTACTGTTAATTTTCCCTCTTCTCCTGGTATCTTCTACCTCCTGCTCTATTGTCTTTTCCCTATATACAGGCAAATGTTCAAATTTCAATTCTCACCCAATTTGAAGTCACACTCTACATAACACCTTCTCTCTCTCTCTTAAATTCAAGTTTCCTGAGAGAATTGTCAACTGCACTGGCTGTTGCTCCTTTACTGGGTGCAGTTGCTTGGCTTCCTGAACAACCACAAACTGACTGTGCTTTCCATGGTACTTCAAAATTTGTCTCAACTCGGGCTTCCCTGGTGGCGCAGCGGTTGAGAGTCCGCCTGCCGATGTAGGGGACTCGGATTCGTGCCCCGGTCCGGGAAGATCCCACATGCCGCGGAGCGGCTGGGACCCTGAGCCATGGCCGCTGAGGCTGCGCATTAGTCCGGAGCCTGTGCTCCGCAGCGGGAGAGGCCACAACAGTGAGAGGCCCGCGTACCGCAAAAGAAAAAAAAAAAAAATTTGTCTCAACAAGGACATTCCTGCTCCTGAGTCCAATAGACAGGGTGTTGTTCTTTTCTTCCATAATGTCTCAGAAGTGTTAAAAATTGCTTGATCATTTTTCCCCATTGTTTGTTAAGGTATAATTTACACACAGTAAAACTGACCATTTTAGTGTACAGTTCCGAATGTGACAAATGCATACAATTATATAACCACCATTAAAGTCAATATACAGAATAGATCCGTTGTCTACAAAATTGTCCCTGTGCCCCTGTAACCAGCTTCTCCCCCTGCTCAAACCTCTGACAACCAGTGATCTGTTTTCTGTCCTATAATTTTGATTTTTCCAAAATGTTATATAAATGGAGTCATACAATACGTTGTCTTTTCAACCCAGCTTCTTTAACTTAACATGAAAATGCATTTGATATGCACTTCACCATCATATGGTGTGTGTATCAGTAGTTCACTCCTTTTACTGCTGAGTAGTATTCACTGTATGACTATACCAGAGTTTAACCATACACCAATTTAAGGATATGTGGATTGTTTCCAGTTTGGGGAAATTCACAATTAATTCTATATGAACTTTTAGATACAGATATTTGTGTGAGAGTAAGTATTCATATGTTTTGGGTAAATGCTTAGAGGTGGGATAGCTGGGTCATATGCTAAGTGTATGTTTAATTTTATGAGAAACTTTCAGACTGTTTCCAACATGGCTATACTTCCTGCACTACTGCCAGCATATTAGGGGAGTTCCAGTATCCTAGCTCCATATCCTAGCTATTATTTGGCATTGTCATGTTCGTTTTTGTCTTATTTTTCTCAGTCTAATAGGTGTGTAATGGTATAACATTGTGGTTTTAATTTGCGTTTCCCTAAAAGTAATTTACTTACTTCCATGTGCTTATTTGCCATCTGAATGTCTTCTTACTGAAACATTTGTTCAGATGCTTGCTCATTTAAAAATTTGGGTTGTTTGCTTTTTTACTAGAATTTTGAGAGTTCTTAATATACTTAGGATAAAAGTCCTCTGTCAGATATAATATTTGTAAATATTTTCTCCCAATCTGTGGCTCATTATTTTTTATTATTCTAACAGTGTTTCCAAGAGTAGAAGATTCTACTTTTGATGAAGTCTGGGTGTTAATTTTTTCTTTTATGGATTCTGCTTTTGGTGTCATAGCTAAGAAATCTTTACCTAATTTTATTTCCCGTATGTTATCTTCTAGACATTGTATAGATTAAAATTTTACTTTTAGTTCTATGATAATTTGGGGGGCTTCTATTTTTGGTGTGTGGTATGGGTCAAGGTTTAATTTTTGGCATATGAATATTCAGTATTTTTATAACCGTTTGTCAAAAAGACTACCTTACCCTTTGGAAAAAACAATCAACTGTATTTGTGTGGGTCTATTTCTGGGCTTTCCTGTTGTATTGATTTATATGCCTTTTGCCGATACTGTCTTGGTTACTGTGGTTTTATTATTTATCCTGAAATCAAGCAATATGAGTGCTCTGACTTTGTTGATCTCTTTCAGAAGTATGTTGACTTTTATTTTAGTATCAACTCGTGTAAAAAAAAAACACTACTAGTATTTTGATTGAAGTTGCATTTAATAGAGCAGTTTGGGGAAAATTGGCATCTTAACAATATTATGTGTTCCAACCAGGGAATGCGGTATATATTTCCATTTCTTTAGTTTATATTTTTAGTTGGTGTTTTGTAGTTTTCCGTAGATATTGCACATAGGTTTTTTTTTTTAAGCTGTGTACCTAAGTACTTGGTATTTTCAGTGTAACTATAAGTGGTACTTTTTATAATTTCAATTTCCAACTGTCCATTGCTTATATGTAAAAATATGATTGATTTCTTTGAAAATATTGATCTTGTACCCTGCTATCAGGCTAAACTCACTTTAAGTTCTACTACATTTTCTGAAGATTCTTTGGGATTTTCAGTGCAGATGATCATGCAATCAGTGAAGTTTTTCATTTCTTCCTTTCCAGTCTGTGTGCCTTTTCTCTTCTTACCTTATTTCACTGGTTACCATTTCCAGTAGAATGTTACACAGAAGGACCACTCCTTTTTGTGAACTTCTCTTCTTGGTTTTCTGAGACAAATATCTATTGATCTCTGACTCTTCCTTCTCAGTGTCTTTTAGTCCTCTTTCCTCTCTCTTCTGAATTTTTTCTTACTCCTTTTTTTTTTTTCTCTTCAGTTCATATATGTTCCCTTCAAACTGTTGTTCAACTCTCATGTTTTTTTTTTTTTTTTGCGGTATGCGGGCCTCTAACTGTGGTGGCCTCTCCTGTTGCGGAGCACAGGCTCGGACGCGCAGGCTCAGCGGCCATGGCTCACGGGCCCAGCCGCTCCGTGGCATGTGGGATCCTCCCGCACTGGGGCACAAACCCGTGTCCCCTGCATCGGCAGGTGGACTCTGAACCACTGCGCCACCAGGGAAGCCCCAACTCTCATGATTTTGATGTACATCTAAATGCTGATGACTGCTGATGCAGTCATTCTTTTGAATCCCCTACCTACTTATCTAATTACTCTCACTCAATATTACAATGTATTTTCTCAAAGACATTTCAGATTCTGTAGGCCCAGAAAACAAAGTTTTTTTCTTCCCTGTCCTGTGCTTGCTATCATAATAAATGATTTCACTAACCATTCAGCTAGTCAGTTATAAGTCCTGAGAGTCTTGTATGATGACTCCTTTATGCTTAACTTCTGTGAGATTAAACAATATAAAGTTGTTGTTTTTATTTGTCAAAATAGTTAAATATTGGCATTTTCATATGGTTCCACCTAATATATTCATCCAACCACTCAATTCTCATGAATATCTTTGAAATTCATCCACTTCCCTTCATCCCATTGCCACTATCTCTATTATGGATTTCGTCATCTCTATCTAAAATATATAGAGGCATTCTTTTTTTTACGGTACGCGGGCCTCTCACTGTTGTGGCCTCTCCCGTTGCGGAGCACAGGCTCCGGACACGCAGGCTCAGCGGCCATGGCTCATGGGCCCAGCCGCTCCGCGGCATGTGGGATCTTCCCAGATTGGGGCACGAACCTGTGTCCCCTGCATCGGCAGGCGGACTCTCAACCATGGCGCCACCAGGGAAACCCTGAAATATATAATAATAGCCACTCAACTGGTCTCTCAACTGGACTCTGTCTAGTCTCTGTCATACCTTCTCCAATACATTCTTCAAACTGTAGTGGCATCTTTATTTCTATCCTATCTGTTCTGTTTATTTGTGCATCCTTGGGAAAATCAAGGATTTCTCAGCAGTTTTTCATCTGTATGCAAACTATTATAGTTTTATCATCTGCTTGTTTTAAGGTCCAATGAGAATACATATGAGAGGACATTTTATAAAATATGAGGCTCTTTACAAAATGTTAGTACCTGTCATTGCTTAGTATGATTAAAGTCCTTTCTTATCAATGAATTAATTTTATGTAAACCCAAACCAACAAAATTGCCTTTTACAATTAGGAAATGTCATACTGTTTGCCTCATATCCATTGTAACCATGGGACTGTATTATCACCAAGAATTAAACAGTATTTTCTTATGAATAAACCTTGAAAAATTTCACATGGATGAATTTCTTAAGTGTTCAAGACAGCATGTCTAGACTCTATATATTAGATCTAATATGACATCTCATCCACTCAAATGACTTTATGATTAAGAGATTAAAATGGGGGAGGGATAAATTGGGAGACTGGGATTGACATATACACATTACTATGTATAAAATAGATAAATAATAAGGACCTACTGTATAGAACAGGGAACTCTTCTTAATACTCTGTAATGATCTCTATGGGAAAAGAATTTAAAAAAGAGTGGGTATATGTATATGTATAACTGATTCACTTTGCTCTACAGTAGAAACTAACACAACGTTTTAAATCAACTATATTCCAATAAAAATTTTAAAAAAAGAGAGATTAAAATAGTTCTTATACAGGCATAATTACAGTCTCAATTTTTAACAGTCTTAAAAAAAGAATACATGATAATTATGATTCATATAACTCAGTGCATAAAAATTATACATAAGCTAATTATGTAGCTTAACAAAAAATACTTTTAAAAGTTACTTATTTTCATACCAAATATGAAAAAAGTCTTACTATGTATTGAATTTTGAAAAGTTAAATCAATAGCCATTCATGGCATATATAATGCACATTTTCTATGCTTGTAAGTCATCTAACAGCTGCATTCTTGTAATTTTGAAATAACTAGATATTTGGAAACAATAGGCCAAATGAAGAGAGGTGATGTCTAAATACTTTTTTTACATTGAGCTCAAACATAAGACCAAGAAAAAATATCTTAATGGCAAAGGAGCCTTTGCAGCAAAAAAGTTTATCAGTTAAAAAAGCATCTAGGGCTTCCCTGGTGGCGCAGTGGTTGAGAGTCTGCCGGCCGATGCAGGGGACACAGGTTCGTGCCCCGGTCCAGGCGGATCCCACATGCCGTGGAGCGGCTGGGCCCGTGAGCCATGGCCGCTGAGCCTGCGCGTCCGGAGCCTGTGCTCCGCAGCGGGAGGGGCCACGGCAGTGAGAGGCCCGTGTACCGGGGAAAAAAAAAAAAAAAAGCATCTATTTTTCTGCTCTACGTACATATAAATTCATACAATATTTTAATTCATCACTCTAGAGTAGGAAATTTGAAGACTAGGACATTTTACAAAGAGCCTAAAGAGAGCCAGTGCTTAATAAGTATTTGTTTTTTTAAGTGAGTTAATAAATGAATAAATGGTTGACAATTTAGATGTCTGATAAATTTTATTCAGAAAACCTCTTTGGTTCCTTTCATCAAGGATCTTCTCCTTATACGCACCCTTTTGTAAAGGGCAAACTCATAAAACATCACTAACAACTTCAATTTTATTTTGTGTTCTCTGTCTTTGTAAACTATAGACTAGTAGTCCCCTCTCTGTTTCTCCAAGTCTCAGATTGTGTAATTGCTTTAAATTGTGATCACATGACCAGATGCCTGAAAATTACCTGATCTATTTAATATAACTTGTTTAGCTGAATCAATTTAATTTCCAGGCCATATGTTCGCACAATTATTTCACTTAATCCATTTCAAGGTGGCTTCCTCTTTTGCACCTTGCTGATTCACCGTCCTTTGATTGATCCAACTCTGGAATAAGTAATGACCTACATGAGAATGTTAAAATAAAACTGCTGAAAAATCAAAAGACATTCTATTCATCTTCTCAGGCCAAGCATTCCAGGAATAAGTTGTCTTTAAATTCTGTGTCTTGTCTTTTTCTTTCATAGAAAATGAAAGGCTTAAAAAAGGTATGTCCTGATCATACCTACAAATTAAAATATGAATATTGGATTATCACTGAAGATACAATAAATCCCAGTTAAATCAAAGTATGATCCATTACATTTTCTATAGTAATTTATCAAAAGTCCCCTTTCACTTTTACATGTGCTTTGCCAAACTGAACACTTAAATATGACGAGTTGATGTAATTGACCATTTTCCCACTAGAAATTTAGGCAGTTTTGTTTTCTCATCTTTTCACATTAATTTGATTTTTAAAGTTTTTTTTTTGACTTACCTGACTTTCAAAAGTTTTAGCTAGATTGTCAAATTTTATTTCAAAATCTAATTTTCTTAGGAAAAATAATGTAGATTCAAAAGGCACCATTCTGTTCTGTATAAATTAAGTCCAGCTTTCCTCCTGTCCACTTTATGTACACTTGAAGGTGATCATTATATATAACGGGAAGTGAAAGGGGGTGGAGGGACACTCTATCTTTGCATTAATTTTCCTTTGTGCCTCTTTCCTCATTCCTAGAGTCATGATTCAGTCACATTAGACTTTTCTTATGTAAGATTTCTATGTTATCAGAAAATACACTATGACTTTCTTTTTATTACAGATATTTATAGATTGATAGATGTGCACAAATGCCAATTTCTGTACCTCATTTTCTTACATACAAGGTTCTGGCCTACCTTTGATAAGCTCCTTTTCACTTACTAATTGGCGTAGTCTAACACTGAGTTTCAGTTATTACTTGTGGGCATTTAAAAAAAATAAAACAACGTCTTTATTGTTTCAAATAACTATGAAATCTTTGTATTTCAAAGAAGAGCCATTGATATTAAATTTCAGATCATTGACAATTTATTCTTTCAAAAGGATGAACTTGACTTATGCAGCCTGACTTTTGGTAAAAAGCACTAGCCCTAGCTCTGGGAATACTATAACCTTACTATGTCCTTAACCCACTGAATCTAACAGATGGGTGGAAAATTCATTTTCACATGGAGTATTACACCATTTGAGCTCTAAGCAGATATGAATACGTGAGCCCTGTCGACTCCTATTGATTTACCTATTTCTTTCTGAATGTTTTAAATGTTTCTTGTTAATGGAAAGCATATTTCTCAACTTTATTCCCTACAGTATCAAGTAATGAAAAATTATTTGTTGATTGACTAAAACAACAGATACAATTTAATCTGCAGTGTATTTGAAAAAAGGTCACATCATCTAAAAAATAGATATAGCAAATTACATTAAACTTAAAGTACTGTAAGTTCTGTGATTAAAAAAGAAAAGTGTATCAGTCTGCAAGCTTAAATAATATATTCATTAAGTCAACAAGTACTTGTTAAATAACTAATATATACAGAGTAATATGGGGGATATGTAACAGATGCTGTCAGGGACCTATCAAAATCTCCACACTTTGATTTCTACATGTGTGCCCACCATCAACTGTCAGCACTTTTCTTTGTCTGAGGGCTTTTTCTGGTTACATGGCTACTTTATTACCTGTGGGACAAACTGGAGCACTTTCTTCCCAGAAGCGGCTTTAACCAAAGACTGATGGGAACTGATATATAAACATCCATCTCCTTCCCGCTCAGGTGGGATAACTGAGGCACACGTTTTGTACTGGGTCCCAGATTTCTCTAGCAGGATTCAGTTCCATTTACCCTTAATAATAACTTGCTTGCAAGTAAACCCTTAACTGGCTGTCTTCTCTGTCTTGCTTCCCATTCCTCTGGTGTTAATTCCAACAATGACATTCCAAAATAACTACTTGCATTTGAATCCTTGTCTTAAAGTTTGCTTCTCTGGAAACCAAACTAAGACAGATAGATACTGATGATGTAGATATAGATAAAGTATTAGATTTACATAATTCATTGTCACCATTATCATCATCAGGATGCTGGTCATCAATTCTGATTTGTATTTCAAAAATAATTCATTGTATACATTAAGGGCATATTTTATAGTCAGCATCTCTTCCTGTTTAAAGTTTACTAGTAATTTTCAATATTTGAAATGGTGGTAATCCTGAGAAAAATTCATTATATCAAGGAACAAAAAGAGGAACATAAAGTATTCATTTTATGTTGATAAATAATTTATTGGCAAAGTAGTATCTTGTATATTTTAGACATCAGAGTATAATTAATAAAAAATAATTTGTCTCAGTTTTAATTTTAGTATCCTTATATTTATAGCCAATTTCAGTTGCAAATAAACACACAGTTTTGTCTTTATTAATAAAAATGTACAAGTTAAAAATGTACAAACTAAAAGTAGCATTTTTAAAAATAAACATTTTCTTCTAAATGTTTCTAAATTATTATAATTCAATTATAACTCCTAATTATTCTTTAAAAAATCAAGTTAATGTTTACAGTGCTAAAAAACCTCAGAATTGTTCCCAAGGCTATAAGAGATGACATTGAAGCAAATGAAACTAAAGCGCTGGACGCTGTGTTCACATAGTTAAATGCTTTATAAAAAATAACTTAAAATAGTTGAAGAATCAAAAGAATTTGCAAAAATAATACTGAGAGTCCCTGCATACACTCGTGTACACTTCATCTATAATAATAATAATCTCTTACATATCCATAGAACATTGTCAGAACCAGGAAACTAAAAACATTGGTATGATACTAAAATATAGACCTTATACAGATTTCACCAGTTTTTACGTGCACTCTGTGTGTGTGTTAGTGTATGCTTCTGTGAAATTTCAACACAAAGGTAGCTTTGAGTAAGCGTCTCCACAATCTGGAAACAGAACTATTCCATCACCACAAAGAAACTGCTTAATATTACCCCTTAATAATTATATCCTCTCTCAATCCTAACTCCTGGCAATCACTGACCACTATAACTTTTTCTCTTTGAGAACATTATATAAATGAAATATTACAGTATGTAAACTCTTTAAGATTGGCGTTTTAAAATTCAGCATAATGTCCTTGAGATCTACCAGAAGTTGTTTCAAATAGCAGTAGTTTGTTGCTTTTTATTGCTAAGTAGTATCTCATTGTATGGATATACCACAGTTTGTTTATGTATTTACATGTTGAAGGACATTCATTCTGAACATTTGTGTACAGTCATTTTTGTGAGCATAAGTTTTCATTTCTCTAGGATAAGTACTTAGGAGTGTATTTGCAAGGTGTATGTAAGTATATGTTAGTTTCTAAAGGAATGCTAAACTGTTTTCCAGAATTGCGTTACCATTTACACTCTTACCACAGTGTACATGAGATCCAGTTTCTTTTCATTCTCATTATCTGTTAAATGCTTTTCTGACTATCATATAAATCACATGGTAACTCTAGAACAATGATTCTCAAACAACCTTAGGTGTTTGTGCATAAAATCACAGGGAGTTTAAGATGCAGATGTCTCCATTATTGTTGACGATAATAGCCACAGTTTATTGTGTCTGTAATGGCCCAGGTTGGCCCTAGGCTATTTAGTTCCCACAACAACTCTTTCAGGTAGGTTATTATTACTATCTTAATGTTAAAAAAAAATTTAAGCCTCAGAGTGATTTAATAACTTATTGATGATCACACATATAGTTAAGGAGAGTGTCAGAGTTCAAATTCAGTTTGAATTCAAAATCAAAGTTATTTCATTAAGCCACACAAAAGGTAAGAGAGGCTGAATGTTTCTGCCATAATTATGACTTGAAAATTATATAAGTTCACAAACAGGGCTGGACATGGAAGAATGACACCAATTAATTTATTGGGATACATTTTTCTCTGCTAAAGTTAGTTTTTAAAATGCTCATGGCTAATACGTAAGGTGAAAAAAGTCTAAGCCCTCCCAAATACCTTTGAAATATAAAGATCAAAGCACAAAGTTATAAAGACTAATGTTGTTTTGCAGAGAAAAAACACTTGAATTAAATGTGTCTCAAATATATGCAAGCTATATTATTTCTAGTATCAGAAATTCACTAAACTGATACCAATAAAAAAGATACTTTTAAAAGTAACTGAGGCATGACCTTTTCTGCATTAAATTTGGAACATTATGTCTTACAGCAAACTTTTATCTTGTAGAAACTAAACCTTCTGGACAAGTGCTCCTATGAGTATCAGATATTCAAAGGACCATAATCTCATTCAAGACAAAACATTTTTAATAGAAAATAATTGAATTTCCTATTGCTTGCCATAAACCCAGAAATTATGTTGGATATTCACTTAATATAACCAGCAGCTCATTTAAATGACATCTATGTAAATATTTGATGTACTGAATGATGTTGGATTTGTGCTCAGCTTTTGCTGGCATGTTAGCATCTGTCTTCAATCTGTTTAGAAGAATGAGCTCCCAGGCTGTTCTTAGTGTTTATAAGCAGCTTTTTCCCATGGCAACAGGGAAACTTACTAGAAAATATGCTTGCTTCTAACCTTAAGAATTATAGTTTAAAATACCAGTTTGTAGGCTCGGCTTTTAATCTAGATGTACACCTAAGTTGCCTAACCTGGAGCAGTAAAGCAGTGTGTCACCACACAAATATAATCATTCTTGTGGAAAAAAACTCTTACTTAAACACTACATCTCAAATGCAAAATCTCTGTCCATCCTCCACTCCTGTGACTGGAAATGGGCATTCACCAACTCTGTCCTAACTACTAATAACCCAAAGTATAATTATTAGCTGTATTTCCCTGCCTTCTGCATCTTAGATTTGCTCCTTTTAGGACCCAAGGAGGATGGTGAAACTTGCTACAGCTAATTTACTTGGATAGGGCAGAAGTGTGAAATATTAATCCAGCTTCCAATAGCCTCCACTATACTTGCGAAGTAGGCCCTGCAACACCAGGCCTATTCTGGCTTCGATGTAACTCTAGCCTCATCCCTCTCACAGCTCTATTTATTGATCCTGCTCGTGGGCTTTCAAGTGGGCATAGCTCTTTCCTGCCTCAGGAAACCCACGCAGTAATTCCCTCTTCCTGAAATGCTTTTGCCCAACCTCCAGCTGGTCACATCAGTGGGTCCCTCAAATTTACTTCCTCATACTTCCAAATAAACATCAGTGTTCCTGTTATACTCTCTTCACATATCCTCCAGTTTTAGTTCACAATTATAACTACAAAGGATAAGTGTTATTTGTGTGATTACTTGTTCAGAGGCTGATTTGTAAAGTGGAAACTTCATCAGGGAAGGACAGATCTTTCCTCAACATATCTAGTGCCTCACCTGACACCAGCTGTATAGAAAAAGTTCAATAAATGTTTATCATGTGAATCATCTGTTCATAAATACCTGCTCTGATAGCTTATAGGAAATTTCTGAAAAGGTCACTGTTAAGCAAACCTTGTGTTTTAAGATAGACTCCCAAGTCAGAGCCAGTCAGGGATCAAGTTTCACTGACTTTGAACAAAATTGTACTATAGCTTTCTATAGGCTAGAAATACATGTTTATTAACTAATTCATGGACAATGTTATAATTATTAGGAAAATTATATGATATGGTTAAGGTTTCATGTACAATGCTCAACAGAAGGATTCCCTTTGAGCAAGTAAATATGTTAAACAGCCAAGATTCTCTACAATTCTGCAAAAACTTGTGTAAGTCCAATGGGATTAAAAAAAAAATCATCTAGTGAAAACATCAATCTCTTATTTCATTACACTTTTCCCTTTCATGGAATATTTTACTCCCACCTTCCTATATTTGGGGCATTATGGCTGTAACTGGGAGTTTGAAAAAATAATGTTACTTGCATTCTTTAATGAAGTGTTTTCTTAGGAAAAAAATTAAAATTAAAATCAGATTGCATTTGGTAAGATATTGCTATGGCAAAGATGGCTATCCAAATCTCACCTGAATAATAGATGAGGTAAGAAAGGCATTAATCATTTCATTTGAGTGACAAAATATTTTAATTGTCCACAGATTTTAAAGGTTCAGTATGATTTGGTCCAAGTGACATTATTTATTAATTCAATATTTGGCTAGTTTTCTAAAATGTATAACATTAATATAGCTTTGGTTTGGTATTATTCATATTTTTCCTGAATTAAGGGTTTAATATGGATATTAAAATGTATTTAACATTTTAACTCTTGAAAAAATCTATGCATATTTTAAAGATCATCTTAAAACTTTATTTTATCCTGGACCACTATTAGAAAACTCAGTCACCTGGATAGGTAACTGACAACGTTAGAAATTCTAGGTTTTAACTTAGAAACTTGACAATGTTATAACTTAAAAGCATATTTCAAATGTAGTTATGATTACTTAATATAATACAAACCAAAAGGAATTAATGACTTCAAATAAATTATATAAATTCTGCATATAAACTGGCTATACGTTTTATATTTAGAGTCGAAGAATATGATCTTAGGCTACAATTTTATATTTATATGAATCTGCAATTACCTAAAATAATATGAAAGTAGTGCAAATATTTATTTAGGTTAATGTCCATTAAAACTGTTTTTCCCAATATAAAGAATGATAACTTTTTATCAAAATAAATGGTGATCTAACATAGTCATATGTCAGTTTCCTAAAAGAAATAAAATTGTATTTGGTTTCCTTGAAGGACAAAGCTATAAATTTCTCTACAAGAAAATAGACAACTAGGTCAAAAATTTTAATGGCTATTTGATTTTCCTGATTTGACTATCTGTTCTGAAGTGTATAGATCTATATAATCGATATACATAAAATTAGTTTCCTTGTTTGTAACTGCATCAAGTGAAAGTAACACTAAATCAGAAGGTCCTTGGGGACACTTGGAATTAGGTTATGGTCAATGTGATACGTTCGAAAACTCGCTTTGTAAGACCCCAAGGGAGAGCTTTAAAAAGACAGCTATCCTTCAGAACACTTGCATATGTTAATTAGAAACCCAGACACATCTCAAGTGGGCAGTTCTATAGAATATGCACCAGGGTCAGGAGCAGCAGGGACTGATGTTTGTAACATTGATTAGAGATTTTGTCAAGCAGGGTTATCCCTTAAAGGGTACTGTACCAGGGCAACTACAATAGTGTGTAAACTCCACTATTATGGACATTTTAGTGATGTTTATAAAAAAGAAGAGAGTTCAGCAATTTACCTAACCCTCACCCACAAGTGGGGCCCCAATAGCCACCCCAGCTTCTTCCCAAGGGACAGGGCTCCCAAGCAGTGCTGGAGAGGAAAGGTAACAGACAAGCAAATTGATGATCAGTATTCTTCTCATGTTTCTTATAGCCTTCAACTCGGCATGCTTCTATCATTCAGAGTTTATTGAAAGTTAGCTGAAAATTACTGCATGCTTTTCTACCATTTCAAACTAGTGAAGTTGGAGAGCACACAGGTTTTAAATTAAATTCAAGGGAGACTAGTTTTTTTTTTTTAAGAAGATGTTGGGGGTAGGAGTTTATTAATTAATTAATTAATTTTTGCTGTGCTGGGTCTTTGTTTCTGTGCGAGGGCTTTCTCTAGTTGTGGCAAGTGGGGGCCACTCTTCATCGCGGTGCGCGGGCCTCTCACTATTGCAGCCTCTCCTGTTGCGGAGCACAAGCTCCAGACGTGCAGGCTCAGTAGTTGTGGCTCACGGGCCTAGTTGCTCCACAGCATGTGGGATCCTCCCAGACCAGGGCTCGAACCCGTGTCCCCTGCATTGGCAGGCAGATTCTCAATCACTGCGCCACGAGGGAAGCCCGAGACTAGTTTTTGCATAAAAGAAAAAATGTCCTAACAAGTGTAAGAAAATGGGATTCAGAGCAGCAAGACAAGTGAATGTTTTATAAAATTTGAACTGACTCACAACGATCAGAGTACAACTATCAGTGGCTTAAGGATTAGTCTTTAAAGATGAGGATGATGGTGTCATGCTGATATGAACAAGCATCTCCCAAGAATTGACTGGCTTGTGTTTATTCAGAAAAGATTTCCTACAGGTTATCCCAGTTAAGTTTGATATCTTGTTAACAAAGAGTTCCTACCCAAGGCCGTCTCATAGACATTTCACATTATGGTAAATAGCAACATAAATTTTACACTTAGAAAACAGTCTGTTTATCAAACTTTCCTAAGTTCCCCACCTTACGTGCATATTTGCAAGCCATTACAACACATCATGTGTTGGTTCACATCTCACATACCAGGACAATGGAGCAGTTAAAAATCAGACATTAGTAAAAAAAAAAAAACAAAACGATGGGTTTACCTCTAGCTGTAATTTTGCTGTAATTAGTATGAACTCAGAACACTTCTGTCACTTTTTTCATAGGCTGATAATTCTCAATTAGCATACAGTGTAAAAAATGCTTTGCTACTGGAGATTTGTGTGGCAATGATTTTGTAAAAGAGAAATTATACCATCACGCCACTTCAAGGAAAAATGTGATTTCCAAATACTCATTGTCTGTTTTACATTTTTAAACATGTTAAAACAAACATGTCCGGGTGTCCAAGTTTATAATTTTGATTGCTTTTTTTTTCTCTAAGAGAAGTTAGACTTCTTGACAGAGATTGGCAATTGATGTTAATAGTCATAGTTCCATGAGAATTCCCTGCATGCTCATACTATCTAAATGTAAGGTTTAAATGACCTTCTATTGCTTGCTCAAAATTTTAATTAATAAAAATTAATATTTTAAAAGTGGCATGTTATTTAAAGAAAGTTAGGAAAAGAGAAATAGCAAAGATACCACTTACTGGTTAAGGCTGAAGCTGAGTTAATAAATAAGTCAGTCAGCAGTGAGATTAATTTTACAAGTTATCATAAGAAAACAAACAACAACAAAACTCAGTAACCATAAAACATTTCTAATTTAAGAAAAGTTCATGAAGTAAATTTCAAGGTGAAGATCACTTGTAAATCAAATAAGAATAAAGATGTGATTGGACATAATCTCTAGTCACCTCATTGTCGTACACAGAAAAGTTTTGATCTGCAGAATGAAACCTACATCTCTAATCCCAAAATTTAACCCATGGTCGTCACCAGCATCACTGCCACCAGCATTATCACCGTAATCCTCACCACCATAACTACTTTTTCCTTTTCATTCTCAGACTACTCCTCAAATACTTGAAAGTCTATTATGTGCCAAGCACTTCTTAAGCCCATAGCACTAAAACAAGGTGCATTTCAGCTACAACTTCAAATCTATTTCTCTGAGTTTTTAAGTACTTGTAAATGTTCTTAACTTACTAAAAATTATGCCTCTCCAATTCCATATGAACTAAAAAATGCTTTTAATAAATACTTTTAAGTCACCTGTAGAACCAAAAAATGTATTTTAACTCTTATTTAAACACAGTGGTTAGGTTTCTATTTTAAACAAAGATAGAACTTGAAGGCCTTGCCTTTGAACAGAAAAATACATTTTTAAATTAAACTTTAAATTTTGAGATAAGTGTATATTCGGAGAACATCTGGATTATTTCTAGTTTTTGACTGTTGCAAATAAAGCTGCCAAGAGCATTCATGCACAAGTTTTTGCACTTAAACAATTTCATTTCTCTTGGACAAATTCCCAAGTGTGCATATGCTGGATCATATAGTAGATACATGTTTAGTTTCATAAGAAACTGCCAATTTATGTTCCAAATAACTTCAAATAATTTGCCAAAATGGCTGTACCATTTTATATTATCAGCAGCAGCTTATGAGTAATCTGGCTTCACTTCATCCAAACTAGCATTTGGTGTTGTCAGTATTCTTTATTTCAGGTATCCTGATATGTAACATCTCATTGTAGTTTTAATTTAGGTTTCCCTAATGGCTAAAAATGTTGAATATCTTTTTGTGTGCTTATTTACCATTATCTTTGGTGAAATGTCTGTTCATTGTTTGTTCATGTCTTTTGCCTGTTTCCTAATTTTTTTTTTTTTACTGTAAGAAATCTTTATATACTACAGATAGTAGTCCTTTGCTAGATAAATTATTTGCAAATGTTTCTTCTAATCTGTTTCTTCCGTGTGTGTGTGTGTGTGTTTGACTTGTGTTTTCATCCTTTCAATAGGGTCTGTTGGAGAGCAAATTCTTTTAATTTGAAGAGGTCCAACTAATTGATCTTTCCTTTTGTCAGTGATGTTTTTGATGTCAAATCTAAGAACTCTTTCCCTAGCCCTAGATCCTAAATATTTTCTCCTATTTTTTCTAAAAGTTCTCTAGTTTGATATTTTTATATTTTAAGTCTGTGATCCATTTTGACTTAATTTTTGTATCAGGTATGAAACTTAGGTTGAGATTGGTTGGTTATTTGAGTTACCTATAAATGTCTGTTTTAACACCATTTGTCAGAGAAAGCTATCCTTCCTCTAACTGAATTGCTTTCATTCCTTTGTCCAAACTCAGGTGGGCCTGTTTATGTGGGTCTATTTCCATTCTCTATTTGTTCTATCAATTCATGTGTGCATTCCTCCGCCAATACCACACTATCTTGATTCATGTAGCTATATAGTAGGTCTTAATAGTGGATGGATTTAGTCCACCTAGTGCACATAGTATTTTTCTTTTTCAACATTATTTTATCTGTTCTAGGGTTTGTGCTTTTACAGATAAATTTTAGAATAAGTTTGTCTATATCAACAAAACATCTTGCTGAGATTTTGCTAGAGGTTGCCTTAAACCTATAGATCAACTTGGGTAAAATTGGAATCTTTACTATGTTGTCTTCCAGTACATAAACATGGCTTTTTTCCCCTTTTTTAACTTTTTTTTTTTTGATTTATTTTATCAGCATTTTGTAAATATCAGCATATGAATCCTGTAGAACAAATATAACTTTGAAGAGTAAAATACTTCCCCCCCTCCTCCATTTGAAATTTATTTAGAAACAAGACAAAAATCCCAGCAGTATTAATTTAGGGGAACAAAAAAAAAAGATTAAAAAACCATGGAGGGGCAGGAAAAGGAGTTGCTGAACGTTCATAAGAGGAGGCAGAGGAAGTAAGAAGAGCTAGTATTCCACTGGGTGCGAAAGTGCGAGGAAGAGCTATTAATTCCACTGTGTGTCGAAAGTGCTTCTGCGTCTCTGTGGCTGAGGCGCTCCTTCCCGCTTCTTTCGCTGGCGGATAGGCAGCAGAGGGGACGCTGTAGTGACTTTAGAAGGAGCCCTGGAGCCGTGTCTGGCCAAGGGCACAAAGAGCAGAGTGCCTTAGATTTACCCCAATCTCCCACCTTCACCATCACGAGAATGAAGAAGCTTTTAACTCTCCTGTCCAAAGTCCTCTGAGAATTTCTTCCCTTTCAGGAGGTCGTCTGCATACACGGTCGGGTCAGGTGAGCGGTGGCCAAAGGCCAGAGCATGTCAGACCTACGCATCAGGGGCTCTAAGCGTCTGTGACCAGGGGCAGACACCCAAGTCCTCTCCATGGCCGCCAGGTCCCCTGGAGGTCACCAGTATAATACTAGAGTTGGTGCAGGAAGGGCCGCAGACCTTTCTGAAGTGTTTCCGACCGTAGTATTGAAGTGCTAGTTTTCTGTGAATATAGCGCTCTCTTGGAAGTTTCCATTATGATAAACAAGGGACTTAATGTCCACAGAGTGAAAAGTGAAAAGCAAGCTGCTCTTCCAATAATAGTATGTAGAAGCATTTTATAAGGTATTAGAGGCACTGTAGCACTGTTCATCCAAGGTACTAGTTGACTGTTTTGTGGCTACTACCAGTTACGTATTTAAACTTCAACAGAAACCTTCTGAAGGCATGTATCAAAGTACGTCAACAGTGGGAATGCCAAGCTGATTGATTTTATGACTCCATACAGGTATTTTTGTTTCGGTTTACTTTGTTTTATCTGGATCATTGTGACTTTATAAAGCATGATATTTTAAAGTACATTTGCTCTGTGGTCAGATAAAAAATTATTTTGAGTCCTGGTTCTGCTGAAAAGTAAATGAAGGGCCTTAGCCAGTTTACCCTCTTTGATCACAGTTTAACCACGTCTTATGTGGAAATAATGGCCTCTCCTTCCTGGGGAAAGGAGGATCCTAATTGTGATGAATTAAATGTGGTGCTTAGCACCTACACATTTAATCATTGGTACTTTATCACTCTCATAAACTTACCTGAAGTGGAAGGTTATTCATGTAATGGAAGCAAGTTAAACAGCAGTACAAAATAGGATGGAACCATCAGGAAGGTAGAGTAGACATTCGTAAATATGGTATAATTTTAGAGGTTCGATAAAGGTCTTTCACCCAAAATATCTTTCACAACCTTTGATCCATCTAAAATCCTCGGGTTAAATTGAAGCTCTGTTTCTATTACTTTCCTGCTAAAATGCAGATACTCCTGGGCAAGATAAGACATTGAAACTTTGGTAGATACTAACAACATTTTATAAATTGCTTTATCAAAATAGTTTCTATGTGCAGTATTTTATCATATGAGAGGAGATATATTGATGTTTTTAAGCATTTCTCAAGAAAAGAAGTTTTGGTTGGGGAGCCTTGAAGGTGAGAACTGGCCAAAGTTGGGAGAGGATAAGACACGACACAAACATCTATTTGCTTATTTTCTTATAAAGGTGACCAAACTATGAATCACTGGTTCTCAATCTTCCTGCATTTTAGAATCATTTTGAGAATTAAATGCATACAGCAGTTGCATACATACATACTTAACTGCATACATATGTACATACATACTTACCTGTGCCATGGCCTTACCCCAGAGATTCTATTCTTCTTTAATTGGTCTGCAGTGGGCTTGTACATCAGTATTTTTCATCAGTATTTTTTGACCCCTCACCTTGCCCTGTGATTTTCCATGCAATTATGTTTGAAATGTTCCTGTATATAAATTACAGAAACTGAATGAAGCGTTTGGTACGTTGGAATGATCTCTAGATTGAGATTCAGAAGAAATGGATTCTCATTTTGAACTTTGTGAAAACAATTTGACTTTTCTAGATTTTCTCCTTCTCATTTGGAAAAATAAAATAGTTCTATTGCATTTAATTATAAAGATCCTTACAGTTCCAAAATGATGTAATTCTCAATATCAAAGATGTTTTAAATTTTTCCTTCCTTTGGCTATTTGAATCAACATTTGGACATAGACTTAATTTGACAGATTCCCCCCAAAAGGGGTATTAGATTAATGGGTAGTTAGAGACAATTTATATATCCTGTCCCCAAAGTAAAGCTTTATCAGACATCCTGAAAGGGATCTGGGTACATTAGGGAAAATAACATTTCCATTCCAGATTCAATACTGATCCATCAAATCTGTTCGCCTGCTGTCAGCAGAAGTTATTGCCAGATGCTTGAAAGGAGTGGCCAGAGCATTCCTGAATGCCACCAGTTAGCTGCACAAAACTTAACTGTGGGGAGCTATTCTTACTTGTTCCTCCATATACTGCTCAGACATGAATTATTACCTTTAATTACATTTTTAGTAGTGTGGCTCTGAGAGTAAGGATCAGCTACTCTCAAATCCTCCACAAATAAGTTGTAAAAACCCAGTCACACTGTTAGTTTAACTGCTTCAGTAACAGTTAAATGTTCCAGTGTGTTCTAAATAATCCCAAGACATTATTCTGGAATCTGTGCCAGTTTAATTCCCACTTCTGGAACTATAGTGTCTTAATGAATTCAACTTAAAAAAAATGGAGATTTTGATGTTTTGGTTAGACAGTAAGTCCAAGTAGCTTCAAATTCAGAGTGAATGAGTGTGGATGCATGAGGACATGCATATGTTTACATTTAAAAATTTTGCATTTTAATAATGGGGCAAGGCAGAGTTTTAGCTAAAGTGATGGCAGTAAAAGCTGTACCCCCTGCCAAGGGTGCTTGTTTTGGCTTCTCTAAGGTTGAAACTTCCTCAGAGCATGAACAGGCAACTTCATGAGAGATGGAATGCCATGTGCTCTAAGGCCTAAATCAAATAAAGATCTAGTGAAGTGCTTAATGAACCTCTTAAGCAGATGTGGAGAGTTTCAATATGCTACTTATTGTATAAGATTATTAGGTAGAAAATGCAAAATAAAATCGTGTTAAGGCACAACACTAGATATGGAAAAATGGACAAAAGCAGAATGAAGACTTTTCCAGATGCTTTTGGACTGGACTTCAGTTCAAGCTTTTCACATATGTATGTTTTGAATGTTTTCTTTTAAAAAATAATTTAGGGCTTCCCTGGTGGCGCAGTGGTTGAGAGTCCGCCTGCCGATGCAGGGGACACGGGTTCGTGCCCCGGTCCGGGAAGATCCCACATGCCGCGGAGCAGCTAGACCCGTGAGCCATGGCTGCTGAGCCTGCGCGTCCGGAGCCTGTGCTCCGCAACGGGGGGAGGCCACAACAGTGAGAGGCCCGCATACCAAATAATAATAATAATTTAGACTTAAACCAAGTTAAAATCCCAATTGTTTCTGAGCCTCTTAGAGGTATTATTTATTTTTATAATTCAGAGGAAACAAAAATTTTAAACATCTCACAATATCTGTATGTTAGAATTAAATCTGATACTGTTGAAAAAGAAACAGCTATCATCTTTTAAAGGTTTCCACCTAGTGGCAAAGTTATTATGAACAAGAGATGGGACCTCAATGATTAAAGCAGATAGAAACAGTAACATTAGGCAACGGTTTCACCCTTACTCTTTAGCAAAGTTGAGAACCATGCATTAAATACATTGCAGATACTAATTGCAAAAGTAATCCACTCAACGGTAGCTTGGAATAAGGCCACTTTCTTTTCGGTTCACTTAGATTGCCACCTTTGTTATATCTTTGTGCCTCCTGTGATTTATACAATTGATATATATTTATTAAAGATAAGAACAGAAGAAAAAGGTGGAGAATATACATGTTTGCTTCCATAAGATTTTGTCACAACTTCAGTATTGGCTTGTGTAACAAAATATCATAAAGCACTTGCAATAGCATTTGGAAATATCTCTAAAGTAAATATGGCATTTGGGGAACATACTGTTATGGAACTGATGCTGTGATTGTAAGGATGATACTTATTTACCAGTGTGACCAAAGAGTTCCATTAATCACATGACCAGATGCAAGAAATGTGGGCTTTAAATGTTTACATTATTTAAGGCTATCCCATTCTAAATATACACTTTAGCAACATACTTGGTACGTTGGCCAGGGAGAAAGGAGAGGGAGTACCTAATTTGGATGCTTCCTGTGGACAGTCACATCTAAGATTCATAAATCCAGTGATTAAAATAAAAAGAGTACCACAGAAACTTGCATGTAACATGACATAGCCCAACAGGATATGTTGTATGTACATTAATCATACTTAGTGTAGGAGGTTCATATCAGTCCATTGTAAAGGAAAGGGCAACATAGTGACTAAAAATTTCACATTGCTTTTCCAACATTTTACTGTTGTTTTCATGTGAAAATGGTTTAAGTTGGCCTTAAAATGACAAAGAAGTGCTAAGCACATTCAGGCACCTGAGCTCATTGTGCATTTGAAATTGCTCTGTGCTCTGCACTGAATAAACTGACCAGTGGGGTTAATAGTCATCAACCAGGGCTTTCTGACCTTTTGGAAATTTAGATCTTAGCTTTCTTTGTGCTGCAGCATCCTGTGCTGATCCTCCAAGGATTTACCACAAGCTGTAGAAAGCAATTATGGGCTTGGGAAGAGATGAAGCCAAAGAGAGCAAGATTAGCTTCCTAAAAGTTTGCCTTTTCTCACATAAGCGTTGTCCTCCACAATGAGTTAACAGAGTGTGGTGGGGAAAATTCTCCCATAGTTTAGAAAGTTGAACCTCTTTCCTTGCTTAGGTGATGGCATTGACACTTCACACAGAGGGCTAATTTACATTTAATGCTCTGGAAATTAATTACAGGGAATAAAGATAATTGTAAAATCACCCCCCCATATGCACTTACAAAAATAAACAAACAAACCACATCATGATTACTAAGCAGCCATTTAATGCTTAATTTTATGCACAGTGGGAAGGGCACCAGTAGTCTGGAAACAGAGAGAGGGTAGAGAAGAAAGGATACTAATTTGAAATATGTAACAGCAGAGGCAGTTTTATGTGGTAATGACCTGCAGCTTTCCCAGCAGGAGTGGAAGTCCTCAAAGCCTTATGCATGGAGTCCACGGATGTGTTTGGGTCTAGCCAGTCAGCCAGATGACTTAAATGATGATTTGACCAAGTTCAAGACTTTTTTCCTATGCCAGTGGGTGGATATTCCAGGCATAAGTATATTGCTTTTGCTGTTAGAGTGAACTGGTGGTGCCTTTCAAACAGATTCCCCTAAATGTATTCTTTAATATAGAAGACTGAGATTCATTTACCTGAAGAGGAAGAGTCACAATGTTATCAAGTTTATATTCTAGAAATATTTTTTTAAATGCTGCAGTTAATTTCATTTGGGCAAATACAACCCTTCGTCAGGTATCCCTACATGGCCTCCACCAAAAACATTTATTAGAATTTTGATGCACAGAGAACAACAAGAAAAAGTAGCACAAGTAAATAATTTTTGGTCAGATGTCAGACTGTCAATAAGGCCTTCGTGCTCTAATTTCCATGTAAAATAAAAAGCCTTTCTTCCCTACTCTCACAGCTATTTCTTCCACTTAATATTAACTATCGCTCTTTATTTTTAATCAGATGTCATTACTTATTTGTTTATTAATGGTCTGCTGCACCTAGAATGTCAACTTGATGAGGGAAAGCCGTTCTGGGGCATATATCTTCAGTTTCTAGATCAGTGCTTGACATACAGTAGACAAAGTTGTATGAAAGAATAGGCAGAGTTAAACTATATGTACTTTATTTTACAAGATTATTGCACAGAATACAATCACACAATAGGTCTTAATCAATAGACAGAACATCTCAACCGCTAAGAGAAGCCCAAGGTACTTAATCTTTAAAAAAAATTCCAAAAAGAGAGCTGCAAAACATTTAAAATGCATTTAAGTGTTATAATAAGCAAAATTAACTCTTTTATTGTTTTTTATTGACATACAGCATACAGCATTATATTAGTTTAATCATATTAACATAATGATTCAATATTGATGTATATTACAAAATGATCATCACAATAAGTCTAGTTAACGTTCATCAGCATTGTAGAGATACTTTTGAGATCTTGTAGGTTCTGTTCCAGACCACCTCAATGAAGCGAAGATTGCAGTGACGTGAGTCATGGATTTTTTGGTTTCTTAGTGCATATAAAAAGTTACATTTATAGTATACTGTAGTCTGTTAAGTGTGCAGCAGCATTGAGAGTCAGTCCTCCCGAATCATGCTGCTGCTTTATCAACTAAAATTTATGTAATATTCTAAATCCTTTGTTGTCATTTCAACAGTCTTCATAGCTTCTTTCAGCAGGTGTAGATTTTGTCTCAAGAAACCACTTTCTTTGCTCATCCGTAGGAGGCAATTCCTTATCCATTAAAGTTTTATCATGTGATTGAAGCACTTCAGTCACATCCTCAGGCTCCACTTCTAATTCTGGTTCTCTTGCTTTTTTCTATCATATCTGGAGTTACTTCCTCTACTGAAGTTTTGAACCCATCCAAGGCACTCGTGAGGGTTGGAATCAACTTCTTCCAAACGACTGTTAATGTTGATATTTGGACCTCTTCCCGTGAATCACAAATGTTATTAATGGCATCTAGAATTACAAGTCCTTTTCAGCAGGTTTCCATTTACTTTGGCCAGGTTCATCAGAGGAATCACTATCTATGCAAGCTATAGCCTTACAAAATGAATTTCTTAAAGAATGACACCAGAGTCAAAATTACTCTTGATCCATGGGCTGCAGAATGGATGTTGTGTTCTCAGGCATAAAAACAGCATTAATCTCGTTGTACATCTCCATCAGAGCTCTTGGGTGACCAGGTACATTGTCAAGGAGCAGTAATATTTGGAAAGGAATCTTTTATTTCTGACAATAGTCCTCATCATTGGGCTTAAAATATTCAGTTAACCGTTTTGTAAACAGTTGTGCTGTCATCCAGCCTCTGTTGTTCCATTTACAGAGCAAAGGCAGAGTAGATTTAGCATAACTCTTAAGGGTCCTAGGATTTTCAGAATGGTCAGTGAGAATTGGCTTCAACTTAAAGTCACCAGCTGCATTAGCTTTTAACACAAAAGTCAGCCTGCTTTTTGAAGCTTTGAAGCCAAGCATTGACCTCTCTTCTCTAGCTGTGAAAGTCCTAGATAGTATCTTCCTTTTTAAGGCAGTTTCATCTACATTAAAAATCTATTGTTTAGTGTAGGCACCTTCATGGATTAGTTTAGCTAGATCTTCTGGATTACTTGCTTCAGCTTCTGCATCAGCATTTACTGCTTTACCTTGCACTTCTATGTTATGGAGATGCCTTCTTTCCTTAAACCTCATCAGTCAACCTCTGTTAGCTTCAAACTTCTCTTGGGCAGCTTCCTCACCTCCCTCAGCTTTTGTGGCATTGAAGAGAGGGCATTGCTCTCGACTGGGCTTTGTCTTAAGAGAATGTTGTGGCTGGTTAGATCTTCTATCCAAACCACTAAAACCCTTTTGCTATCAGCAATAAGACTGTTTCACTTTCTTATCATTCCTATGTTCACTGGAGTAGCACTTTTAATTTCCTTCAAGAACTTTTCCTTTGCACTCACAGCTTGGCTAACTGTTTGGCACTAGAGGCCTAGCTTTCCACCTATGTCTGCTTTTGACATGCCTTCCTCACTGAGCTTAATCATTTCTAGCTTTTGAGTTAAAATGAGAGATGTGTGATTCTTACTTTCATTTGAACACTTGGAGGCTGTTGTTGGGTTATTAATTGTCCTAATTTCAATATTGTTGTGTCTCAGGGAATAGGGAGACCCAAGGAAAGGATATAGGTGGGGCAGCAGCCTGTTGGTGGAGTAGTCAGAACACACACAGCATTTAGTAATTAAGTTCAGGGTCTTATTTGGGCATGGCTTTTGGCACTGTAAAACAATTACAATAGAAATGTCAAAGATCACTGATCACATATCACCATAATATATATAAATATAATAATTTTAAAAAGCATAAAATATTGTGAGAATTACCAAAATGTAACACGGACACACAAAGAGAGCAAATGCTATTAGGAAAATGATGCCAATAGACTTGCTTGATGCTGAAGGGTTGCCCCTAACCTTCAATTTGTTAAAAAAAAAAAAAAGGCAATATCTATAAAGCATGATAAAGCAGAGTGCAGTAATATGAGGTATGCCTGTATATAGTGACAGAATATTTTTTCTTGTGATAAGAACTTCTATATCTACTCTCTCAGCAACTTTCAAATGCAATACAGCATTATTAACTGTATATTACATCGCCATGACTTATTTATTTTGTAACTGGAACTTTGTACCTTTTGACTCCCTTTACCCATTTCACCTACCCTCCACCCATCTCCTATCACAAGCACCAATCTGTTTTCTGTATCTGTGAGCCTAGATTTTGTTTTGTTTTGTTTTTTAGATTGCAGATATAAGTGAGAGCATGTGGTGTTTGTCTTTCTCTAACTTATTTCACTTAATATAATGCCCTCAAGGTCTGTCCAGGTTGTTGCAAATGGCAACTTTCCTTTTTATGGCTGTATAATATTCCATTGTGAATAAATAGTGTGTGTATATATATATATATATATATATATACACACTATTCACAATGGAATATTATATATATATCCATATATATTCATATATATATATATATATATATATATTCATCCATCGATGGACAGTTAGGTTGTTTCCCTATCTTGGCTACTATAAATAATGCTGCAGTGAACATGGGGGTACATATATCTTTTCAAGTTAGTGTTTTTGTTTTCTTTGGCTAAATACCCAGAAGTGGAATTGTTGGATTATTAATTTTGTGAGGAATCTCCATAATGATTTCCATCATGGCTGTACCAACTGCATTCTCACCAACAGTGCATGAGTGTTCCCTTGTCTCCACATCCTTGCCAACACTTGTTATTTCTTGTTTCTCTGGTAATAGCCATTCTAACAGGTGTGGGATGTTACCTTGTTGTGGTTTTGATGTGCATTCCCTGATTATTACTGATATTTAGCACCTTTTCATGTACCTCTTGGCCATGTGTATGTCTTCTTTGGAAAAATGTTTGTTCAGATCCTCTGCACATGTTTTTTTGTTTGTCTTTTCTCTGCACATGTTTTAATTGAATTGTTTAATTGAATTATTTTTTTGTTATTGAATTGTATGAGTTCTTTATATAGTTTAGATATTAACCCTTTATCAGATACATGATTTACAAAATATTTTCTCCCATTTAGTAGGTTGCTTTTGTTGATGGTTTTATTGATGGTTTCCTTTGCTGTGCAGAAACTTTTTAATTGATGTAGTCTCACTCGTTTATTTTTGCTTTGTTGCCTTTGCTTTTGGTGTCAAATCGAAAAAAAATCATCACCATTACTGATGTCAAGAAGCTTACCACCTGTGTTTTTTTTAAGGAGTTTTATGGTTTCACGTCTCACATTCAGATCTTTAATCCATTTTGAGTTAATGTTTGTGTATGGTATAAGAGAGTAGTTCAATTTTATTCTTTTTCATGTGACTATCCAGTTTTCCCAACACCATTTAATAAAGAGACTGTCCTTTTTCAATAGTATATTCTTGACTTTTTTGTTGTAAGTTAATTGACCATCTATGTGTGGGTTTATTTCTGGGATATCTATCCTGTTCTGTGTGTCTGTTTCTATGCAGTACTATACTGTTTTGATTACTATAACTTTATAATATGGTTTGAAACATAGAGCATTATGCCTCTGTCTTTGTTCTTCTTTTTCAAGATTGCTTTGGCTCTTTGCATTTTTTTGTGGTTCCACATAAATTTTAGGATTGTTTGTCTTATTTCTGTCAAAAAAATTCCATTGGAATTTTGATAGGGATTGTACTCAGTCTGTGTATAGCTTTGGGTAGTATTGACTTTTTTTTTTTTTTTTAAAGATGATGTTGTGGGTAGGAGTTTATTAATTAATTCATTTATTTTTTCTGTGTTGTGCCTTTGTTTCTGTGCAAGGGCTTTCTCTAGTTGTGGCAAGCAGGGGCCACTCTTCATCGTGGTGCACGGGCCTCTCACTATCGCGGCCTCTCTTGTTGCAGAGCACAGGCTCCAGACACGCAGGCTCAGTAGTTGTGGCTCACGGGCCCAGTTGCTCCACGCCATGTGGGATCTTCTCAGACCCGGGCTCGAACCCGTGTCCCCTGCATTGGCAGGCAGATTCTCAACCACTGCGCCACCAGGGAAGCCCAGTATTGACATTTTAACAATATTAATTCTTCCAGTCTATGAGCACAGAATATCTTTTCACATATTTGTGTCTTCTTTAGTTTCTTTCATTAATATTTTATAGTTTTCAGTGTACAGATCTTTTACCTCCTTGGTTAAATTTGTTGCTAGGTATTTTATTCTTTTTGATGCATTTGTAAATGGTATTGTTTTCTTAATTTCTCTTTCTGATAGTTTATTATTAGTATATAGAAATGCAAAAGATTTGTTGCAACAGAATTGTAATACATTTTAAAAGCATTTAAAGGGTATTCTAAACAAAATTAACTTTTAACTGAAAAAGCAATGTGAAAGAATGAAGTTTTCTTAGGATAATTCCAAAATTTATAAAATGTTAATTGATAATTCACTACAGATGATAATGAAACATGAAGTTAAAATTCTCAGGATGTCTTTGTTCAATCATGACAGTATACATAACCTCATTTGTCATTTATATCCATTAGTATGTAATTTTAAGTTTTATTATTGATATGAAGTGCAGAGCAAATGTCCCTTCTGTCTCTAACTCTCTCCTCCCCCTCCCCTAAAAATGGTGTTAGAACTTTACAGCAACCTACCTGTCAAATCTCCATGTACCATTGCCATTATTTAGGAGACACAGATCACTAAATTCTAGACAAGGGAAGGAGTGGAAGACTAAGAAACAGAACTGGAATAAAATGGCTATGTTACCCTGGGCAGTTAGCTTCAAAAAGGCCATGTCCAATGGTCTTGTCAAAGTGTCATGCCCAGTTAAATAAGGTACTTATTGAATTAGATGTTTGAATTAATTAATACACAGAGGGAAAAAAAGTTCCAAAATTCATGATGGTAAAGTTAATTTTGGAATTTATTTATTCTTTTCATTGTGTATTAGTTTCCTGTGGCTTCTGTGACAAATTACCACAAACTAGGTGGCTGAAAACAACAGAATTTTGTTCCTTCACAGGTCTCGAGGTCAGAAATTTAGAATCAGTATTTAAATCAAAATATTGGCAGGGCCACATTCCTCCTGGAGGTTCTAGAAGAAAATCTGTTTTTTTCTTCCTCCATCTTTCAGTGCTGACCACATTCCTTTGCTTGTGGCTACATCATTCCAGTCTCCGAATCCATAGTCACATTGCCTTCTACTCTTCTGTCTCAAATTTATCTCCGCCTCTCCGTTACAAAGACGCACTGAGTGATTGCATTTAAGGCCCCCCTGGATATTCCAGAATAGTTTCCCCATCTTAATCCTTAACTTAATCACATCTAAAAGTTCCTTTTTGATACAAAAGGTAACATTTACAGATATGAGGGATTAGGATGTGGATGTCTTTTGGGGGAGGACATTATTCAACCAACCAGTTTGTCATCTGGACCACAAAGATTCACAACCATCCATGTGCAAAGTATCTTCATTCCATTCCAACATACTCAAAAGTCTCAACTCATTAGAGCATTAACTCAAGTCTAAAATCTCAGCTAAATATTATGAGCTCAAAGGTTCCAAATGTCATTATCTAAATAATTTAACTTAGTATGAGTCAAAGTCTGGATATGGTTCATCCTGTGGCAAAATTTCCATCTATAGATTTGTGAAACCAGGAGACTAGTTATCTGCTTCCAAAATACAGTGGTGGGACAGGCATAGGATAACAGTTATATATATTCTTAATTCAAAATGGGGGAACATCGAAGGAAAAAAGGAGTCACTAGCCCCCCAAGCAATTTCAAAATCCAACCAGCCAGTTTCCATTAAATTTCAAGGCCAGGGAATAATCCTCTGTGGCTTAAGGCTCTGCCTTTTGGACCCATGACTCTGGCTTCTGTATAGATTTGCTCCGGTACCCATGACTCTGGCCTCTAGACCCAAGGCTCTCCACTTGGAGTTATATACTTCCTTCATTTTATCTTTCGTCCCTTTCAGACCAGTCTGGCAGTGTTTCTACTGGTAAACATTTCTCAAATCTTATAGATCTTCTGTGTATGTCATGGAGATTCACACCATTAGACGAGAGAGCCCTCCACATATCTTTTTTGGAATAATCCCATCTTTATTCTTGGCTTCTGCTGCGATGGTTGAGTGGATCCATGAACCACATGCTTAATTTCCTTAAGAACCCTCTTTGTGAGAGAACACTCTGAATCTTTGATTGTTTTGAGGCACTAGCCAATTGTGATCCAGCCATATCCTTGGCTTTATGATCAGAGTTTATTTTACTAAAAGTAAATCTCGTAATTTTAGCATCTTTTGCAATCTGGATAGGCTGAGAATTTCTCAAATCATTAAATCCTGGTTCATTTTTGCTTTATAGTTCTTTCCTCAATTTTTCTGTTTCCTCTTGCATTTTACTATAAGCAATAAGAAGAAACCAGGCTGCACCTTGAACCACTTATCTTGGAAGTCTCCTCAGCTGAATACCCAAGTTCATCATTTACAAATTCTATAGGGCACATTTCTGCTATACCTTCTAATGCTATATAATAAGGATCAACTTCCCTCCAGTTTCCAATAGCGTGTTCTTTTTGTTCCTTCCAAGACCTCACTATAAGTGCCTTGAACATCCATAGTTCTACCAATAGTTCAGAGCAATCTAGGCTTTTTCTATCATGCACCTCAGAATTATTCCAGCTTCTCTGCCCATTAACCTAATCTCAAAGGCACTTTTATATTTGCAGGAATTTGTTATAGTAGTACCCCACTCTCAGTATCAAAATCTGTTTTAGCTTACTGTGGCTGATATAACAAATTAGCATAAATTCAATGACTCAAAACAACAGAAATTTATTGTAAAGTCCAGAAGTCCAATCGGCATCACTAGACTGAAATGCTGGTGTCAGCATGACCATACTTCCTCTGGAGGTTCTAGGAAGGTATCTGTTCCTTGCCTCTTTCAGCTTCTGGTGACTGCTGACATTCCTTGGTTGCAGTCACATTACTCCACTTTTCAAGAGCAATATTTTAAAATCCCTCTCTGTTCCATCTTCACATTGCCTTCTTTCAGCATGAGTACAATCTCCCTCTGCTCACCCCTCTACCCCTCATCCCCCAATGGGACACATATGGTCACATTTAAGGCCTGCCTGGATAATCCAGTATAATCTCCCCATCACAAGATTCTTAACCATGTCTATAGAGACCCTGTTTCCATATAAGGTAACATTTACAAATTCTTGATTAGGGACTGACATGTTATTGGGAAAAAAATTTATAGTATCTGACTTAACATTCAAAATGGCTTAATAGCCTCTTTTTTCTTCTTAGTAATGAACATTTAATCTGCACCTATTCACTCCTCCAAACTGTTATCTTCCCTCTCTTAATAAATGACATCATCAAGTGCTTAAGCCAGAAATTTAGGAGTTATCATGAAGTTTCTCCTTTACCTGTTACATTTAATCTATTGGCAAGACTGCATGACTAGCACCAAGATACTTCTCTCCTTTTCCAGTGCTACCACCCTGGTCCAGGCTATTGCTATTTGTCTCCTGGCACATTAGCAGTAACCTCTTAAACTGTCTCCCAGCCTCTACTCTTGACTCCCAACAATCTACTCGCCACATAGCAGCCAGAGTATGATATTTTGAAACTCCATCAGTTAATGCCTGTCCCCTGGTTAATACTCTTCACTGGTTTCCCATCATACTTATGATAAAACTCAAATATTCTACCTTTACTGAAAATGTCTCATATAATTTGCAATCTACTAGATTCATTTTTCTCCTTCAAATACGGGTCCCATTCTTAACACACAATAAGTAAGCTAAAATGGCCATTTCTATTTTCAAAGGAAAAAAATTTTTTTTAAATGGAAACCTTTTGTACTTTATATAATGTCACTTAATTCTGTATTTTTACCTTGCTTTATAAATAATATCATCAAGTACTTTTACAAGATATTTAGAAATATGTGTTTTCAATTACTTTTAGATGAATCTTATGTTTATTGCTTAGTCTGTGATGGATATTTTACTGGTATCAGGTTTGGACCTATCACTGGCTTATCATTTATCACTTGATGAAGGTGTCACTTAAAGTTTACAGTGTTGCACTAAAAATCAACAGTGATTTATCGAATAACTGCAATGTGTCCAAATTTATACACAGAGCAATTTGGAAGAATACATATATTTCTCCCCGACTTGTAGAAGTGTCTCCTTTTTTCCCTCTTGTCATTTAGTGCCTCAAAATTTAAGTCAGATTATGAAGAAAAATGTATTATTCCACAGTAAAAATGTCAATTTACAAAATAACACACAAACCATATTTAGCTATTGATATTAGTAGCTAAAAAAATCACAAAATGTAAAAATTATACCTTTTGCTTGTCATATTTATGAGTGTTAATACATATTGTTAACAAAAGTATGAAAAATACAGTAACTCAGATACAGTGTACTTGTACATTGTATTTGGACAGCCATATTAGAAAGTTATTTGAAAAGAATCATCGGTGCTATCAAAATGTTCATACCTTTGAATATAGCTCTTCCCTTTAACTTAGTAAAATAATCAGATATGTGCAATAACATTTAGGTATAAGGACATTTTTATATCATTATTTAAAAGAATGAAAATTCAAAAAATCTGCTAATCTAAAAACTTAGAAGACTGAATGTATAGTTTGTTACCTCCTTACGTTGAAATATTCATGGCTATTTAAAATCATAATTTAGAAAAACATTTTATGACATGAGCAAAATTTTTAGGATATATAATCAAAGCAGTTTAACCCACCGCATGTGACTTATGATACCAGTTTTGTGAGATAAGCACACATAAAATTGTGCTTCTAGAAGTAAATGATATACACACATATAATGGAGGTATTTATGATGACTTTAATTTTTTAAAAAATTTTTTTTCAAAATTTTGTGATGACAATGAGCTGTTTTTGTAATATATTTGTTAAAGAGAAAACTAACAAAACCTAAACATAGACTTAGATTTAAAAACATAGTGTATTTATAAATAAATAATGAAAAGAAAAAAAGAGGCCCTTGTAATATCAGAGCCCTAGAAACTTTCATGCAAAGGAAACAGTGCTCTTTCTCCTCCGCTATCAAGGAAAGGAAAAGTGGGTAACTAAAGGCTAAGGTGAAAAGACCCTATGAGAGTTGATGATCTCTTACTTGTTAGCCCAATCAGTGTCGCAGAATCAGTATTGTTAAAGTTCCATAAAATTACATGCGCACATAGACACGTATTCTATGTAGTCAGCTGTTACCTATGTCAACAGAATAGAACAAAAGCAAAGTAAAACACATTTAAATTAGACTAAAAAATATTGTAGATAGAGCCTTTCATCAAGGGATACTTTGAAGTATATACGTGGGGAAGGAAGATGTTAAAGATAACGCCTTAATTTTGAGAGTGCTGATAGTGTCCTACTTAGTATTCATTCTGAAGGGGGGCTGCTGGGGGAAATCAACCAATTTATGTGTTTAGGGAAATACTAACATTGTGTTTATGAGTGCCTCTTTTGTACCATAAAAATCTAAGAATATTATATTTTAATAATTTAATATGTATTAGGCTCATTAAAATAAACTAATTTTTAAAATGATAATCCATTCGTGTTAAAGGAATCAGGGAAAAAGTGTGATTGACTCCAGACCCCTAGCACTTTCTTACCATCCTTTCTATAACTATAACATATTCACTCTTAGAAAGGAACTTGTACATTTGTTGTATCATGTAAGTAAGTAATCCAAAAAATTGTTTTATCTTTCTCTCTATGCACTCAATCAATCATATTCAATTTCTTTCTTCACTGTTTCTCTTAAAGCTGGAAGTATTGTTAACCACCAGCTACATAGGGCCATCAATTAACACAATGTCAGTTATATGCTTTCTAGCTCCCTCTAGTTTTTTCAGGGAAGTTGTCTCTGAAAAGAAATCACATCAGATCCAAGAAAATGGGAAGAAGTTGCCACTGACTCAAAATTTGTTTAAATGTAGGGTGCTATACAGTGTGTATAGGTATTAAGTATCCTAATTGCATATTAGTTTAACATATAGCATTTGTTTCGTCATAACAGCAACTGAAAAACCAAAAACTCAATCAAAATAATAATGAACACATACACATACTCACATGTATGTTGTCAGCTTGCTTTAATATGAGTAAGAGACTCTAGATCAAGGTACTACTTAGGTCTATAGTAAGCAATTGCAAAGGACTCTGGAATTTAGGTTAGACTGTATCTTTGAAGTCCTGCCTCAGCTTTTCTAACATTCTGTCCCTCTAGCAATTCTTTGTTCTCCGAAGCTAATGAATCAATTGCAGAGCTGTCCCATAGGTCTTCCACATTCTTATGTCCCTTCATATCAATTATACTTCCATTTTGATAAATGGTACTTAGCAAAGTAGTCCCCTTCATTCAGTGGAGCTTATAGCTCTGAAAAAACGGGGAAAACTTTCTGTATCTTTTATGTCTAGAATCAAGCAAAGTGCCTGGCACATAATAGGTTGTAGTAACTCACAATGAATATTAAAAAAATGAGTCATGAAGATATTGATATTTTGAAAATGTTATAGAAAATCAAAATTGTGGAATTTTAACAATGATGTCTCAAACAGTGCTGGCCATTTACTTTTGAGAGTTATTTACAGGTTTAATGTAAGGTCTTTGTTAAGCTTTTCTTAAAAGAAGATATGAATAGGCTAATATAATATGAAGATTTAAAATACTTCTAGAAATTACAAGATAAATTTAAACTTCACCAAAAGCAGATGGAATGAAAGAAACTGATTAAGTGAACTCTGTTTCAGTTTACATCCTGCAAAAAGACAGCAGATTGACAAAAATGCCAGTTTTTATTTATGTAAAAATGTATTAATTGCAAAAGAAAGAACTAGTGTTTTGACCTACATGTAAGCTAAGTGTTTAAAAAAATAAAAAGCACAAGTGCATGTCTCATTGCAGTTTTAGCTCAAGAACAGAATGGATTGGATAGCAAGAGAGAATGTGTAGGCATGAGTGTGGTGATAGGTCTTATGTGTCAGTGTATGCATATATGTACTCCTAGTGTTGGGAATGTATCAGGATAAAATTTTGAACTTAATTCTAAGATAAAAATAAGTATTTAATACAATGAATGTAATTATTTTAGTTACCTTTGTCTTGTGAATACATTTGGGAGAGTAGATAAATGTCTGCTTGCACTTATGCTTAAACAATTAGAGAACCTACCCCATTCCTAGGTAATATGGTATTTTTGCTTATTTGGTGAGCATGTGGCCTCCTTTCCTAGAATACGACCTAAACAAACAGGTTCTTATGCAATCTGTTGCAGGCTCTTTAATATAAATAGATTAAAAAAAATGTCTATCCTACCAGTGTTGGTAAATTGTGTAGCTACTTTTCTACTCTGCTTTCATTGGAGCATAATTTGGGGGGCTACTTATGTGGACAATTATAAAGCTACACAGATGTGAAAATTTCTCTCAGTCGTTAACTGTAAAATATAAGCTGCAATTAATGTCTGTCATCAAATTAGGAGATAATGTTAGTTTTCACACTTCAGTTCTCAGTTTAATGCTTTAACTAACCTTATTAGGGGCTCTTAGCACATCAAAAAAGGGATCAGCCAAACAAATGATTAGCTCTCTGGTCAATTTGCTAGACTCCAGTGGTAGTTTACTTTGTTAGCAATGTGTTTCTAATAAATGTAATTGTCACTTATTTAATGAAGCTGATTTTAGTATAAACACAAAGCATGAATGTAGGTCACATATTATAATTTGCTACCATGTATTCTCTATACACACAAGTACTCACAAATGTATATATAGATATATGTTATTTTCAATTGCATAAAAACTGTAAAAAGCATCAATTTATAAATCAAACTAGATTGCCAAATTCCATATTTTGGCTTCCAAAATTGCTAAATTCCATACTTTGGTTTCTAAACCCTCTTTTCGACAAGCTTTTATCTACCTAGCAAAAGGAAATAAAGTATATGTCCTCTTTTTAAAAGAATCCTGTAAAAGCTTACTCTCTGGATTTTCTTTTGGCTTTTAAGAAAACATAAAGGGGAAGGTTTAAATGTTTAGAGGCTTACAAATGCCTAGAGAGGTTACTGAATGAATACAATTAATTTTTACTTTTCCTAATTGGTGTGTGCCACATTTAACCAGCAGAAATTCCATCTTCCTACACAGAAGAGAAGGCTCCTTTATCTCACAAGTTGGGTTTTATTTAAGCCAGTAAATTGTACATAATATTGTACAATGAATTTCCTTTCTGATTAGTCTATTCTAATCGGTTTGATAGGGGAACTAACTCATTTAACACTTCAGGCAGATGCTTAGAATGTCTTTAGGGAATTGACCACTTCATTGCAGTTAAAAAGTATATTATTTGGAGGCGTAAATGGATACCAGATTTCCTTTTATGTTTTGGACCTTGGTACTAAGTTGTAGTAGGCCACACTCCCACTGTTAGCCTTAATAGGATTAGTTTGGATATTATCAGAGGAACGATCAACACCTGCTGATATGATCACAGATGGTATCAAAGAGTAAGAGGAACTCAGTTGTACAGGGACACTCATCTCAGGCTTTTACATTGGGAGTGCCAGTACAAAAATGGCTACAAGATTCAAGGATAATATTCCATGTAACTATTAGTGGTACAGTATCAAAACTGGTATGAAATTAAAAGTCTTTGTCTAGCTTGCTTAATTCTGAGGAATGGGAGCCTATTTGACAGTCTGCTAATACTAGCTCTTTGACTCTGGGTACGTTATTTAATTTCTTTGAGCCTATGTGTCTTTAGCTGCAAAACTGAGACCAATAATAACACCCAGCTCCTGGGATTTGGTGAGGATTAAATGAGGTAATCCAGGTGAAGAGCATAACCCTGTTCCTTACGTATAAATGTGAATCCTTATTGGACTGATTTTTATAATGTCTTTAGTGATTTTATGGATTCTTCAGGGGTGCTTTAATAAATATGAACTTAATAAAAAATACCTTGTGTTTTTGAGGGATACTATTAGCCCAATTTCTAAAGAAGATTTATGATATTAATTATGAAGTGATAGTAAATTTTATTATAGGCCTTTTCAACTTTGGAAAGTTTGTTTTTCTTCTATTAGTGTAATGTACTTCATTAACAGATTAGACATGTTGGAATAATTTAATAGTAAATTATGGTTTTTAATATACTGCCATTTCAGTTTATAAACTGTCTGGTTTGTGTTTTAGCGCAGGGGTACCCAATGGTCCACAGCCTGTTAGGAACCGGGCCGCACAGCAAGAGGTGAGCAGCAGACGAGTGAGCGAAGCTTCATCTGCTGCTCCCCATTGCTTGCATTACTGCCCGAACTGTCCTCCCCTCTCCTCCCCACCCCCCAGTCGGTGGAAAAATTGTCTTCCACAAAACCCGTCCCTGGTGCCAGAAAGGTTGGGGACTGCTGTTTTAGTGTCCTACTAGCCTTACTGAATGAATTGAGAATATTTGGGGCTTTCCTATGTTCTGAAACAGTTAAATAGCTAATAAGTTATCTATTCCTTCACATTTATAGAATTTTACGCTTGTGTTTATGAACAATGGGCAGGGAATAGAAGGGAGAAAATGCTTGACTTCTTTTTCCATTTCTCTTTGGTTACTTGCATATTCAACTATGAGTCTACTTTGGTAATTGATATTTTTCTAGAAAAACACAGAGGTATAGAATTCTGGAGAAGCCAAAGAGGTCTCACAACAAAGTAGAATCTAGAAGCTAGTCCTTTGAAAGACCATCTAACCAATTTCGATAATAGAAAATAACCTTTCAAAATCAATTTTACTTTTAAGTTTCACAAAGGAATTTCATATGTAGTTACTAGTAGTACATCTTTTTGGTCCTTTCAAACAAATATGGTAAAAATGAAACAGACAGGAAACAGAAATTTAGACAAGTTAGATTCAGAATCAAATGACCAGTACTACTTTATACCCATTAGAATGTCTACTATTAAAAAACAAAAACAACAGAAAATAAGTGCTGGTAAAGATGTGGGGAAATTGGAACACTCATGCTTTATTGGTGGGAATATAAGATAGTGCAGCCACTGTGGAAAACATTATGGTTATTCCTCAAAAAATTAACAATAGAATTATCATATGATCCAGCAATTCCACTTCTGGGTATATACCTAAAAGAATTGAAAGCAGGGCTTTGAAGAGATGTTTGTAGTCTCCTGTTCATAGCAGCATTATTCATAATAGCCAAAAAGTGGAAGCAACCCACGTGTCCATTGACAGATGAATGGATAAACAAAATGTGTACGTACATACAGTGGAATATTATTCAGCTTTAAAAAGGACAGGAATTCTGACACATGCTACAACATGGATAAATCTTGAGATCATTATACTAAGTGATATAAAGTCACAAAAAGGCAAATACTGTATGATTACACTTTTCTGAGGTACCTAGAGTGTAAATTCATAGAGACAGCATTCATAGAGACAGCAGGGAGATGGTGGTTGCCAGGGACTAGGAGAGGGAGGGAATGGGGAGTTAGTGTTTAATGGGCACAGAATTTCAGTTTTGCAAGATAAAAAGTTCTGGAAATGTATCTTGGTGATGACTGCACAAAATATGAATACACTTAATACCACTGAACTAACTGTGGTTAAGATGTGTATTTTACCATACTTACTATTTTTAATCAAATGACCGGGAAGTGACAAAGCCAAGCCAAGGAATGCCTCCTAAGCTAGAGGCACTTGAACTATTTTTGAGCACTCGAAGCCTAATGGGTCATGTTGTCTTTATATTTGGTCCCTAAGAAAAATTTCTAGGGATCATTTTTGTGTGCTTCTGTCTTTTTCTTTTGAAAAAAGAAAAGAAAACGTGCAAAAGTTCAAACATAAGGCCCTGTGACAACACCTAGTAATTTTCTTTCCAAAGTATGTTTTATCCTATTAGAATGTTCTCCCCTAGGGAGCCTTGCCTAATTTTCATAACACGTCACTGTATGTACCTGTCCCCCTTCAATATACCCACTGCATCCTAGTCTTATTTTCTTTATACCTCTCATTTTTTTCATATTCTAAATATCTGCTTATGTTCTCTTTCCCTATAGAATGGGACTGTCTGGAGATTAACCAGTAAAAGTTAAAAGATCTAAGTTCTACTGTCTATTTTTATTCTCATGACATGGATTTCAGTTGCTTTGTATTTCGTCTTTCCTGTAAGTCCATAGTTTTTTGTAGACATACAGCCAAGTTAATAAATCTCCGAGGTCTTATTTTGTGTAGGATGCTATTCTAGATTCCAGGGAGATAGCAGGACAAAACATTTTAAAAAGGCCCAAAATCTCTTTCCTCATTGAACTCACATTATAGAGGAGGCAGGCAATAAACAAGATAAATAAATGGAATACATGTTATGTTGCATATGTGATAAAAGGAAAATAAAGCAGGTAATGGGATATAAGGTGTCTGGGTATGTAGGAAATTTTAGATAAGGTACCAGGGAAGATCATACAGAGTACCTGGCTTTTGACCAAAGACCAAGTAAAAGAGACTATTAGTTTGTTAGGATCACCATAACAAAATACCACAGACGAGTAGCTTAAAAAGCAGAAAATTTTTATTTTCTCACAGTACTGGCAGCTGGAAGTCCAAGATCAAGGGGTCAGCCGGTTTGATTTCTCCTGAAGACTCTCTCCTTGGCTTGCAGATGGCTGGCTTCTTGCCATGTCCTCACATGGACTTTCCTCTGTGCACACACATCCCTTCTGCCTCTTCCTCTTCTTATAAGGACATGGGTCATATTGGGTTGGGGCCCCACCACTAACAGCCTCTTTTTAACTTAATCGCCCCTAAAAGATCTTTTCTCCAAATATGGTTACATTCTGAGGTACTAGGGTTGGGACTTCAACATATGAATTTTAGGGGGACACAATTCAGACCATAACAGGGAGGGAAAGAGTCATATAGCTATCAGGGGCAGGACATTTCAGAGAGAAAAGGAAAGCAAAGGTCCCGAAGTAGGAGCATGTCTGAGAGTGTTCTGGCAGCATCAAAGAGGCCAGTGCAGCTAGAACAGAGCAAAGAAGAGAGATATAGCAGGTGAGGCCAGAGAGAAAACAGGGCCAGATCTTGTATATCATTGTAAGACCTTCTCTTTTTTATTTTGAGAGGAATGGAATTCCATTAGTGAGTTTGAGCCAGGGATGTGTTTGGACACATGATCAGCCAAGACCTCTCTGGTTGGTGTGTTGACAGTAGACTAAGGTGAAGGAAGGGGATACAGAGGCTCTTGTAATAATCCAGGTAAGATATAATGGTGGTTTAGTGTAGAGTTGTGACATTGAGAGAGATGAGAGGTGATCAGGGTCTAGAGTTTTATACAGTTTGGGGGAGGGGGTTCAAATGCAGGTCCACAGCCCATGTTCTTTTCTACTGCATGACTATGGAAGAAAGTACATGTTCAACAAAGTTAGGAAAAGAAAATGAAGGAATAGCTGAAATAACTTACTCTTTTTTTTTTTAGTGGGGAGGGCAACAGACCTACCTTGGAGTTTTATATATTTTTTGATGGTTAAGCTAATAAGATTTACTGGCAGACTATATGTGTGGTATGACAAAAACCGTGGATGCTGAGCCACCGGAAGAATGTAGTTATCTATGACCTAAAAGGGAGAAGCAGGTGAATCAGGTTTGGGAGAAATAGAGGGAGATTTCAGTTTTGAACAGGTTAAATTTGAGAGCTCTATTAAAATATGTAAGTAGATATGGCACTAGGCAACTGCATATATATACCTAATCAAGTGTAAAGACAAAGAGTTCAGTAAGTAATAGCTATAGATTATTCAGTAAATAATAGCCGATGATGAGGAGAAGTAAGAAGGGAAAAGAGAGGAGAAAAAAAGAAAAGCTAATGTGTTTCCTTCACAACACTTTCCAAACGATGCGACTTACCAAAATTATGATAGTCTTAGTACTAGGTGCTCTGTTAAAAAAAAATAGATATATTACCTGTATTCTGAGAATTTCAGTTTATGTCAGGGTGACCCTCACGCATGTTGACTCTTTTGCTTGTCAGCCTTTCATGCCACATGTGGATGAGGGAGCAAAAGAAGTTGTGTTCTTGGGTAACTGTTGGCCTTTTGATGAGGTGAAGGTATCATACCAAATGTGTTTCTTGTCTTGCATTCGTCACTAAAGCTAAATGCAAGTAGTATTTTATTGACACCCATTTGTGTCTTCTGAGTCTGACAGCCAACTTCTAACTGTAGTTGTGCTGCTTCAGTAATATCACTGTAGATAGCCTTTTTGGAAATTAGGCTCTGCAAATATCAGTGCTTACAGGAGCTAGGCAGATAGCTTATATAAGCAGATAGCTTATGTAAGCTTATATAATTATTTCTCATAATAATTAAGAAAAAGACTGAAAAGAACTGAGAGAGAATGGCTGTGACAGGCTGAATAATTCTCCCCCACCATATATCAGATTAAATATTTTGAGATGAGGGAATTATCCTGGATTATTGGGGTGATCCCAAGTAACTTAAAAGGTCCTCCTAAAATTCAGGAAGGCAAGAAAGTCAAAGAGAAAGTGATTTGACGAAGGAGCCAGAGGTTGGAGTAACGCACTTTGAAGTAGCAGGAAGGAGCTGTAAGCCAAAGGATATAGGTGGCTTTTTGAAGATGAGGGTGGCAAGGAAACAGATGATCCTGAAGAGAGAAGGAGCAGAAGGAACACAGTCTTCCTCCAGAGGGAGCACAGCTTTGCTGACACTTTGATTTTCTATTTCCGAATCTCCAGAACAGTTAGAGAATAAACTTATTTGCTTTAAACCACTATGCTTTCTCAAAGCCATCACCATCATTTTTTAAAACTGAAATTCAACTTAAAAAATAAACACCCACAAGAATGGCCAAGGATTGAGCATTCAGGGTTCAATCCAGACTAAAGGCTTCCAGTTTTCAACTACTGTTAAATTGTGATTTCCAGCAAAATATTTTGCCTACTATTTTATTTTACTGAAGATAAGTAATAAAAACCACCATGTCAAATGTATATAAGGTTATATACCATGTAAAAAAGGTGTGAATAATAATTTTCTCTAATGATAATGTTAGGTAGAGCAGAAAAGAGGAAAAGACAATAGGTCAGTTCTTTGTCACTCATCATTGGTTTCCACCACTGCAAATTTATATCTAATTTTAAGAGGCAGATTTCCTAATCAGTAATGATAAAATGTTAGAAGTTCAACTTTCATAATTAACCATGGCATGTGAGTTTTCTTGATTTTCAATACGAAATTTGCTTCTACAAATCATAATCAGTATAAATGGGGAGAACCTTATCAGAAGAGATAATTTAAATTGATATGTTTCTAAAATACTGATAAAGTAATTTTTAAATGATATGCATATAGAACCACAGCTGAAATCTAGAATAAATGCATAAGTAAAAGTATTATTTAATCAATAAAATTGTGCAGAAAACTAGTTAATCTATTAAGACATGATAACTATGTAGCTAGCATTCCCTCTAGTTGAGAAAAAAGGATGACATGTGAAATTAACAATTGTTCAGAATTTGTAATGATTATTTTCCAAATCTCCAATACAATCCTTCAAATTAAAGAGTGCTATATTTAGCTAATACTTAATCCATTTCTCCAGTAATTGTAGAGGCCACATTAATTAAGATAATGCTTAAATCATAATGTAAATTGGGTCAGAAATATAAACCAATCAGAAATAAACATAAACCTATCACAATCAGAACTAAACATTAACTAACTCTTAGTACAAGTTAAGAATTCATTACTGGGGGACTTCTATTTCTGTCCAAAACAGAGAAACAGATTTACCCTCTTGCCAAAAACAGCCAAAAACAAAGCCAAAAACTTCAGCAGACAAAATACATGAAACAGTGGTTTTTCATGGCACTGGATATCAGGCAGTGAGGGACGGTGATCACTGAGAGATGAGAGATAAACCCTCAGAAGGTATGCCTCACATGAGAGGGTCCAGAGAGCGTTGTCATACAGAGAACTCCAGAGATCTGCAGAGCAGCCCCTGTGTTTAGTAAGTATTGATCAACACATGTTTTCAAGGAAACTACTGAGGCAAAGAAAGAACCATCTGAAAGAATTAGTAGAAAGAATACGTGGAACACACACAGGGCTGGGAATGTTGCCTGTTCCCACCAGCTAGATTAGAGAAACTCATAATTTGCAAGTCATTGGATAGAGTATCAGAAGGGTCTTGCCTCAGTAGTGGGGAATAACTAGCCCTAGGCTAAAGGTTGCTCTGGTCTTGCCAATGAATCTTAAAGGCAAGTCCCAAAATAATGATACTGTTTCCTAGTAACTTAACTATGTTCCAGACAAAGCTCAAAAATATGTAAAGAAATACAAAAATATATTGACCAAAAAAACATGGTGTCTGGCATCTGGTCAAAGATAACCAGGTATACAAAAGGAAAGTAGGCTCCATAATGAGAAAAATCAATAAACTGAAACTGACCCGGAACTAACACAGATGTTGTAATTATCAGGCAAAGACATTAAAATAGTGGTTACAATTGCATTCCATATGTTCAAACATTAAGTGAAGACATGGACAATATAAAAAGACCCAAATCAGATTTCTAGAGATGAAAACTAAAATATCTGAGTTGAAAAGATACACAGGATGGGATTATGGCTGATTAAACATTGCAGAAGAAAAGATTAGTGAACTTCAAGAAAGCAACAGAAGCAATCCATAATAAAACAGAACAAAAAGAATTTATTAAAAAAATAAAAAGAGCATCAGTGAACTGAGACAATTCCAGATGACCTACCCAATTCAAAGAAACATGAAGAAAACTACAGTAAGACATGATATAATCAAACTGACCAAAATCAGTGATAAAGAAAAAAAATCTTAAAAGAAGCAGGGGTTAGGGAGAAGACTTGTTACATACAAAGCAACAAAGATATGGATGATAGCTACATCTTTAAACTACGGAAAGAAAAAAAAAAGTCGACCTAGAATGCTGTACTAAGCAAAAATTTAAAAGTGAAGGTGAAATAAAGACTTTTTCAGGCAGAGAAAAGCTGGAAGAATTCAGCACCAACACGTGCACAGCATAAGAACTGTTAAATGAAAATAATACAAGGTAGGGATATGGATCTATACAAAGGCATGATGAGTATTTCAATACACAAAGTTGAATGCCTCATGAGAGAACTGTTTCCAGAGTTGAATGCTGCAGTCAGTAAACAAGGCCGGGCTCCTTCAGGTGTTACTAGTTTTGTCTGAATCACTATGCACTTTATCCTGCAACTTGTTTCGGTTTCCTTGAAGTTTACCATTCAGCTATTGGCTCCCCACACTTTTGATTTTCTTTTCCCCACCTTAAAGCCTCTAAATGCTGACTTACTTGCTTGTCTATTTCCCACATGATATGCCATTTTCCCATACTTTTATATAGCCTTCAGTCTGGCCAGAGACTTTGCCTCCTATTGAAAGTACTCCACTTGACCTTGTTGTAGTTACACTTAAATCTCATACATTTCTTAGTAAGACTGTAGAAGAGGTAGCTGAGGCTCTGTTCTCTGAAAGTGAAATTACCTCTGAATAGACAATGGAGAACATGGGAAGCAGATGAAGTAGCTAATAAAGCCTGTGTAGATATAACCTTGTGTAAGCTGCCCTATTCCTGCCCCTCTGACCCTATGTGTCTTCTTGAATACCTGTTGTTACCGAACCAAACTTGGGTCTGCTTGCCTGCACACAGTAAAGCCAATCTACTGGTACTGGGTTGTGGTAAAGTACAGCATTTATTGCAGGGTTCCAATCAAGGAGAATGGACAGCTCATGCTCAAAAGACCCAAACTTGATTTCATGTTTGTAAAAGTGGAAAAAAAAGCTTTATCTTCTGACACATTTAAGTTGACATACTACTTATCGGTATATATCATTTCCTTTATTTTAAAAAAGGAAAGCAAAAAATAGCAATAACAAAACCAGTGTCTAGCGAAATAAAATGCATACTTCCTCATTCTTAGCCCTCACGTGGCCCCACTTAGTCTATCAGAAAGTTTTGAAAAACTTTTCATAAGACATTTAAAGGAATTGCTTAAAACTAGAGTCTTAGCCACCACCCCCCCTTTTTTTTATCCTAAGGAATATCAGCATCCTCTTAAAGTAAGAGACAGATAATGAAACACATTGCTGCAAGAAAGGGCATATTTTGATTAATCTGAACAGGTGGTAGGAAGACTCACTTCTCTTCACCTTTCACATGGCTTTAAAGCAATTATTCCCATTGTGTGGTCCTGCAATATTAGCATCACCTGGGAGCTTGTTAAAATGCAAGTTCTTAGGTACTACCCCAGATTTACTGAGTCAGAAACTAGGGGTGGGTCCTAGCAATCTGTGTTTTAACAAGTCCTCCAGGTGATTCTGATGCTGGCTCAAACTTGAGAACCACTGTTTTAAAGCAGTGATACAGAGAAAAGAATGCAACTAAACTGTGCTGTAAATCCTGCTTCAGAATCATAAACTTCAATGTCATAAACTAGGCTGGGGATATTGCTCTGGAGCTTCCTTAGGAGTATGAGACTAGGTAAGATCCTTCTCTCATTTCTCTTATTTATAACATGGTAAAAATGCCATATATGTGTAGTTATTTCAGGTATAAAAATAATATGGTAAAAATAATAATATGGTAAAAGACTTAGTATAGTGTCACTCAGCAGCAGGCTACTACTAAAGGTTGCTTTTATTAAACCAGTAATATTATTAAACAAGGAAATTAATAGGTTCTGTGATTAGGAAAAGTTAGTAAACTTTTCCTGAAGTTTTTAATCAAGTTCTCTAGTTTTAGTTTTCCTTCACACACCCATGTTCAGATATTAGTCATGGAAATTATGTTTAGTACACAAAAGTAGAAGATGGCAGGTTTCCACTCTGGTAAACCAAGAGGTCTACAAGTCATTGATTTATTTAATAGATGAACCTCTCCATGTTAGTCCTAACTTAGAGGGCTTAGCACAGAATCTTAAACATGAATTTTTAAAAATACCTTTGAAATGCTTAAAATATTAACAAGACCTATCCACAGAATGGCCTTAGGCCAAAAGAGTTAAAGCATTGTGTGGTTTGGTAACTTAGAGAAGGAGACTAAAACAAAAACAAACCAAAACATAACTACCTCAGTAAAGGGGAGAAAAGTGCATAGTTTAAGCATCTAGAAGAAAACTGACAAAGTTTTACTTATTTATTCATTTATTTGTTAAGGATAAATATTTATGTTTTAAGGAGATCATAACACCAAAAATGTATTTTAAAATAATTTTCCTTTGCCGCAATAGTCCTTGTTTATTTAAGATTGGTATGTAGTCTCTTAGATAATTTATTATTTTGACTTTGCTGCAACACATCCCTTTTTCCTCTTGAATTTCTTTAAGTGGGCTGTTAAAGTCTCTCTCTAACTCCCTGGGCAGAGTGTGCTAATGTGGAGCTGGAGTTTTCCAAAGGAGCTGTCATAATCTGTTGGCTCAATGATCCGTTAATGACACCTAATGCTCACAGCAGAGTCTGCCTCTGCTTGCTGCTGCTCGTGGCTGGCGCACTGAGGATGCAGGTGCCTTGTAAGCACCCAAATCAGCCATTAAGGTCACTTTTATTAGTGGCTTCTGCTTACAAAACAGGGCTCTGGAGGAACATGATTCAGTCTAGGCAAAACCCTGGCAGCTCAGAAGAGTCACACTGTTAGGGACCAGCTGCATCTTGTTATATAAAGAAAGCCAGAAGAGTAATATTATTCTCTTTTCACTTTCACAGGCTCTTACGCCTTATTATAGGAATGATTAAGAACAGTGCTTTCTCACCTTACACCTTCAGTTCTCCCCTCTAGCAGTAATGAATTTGAAAATAAATTGTCACTCTGTCTCTTCTTAGTGAACTAAGATTAATTTCTTTGGAAATGTTGCATTTAGTTTGCTGAAAAAAAAAGTCCAATGAACAGATGTAACTCTAAAAAGTTTAATAGACTGGCAATACAAACATTGGTAATGAAAGATAAACATCTTTAAACTCAGCCCAGCCCTACAGGAAGTACCCCTACAGGAGCCCAGCCCCGTGTGAGGCATTTTGCCTACATATTTTTTGCTCCAGACAACCTTTTAAGATTTTAAAATGTAACAGGGCCTTCTCTTTGACACTGACAGACTTCTTTTAAACTTGTATCTTCAATTTATGTGTTCCATTTTAGTTAATGGAGTAGTGATACCACACATTCAGCCATTTTAATTTTACCTGGAATTTTAGTTGCCTAATTGTTCTTGGAGCATACGTGAAACTATTGGAAAAGCACACCAGTATTTTTTTTTAAATTTTCCCATCATTCTTTAATTGTCACATGAGTAATAGTAATCCTCCTACTTTAATTGATACTAGAAAACAGTACCAATGTACTTAAGTACTTGAGTAAAGCAACCTATTAAAAAAGGAGTTGTAACATACTATATTTAGGGCAGAAAAAGAAAACCAACCAATATGCTTTACAGAACAACTCAGTTTTATAAAGTTGGAAAAAACACAATGTTTAAAGAGCATGGTGACCTAAATGGGAAGGAAATCCAAAAAAGGGGGTATATATGTATACGTATGGCTGATTCACTTTGCTGTACAGTAGAAACTAACACAATATTGTGAAGCAACTATACTCCAGTAAAAATTAAAGAAAAATAAAGGGCATGTATCCGCGTTTTTGGTTTGACATAAATAGATAATTGAACTGGCACATTTGGCTATTATCATTGAAGAAATTGATTACTGGTCAGTTATTAATATTTTCCTTCATGGAAGAATTCCTGAGGGAGTTAGAGAAAATATTTTCTTCCTGCTTGATTTGTATAATGTATCACTATATGTGGGTTTGCTTTCCAAGTTTTGTCATTTTCGCTAATGGCACATCTATTGAAGTATATATTTCAGTCTTCCTTATCTCCCGCTCTGGACAGCCTTATGCCTGGGATGGGCTGATAACTTCTTATTCTTTCCTATTTACACAATGCTTCCAGATGAGATTATTTGAAGCAAAATTTTAACTATGTCACTTATTTGCTCAAAAATCTTCCCTGGTTTCTTGATGCAGTAAAAATAATACAGAAACTCAATAGCCTATAATTTAGAGCCCTCCATGTTCTGGTCTTGAGGTTACTATGAACATCACTTCAAATTCTCCTTATGCTCTTGCAACAAAAACTGCACTATGGCAGAAATGTCCCTGACCTATCTTCACTTAACCTACCTCCACTTAACTAGTTTACCAGATTCAACCATGCTCTCCATACTGCTCTCTGAAATACATGCGTGGTATTCATCATGAGCTCCTCACACACACGTAGTAGACTAGCTGCTTTTTGCACTTCCATTTCATCAGCCAGTTGAGCAGTATGGTTACAAAGAGAGGTTTGTACCCAGACCTATTTTTATCTGTGGCTATTATAAATACAAAAATTAATTACATGATAACCAATTGAGAAATATCAGTTGAAAATAACTTTTTTTCCTATGAAAAGTAGGTTATATACTTTGGAAATAAACGATGAATTTCTTGTCTCCAAACATATTGTTGTCAAATCAGTTGTGACAAGACAGCTGTAAAATATTGGGAGAAAATCATAGAAAACTAGAAAGATTCTGCATTTATATTTCTAGTGAAATATGTTTGGATTCACCTGTGACATTTTAAAGAAATTGAAAATGTAATTCCAGGGTCATACATCTTGGGTGTGGTTCATGCCAGGGAGGTGACATATTTACAGGAAGACAACATACAGTAGTGGATTAATGGTGACAGTTCTTTGGGAAAGAAATTATGGAATCATGTAGACATCATATATGTAGTGATAGAAGCAGACAAATATAAATATGATGCAGAGGAGTTTGCAGATCCAGAATCTTAAAGAGAAAAACTGTTCCTTCTTTTTATTGTGAACATTTTCAAACATTTATGATATGTATGGTAGTTTTTTATTTTAGTAGAATTGACATTCCGAAAAATGCACTTATCTTAAGCTTGGTGAATTTACATAAACTATACACATACCGGTAATCAGAAAGAGAGCATTACCAGCACCCCAGCAGGTCCTCTTATGCTCCCTTTCAGCTACTGCCCCCTCACTCTGCAAGAATAATCACTTACTTTAACAGCATAAATTCTTTGACTCTTTTTGTAATATATATAAATTGTATTTATTATTTTGTGTTTGACTTCCTCCTTGTAACATTATATGGATGAAATATTAGCCTCATCTAACTATAGATCATCCAGTGTCATTGCAGCAAGCTATTCTGTGTATCCAGATTAGAAACTGAGTGAATTTAGTGAGGGGAAAAAGGCTTTTCCTTGATCTTTCTTTTCTATACCAGTTGTTCATTTTATCACTTAATTCCCTCTACCTGACTGCTTTTGTTCTTTTTTTTTAAACCCCTATCTAATGTCAAAGTGTAATTTTTTTTTTTTTTTGTGGTACGCGGGCCTCTCACTGTTGTGGTTCCTCCCGTTGCGGAGCATACGCTCCGGATGCGCAGGCTCAGCGGCCATGGCTCACGGGTGCAGCCGCTCCGCGGCATGTGGGATCTTCCTGGACCGGGGCACGAACCCGTGTCCCCTGCATCGGCAGGCGGACTCTCAACCACTGCGCCAACAGGGAAGCCCTCAGAGTGTAATTTTTATAAAGTTATATGCATGATCTTAATATAAGTGCAAAATGAGCATGTGCCAAAGCTTTATTTAACTTATTAATGAGAGAACCAACAAGATGGTGAAGCTAATTTGAAGAGCATTTGAGGAACCAATTAAGTATAGGGAGTGAGGGGAAAAACGTTAGAATAAGATTTCTAGGTGAGATACAAAGCTGGTGATTGTTCTACGAGAAAAAATCTGCAAGTTAACATACAACTTTAGAGTCTGGTCCCTAAATAATAGTTGATAATATGTTGAACGAAGTTGTATCCTCTTAGAAAATTAAAAAATAATTGTTGGATGGGTCTGTTGGACAATTTCCCAGGGTAACAGTGAAGGGAAATACAGAGTTATTTTGCCTTATTTCCTATCTATCCATCAAGGTCAATTTACATCCCACCTCCACTCTGAAGTCTTTATGATCACCCCACTGGAAGTCACCTCTCTAGCCAAGGAGCACTAGTAATACATGAAAGAAGCTCAACATGAACTTGGTGAATGAATAATCGTATTCTGCCACTCTAAGGGCATATCACTCCTTGAGCAGAAATGGCTAATTAAGGACATAATTAAATTTTAAATTATGGCTAGAGAAATTATACTGTAGAAGAGAGATAAATTAGAATACATCATGGTGCAGTTAGCAGGTTTGTTTTCTTAAAATGAGTAAATATGCTGTGGGAAATAATTGATTTATAAACTACTCTGCCTTTTCAATTTTCTCTTTTCTGTTTCATATTTTTGCCCTTTCTTTAGACTCTGCACTATTGAGACATTCTCTTTGTAATTCTCTCTTTATCTTAGTCGTGTTAATAAAACTACAGGAACTGTCTATCTCAAGTTCCATTTTAGCCATATCTCTTCCCTTATCAGAGATTGGAAAGGCTATCATTAGTCATGTTAAATCATGGGCTTTTAATGGTCACCAGTTACTTCTCTGACTCTGTGACCCTCATGCCATTTTTCCTGTTGACCTTTGTCAAGTGCTTGCTGCTCATCTCATTGGACTCATTGGACTTTGTTATTCTCTCCCCTTTAGTGTTTACAAAAACATTTTCTTCTGCAAAGCTTTGTTAAACACTAATCTTTCCTCTTTAGTGTTTCAGAATACCCCCAATAAATCATACCTTTTAGCAGAAATGTGTGTAATGCATCTATAAATCGAGTTTAATCAGAAACTTTTTTTTCTTGTTTTCTCAACTTCTCGTAACTAAAAGAGTTCTGTTCTTGCTGAGATGGTTTTGAATTGAATTACGTATACTGTAGCTCAGACGTACTTTTCTTGTTTTTCATACCTCCAGCTGGAGTTGATAATGCAAGATAAGAGGTGGGAGGATGCAATGTAAAAGTTATCTTTTTCTCCTTGAACTCATCTGTCACTAGCACTCAGATGAGTAATTGAAAAAAAAAAAATCCCAAATTTCTTTTTTATGAAAATCCAGAAAGAGTTTGGTGATTTTTTTTTAAGATGACAACAGAAAATAACAGAGAGGTTTGTTTTCATGTCCTAGTTTCTTCTAGCTGTTGCTAGCAACCTGTCTCTACAGCTCTTGATTCCTGCATTTTTCACCTTATCAACTGTCACAGATACCTCACCCTGAGAAAGAAACAAGTAGCATTTTTCTACAGCTCACTGGGCATACCAGGAAAGTGGCCAGATGCCTGGTCCCCTCCTCTTCCCACACCTTCTCCTGGAGTCTTCATCCCATGGCCCAAATCTGTGCCCTTTAGCTGCATATGGCTATTCAAATTAAAATTTAAACTTAAATAAATTCAAATTAAACAACTTCAAAATTCGGTTCATTAATCAAATGAGGCACATTTCAAGTGCTCAGTAGCCACGTATGGCTACCATACTGAATAGCACAAGTGTAGAACTTTTCCATCATCACAGAAAGTTCCACTGGGCAGTGCTGACTCAAAGCATGTGGTAGCTGTTCAATGCAAATATGCACACTAGTGACCTCAGTTATATTTTCAGATAAAGTGCTTCTTTTTACAGAATTTTTCCCTGAGTTCACTAGGGATTGGTATTGTCGAATGGTCTTATAAATGAGTTGGAAGAGACAGAGCCCAGTGAAATTTTCAAGTGTGCAGATGAAACTTGGCTCTTCTGGGAGTGGAAATGCCAAATTGAAAAACTGTGCCTGAAGGCTTTATGAGGGGGCAGACATGCATCAGATGAGCTTCTCTCTGAGCAAGTATAATTTGATAAAGTTAGGTAGAAATTATTCTGTCCTTAAAGGGTAGTGGATTCTGTTTTTCTGGTTAACAGTTGATAGAACAATGTTGGTTTCATTATGTAGTATTCTCTAAAATAACAAAGTTTTGTTGAGGCTCCAAATACTAAAAATAAATTTGGGCAAAAAATAATGAGAATATTTCCTACATGTGTGCAATATTCAACACTAGGTATCTATGAAAGAAAAACTTCACAGAGGTGATATTTTAAATTGTTTTAATAGGTCAGTCATAATTTTCTGAGTAAAAATGGCAGAAAAGGCAATCCTTGTAGAGGGATCACCATGAGCAAAAACACAGTAGCATCAAAGATTGGAGTGTATTGTTTCAGAGACAAGTAGTTCTTTGTGGTTGACGCAAAAGTGCATGATGTAATGATTTCATTTTTGAAATAAGAATCGAGCCTTATTGCAAAAGTCCTGGATAACATGCTTATCTAAAAGTTAAAGAAGGATAATTGTTCAAAGGAATAATTTAAACAGCAGAGTAAATACATAATCTAATGAATATTTCAGAAAGACAACTCTAGCAGTTATAGACCAGTGATTCTCAAAAGGGGTGATTTCGTCTCCCGGGAACAACTGATAATGTCTAGAGACAGTTTTGGTTGTCAGTGCTGGTTGAGAGGTGGGTACTGTCATTGAGTGGGTAGGGAGTAGGAGTGCTTCTAAGTATCTTATAGTGGATAGCACAGCCCCCATCGCAAAGAAATATCTGGTCTCAAATGTTGACAGTGCCAAGGTTGAGAAACGCTGATGTAGATGATGAATTGAAGAGATACTTGAAACAAACAAAAAACATTGTTTAGGATGCCAATACAATAGTGCATTTGAGAAATGATAAGAGGAACGGAAGGGATACTAATGTGTTTTTTATTGTTAAGTTGGGAAGGGCAGTGTTGCTAGGATGACTGCAGAGTTATCTGAATGTTCTCAAATAAAACTGAAAGGAACCTGTTGCTTCTTTTATGTTTTGTATAACATAGGAATGATTTACTCACAAATTTAATATAAACTAAAAACAAAATCCAAGAAAGATACATGGTACGTTGTAAGTAAAATTAATAGGAAAAGACCCATCCTGACACATCTGGATTTTTTTAATTGTAAGGAAAAGGGGGGAAATCTCATAAGTTTCTAGAAAGAATATAGAGGTACCTAAAAGTGCCACGGAGTTCAACCTCAGAATTCTCCTTTATAACACTAAATTTCATTAGAATTTGAGAGGAAAATGGTATACCAAAATTTCATGCCAAGACAATGTGTCTTTCATGGGCAAAGGCAATAGAAATACTTCCAAATTTTACAAGCCTCGAAATACATATGAACATACTCACTGAAAAAATTAAAGATGATAACCATAGTAAATGATAAAACTTTAAGAACTTACTATACAAGGGATTTATTACTCTTTTACTATTTGGTAAACTTAGGAATTAGATTGGATTTTTACATTTTAGCCATATAAATTGTAAATCCACTACAAAGCTTGAACCTGCTAAAACCTCATCTATATGTTTTTGGTTCTTTTTACTATCCAGGGACCAACACATCCTGCATTTTATATAGGATCTCTTTTTTGATTTGATCCCTTGAAATGATAATGGTTCACATTATGCTGGAGCACTTTCTGTACCGGCTAAGAAATTGACTAGTTGGGTCATTGCCTGCTATAATTACCTTGCAGAGCTTTATTGTATGTTGTTTGTGTGTTCTCATCCCTACGAATGAGGAGTTCCAAAAAGAAACATGGTAGCAATCGTAATTGTACTTAGGCAATGTGCCTCTTTATGTTTAAAAAAATTCATTGAATAGTCTTGAGTCCCCGGATTTTATTTAATAATGAAAGTGGAATAAAACAAATGATCTCCCTTCAAGTTCTACTTTATTTAATAACTCCTTTTCCTTGTCTGGGAGCAGAAAATTTTTATTCCTGTGAAAGACTCAAGAGGTTTCATGAAAATAATGATAACGAATGAAAACGTTTAAATATCTAGAAGAGACAGTGGGGTGTTTAAAATGTGTGTGAAAATGCCACTGGTATTTGTAATATATATTTTAAAACCTGCATTATTTCTTAGTGATTTGGAATACTTCATGAATTTTGGTAGAAAATTTTAACATATATGTTCTGGAATTTTTAGTTATTCTATGTAAATCATGACTAAACTCATTTTGAGTACATAAGAAATCCATATATTAACTTGGAAAGTAAATAAAGCTACATATCAGTACATTAAATCAAGACAACAGAAACCACACTTTTTTTCAAAAAAATAATTAATATAAAAAATTTTATAGTTAAATGTTCTGAGGAAACTTTATTAGTGCTTGCTTGTTTGTTTCAATAGCCAAAAGAAATGTTTAGAATATTTGCTTTCAGTTTTTCCAGGTTAAAATTATCCCAGCTATGCACTGACAAAGTCACTAGTATATCCTGGTCTGAAGTAGACCAAGAACTTTAAAAAAACAAAACAAAACAAAAAAAACTTTGTATTGAAGTACAGTATGTGCACTTCTCTGTACAGCTCAGTGAATTTTCACCTACTGAATACCCCTGTCACTAGCACCCAGATAAAGAAACAGATCATCCCTAGCACCCCAAGTAGACCCTCTGCTGCTTCCCCCAAAGGTAGTCAATTATCCTAACTTCTTACAGCAGAGAATACTTGTTTTTATTTTATATGAAAGGGATAATACACTATGTACACTTTGATGTATGACTTCTGTAGCTCCACATTTTGTGATTCATTCATATTGCTGCACATACAGTAATTGTAAAGTCATTATACTTGCTGTATAGTATACCCTTATGTGAACATACCTCAACTTATCTTACTACTGTTAATGAAGATTTGAGTAATATCCAGGTTTCAGCTATTACAAATAGTATGCGATGAACATTCCATTAAATGTTTTTTTTTGGCTAACATTTGTACACATTTATAATAAGCATAGACCTAGAAGTGGAATTTCTAAGTCAGATTAGAAACTGGCCAAATAGGTTCCCAAAAAGGTTGTACCAAGTTTACATTCCACCAGATGTGCTTGAGAATTTTTGTTGCTCTACGTCCTCAGCAACACTTGGTATTTTTTCCTTTTATTTCTGTATTTTCTGATGGCTACTCTGGGGATTATTAAGTGGTGTTTCATTATGGTTATAATTTTTATGTCCCTGATGGCTTTTCATATGTTTATTGGCCATGTGTATACCCTCAAAGAGAGGTTTTTAATGCAGAGAAACATTTACAAAAGTGATAGATGGGCAGGAAAGGGAAAGAGTGGGTGTTACCTCAAATCAGGGAATTGTTTCTGCCTGGGCACAGCTAAGCTGTAGCACTGCTTCTGTAATGGGGTTGCTTCCATCTTCGTTGTTGGTACCTGAAAATGCTGGAGTCTACACTTCCCTAGTAGTTACCTTTCTGCTACTTCAAGTGTTGAAAACAGAATGACTTTGGACTCACTCTGCCTTCTAAATTCCTACCAGTGCTTCCCATTTACAGAACCAATTAGGGAATGGACAAGAGAATCTTGAAGTGTCATTTTCAGGCTTTCAGTACACCACCCTCCCTCCAAGTTAAGAGAAAAGCTTGGAAGGTCAGGAAGCAAGCTGCATAACAACTGATTCTATCTAGCCCAGTGCCTTTTTTTTTTTTGCGGTACGCGGGCCTCTCACTGCTGTGGCCTCTCTCGCCATGGAGCACAGGCTCCGGATGAGCAGGCCCAGCGGCCATGGCTCACGGGCCCAGCCGCTCCGCGGCATGTGGGATCCTCCCGGACCGGGGCACGAACCTGTGTCCCCTGCATTGGCAGGCGGACTCTCAACCACTGCGCCACCAGGGAAGCCCTAGCCCAGTGCCTTTTACCTTAGCCCTCTAAATACCAAGGAGGAAGGGAGTTCATAAGGGCTATAGCCATAGAAATCTGCATTTAACTGTGTATCAACATTTTCAGGCAACTGGTTAATCGATAGTTTTCATGTATGTGAGCACTTTTCAAAGTGCTCTAGAGAAATAGATAGTAAAGTACTTGCCCTCACAATTCTTATAACTTCTTAGTGAATAAAGAAAAATACACATGGAACGTCAGTGAATAATACAGAAAATTAGGAAGCTGAATTGTGATAATAGGCTATGAATCTTAAATGATATATCTGAGAACAGGAGGGAAGAAATTACAGCTAAACTAATTGGGCATGCAGTGGGGTTGAACTTTATCTCAAAGGGTAAATAATATTGGAAAAGGTGAAGGGAAGAAGAAAAAGCATTCTGGGAAACAAGAACAATATGAGTGAAATAAAGAACACAGGACTGAGCCATGGCATCTTTCTTTCTAAAATATTAAAATTCTTTCTTAACCTTGACTTGAAGTATGCTTTGGAAGAATATATCAGAATCAATAAACTAAAATTTTATAACAAGATTGCTGTTAAAGGAATCTTGGAACCACATGGCAGTAGGAATAAGAGAGCTAAGATGTTTAGCTCAGAGGGGAGAAAACTAAAAGGAATGCCTGTGAAGTTGTCCTGCAGAAGAAAGTGTAAACTTTTTTTGGTTGTTTGAAAAGGAAGCACTCCAATCGGTGCGCTACAGTTAGGAGCATTCAGCAATAAGTTCAATGTAAAAGAATTGTTATACAATTGCTATCTAATAATGGAACATATAGCCTCATGTAGGTATGATGTCTCCAGCGCCTGAGTTATTCTGATAGGAGTTAAATGACTAAGTGTACCAGAAATAGGATTCCTGCAATCAGAATAAAGAAGATGATCACAAAGTCCCTTTAATCTAAAAAATAATTTGGGGCAGGTAGAGTGACACTTATCAAGAAACCTGAAAGCTGGTTAGTTTACACTTTAATAACTAAAGTAATTAGTTTTTCTTACATGTCTACTCTGCCATATACTATCCAGGTAGAATGAAATGATTCAGTGTTCTCTAAAATAAATGAGGAGTAACCGTATACTTACAAGATGCTCCATGAAAAAAAAATTAGTTTAAGGTAAAATAATGTTGAAAAATTCTACATCCATTTACCCTCTTTTTTTTTTTTTTTTTTTTTTTTTGCGGTACACGGGCCTCTCACTGTTGTGGCCTCTCCCATTGCGGAGCACAGGCTCCGGATGCGCAGGCTCAGCGGCCATGGCTCATGGGCCTAGCCATTCCGTGGCATGTGGGATCTTCCCAGACCGGGGCATGAACCCGTGTCCCCTGCATTGGCAGGCGGACTCCCAACCACTGCGCCACCAGGGAAGCCCCATTTACCCTCTTAATAATAAATTCACAGAATATAAAATACTTTCATGGCTCTGTGATGTCCTTCAGTAAATAAATTTGCTTAAGCTCTGTATCACCAGCTTTTTATCAAAAACATTTCAAATTTATCTCAAAAAATAATTTTCTTAAAGTCATATCAACATTCTTGAACTGGTGCTTTCACAAGACTAATTTTTTGGATACATGTAATTGTAATCACAGCTACCACCTATGGGAGCCTATGGTCTAGTGAGGGAAACAAGTACAACACAATATGAAGAGCAGTGTCATAGGGGATTGATGCATGTTCTGTGGAAACACATGGAAGGGTACCTAACACAGTCTCCATGATGGGGGAGGGACAGGAAAGAATTCCTGTAGAAGGTAATGCAAAATGATGACCTATAGTATATCCAGGTTTTACTGGGAAAGAGAAAGAGGGAGAGCATGTTTGAGACTTAGGAAACTCCGAATGTGAGGGCCTATGCGTAAGTGATTATGATACATTCATGAAGAGCACGGCCAGCTTTTAAAGAAATGCTTAATAGGGACTTGATATTCAGAGTATATTAACAGATTTGGTTTGCGTCTCAAATTACAGGGTCACTACAAAGGTTACAGACGCACAGAATTATACAATCTTGAGGGTGGGGAAAAAGCATTGAGACCCTCTAGTCAGAAACCTTTTCTACAATGGCTAACTGGAAGCTCTCTCTCCCCTGTTTGAATGTGTTTAGTCACTAGAAGCGTTCTATCTCATGAAGCATTCTCCCACCCCCTTATATTAAGATGAAACCAAACTTTCTGTAACTTTTGCCTGCCCCAGGTCTGCATTCTTGAGCTGCACAGAAAGAACTCTGGGCTTTATTACTTTGGGAGTACAAGAGTCATTTTTTGTTGGTGATGGAATTTAAAATCAGATCTATTTAATGGAGTTTTCATTTGCTCTCCCTGTTCGTTTTAATACCAGACTTCTCACCATTTTTAACATGTGAAATATATCTGTATGTCCTAAAGTTTTCTTAAGACTACAATATAAATACTGAGTTTCATATAACCTTTTTGTTTATCAAGGGAGTATTTTGGGGATTTGGTTTCGGCATCTTTTTGTAAAAATGTTAGATCTTAGGAACGTTTTCATAATTCAGCAGGGTCTGCAGTGTTAATGGGCCTGAGCAGCAGGACACTTGGACCACATACTATAATTACTCCTCAGAGTGCTTGTAATTTCAGTTCGAGAGCCTAATGCTGGCTGTAATTCATTTGCTTTTCTTCTCTTATTGAACGTGATTCGCAGCAGTCTCCTGATTTTGGAAATCTATTGCTTTTGCTCAATTCTAAGTTAGTACTCCAAATTTACATGAAAGTATGGCAGTAGAGAAAACATGGTAGGGATTGAAAAAAGTAATGGTGAAGAAGTAAATATTTTTTATGAGCAAAAGTTTCTTTTAAAACCTATAGTTCAACTGAAGCAAATTCCATGACGTTATAAGGAAAGTGAGGCCAATACAGGTTAAATGATTAGTAGTAGAATTAGAAGTGGAAAATCTCTGAGGATTTTCACCCTGGATGGTTGGCGTACTTTTTTAACCTGGTAATAGACCAGTAGTGTTACAATAAATGTAAACATGTTTTAACTGTTCAAATGGTGACTGTGGTCTTATTTGAATAAGTATGGTCAAGTTAAAAGAAAAGAAATCCAAATTTGAAAATGAAACCTAAATATCATATGACGTAATGCTCATCATTTCTAATTTTAATGATTTATTTTTTCCCCACCAGGGAAATCATCTTTGGGGATCTTATGAAGAACTTCCTATGGTAAGGACATTTAATTAACAAAAATTTTATAAAAATGATCATAGCATGTTTATTGCATGGCCTTATCTGTGTTTTCAAGTGGAATGTCCAGTGTACAAAGGGCTGAGAAAAAGTAGATTGTTCTTCTCCAGGCACTCTTTTTTCCCATTAAACTGTTTATTTTTCCATAGTACTTATCACCACCTGATTTTTACTTATTTGTTTATACCTTTGTTGTCCATCTTTTCCACTAGAAGGTACCTTCTAGGGGAGCCAGAATGCTTGCTTATTGATAATGTCTGGCCTATGGAGAATATTTGTTGAATGGATGTATTTATGATCAATAAAATGATCACCTGTCATGTATCAGCACTGAGCTAGATTGTTTCAATGAAACATTTCTGCTTATCTTCTTGGTAAATCTAAGAGGTAGGTCTCAGTTCCATTATATTGCTAAGGAAATGGCCTCATAGCAGGAAAATTATTTAATCTAGATTATGTTATTATTAAGAAGGTACTTGAACTCTTGTTTGAAAATTTCAAATACCAATTATCATTAGTTTTGCATCGGTACTTGTCTTGTAAATACATAGTCAGAAACATTGGTCTGACAGGACAAAGTTAAAGAAAAAGATAAATATTCTAAAAAGAGTTAATTTCCAGGTTTTCATACTCTAATTAGAGATTATATTGATCTTAGCAATTGTCACATTATTTTTAATTAAACCTTTTATTTTGAGATAATTACAGTTTTGCATGTAGTTGTAAGAACTAATACAAAGAAACCTATGTGTCCTTTACCCAGTTTTCCTCAAAGTAACATCTTACAAAATTGTACTACAAAATCACAATCAGGTTATTGACAGTGATACGTCTAATGTACAGAACATTTCCATTACTACAGGAATCCCTCCTGTTGCCCTTTTATAAATATGCCCACCTTCCTATGTCCCATAACTCCTAGTAACCACTAATCTCTTCTCCATATCTTCATACAGGTCTTTTGTCTCCTTAGGTAGGTTTATTCCTAGGTATTTTATTCTTTTTGTTGCAGTGGTAAATGGGAGTGTTTCCTTAATTTCTCTTTCAGACTTAAAAGAAATATATCCAAATTTTCTTGAATATTTATAATGATGAGTTGCAAGAAATATCAATTTCTAAAATATTGTTGTTACAAGAAAGCTGTATAAGTGGAATCGTGCAATATGTACCCTGACAGTATTGGCTTTTTGTCACTCAGCTTAATTTCCTGGAGATGCATACAGATTAAGTGTATCGATAGTTGATTCCTCTTTATTGCTTAGTGGTATTGCTTGGTATGGTTGTACCACAGTTTGCTTAACCATTTCCCCATTAAAGGACACCTAGGTTAGTTTTAGTCTTTGGTTGTTATGCTGTGAACATTTACATGAAGGTTTCTGTGGGAATATAAGTTTTCCTTTCTCTGGGATAACTTAAATTATATTAAGTCTAAAGAAACAAACCATGATTTTAAAAATTATCCTTTACATAGGGCCCTCATAGCACAAGAATTAGCTAAATCAGGACAAGAAAGAGAGTTAGAATAAGTTGAAAGGAAATTAAATAACTGCTTTTTATTGATGTATGTTAGCATCCTTACTATTATTATTACTATTAAGGCTGGCACAACTCTGAAATTAATAATCTTGTCTTGCTTGTCTAAGAAACATGAGGTTTACACATCGTGTTCTCTTCTTTGAATGTTTATATGCTAAGTATCAACCTTTGGTTTAGTTTGCCAACCATATGTATTGAAGTGAGTGCCAGCTTTATATCCATATATCCTTGTAAAAAATTAGAGCTTTAGTATTTCCATTAAGAACGAAGAATACCCTTCTACTTTGCTGGGGCATGACACACCAAAGTGTCAGGACATGTTTTATAGCATTTATTAATAACCTATATTCCTCTCTTGAGGTATATTTGCTGGCCTGGCAGCTTGCTTTTACTCATCTAACCTCGAACTGTAAGAAAACAAATAAGATTTTGCCAAATAACCATATGGGAAGGGGACTGTTCCAAGTAATCCAAAAGGGTAATTAAATATGTACAAATATATATATATATACACACACACACAAACACAAAGATTAGTGTGTATGCATATATGTATATGTTGATATACATATATATGCCTACACGTATGTTTGTGTGTATGTATATATGACTACGAACAGTAAAATACTGCTCTATCATAGAAAACTTGTATCCCTAAAGGCTAAGATTAGGAGACTAAAAATAAGACTGTGTTTGCTAGGTACTTGTCTTATAAGAATTACTAAAATTATACCTGTCTTATTTATATCCTACTAAGATAATATGGGAATATACCCTAGTATACACATACTAACTATAATAGAGAATGGGTAAATGTTTCTCTACCAAATTTTGAAATTCAAACAAAGTGCAGAAATTGCTATACTGATTACTATCTTTTCACCCATTGAAATCAAGAAAGACAAAAATACTGATTTCTTAATGCATTTAAAAAATATTTATTGATCACTTTCTTTGTGAAGGCTCTGGTATAGGTGGTAGGAAATCAAAGTGAACAAGATCCTTGCATTACGTTCTAGAGCTTACATTCTAGTCAGGGGAGGTAATCAATGTGCATGGAAATAAATGAGATAAGTGAATGAGAAATTTTCAAATAATTTACTGTGAAGAAAGTAAAATAGGGTGATGGGTAACAGGTAACATACGAGCAAAGACATGAGTGCTGACCTGGAGCTAGCAATGCAGAAGCACAGAGTAGAGCATTCCAGGTAGAGGGAGTGGCAATTGCAAAGAGCTTAAAATGGGAAAGCGCTGGGAGACGTTGTTTGAAAGATCTGTAGATGTAGCTTTCTCAGTCATAGAAATTAATTGTCTGGAGTACTTGACTTTCTGGACAGAGTACTGACAGGCAACACTAGTCAACTGCCACACCACCATCTTGATAGCACATACTAAATGGACAATAAGAACAATTTTCATGGCAGAGAAGACATGGCATATACTAGAGAATGACACAGAAGTCAACAACAGAAAAAACAGAAAACTTGAAGTGCCAAATGGACTTGTGAATTAAGAAGCAAGGAGAGTTAGAGGAAAATGTAAGCATTTCAGTTTTAAAATATTTAATAAATGCGGAGGCCAAGAGGGAGAGGAGCTGACTGTGAGAAGGGGTGGTATGCGGTAATATCTGATGATGTGGTTCAAAGCTAGAGCATTTCAGAGAGAAGGAAGAGAGAATAATTTGGAACTGGAGATGAGGCATAAAAAGGACACTCAGCTCAACTCTAAGCCCAAGTGTATAAGGAAAGAGGGAGAAAACACAATGATCCATTGGGAAAACACTATCCTCAGAGAAGATCCAGAGGTTCTTTAAGCAAGATGAAGGGAATATTCATAGTTGTGTTTGAGGATATTGGGGATTTTGAAGATGATGTACCATGAATTCCACAGAGCACAGTGGGCAAGTTTAGGAACTATGGAAAGCTGGGAGAAGGGTACTAAACAGGAGATGTGCAGAGCCTAAGGGGGTGAAAATGTGGGAAATAAGAGGTGAAGTAAAAGCTTCTTATGGTGATCTGAAATAAACAAGAACAAAGGGTGTAGAGGTGGTGGTCTCATAGCAGGTAGAAGTGGTGATAACCTGTGGTTATCTGGGGGACCCTGTTTACTACTTCTGAAGGCAGTGGGGAGGTAAGGAAAGTTCAGTATTGTAATCACACATCTCTCTTACGACCACAGTTGCTGAAGTTTTGACACCTGGTGAGGGCTGGTCTTAATTTGAATGCAAAAAGTTAGACGTTTGTAGTAAATTTCTAGTTCATATAATAGTCATTTTTAAAGTGAAATAGTAAAAATACTTATATTCTGATCCAGGCCAATTCTAATCACTTGGGAAGGGATGGTGGTCACTATCCCAGTGTTTCCTGCAAAGTTTCACATTGTATTTAATCTTATTTAGGTCAATCTCAAATTATTTTTCCATCTTTGTTTTAAACAATAGGTATTTAATTTCTCCATTGGCTTGATTAAGTGGAACAGTTTTTCACTCTGAGATGTCTCTCACCAGGAGACTTTTCACAACTCTCCTTGTTATCCTTTCTCTTCTTTTGCTCGTCTCACAGTAAAATCATAATCCTGTCTTTTACAACATCGCAGGCTGATAACAGCATGAACATACTCAGAGGATTCTTGCTCTCATGAAGCTTTTAATTTCTTTATTGACTTTAATTAAATTTGAGAGGCTTTTTCAATAACAAGAAAAAAACATGTTTGTATGTTGGATTAATAGCATTGTATTAGCCAGACTGTAGGTGATATTTGGGGAAAAGGATAAACTTTTATCTAACCCTGGGATCACAGATGTGAAGTTTTCCATCTTGTGAATTTCTTGCTTTTAAAGGAATGGACAGTCTACCATATGAACATAAAAATTGCATCCTTTCCTTAACAGAGCTTAAGAAGCCAGTGACTCTCAGGTGAAGCTTTCTGAACAATACTTCGACTGATTTACTCAGTGTAAATTAAAGAATGCCTATGCTTTTTTTAAAAAATAAATTTACTTATTTATTTATGTATCCATTTAGGCTGCGTTGGGTCTTCATTGCTGCGCACGGGCTTTCTCCAGTTGCAGCAAGTGGTGGCCACTCCTCCTGGCAGTGCATGGGCTCAGTAGTTGTGGCTCACGGGCTCTAGAGTGAAGGCTCAGTAGTTGTGGCTCACAGGCTTAGTTGCTCCTCCGCATGTGGGATCCTCCCGGACCAGGGCTCGAACCCTGGTCCCCTGCATTGGCAGGCAGATTCCCAACCACTGGGCCACCAGGGAAACCCAAAAGAGTGCTTATGCTTTTAAAATGCAATGAAGATATTTATTAATTCAATGAACAAGTATTTATTGAGCACCTCTGATGTGCTGTGTGCTCTTCAAGCAATGAGCAGCAATGGTGCTTGAGGGAATAAATGGCCTGCTCTCACAGAGCCTATATTATAGTAGCAGAGATAAACAATGAACAAGTAAAGTGATTTAAATAAATAGTATATTTGAAAATAGTTTTATGAACCACGAAAAAAATTAAGCAGGATTACGTGGTGGAGTGACTTGTGGGATCAATGGGAGAAGGTGGTCAGAAAAGGTTGCTCTGCACAGCTGACAGTTTAGCCAAAGGAATCTTTAATTACATTTAGTGTGTCTTTCTCTAGTTTTGGAAAACGTCGATTAAATCTGCATATTGAATTAAAGTAGCATGCAGGCATTTGGAATTAAAGCTAATGGGAAGAAATAAAGGCTTATTTCAAATAATAAATTATTTATCATAAAAGGGTCCAAATAAAACATTTTACTGATTATTTGAGATATTTGAAAGAATTAGAGTCTTGCCATAAAGGGGGAAAATGAAGTAGATAAAGATACATAAAACCTGAGATTTGTTCCGTAGTAGAAAATATTCTCTAGCTGTACTATCCAGCGTGGTCCTCACTTGTCACATGTGGCCATTGAACAGCTCAAACAAGGCTAGCTCACATTGAGATATGTACACTGTTAGTGTAAAATAAACAATCTACTTCAAAGACTTTGTATGATAAAAAAGTAAAGTATTTGTTTTTATTGATTATAGGTTGAAATGATAATATTTTGGATATAGTGGGGTAAATTACTTATATTTTAAAATTAATTTCACCAGTCTATTTTTACTTTTTAAAATGTGGCTACTAGGAAATTTTAAATTCTATATACAATTTTTGTTTATGGTTCACATTGTATTTGTGTTGGTCTGTACTGCTCAATAGAATTGTCAATAACCCCTTAAAGCATATTGCACAGAATTTATAACTTATTCATTCAAATGAATTAAATGCTCGTGAAAGATGATACGTTTTCAAATTCAGATGGCAAAATCCAAATAGAATTTATTTAAGACAAAATAATACTGAATTTATATTGTTATAATTAATATCTATTAATGTTTGGGTATGACATGCTAACACAAAATGATCTTTGAAATCTAGTAATTTTGCATTCTGTTCGGAAAAGGAACATTCTGATTTGTGGGGAGACTTGGACTTTCAAGTAGAATAAGTAACTACGTTGACTAAGTTGAATAGGTAATTTTTCATTCTTCAAGACCATGTAGAACCTGAACTAAAACCTACCTATCTTTTCAGAGGCCACCTTTGGGCAAAAATAAGTTTTCACTTTCATAAATGAAATTATTCCAACCAGAAGTTACACTGGTATTTTTAATGGGACCCAAATACCATTTCAAGCAGTGTTGCTCTGTGTAATTCAACCAGAATATTTCAACCAGAATATTCAACCAGAATATTTCTCTAACAAATTGTTAGAGAAATATTCTCTCTAGGTTGAAACAGTTCTAATGAGAAAAAGGTTACCATCTGTTGTTTTTATTTGTTTGCTTGCTTGCTTGTTTCACACAGCCATTTCCCATGCTTGTGAAGCATATTTGAAAGGCAGAAATACTTAGAAGTAAAATATTAAACATGTGGTAGAGATACTGGTTCACAATTACCAGTTTAGTCCAAGTAGAAAACAAAAATCCAGTTTAGTTAAAAAGTCCTTAAGCACATAAATTTTCTAAATAGTTCTTGGCTTGATGGAGCCCTATAATAACACCCTGTCTGGTAAATATTGTTTAGAATTTCTAAATGATAGGGTTCTTCCAGGCTAAATGGAATCTTCTTTAACAATGAGTAACTGGCTATTTGAGGATAGGCTCTTGTGATGGAGATCTCTCTGCAAGGATTATCTGTTTTTCTCTCCACATTTATGTGGATCTCTTTTCATGCTGATAAAAACTTATTTATAATCTTTGCATAGTGATCACTATTACAGGCATACCACAAAGATATTGTGGGTTCGGTTGCTTTATTCCCAGTAAAGCAAATATCACAATAAAACAAGTCACATGAACTTTATTTTCCCAGTGAATATAAAAGTTATGTTTACACTATATTGTAGTCTATTAAGTGTGCTATAGCATTATGTCTAAAAAAAGTACATACCTTAGTTAAAACATACTTTATTTGCTAAAATGCTAACCATTATCTGATGGTGTAGGGTTGCCACAAACCTTCAATTTGTAAAAAGCACAATATCTGTGAAGCACAACAAAGTGAGCCACGATAAAACAAGGTATACCCCAACTGAATAACAATTACTCCAGTACTCAGTGGCTTAAAACAACAGTTTTGTTATGATCACTGATTCTTTGGGTTAAAAATTTAGGAAGGGCACAGCAGAAATAGATTTTCTGTTTAGAGAAACAGAGAGACTTAAGCTGGAGAGACAACATTTGAGGGTGAGTGTCCGGTATCACCTGGAGATATCTTCATTCACAAATCTGGCAGTTCATTTTAGTTGTCAGCTTAGACCTGAAACTTGGACTCTGGAATGGTGTATCTACATGTGGTGGCTTTATGTGTCTTGGGCTTCCTTACGGTATGGCTTCCTCAAAATGGTTAGATTCTTACACGGCAATTCAGAGTTCCACAAGTGAGTGTTCCAGTGAGTAAGATGGAAGCTGCGTTGGCTTTTATCACCTAGTCTCAGAAATCAAATGGTGTCACTTCCGTCCCATTCTGTTAGTTGCAAGCAAATTACAAGCCCACCCAGATTCAAGAGAAAGAGGGAACATAGACTCTATTTCCTGATGGAAGGAATATCAAAGAGTTGCAGACATGTTTGTTTTTTTCTTTTAATATATTTATTTATTTATGGCCGTGTTGGGTCTTCGTTTCTGTGCAAGGGCTTTCTCTAGTTGTGGCAAGCGGGGGTCACTCTTCATCGCGGTGTGCAGGCCTCTCACTATCGTGGCCTCTGTTGTTGCGGAGCACAGGCTCCAGACGCGCAGGCTCAGTAATTGTGGCTCACAGGCCCAGTTGCTCCGCAGCATGTGGGATCTTCCCAGACCAGGGCTCGAACCCGTGTCCCCTGCATTGGCAGGCAGATTCTCAACCACTGCGCCACCAGGGAAGCCCCTGCAGACATGTTTAAAACCATTACACATTGGGGGACAAATCTCTCTCCAGAATGCATCCTGAAAGAAAATTATAGAATTGTAAAGGTAGAAACTAATGGGATAGTTTTCTGTTAGTCTAATATTGATAATTATGTGATTTTTAAAATTACTGGGTATTGGGAGTGGTAGGAGAAATGTTCTTTGATCCATTAAGAAATGGGTAAGTATCCAGTTTTCTTGAAACTTGAAAAGAGGATTTGAAATTTAAGTTTTTAGCATGGCATCTTTTTTGCTTTCACTGTAGCAATTTTTATTTTCCTCAAACTTTCTCTTTTTGATTATTAATCCTTAAAAGAAATGCATTAGTATTACTTTTTTGGAGTAAATAATGTAGATATAATATTTTCATAGAAAATTAACATCTATGGAATTAGACTGTGATCTTTGGGAAATTCTTTCTTTCATTCTTTAAGCTTTTGATATTGATTTAGGAATACTTGCTGGCTTATTTTTAAGAGTCATTCTCCTAAATGATGACTGAAATTTTGTGTGCTCATCTGTTGCCTTCATGTACATATAACATATATCTCTAGGTTAGTCTCACAGAATATTCCAGTAAGTACAAAGATATCAACCCTGCTCTTATGAAACTTATATTCTTAGTAGAAATATACATACAATAAATAAGTATGTAAAAGAAAGAAAACCATCAGGAAGTCATAAGTTTTATGGTGAAAGAAACATAGGGTGAAAAAAAATAGAGTGAAAGTAAAATAAGGTGATGTGATAGGACTGGGGAGGAGGTATGATTTTGCTTTATATTAGAGTGTCAGGGAAGATCACAATGGCACTGTAATATCTAAATCAGAACCTGAATGACAGGACAGCTGTAGTTTTGTGAGAAGTTTGGGGGCTAGTGGTGATGAGGATGGTTAATTTTACATGTTTACTTCACTGGACCAAGGGATGTCCAGATAGCTGATGAAACATTATTTCTGGTGTCTGTGAGAGTGTTCTGGAAGAGGTTAGCATTTGATTCAGTAGACTGAGTAAAGAAGTCCATCCTCACCCATGTGGATGGGTGTCATCCAATCTGTTGAGAGTCTAAATGGAACAGAAAGGTAAAGGAAGGTTGAATTCACCCTTTCTCTTCTTTACCTGGAATGCCCATCTTTTCCTGCCCTCAACATCAGAGCTACTGATTCTCTAGAGTTTAGACTTGGACTAAATTGTACCACTGGCTTTCCTGGTTCTCCAGTTTGCAGAGGGCAGACTGTGTTGGTTCCAGGCCTTCATAACTGCATGAGTCAATTCCTATAGTAAATCTTATACATATGTACCTATATATGTCCTGTAGGTTCAGTTTCTCTGGAGAACCTTACTAATACAGGGCCCATTTCAAGTAGAACAGCCTCAATCACCACATTTTTTAGTGTCTCGACTCCAATCTCATGGGATAACTCAGTGTTACTAAAACATGAAATGGTTTCACCTTGCCACACATTAGCACTTCTCCCCTTGCCTATCATGTACTCCTCCTTGTCATCAAGAAAAAACAAAACATAAAATTGAAAAATGAAAACAACTCTTGTGTAAGATCCAATTCAGTTATCACTTGCCTTTTTCTCACCTTCAACACAGTCAGTTTCCCCACTTTTCAGAATGTTTTACCACTTATATTGCATTACTAGCTTTTTAAAAAATTGTTTCTGCTTATTTTTATCACTAAATGGTGAACTTGACTAGAGAAAATCTGTTTTTTTGGGTGTGTGTATTTATTTTGGCTTCCAAATTATACAAGAGGAGTGATGATAGTAACAACTGATAACTAGATTACATTTTACAGTTTCTGAAGAAATTTCCACATATATCGTACATAGTTGATGCAGCTTTTATTTGTATGAATGTATTGCCTGTAAAATACTGTTTTAAAATATCTGTCTGAATTTTACTTTTCTATTTTATCCACCTCCCTTATGTGCTAAGGTTAGTTTCCTGACTCTTCTGCGATGATGAGGTACAGATACCTTCATACTTATGATCATTCTTTATTTGCTCTCATTCCACTTCCCTTACAAAATTCTGTTTACAAATCTTAAAATTTCAAATTCTACCTCTATGAGACATTCTCTCAGCCCTCATAAAGATTTTCATTCTTCCCACTCTAGCATTAGGGGAGCTGATGAAATAAAATTATTATTATATTCCATTGTAACTCTTAGAGATTTTTCACATGTTTATAAGTAATATTGGAAATTTCGCAAAAGAAGTAATCTGCATAAGTTAAAAGTCTTATTAAAACATTGTGCAGTGTTTAACAGGGTGTACAATAAACCTTTGTGGTAATTGTTTCATTAAGTATTTGGTAAACTAGAATACAAATGAAGAAAATGATTTTGTTTACATGTTCTGATAAAATATAAATGTTACTATATTAAAATCCAGTCATATAAGAACTGGATTTTAATGCTGTAGAGTCCCTGAGTTCAAATAGTCCCACTAAAGCCTGCTTGAAGTCTATAGGTTTTACACAAAGGTAAAGTTTGAAAAAATTAATCTTGGATTAGGAACTGTATCCAAAGAATAGATTCAGGGCAGAACCTGAAGACTGAATAGCAGCTTTTTGAGAGGTTGTTAATAATACAAGAAGATGCATACTTCTTAATTCTTGTTGAGTTGATGACGTGCTTAATTAGGTGTTGACACATGCATTCAGTTGAATTTAGTAATTTATTGAATTACTGATCATTACTGATCATCAGCCTAGAAATTCTTATTTCAGCTAACAGATAGTTGTAAACTTAGCATACTTCCTATAATAGGACTTATATTGAATGCCATACATTTTCTTATAAAAATGAGAAGGGAAAATGAATGGTGTTCATTCCCTTTATCATTCAACATTTTTTCTTATCAGTCAATATGTAATCATCGAGTGCATCTTAAGTGTGTGACTCTGGTGAACACAGATCCTATGGTATTTAAGTGAAAGCAGAATCCTTGTAACTTTCAGCCAAGGCAAATGCTTAATGTAATTAATAGAAAAGAACTTGTATCTAGGTTTCTTGGCTTGGAGTACGATTTGCATTTATCCAGGTGGAAAGAGTTCTTCCAATTAAATGGTGTGGCTTAAATAAATTCACATCACTGAAGTAACTGAAGCAAGAGTTATTAAAAATATTGCCATACCATCAGAGAACTAAGATGGGGTATGAGGGGTGGAGAGATAGTGCCTTATTAGTACATTCACAGACATGCAGTTAGGAAGAAAATTCTAGGTGATAATAACTGAAGTAGAAATTTATTAGAAAACCTTAGAAAAATGTAAAAAAAATGATAAAGATTCTACCTAAAAAGTCAACTTTGAGAAATTGTAGATGTAGACAGATATTTATGCAATTAAAAATTTAGACCAAATACATCGAAGTGACATCTCAACACAGACTGGCATAAATGACGATTGTAATACCCACAGTAGCAAAACAGCGTAAAGTAAGTGATATAGAGAGAAACTGTGGTCCTGATAGGTCACATCAAAAAAAATCCTGCCTAACGATTTTCAATGCTTAAGATATTGGGAAGTTCTGTGAGAAACCCACTCTTTATCATGATTTTATATATCATTAATGTGTAAGTAATTAACACAATAAATTAAAATCTCCTGTTATGGAATTCTGTCATTCCTAGTCAGTTGTATTGCTGTTATGATAAAATTCATTCCTAAATAATCTATCAGTAATTAAACAATAAAGATAACAGGGGGAAACCTCTCTTCTTTATATATTGTTACAGGTCAGGTGAGAAGGTCAGGTTATAAGTATCCCTAACAGACTTTTGATTGAGTAAGGCTTGGTTTCGTCCCTGCATTATATTTGCACGTAAAGCTATGGAGAATATCCTGGTGTTACAGTATTTAAACAAGGAAACCATTAGACTGGGGTGGCTCTAATGCCTTGGTAGTCCACGTAGGCAAGCAAACCAAAGTCTAAGCCAGGGTCAGTGCACTCAAATCCAAGAAAACAGAATCTAAGAACAACCAATCACCAACAGCCAACTAGGATTTCCCAAACCAGGCAACTGCTTAAGCTATAACGATTCAAATGATTTCTTCACTTTGCTTTAGTGTCTTCTCTGTGAAAACCTTGCCCCTAGCTCAATTGAACCCTTTCAACCACTCTGGTTTTGTTACTGCCCAATTCAAATCCATGTGTGCTCAGATAAACTCTTGAAGATTTTAATGTGTCTCAGTTTACCTTTTAACATTGGAGAACATAGTTAATCATAAGACAGAATTTTCCTTGTAGAAATTAAATCCTATCATAAGGATAAAAACAGTCATTCCTTAATATATGCAAAATAATTTAAACTCATATATTATAGAATTCCAGTTTTAATTTCCATAGAAAATTTGAAGTGAGAGTGATCATTGCTATGTGTCAGTTAAGGCATTTTGGTTGCAAAGTACAAAAAATCCAACTCAAATTTATTTAAACAAAAGACATAATCATTATCCCTAGTAACTGAGACTTCCAACAATATGTATAAACCTATTGGCTGCTTGATTCAGAGGATCAAACAGTCGCTCTCTCCAGATCTTGATTCTTTTTTCATATTAGCTCCAGTCTCAGACAGACTTCCTCTTTGTGTTTGTAGAGTGGCTGCCACTAGTTCAAGTGCTGCAGGTAAAGAGAATAACTCTATGAGAAATCTCAGCAAAAGCTGACAAATGTCCAGTTGATTCTGATGAGGTCATGTACCCATCCTTGAAACAATCACCAAGGCAGACAAATGTAAGGTTTTTATTGTTCAGGCTTGAGTCACATGCCAGCCAGGTACTTATGAATGAAATTAGTTTCATGGAAACCACATGTATTGAGAGTAGGGAATTTTGCAAAAATGGTTAATGATAACCAAAAACATTTAGTAATCACCGACATGATAGAGCTAGAGTAATGTGGGTACCTTAACAAAGAAGCCTGGAATAGTTTGGCCTTGAGGAATGAATAGACATGACCCTCTTTACTAAATAAGAAAATGGAAACTCAAAGATTCAAAATCTTGACTGGCATGGCCTCAAATAAAGTTCCTGTCAGTAAAGATACCTCTTTTAAAAAATAAAAAAGATCATAACAAATGCATACAAACTAATAAAACTTACTTTTACTAAATCATAATTATACTGAATAATTACAGATTAATTTATTCCAGAATCAACTACATATTTCCAAGTTCCAGTTAAATAGGAGAGAAAGATGCAGATTATTTTTCTTTTTAATTATATTTTATATTTAGGTTTTGTTTTCTTTGAATGGTTTAGGAAAAGTTAAATTTTAAACACCAGATTATTACTGTGTCCTAAAGATGTTGTATCCTGAGTTTTATTTTTTATAGAGCCTGTTATAAATCTTTGGTGCTTAATCACTTAATTGATTTGATTGATGTGTATTGGATTAAGGCAAAGATCAAACTATTGCTTGTGGTATGATGTAGCAAGGAAATGTGGTCTGGGGTCAAGGAGGAGAGAGCAGGGAAGGGAATTGAGGGGGAAGGAAGAGAGAGAGAAAGGGGAATAGACTGGAACATGCAGTAGCTTCATGTGCCAGATATGAGAGTTTCAACTATTTCTTGATCTATAGAATGTGTGAAGTGTATTTCTGTTAGAATGGAAATGCCTTGTAATGTGAGCTTTCTGCAATATAAAGAAGGCAATTGGTTTTCCATTCATACTTCAGCCTTATCTTTTACCATCAAAGGTGCTTCTATTTTGGTATGAGGTCCTGAAATGTGATGACAACATACGACCTTCACAGACTCTGAGTAGAATCCAGTGGGTGGTATATACACTCCACACCTGTGTTTCTCTCACACAATTATACTCAGGATAACTTTACATCAGCTGTGTTAATGATGTTGTATAATCAAGTGATAACATGATCACAGCTTTTGACACTGATTTTCCTAGGTATGGCATCACTTTTCTTTTAAACTTATTACCTTCTTCTTTTCTTCCATTAACTTCATTTTATTTTGACTGTGAAGTTAATTTTCATTAAGGCTGAGTGAAATACTGAAGGAAAAATATAGACTCTGACAATTTCAACAAGAAAGGGAAAAGAAAAGTGCCAGAAGATTTCACAACAAATGTAAAGGAAGACAAGGCAACATTGACTCTGTAGTTAAAATTAAAAGCAAAGGAAATAGATGGGTGGAGACTCAACTGTGAGGAAATAATGGAGTTTATCTAGTGTTCTTAAAGGGAAGTTGAATGGATCTCTACTTGCTTTTCCTCAGAGTCTGTTTTACTTAACACATTAGGTAACTAGGAAATACATAATTAGAATTGTCAATTAATTTTTAAAGAATTATTCTAATTATTCTAATAATTATTTATTGGAAAAATTGAATTGTAGATAAGATAAATGAATGAAGCAGAAAGGATTAACTTATTTTACTATGTGATCTACCATAAATTTAGGAGTATATAACTTGAACTTTAAAAAATATCATTCACTAAATAAGACTCAGTCTTATTTAAGTAGGTGATTTCTAGAGAATTGCAGTCTGTATGCATGTATGGATATGTGGGTACATATGTGTATATGCTGTATTCTTTCTTTTTAATTCAAGTAATTTTGTGTTGATGTGATTTAAGATTGGAGTGGCCCAGAGTAGCTGTTAGCCCATAAGAACTACTTCTTGAAGATCTATTCATTTAATGCTGAGGACAGAATTTTAAAGCCCAGAAAATTAGAAAATGTCAGGCACTATACACCTTCTCTTAAGAACTGGTAAACAAATGAATAGGTCCTTTACCCTGGAACTTAGTAGCTTAAATAAAATTTGCTCAATGTTGGTACATATTGAAAATGTTCTGTTTGTCTTATATTCCTAGTATTCATATGTTAAAAGTCTTTCATGTATTTTGAAACAAACAAAAGAATGGGCAGGCATAGGAGCTTTGGGAGCTCAAGAATCTGAAGTGGCCAAATATTTAATATAATTAGAATTTTTAATTTTCCTTCTTTTCCCTGAAAATACTCTTGCTAAATTGGGGGATTACATAAAGCTCGCATCTCACTAATATCATCAGCATTGTTTTCAATGTATAAATCCAGTAATAGGCTAGAGAATATTATGTTGATCTCATCAGATTTGACCTAAATCTGCCTTTTTATTATTATTTTAAAAAAAAATTTATTGAAGTATAGCTGAGTTACAATGTTGTGTTAGTTTCTGCTGTACAGCAAAGTGAATCAGTTATACATATACATATATCCACTCTTTTTTAGATTCTTTTCCCATATAGGTCATTACAGAGTATTGAGTAAAGTTCCCTGTGTTATACAGTAGTTCCTTATTAGTTATCTTTTTCATGTATAGTAATGTGTATATGTCAATCCCAATCTCCCAATTTACCACCCCCTCCTTTTCCCCTCTTGTAACCATAAGATTGTTTTCTACATCTGTGACTCTATTTCTGTTTTGTAAATAAGTTCATTTGTACTGTTTTTTAAGATGCCACATATAAGTGATATCATATGATATTTGTCTTTCTCTGACTTACATCACTCAGTATGACAATCTTTAGGTCATTCCATTTTGCTGAAAATGGCATTATTTTGTTATTTGTTATGGCTAATATTCCATTGTATATATGTACCACATCTTCTTTATCCATTCCTCTGTCAGTGGATGGACATTTAGGTTGCTTCCATGTCTTGGCTATTGTGAATAGTGCTGCAGTGAACATTTGGGTGCATGTATCTTTTCGAAGTATGGTTTTCTTTGGATATATACCCAGGAGTGGGATTGCTGGATCATATGGTAGCTCTATTTTTAGTTTTTTAAGAAACCTCCAATCTGTTCTCCATAGTGGTTGTATCAATTTACATTCCCTCCAACAGTGTAGAAGGGTTCCCTTTTCTCCACACTCATTTCAGCATTTATTGTTTGTAGATTTTTGATGATGGCCATTCTGACTGGTGTGAGGTGATACCTCATTGTAGTTTTGATATGCATTTCTCTAATAATTAGTGATGTTCAGTGTCTTTTCATGTGCTTTTCAGCCATCTGTATGTCGTCTTTGGAGAAATGTCTATTTAGATCTGCCCATTTTTTGATTGGATTGTTTGTTTTTTTGATATTGAGCTACACGAGCTGTTTGTACATTTTGGAGATTAATCCCTTGTTGGTCACTTCATTTGAAAATATCGTTTTCCTATTGTTTAGGTTGTCTTTTCATTTTGTTTATGGTTTCCCTTGCTGTGCAAAAGCATTTAAGTTTAATTAGGTCCCATCTGTTTAGAATTTAAGGAAACAATCCTCATTTACCATCAAAAAGAATAAAATACCTAGGAATAAACCTACCTAAGGAGGCAAAAGACCTGTACTCAGAAAGCTATAAGATACTGATGAAAGAAATCAAAGATAACACAAACAGATGGAGAGATATACAATGTTCTTGGATTGGAAGAATCAGTATTATCAAAATGACTATAATACCCAAAACAATCTACAGATTCAATGCAATCCCTATCAAATTACCAATAACATTTTTCACAGAATTAAAACAAAAAATTTAACAATTTGTATGGAAACACAAAAGACCCCAATTAGCCAAAACAGTCTTGAGAAAGAAAAACGGAGCTAGAGGAATCAGGCTCCCTGACTTCAGACTGTACTACACAGCTACAGTCATCAGCTACAGTACCACCGTATGGTACTGGCACAAAAAGAAATATAGATCAATGGAATGGGATAGAAAGTTCAGAGATAAAACCAGGCACCTATGGCCAACTAATCTGTGACAAAGAAGGCAAGACTATACAATGGAGAAAAGATAGTCTCCAATAAATGGTTCTGGGAAGACTGGACAGCTACATGTAAAAGAATGAAATTAGAACACTCCCTAACACCACACACAAAAATAAACTCAAAATGGTTTAGAGGCCTAAATGTAAATGTGGATACTATAAAACTCTTAGAGGAAAACATAGGCAGAACACTCTGTCATAAATCGAAGCAGGATCTTTTTTGATTCACCTCCTAGAGTGTTGAAAATAAATCTTCCCTTTCAAAAGAGTGAATTTCTTTTTGTATTTTTATAATAAAAATTTGGAAAACTTTAAAATGTAGTCATAAAATAATATTGGAAGCATTCATAATCCTGATATTTAGAGAAAATATTTTAAAAGTTAATAAAAACCTTTGCATAAATATCAATTTTTTATTTACATTGAGTTCATATTATGTATGTTTTTGGTATTTTGCTTTAAAATTTTATTGTAGATAATTTCCTATCTCATAGAATATTATTCTTAAGATCATTTTAATGAATAATGATGTTTCAGACTTTGAATATGCTATAGTTTATTTAAAATTTCACAGAATTTGAATATGTTGGGTTTTTTCATTTTAAAATTATCTGTATCTGGGTGCATTAAACTTTGCAAATCATATCATTTTTAATATTCATATGTATAAATGCAACCTAAAAGATGCTAACTGGTGATGACTTTTTAGATACAATACCAAAGCACAATCCATGAAAGAAATAACTGATAAACTGGACTTCATTAACATTAAAACCTTTTGATCTGTGAAAGATAATATCAAGAGAATGAGAAGACAACTCATAGACTGGGAGAAAATATTTTCAAAAGATACATCTTATAAGGGAGTGGTATCCAAAATACACAAAGAACCCTTAAAACTCAACAGTAAGAATGAAACAACCTGATTAAAAAATGGACCAAAGACCTTAACAGACATCTTACCAAAGAAGATATATAAATGGCAAATAAGAATATGAAAAGATGCTTCACATCGTACGTCATCAGGGAACTACAAATTAAAACAAGATACCACTACACACGTATTAGAATGGCCAAAATTCAGAACACAACACCAAATGCTGACAAGGATGTGGAGCAAGAAGAACTTTCATTCATGGCTGATGGGAATGCAAAATGGTACGAGCCATTTTGGAAGACAGTTTGGCTTTTTTTTTTTTTTATAAAACTAATCATACTCTTATATAATCCAGCAATCAAGCTTCTAGGTATTTTTCCAGAGGAGTTGAAAACTTATGTTGAAGACTTATGCCCACACAAAAACCTGTACATGGATGTTTATAGCAACTTTGTTCATAATTGCCAAAACTTGAAAGCAACCTACTGTTCCTCAGTGATGAATGGGTAAATAAACTGTGGTATATCCAGACAATACAATATTATTCAGCACTGAAAATAACAACAACAAAAACAGAGCTTTCCAGCCTCAAAAAGCCATGGAGAAGACTTAAATGCATATTACTAAGTGAAAGAAGTCAGTTTGAAAAGACTATGTACAGTATAATTCCAACTACACGTCATTCTGGAAGAGGCAAAACTATGAAGGCAATAAAAAGATCAGCGGTTGCCAGGGGTTAAGAGAGAGAGAGGGATGAATAGTCTTAGCACAGAGGATTTTTAGGGCATGTGATACTATAATGATGGACATGTGTCATTATACATTTGCCCACACCCATCGAATATACAATACCAAGAGTGAACTGCAATGTAAACTGTGAACTTTGGGTGATTATGATGTGTCAATGTAAGGTTCATCAGTTGTAACAAATGAACCATTATGGTGGGGAGTGTTGGTAATGGGAGGGGCTGTGTGTGTAGGGAGCCATGGAGTATATGGGAAGTCCCTGTACCTTCCTCTCAACTTTGCTGTGAATCTAAAACTGCTCTAAAATATAAAGTCTTAATTTAAAAATAATGGTAACTGGATAGACAAAAATTATATCACATTTTAATTAGTATTTAAGTATAGTATACTGAATTTTGTTTCTTAGTTGCATATTTACATAATTTGCCCTATTTTTTCTATTGCTTTTTAGTATTTTTTTCAGTACCCATATTCAGTTCTAAGATCTACTAGGACTTTAAGATTTTATGAAGACTACTTTTGTGAATAAAAAATAATTAAATTCATATCCAATTTGTGAGGTGGTAGCCACTTTACCCTTTTTGCTAAAGACATCATTTGCAAAAATTGATCTTGTCCAAGCTATATAACATAGGATTATAGTGTCATTGCAAAGGGCAAATCAGTAGTAATCATTGAGGAGATAGTCTTAAGTTAAGCATCTTCAGTAGAACTTTTTATTGCTACACTTTTTTCTAGAATTTCAGATTTGCTATTATATTTTGATAATGTATCAAACATAGTTCAACATGAAACTGAGATGAGACAGAAACCTTTTCAGGGTGAAAATTATTTTGACACACCAAAAACTTCACATAATTATGTTCCTAGGCATGCTCATGAATACTCTGGGTTGTCTAAATCATCACAGGTCCGTTCCAAAGAAACAAAAAACAAAGCCAAAATAAAGCCCAAAGAAACAAACCAAAGAACTTGAGCTTCTCTGCAGATACTGTGTTAGTCATCCAGGACTACCATAACAACCTACCACAGACTGGGTGGCTTAAACAGCAGAAATATATTCTGTCATAGATCTGGAGCCTAGAAGTCCAAGATCAAGGCGCTGGCAGAACTGGTTTCTGGTGAGACCTCTTCTGGCTTTCAGAGGGCCACCTTCTTGCTGTGTCCTCATATGGCCTTTTCTCTGTGCTTGAGCTTAGAGAGACAGAAGAGAAGAGAGAGAACATGCATGAGCTAGTGCTAGCTCTCTTCCTAAAAGGACACTAGACCTATCGGATTAGGGCCTACACTTTTGACCTCATTTAACCTTCCTTAAAGGCCTCATCTCCAGATACAGTCACATGCGGGTCAGGGGGTAGAGCTTGAACATAGGAATTTTGAGGAGACACATTTCATTCTGTAAGAGTTATTTAGAACTTTTGCTAAACTGATTGATACTATATAAGGGATAGAAGAGATTCTGAGCAACTGGATTTGTAATAAGTAAAATTTCTAAAATATCAACTAGGAATCGATATCAAAATAAGCAGAGTAGTGCAATAAACAAACCCGCTTCACTCCATAAAGAGTTTGCCACAACAAGTGGTAGCTTTACATAATCCCGGGTGACAGGATACTATAGCATCCTCTCTTGCTCCTCAGGAACATTGCAGTGCAATTGACGAGAGTAGGCAAAAATGTGCACTTTATTTTAAAATGTATAATGTGTGTAAGCCTATATCAGGACTTTTGAAGGATAACTTAAATCCTTCATTGTGTTAAAGTAAATGCAGCAAATGCCAGTTTATCTTCCTTTTCTTTCCTTCTGCTTATAATAACTTCTTATACATCTACAGAACAAAATTATTTGAAATGTAGTCCCTAGGAGCCATCTGCCACTCTTATTCTCAGATTCTGTTGGGTCAACTCAGAAGTTTTCCTGTAAGAAAATGTACTCCTCTAAGACCATTCGAACAGATGGTTGTTATTTTGATGGTTTCCCAGATTATTCTGTGTTTTAAATGTATTGCTGAACATCTCAGAAATTGCCCACTGAGAAAGTGATTCTTTGCTTTCTGTTTTTTAATTTCCATCCACCTGAAACATCTATTCATGAAAATGACTTTATGGGAAAATTGTGACATCCCCTAAGGCAATCCCATTACATTATCTGACGTGTAGCCATACTCTAAGCAGAAGCAGATCTAGTAGCCTAACAGAGTTTCAGATTTAGCAGAATTGTATGCTGTATTTTTTCTTTGACTATTTTCAGGGTAATGTTCTTCTTTCCTTCATCCACAACTACATTAGAATGGTAGTCTTGAAAATGCTTTCTTCATACAGATTTTAGTATGTTCTAATATAAATTAGTGTCTGTAGGAATAAATTGAAGACAAGTTAATTTCACATAAGTGTAAAAAAGGTTTTTTAAACCCTCATGGCTCTAGGAGTAAGAAATTGGCTTTGGAGGTGTTAAATCCTCATTGACATACGTGATAGATCAAATGTTAGCGAACTTTTAGAAGTCTTATTAGACTTTTCAGATTCCGTTTTTAGACCTGATATTATTATTTCTATTATATTGATAAAATCAAAAAATCAAGTATTTCCACTTTATTTGTAACTTGTTCTATTGAATATGAATTCTTTATTATTTAAAAAAATAATAAAAATTATTAAAAGGAAATAAAAATGAGAGGCAGATATAAGGAAAAGAGTTGATAAAAGTCAATTTTTAAAAATCATAATATGCCATTCATGGTTACAAAGTTAACATTACCATGCTTTAAAAACATCCCGATTTAAAACAGAGGTTTGATGTTTCCATGAATCCCAAGGTTGGTCATCACGCTTAAAGAAATGGAGAAATCATTCCATGTTGCACTTGAACTTTATGGAGCATTTTACAGTATCATTTAACTAGTTTCAGGTTTTATGTCTATCATAGTAGTTGTCCTCCCACACAGATATGGTAAAAATAGTGCAGTGGGAATAAGTCTGTAGATCAAGTTTTAAAAGGCACTGTAGGAATCACGTAACCCAACAAATTTGGTATATGACACTTCCCCTATGAATTATTCATGACCAGAGGAGTGCTGAATCATTTACTGCATTCACCAGTGGGGTACTTCCAAAACGCCACATGAATAATCATTGTACATTTGTGACCAGAGAAGTAAATATAAGAGAGAAATAGTTTTTCATTTTATCTGCTTTTGCATAACCATTTTAATGTCTAAAGAATGCTAGAGGTGCAAGATGGAGAGGTTCTCTTCAACTTCATCAGCTGTACTGAATGTGTTATTTTTACAGAATAATACATTACGTTGTAAGCAGTAGAAAGACTATATTTTTAATTAATGGGTTCCACTCTAAAGCACTTTAAAACTTGGTTCTTGTCAATCCATACCTTTAAATTGCTGCTACTAAAATCTTGGCTATTTTCAAAGAGAAAGAATAAGCAAAACCCTTGAGAAACGGTGGGGTAGGTAGTAGGCGTAGGGGAGAAAAATATGCCACCCCTAAATGGCTTTCTTTGGTGTGAGGATTAATTTAGACTGATTATTTTTAAGGCCCAAAAGAGAAAGAACCTTTGACCTTGCCCCTAACTGTTTGAAAGAATGTAAATAGAGGACCTGTACCAGGCAGGGAGTTGTCACCAGAGGTAACTATAGTATGAACTAGGTGGACAGGGAGGAACCTAGGAAAGTCTGTTTGTTCAAAGTCCTCTCTGTGTTTCATTGTCTTTGCACAGGCCAGTAAACATTTGTTTACCAAACATTTGCTTTTCCATCTCCATGTAAATTGCCTCCCTCCCCTTTGAAGTCCCAAGTCACTACCCTAACATCCTCTTTTGTCTTTAACTGAAAATGGTATTTAAGGTGAGAGCTTGGGCCATTTTCGTGAGTTACTCAGTTTTCCTGGGTCTCTCCCATGTAAACATGATATTCAACTTTTGTTTGATTTTCTCCTGTTAATCTGTCTCATGTCAATTTAATTTGTAGACGAGCCATAAGAACCTAGAAGGGTAGAGGACAATTTCTTCTTCGCTGACATAGGGTTCCCTATAATATTCTCCATACATAGCTGCTTTTTGTTTTGTTCTGTCTTGTTTTTGTGGAATACAGCATTTGCTGAGAGGTCTAATTTCAAACTTTCTTTTAGGGCACTACTATCCAGGAGAATTATAATGGGAAACACAAATATGAATCACATGTAATTTAAAAATTTTCAGAACTGTACTGCTTATTTATAGCTAAAATTATTTTAATGTTTTATTTTAACAAAACGTAAAAGTATTGTCATTTAAACACCTAATCAATATAAAAATTGAGATGTTTTACATTGTTTTTGTACTAAGATGTCAATATCTACTTTGTGTTTTAAACTTACAGCACATCTCAATTCAGACTAGCAACACATTTCAAGGGCTCAAAAGCTACAAATAACTAGAGGCTACCATACTGTATGCAAACTTCTAGGTACTCAAACATGACATATTTATAACTTCTGATTATCCCAATAGATATGTGGAAATTGAGAGACAAGAGTCAGGATCTCAGGTTTAAAAATCTAATAACACTTCAAAGCAAAGGAGAGGTAGGTTACTAGCTAAGAACATACAACCCAGCCTCATTATTTATGTATAAAATCAATAAGAGTGAAAATTTTTGTGACTATAACAGAGTAAAATCCTAGGTCGTAACTAACAAAGCTGTCAGCTCTGCAAGTAAATAAGAAGTTTGAAATGAGTTATTCCTATCTGACAGTGAATGAAGTAAGCAGAGATCTTAATCACCTGCGGAGAGTAGAGAGGGGTCAGAATGGCATAGAGATCCAACGAAAATTAGTTAGAAATAAAAAAGTCTCAAAACGTAACCAAAAATATCCCTAGGAGTTAGGTTGTACCTACATTTAATTAACTGCAATTACCAGGAAAGACTAGAGAAAATGGTCTACCTTTTGATACCTTATTAAAAACTCACTCAAATGAGTTAAATGAGTATTATAATATTGCTGGGGGAATCCAGAAGAAAAAAATATTAAAATGTTGATTTTTTCCTATTTTTACTTTTATGTACTGTACAGATCACCCAATTTTTTTTTTACATCTTTATTGGAGTATAATTGCTTTACAATGGTGTGTTAGTTTCTGCTTTATAAAAAAGTGAATCACTTGTACATATACATATGTCCCCATATCTCTTCCCTCTTGCGTCTCCCTCCCTCCCTCCCACCCTCGCTATCCCACCCCTCTAGGTGGTCACAAAGTACCGAGCTGATCTCCCTGTGCTATGCGGCTGCTTCCCACTAGCTATCTATTTTACGTTTGGTAGTGTATATATGTCCATGCCTCTCTCTCGCTTTTTCACAGCTTACCCTTCCCCCTCCCCATATCCTCAAGTCCATTCCCTAGTAGGTCTGTGTCTTTACTCCTGTCTTACCCCTAGGTTCTTCATGACTTTTTTTTTTCTTAAATTCCATATATATGTGTTAGCATATGGTATTTGTCTTTCTATTTCTGACTTCACTCTGTATGACAGACTCTAGGTCCATCCACCTCATTAAAAATAGCTCAATTTCGTTTCTTTTTATGGCTGAGTAATATTCCATTGTATATATGTGCCACATCTTCTTTATCTATTCATACGATGATGGACACTTAGGTTGTTTCCATCTCCGGGCTATTGTAAATAGAGCTGCAGTGAACATTTTGGTACATGACTCTTTTTGAATTATGGTTTTCTCAGGGTATATGCCCAGTAGTGGGACTGCTGGATCATATGGTAGTTCTATTTGTAGTTTTTTAAGGAACCTCCATACTGTTGTCCACAATGGCTGTACCAATTCACATTCCCACCAGCAGTGGAAGAGTGTTCCCTTTTCTCCACACCCTCTCCAGCATTTATTGTTTCTAGATGTTTTGATGATGGCCATTCTGACTGGTGTGAGATGATATCTCATGGTAGTTTTGATTTGCCTATCTCTAATGATTAATGACGTTGAGCATTCTTTCATGTGTTTGTTGGCAGTCTGTATATCTTCTTTGGAGAAATGTCTATTTAGGTCTTCTGCCCATTTTTGGATTGGCTTGTTTGTTTTTTTGTTATTGAGCTGCATGAGCTGCTTGTAAATTTTGGATATTAATCCTTTGTCAGTTGCTTCATTTGCAAATATTTTCTCCCATTCTGAGGGTTGTCTTTTGGTCTTGTTTATGGTTCCCTTTGCTGTGCAAAAGCTTTGAAGTTTCATTAGGTCCCATTTGTTTATTTTTGTTTCCATTTCTCTAGGAAGTGAGTCAAAAAGGACCTTGCTGTGATTTATGTCATAGAGTGTTCTGCCTATGTTTTCCTCTAAGAGTTTGATAGTTTCTGGCCTTACATTTAGGTCTTTAATCCATTTTGAGCTTATTTTTGTGTATGGTGTTAGGGAGTGATCTAATCTCATACTTTTACCTGTACCTGTCCAGTTTTCCCAGCACCACTTATTGAAGAGGCTGTCCTTTCTCCACTGTACATTCCTGCCTCCTTTATCAAAGATAAGGTGACCATATGTGAGTGGGTTTATCTCTGGGTTTTCTATCCTGTTCCATTGATCTATCTTTCTGTTTTTGTGCCAGTACCATACTGTCTTGATTACTGGAGCTTTGTAGTATAGTCTGAAGTCAGGGAGCCTAATTCCTCCAGCTCCGTTTTTCGTTCTCAAGATTGCTTTGGCTATTCGGGGTCTTTTGTGTTTCCATACAAATTGTGAAATTTTTTGTTCTAGTTCTGTGAAAAATGCCAGTGGTAGTTTGATAGGGATTGCATTGAAGCTATGGATTGCTTTGGGTAGTAGAGTCGTTTTCACAGTATTGATTCTTCCAAACCAAGAACATGGTATATCTCTCCATCTGTTTGTATCATCTTTAATTTCTTTCATCAGTGTCTTATAATTTTCTGCATACAGGTCTTTTGTCTCCTTAGGTAGGTTTATTCCTAGATATTTTATTCTTTTTGTTGCAGTGGTAAATGGGAGTGTTTTCTTGATTTCACTTTCAGATGTTTCATCATTATTGTATAGGAATGCCAGAGATTTCTGTGCATTAATTTTTTATCCTGCTACATTACCAAATTCATTGATTAGCTCTAGTGGTTTTCTGGTAGCATCTTTAGGATTCTCTATGTATAGTATCATGTCATCTGCAAACAATGACAGCTTTACTTCTTCTTTTCTGATCTGGATTCCTTTTATTTCCTTTTCTTCTCTGATTGCTGTGGCTAAAACTTCCAAAACTATGTTGAATAAGAGTGGTGAGAGTGGGCAGCCTTATCTTGTTCCTGATCTTAGTGGAAATGCTTTCAGTTTTTCACCATTGAGGATGATGTTGGCTGTGGGTTTGTCATATATGGTCTTTATTACGTTGAGGAAGGTTCCCTCTATGCCTACTTTCTGCAGGATTTTTATCATAAATGTGTGTTGAATTTTGTCGAAAGCTTTCTCTGCATCTATTGAGATGATCATATGTTTTTTCTCCTTCACTTTGTTAATATGGTGTATCATGTTGATTGCTTTGCATATATTGAAGAATCCTTGCATTCCTGGAATAAACCCCACTTGATCATGGTTTATGATCCTTTTAATGTGCTGTTGGATTCTGTTTGCTAGTATTTTGTTGAGGATTTTTGCATCTATGTTCATCAGTGATATTGGCCTGTAGTTTTCTTTTTTTGTGACATCTTTGTCTGGTTTTGGTATCAGGGTGATGGTGGTCTCATAGAATGAGTTTGGGAGTATTCCTCCCTCTGCTATATTTTGGAAGAGTTTGAGAAGGATAGGTGTTAGCTCTTCCCTAAATGTTTGATAGAATTCGCCTACGAAGCCATCTGGTCCTGGGCTTTTGTTTGTTGGAAGATTTTTAATCACAGTTTCAATTTCAGTGCTTGTGATTCGTCTGTTCATATTTTCTATTTCTTCCTGATTCAGTCTTGGCATGTTGTGCATTTCTAAGAATTTGTCCATTTCTTCCAGATTGTCCATTTTATTGGCATAGAGTTGCTTGTAGTAATCTCTCATGATCCTTTGTATTTCTGCAGTGTCAGTTGTTACTTCTCCTTTTTCATTTCTAATTCTATTGATTTGAGTCTTCTCCCTTTTTTTCTTGATGAGTCTGGCTAATGGTTTATCAATTTTGTTTATCTTCTCAAAGAATCAGCTTTTAGTTTTATTGATCTTTGGTATTGTTTCCTTCATTTCTTTTTCATTTATTTCTGATCTGATCTTTATGATTTCTTTTCTTCTGCTAACTTTGGGGTATTTTTTTTCTTCTTTCTCTAATTGCTTTAGGTGCAAGGTTAGGTTGTTTATTTGAGATGTTTCCTGTTTCTTAAGGTAGGATTGTATTGCTATACACTTCCCTCTTAGAACTGCTTTTGCTGCATTCCATAGGTTTTGGGTCATCGTGTCTCCATTGTCATTTGTTTCTGGGTATTTTTTGATTTCCTTTTTGGTTTCTTCAGTGATCACTTTGTTATTAAGTAGTGTATTGTTTAGCCTCCATGTGTTTGTATTTTTTACAGATCTTTTCCTGTAATTTATATCTAGTCTCATAGTGTTGTGGTCAGAAAAGATACTTGATAGAATTTCAGTTTTCTTAAATTTACCAAGACTTGATTTGTGACCCAATATATGATCTATCCTGGAGAATGTTCCATGGGCACTTGAGAAAAATGTGTATTCTGTTGTTTTTGGATGGAATGTCCTATAAATATCAGTTAAATCCATCTTATTTAATGTATCATTTAAAGCTTGTGTTTCCTTATTTATTTTCATTTTCGATGATCTGTCCATTGGTGAAACTGCGGTGTTAAAGTCCCCTACTATGAATGTGTTACTGTCGATTTCCCATTTTATGGCTGTTAGTATTTGCCTTATGTATTGAGGTGCTCCTATGGTGGGTGCATAAATATTTACAATTGTTATATCTTCTTCTTGGATCAATCCCTTGATCATTATGTAGTGTCCTTCTTTGTCTCTTGTAATAGTCTTTATTTTAACGTCTATTTTTTCTGATATGAGAATTGCTACTCCAGCTTTCTTTTGGTTTGCATTTGCATAGAATATCTTTTTCCATCCCCTCACTTTCAGTCTGTATGTGTCTCTAGGTCTGAAGCGGGTCTCTTGTAGACAGCATATATATGGTTCTTGTTTTTGTATCCATTCAGCCAGTCTGTGTCTTTTGGTGCGAGCATTTAAGCATTTACATTTAAGGTAATTATCGATATGTATGTTCCTATTCCCATTTTCTTAATTGTTTTGTGTTTGTTATTGTAGGTCTTTCCCTTCTCTTGTGTTTCTTGCCTAGAGAAGTTCCTTTAGCAGTTGTTGTAGAGCTGGTTTGGTGGTGCTGAACTCTCTCAGCTTTTGCTTGTCTGTAAAGGTTTTATTTTCTCCATCAAATCTGTATGAGATCCTTGCTGGGTAGAGTAATCTTGGTTGTAGGTTTCTCTCTTTCATCACTTTAAATATGTCCTGCCACTCCCTTCTGGCTTGCAGAGTTTCTGCTGAAAGATCAGCTGTTAACCTTATGGGGATTCACTTGTGTGTTATTTGTTGTTTTTCCCTTGCTGCTTTTAATATGTTTTCTTTGTATTTAATTTTTGACAGTTTGGTTAATATGTGTCTTGGCATATTCCTCCTTGGATTTATCCTGTATGGGACTCTCTGTGCTTCCTGGACTTGATTAAGTATTTCCTTTCCCATATTAGGGAAGTTTTCAACTATAATCTCTTCAAATATTTTCTCAGTCCCTTTCTGTTTCTCTTCTTCTTCTGGGACCCCTATAATTCGAACGTTGGTGTGTTTAATGTTGTCCCAGAGGTCTCTGAGACTGTCCTCAGTTCTTTTCATTCTTTTTTCTTTATTCTGCTCTGCAGTAGTTATTTCCACTATTTTATCTTCCAGGTCACTTATCCGTTCTTCTGCCTCAGTTATTCTGCTATTGATCCCATCTAGAGTACTTTTAATTTCATTTATTGTGTTGTTCATCATTGCTTGTTTCATCTTTAGTTCTTCTAGGTCCTTGTTAAATGTTCCTTGCATTTTGTCTCTTCTCTTTCAAAGATTTTGGATCATCTTTACTGTCATTATTCTGAATTGTTTTTCAGGTAGACTGCCTATTTCCTCTTCATTTGTTAGGTCTGGTGGGTTTTTATCTTGCTCCTTCATCTGCTGTGTGTTTTTCTGTCTTCTCATTTTGCTTATCTTACTGTGTTTGGGGTCTCCTTTTTGCAGGCTGCAGGTTCGTAGTTCCCATTGTTTTTGGTGTCTGTCCCCAGTGGCTAAAGTTGGTTCAGTGGGTTGTGTAGGCTTCCTGGTGGAGGGGACTAGTGCCTGTGTTCTGGTGGATGAGGCTGGATCTTGTCTTTCTGGTGGGCAGGTCCACGTCTGGTGGTGTGTTTTGGGGGGTGTGTGGACTTATTATTATTTTAGGCAGCCTCTCTGCTAATGGGTGGGGTTGTGTTCCTGTCTTGCTAGTTGTTTGGCATAGGGTGTCCTGGACTGTAGCTTGCTGGTCGTTCAGTGGAGCTGGGTCTTAGATTTGAGATGACAATCTCTGGGAAAGCTTTCGCCATTTGATATTACGTGCAACTGGGAGGTCTCTGGTGGACCAGTGTCCTGAAGTTGGCTCTCCAACCTCAGAGGCAGAGCACAGACTCCTGGCTGCAGGACTAAGAGTGTTTCATCCACACGGCTCAGAATAAAATGGAGAAAAAGAAGAAAGAAACAAACAAGGTGGGGGGAGAGAGAGAGAGAGAGAGAGGGAGGGAGGGAGGGAGGGAGGGAAGGAGGGAAGGAAGGAAGGAAATAAAGAAGATAAAATAAAGATAAAATAAAGTTATTAAAATAAAAAATAATTAAGAAAAAAATTAAAAAAACACAAAACGGACAGTTAGAACCCTAGGACAAATGGTGAAAGCAAAGCTATACAGACAAAATATCACACAGAAGCATACATATACACACTGACAAAAAGAGGAAAAGGGGGAAAAAAATAATAAATCTTACTCTCAAAGGCCACCTCCTCAGTTTGGAATGATTCTTTGTCTATTCATGTATTCCAGAGATGCAGGGTACATCAAGTTGATTGTGGAATCCGCTGCTTCTGAGGCTGCTGGGAGAAATTTCCCTTTCTCTTCTTTGTTCGCCCAGCTCTCGGGGCTCAGCTTTGGATTTGGCCCTGCCTCTGCGTGTAGGTCGCCAGAGGGTGTCTATTCTTCGCTCAGACAGGACGGGGTTAAAGGAACAGCTGCTTCGGGGACTCTGGCTCACTCAGGCCGTGGAGAGGGAGGGGCAAGGAGTGTGGGGCGAGCCTGCGGCGGCAGAGGCCTGCGTGACGTTGCACCAGCCTGAGGCGCGCCGTGCGTTCTCCCGGGGGAGTTGTCCCTGGATCCCGGGACCCTGGCAGTGGCAGGCTGCACAGGCTCCCCGGAAGGGAGGTGTGGATAGTGACCTGTGCTTGCCCTCAGGCTTCTTGGTGGCGGCAGCAGCAGCCTTAGTGTCTCATGCCCGTCTCTGGGGTCCGCGCTTTTAGCCGCGGCTCACGCCTGTCTCTGGAGCTCCTTTAAGCAGCGCTCTTAATCCCCTCTCCTCGCGCTCCAGGAAACAAAGAGGGAAGAAAAAGTCTCTTGTCTCTTTGTCAGGTCCAGACTTTTCCCCGGACTCCCACCTGGCTAGCCGTGGCGCACTAACCCCCTGCAGGCTGTGTTCACACCGTCAACCCCAATCCTCTCTCTGCACTCTGATGGAAGCCTGAGCCTCAGCTGCAAGCCCCACCCACCCCGGCGGGTGAACAGACATGCCTCTGGGGCTGGTGAGTGCCGGTCGGCACCGATCCTCTGTGCGGGAATCTCTCCGCTTAGCCCTCCACACCCCTGTTGCTGTGCTCTCCCCCTTGGCTCCGAAGCTTCCCCCTCCGCCACCCGCAGTCTCCGCCCGCGAAGGGGCTTCCTAGTGTGTGGAAACCTTTCCTCCTTCACAGCTCCCTCCCACTGGTGCAGGTCCTGTCCCTGTTCTTTTATCTCTGTTTAATCTTTTTTCTTTTGCCCTACCCAGGAACGTGGGGAATTTCTTGCCTTTTGGGAGGTCTGAGGTCTTCTGCCAGCGTTCAGTAGGTGTTCTGTAGGAGTTGTTCCACGTGTAGATGTATTTCTGGTGTAGCTGTGGGGAGGAAGGTGATCTCCACGTCTTACTCTTCCGCCATCTTCCCGATTCCCCCACCTTATTTTTTAAAAGAAAATTCTACATGTTACAGCAAAACTGCCCAGATAACACAGGCTTTACCAATATATCCTAAGTATTATGTTGGCATTTCTTGCCATCTCATCTTAGTGGTTTTGATTATTCCCACAGCGTCTATGATCAGCAGTAGGACAAAGGCAAAGCTTAAAGTAAGATCCTATCACATGTAGCAAAATTAATATGTTAAGAATGAACACACATGCATTTTCTCAGGAATATAATCAGGGAACTTCTTTCTTTGGAAATATGATTTATTATTTTATAATATAGATGGAAAATACAGTCTTGTTTGTAGGAAGTAAAATATGTGTATGTTTTGCTTTTTGCCCTACTAAATCATCTCTAAAAGCCAGACGTTCTGGAAGAACAATTTATAATGAGTCATTCTTTAAAATTTCTCCTGAATGAGAATACTGAATTTCTCTGCAGGGCTAAATAAAACTTCAGTATTTGTAGTACCAAGTATTTACCAGGATCCCCAAATTTATCCAGTCACCTTTACTATTTAGAATCTCATGCATAGAATAGTGACACAAGAATTGTATACCGTTCTTTTGACAATGTAGCTTCTTAAATCTTTTGAATCTGTTTTAAAGTTATATCAGTAGATAACAGCAATTAGTTCAGCTCTTTTTGTAGAAACCGTAATAGATGCTTGAGGCTTTTCCCTATATGTGTGGCTTCTCTGGCACAAACAAATCTATTTGGCATCTTCTTCAGAAGGTAGTGTCTGTATGTAGACTATGAACTTTATGTAAAAATAATTCTCACCTATAGTTTAATGGAATTGTTATCACACAATAAGAGTAAATTTTCTGAATTATGGTATGAAACATTAAAGGGGTTTTCTTTTTCGTTTTTAATTTTTATAGTATAGTAGGAATCCTGTTTTCCCTGTGAAAATAAAATAACTAATATTTAGTAATGTTTTTAAAGTTTGTCTTCTGTTAACATGCAATACGTTTGCTGGCCCCTAAGGTCCTGGACACCTTTTCTAGTCACTTCCCTCCATACCCTGTCCGACCTCAAGGCCAAATTTCTAGACCACTGTATTCATCTTACTATCCTCATAACTGTTGTGTTTCCAAAATCTTAAACTCTTTATCTGAAATCATCTGTCTTCCCCACCTTCAAATGCCCTCACTGGCATTGTTACTGAACCTAGCTCTTGACCTCCCCTCCCATTTCAAACTCCTCCCTCATCCCCTCCCATTAACTTCTATACTACCTCTATTCCTCCACCACCAATGACTTTAGAGCTTTGAGCTCCCTTAATAGGTTATTTTGTAGCTGGCTTTCCTTTGTTGTTTATCTAGCCTGGACGTATTCATCACTCATTTCAGTCGTGCTCTTATCAGACTTTCTATTCTTTTTTTTTTTTTTTTGCGGTACGCGGGCCTCTCCCTGTTGTGGCCTCTCCCGTTGCGGAGCACAGGCTCCGGACACGCAGGCTCAGCGGCCATGGCTCACGGGCCCAGCCCCTCCGCGGCACGTGGGATCCTCCCGGACCGGGGCACCAACCCGTGTCCCCTGTATCGGCAGGCGGACCCTCAACCACTGAGCCACCAGGGAAGCCCCAGACTTTCTATTCTTTTGTTCCCCTTAATCGTCCATCACAGAAAATTTGCCGTTGAACTCAGGGATTAGTGCAAGCATATTATTTGTCTTGTCCTCATGTCATTTGCTGAGGACTGCTAGAGAAACATTACAGAGCCATGCTGATCAGGTCCATTAGGGCTATGAGTATAGAAGCTTCCCTCCTAACTGCATTCTTAATAATGCCTAACAGTCTTTTTCTTTTCTGCTTATTGTCTCCAGTTACTCTTTTTTTTGACGTGGCTGTTCTGGTGTTATCAAGCTCAGATGACATCCACAGATGTCTCGGACTATTTACTGACTGAGAAAACAAGTCAACAATGACAAAATGCCTTAGCTGCCTCTCCTCAACCTCTAACACAGATCCTTCACATTCAGTGATACTAGTATTTGTCTCTCTTTAATTTCTCCCATTTCAGAAAATGAAATGCTTTTGATCTTTTTGGGTTAGTTCTCCAACCACGTTCTTGATCTCTTTTCCTCCCACGTACTCTAGGATCTTAATTCATCAAACTTTCCCTCACTTTCTTGGATCTGCAAATACTCCTTTCCCACAGAACCTTTCTTAAAGCAAACTAAAATGTTTACTTGTCCCTGTCATAAATAATCCCTCCTGCAGTGCTATATTTCCTGAAAGTTAAATTCCCATCTTTGTCCTATTCACATTCATACTTTAAAAATGACTGATTTCCCCATTTCTCACTGAGCACTTTGCCCACTGTAATCCATCTTCTTTTATTTCATCCATTTACTCAAATGCTGTTTGGAGTATTGACTATCGTACTCCCTATATGTCTGTTCCAGTGGACTTTCCCTAGAGTTTATTTACCTGGACATTTAAAAATCATGCACATGGGACCACCATGGCATTCTTTTTTTTTTTTTTTTTTTTTTTTGCAGTACACGGGCCTCCCACCGCTGTGGCCTCTCCTGTTGTGGAGCACAGGCTCCGGACGCGCAGGCTCAGCAGCCATGGCTCACGGGCCCAGCCGCTCTGCGGCACGTGGGATCTTCCCGGACCGGGGCACGAACCCGTGTCCCCTGCATCGGCAGGCGAACGCTCAACCACTGCGCCACCAGGGAAGCCCCACCATGACATTCTTAAAACTCTCTCCTTCTTTCTATAAGTTGAACTCTTACTTCTTCTCCTACATGACTACTGATAAATCTATTCATTGAACAAAGTGATCAGTCCTTTTTATTTGGCCTGTCCCTTCAATGCTGGTATATTCTCCCTGGTTCAACCCTTGGCAATTTACTTGTGCAATTTGACATTTTTTCAAATGTGAAAAGTGACCTTGTTGGATCTCGGTGTTTTGTCTGAGATTGTTTATATTCACAAGAGAACATAACACCCTTAGCTGTGAGTGCCAGGTCAGCTCCTAACAACACCAAACCCTTGCTGTTGAGTCAGCCAGTTCCTGGGTATAAGTGGCTGTTTTTCTCTTTTTCAGCAGCACCAGTGGTAGTGATGCCCGTAACAGATAATACATTTGGTGCTTATGCTGGTAATGTTTTAATTGATTGATATATATTAAATCTTCTAATCCTCACAACACTACAAGGTAGGTACTATGATTTTTCTCTGTTTTACAGATGAGGAAATTAAGACCCCAGGAGGGGGAGTAACTTAAGACAGTGACAAAACTGATAATTTGTAGAGACCAGCTATATCAGCTACGTCTTACATAGCCATTGCATAGCTTCCCAACTGCACTTGTCTCCAGGACTTGGCCACTTATTTTGCATTAGCTTCCTTGTGGTTGATTCTCACAGGCACAGCGCAGCAGTATCTTGTCTTCTGCACATGCATGCTGTATTTCTCTTGCTTCCTGCCCCAGGTCATCTCTGCTGCCACTGAGGGTTGCTTGGTTATCTCTGTATGAGCAAGCTGGAAGGAGAATTAAAGGATAATTGTACATGAAAATTAAAGGTTTTGGAGTGAATATTTCACTAATGTTGTTGAGACCTTGTTGAATAGTCTCCTTTTCTTCTTCTGCATGGACTGTCCTGAAATGCAAAGTTTAAATGGCCTCTTAGAGGATTCTCCTTTAATCAGGATGTCAAGTGTGCTTGATTTAATATTGAATGATTGCTTTCCCTACATCAATAACTCACTCACATTTCTCCTCACTTCAGCTTCCCTGGAATTGCACTCCCTAATAAGCTAGTAGTATACAAGCTTTTACACCAGGTTTTGCTGTTTGGAGAAGCCAGGCAGTCTGAATCCAGAGTGTGAAAACTCCACCTGGATTGTCCAGTCTCCTTGCTTATCCAATAGAGCATAGAGGTTGCAAACCTCAGCTTTAAGAGAAAATAAATCTCAGTTGTAGCCTGGATATTGCCTCTTATAAGCAGTGTGACTTTGAGCAATTTATTTGATCTTTCTTACCCTGTCTTAAAAATTGTGGATAACAGTACAGTTGACACTTCAGCAACACAGGTTTGAACTGCACAGGTCCACTTATACTGGATTTTTTTCAATAAATATGTACTACAGTACATGCAGTGGGAGGTTGGTTGAATCAGTGGATGTGGAACCACAGATACAAAGGGCTGATGGTAAAGTTATACGTGGAGTTTTGACTGTTTGGGGTGGGGAGGTCAGTGCCCCTAAGCCCTACGCTAGTTCAAGGCTCAACTGTACTAACTTTAAATAGCACTACCTCCGTATCAACAGTTATGACTAATTTAATAATGTTTGCTCTGACTAGCACACTAACACATGATAGCATACAGATCTTCCTCAACTTATGATGGGGTTATGTCTCAGTAAACCCATTGTAATTTGAAAATATTGTAAGTCGGAAAATGCATTTACTACACCTAACCTACTGAGCATCTTAGCTTAGCCTAGCCTGCCTTAAACGTGTTCAGAACACTTAAATTAGCTTACTGTTGAGCAAAATGGTCCAACACAAATCCTATTGTATAATAAAGTGTTGAATATCTCATTTAATTTATTGAATACTGTACCAAAAGTGGAAAACAGAATGGTCATATGGATACAGAATGGTGGTAAGTGTATTGGTTCTCTACCCTCATGATGGCATGGCTGACTGGCTGCTGCGGTTCGCTGCCACTGCCCAGCATCACAAGAGAGCATTGTACCACATATTGCTAGCCCAGGAAAATCAAAATTCAAAATTTGAAGTATGGTTTCTACTGAATGCATATTGCTTTTGCCCCGTTGTAAAGTCAAAAACTTTTCAGTCGAGCCATCATAAGTCAGGGACTATTGGTGTAAGGATTATCTTTATTATCATTGTTAATATCCCTCCAAACTTGCTCCTCCTCCTGTGTTTCAATGTTTGTTAGTGTTAACGCTATAACCTACCTCCCAAACTAAACAAATCTTAAGGAAATCACTGCCCCTTCCATCTGCTTCAGCCCTTTCTCCCTGAAAATTTCCACCACATCATTGCTAAGTAAAGCAGTACTTATTTTACCTCTCAGATTTCCTCTCACATGAATTTTTAAAATTAACCTTGCTATCTTCATTTTGATAGTCCTAGCCCAGGTCTTTCCAGCATCTCACCATAATTTGCAATAGCAGCATGCCAAGCCAAATGATTTTCCTTGCCTATTCTCTTTCTTTCATCACAGTCTATCCTTTACTGAGTTTTTTAAACCACAGCCACATTTCAACACTAGTACTACTGGACTGTAATTGATACTTATTTCTCTATGGTTCTCAAGGGTTTATCAACCTTGGCCCTGTTGACATTTTGGGATGGATAATTATCCATTGTGAGGGAAAATATTTGTTGTGTGTGCAAAATGTCCTTTACATTGTAGGATGTTTAACAGCATCTCTGGCCTCTATCCAGTGGATGGCAGTAGAGCCCTCTCCTCAGTCATGACAAAGAAAAATGTCTCCAGACATGGCCTTAGGTCCCCTGAGGGGAAACTCATCCTGACTGGACATCCTTTATGGACAGAGGTTGTGTTTTATTGACAGAAATTTCTGACCCAAAGTACCGTGTTTGAAATCTGACAGATGTTCAAGGAATGCATGAATAAATGAATGAGATTCTTTCTAAAGTCTTCATTTTTAATCTCAAGGGCCACCCTTTTGTCTGTGCTTCCATAACTTTTGCATTTTGCTGTGCATGTATCCTTTTCCCCAGTTACACTGTGTGATTTCCTTATATCCTCAGCACCCATAGAATGAATGGAATATAGTAGGTTCTCAATAAATACTCAATTACATTTAATTAGTAAATTAGCATTTATGAATATGTTCAGACCACACATTTTTAAGGTACTATATAATAACAACTGTATCCTATCACATCATGCAAGATTTCCCTTTGTGGTACTTATGCCAACTATAATTAACACTAATTATGTACTTGTTTAATATCTGTCTCTGTAAGTTATGTGAGAGTGAAGACCATGGCTGCCTTTTTTTTGTTTTGCCTCCCAGGTGGCTGAACAGAGAATCTCGTGCAGAGTACAGAGTCAGTAGATTGTAAATCCTTGTCCAATGAATGAATGCATTAAACAAATTTATACTGCTGCCAAATGAAACAGAAAATTTATGTTCTTGGAGAATTTGGCTCAGTATATGTATCATGGTTCACTGATTTATATGATGCAGCAGTATTTGAACCTATATTATGCAGTTTTAGAAAGTTTCATCTTTGTCAAATTAGTGAAAAAGTAATTTGCCCCTCTAAATCACTTCACAAAATAGAGAACTTGAGGCTGTCATAAGTCAGTACAGTTGTTTGATATCCCGGGCTTGCAATCTCCTGTAGCTCAACATGTTCATTTTTTTCTAGTACTAATGAATTAGCCCACAATCTTAATTGACATATTGACCTTGAAAACTCCAGAAAATGATCTCATCTGCCAGCTTCATTATCTATGGCTTTATTAGCCAAGGAAATTTGACAATAAAACATGAAACAGTCATAATTAATCTACATACTGATGCCATACATTATACTTCTATCAAATAAAGTAACCAGTGTAATCCTGAACACTGGATCTCACAAAAATATTTTGGTCTCATACTCCAAATATAATGGCTTTGTTCTGTTATTGTCTGAAACTACCTATTAACCCATACTTTTTTAAATCTCAAAAATGAATGTTGTATAAGCATTTCAGAATATTGTTTAAAACCTTAAATTTAGTGTCTTTTGAAGAATGTTCCCACATCAGAGGAAGCCAGCATGCTATCTTAAAGAATATTAAAACTAAGAAGAAAAAAAAAATTCTCATACATATTGCTGTGTATCTTCTTTACTTACCATGGATTCCTGTAGTTCCCAGTGGGGATCCCAATTTTAGAATATGCAGTAGACAACTGTACTATAGAAGCTAAAGCTCAAAATTGTTCAGGAGAAGCTGAGATATGGCCTTTCATTTGACAAGAAATTGAAAGCAAAGAAATCATAGGAAATAGCCTATAATAAATGACCTCTGATGGAAGTATTCCATGTTTTTTATTAACTGACTTAGAAAGTTCTGATGGAAGTATTATGCCAAAACAAATTTGAAAGCGATCCTAACCATAAACAGTCATATTAGGTACCTATTGACTCTTTTATACCATTCATAACTTAATAAAAAAGACAGCCATTTCTCACAAAAGTGTATGACAGTGTTCCCAATAGGGAGTAAAAATTGCAAAAGTAGTAAATTGTCATTTCAACTTAAAAGCTGCCTATATATATATATATTTTTGTTGTTGTTGTTGTTGTTGTTGTACACGGGCCTCTCACTGTCGCGGCCTCTCCCGTTGCGGAGCACAGGCTCCGGACGCGCAGGCTCAGCGGCCATGGCTCACGGGCCCAGCCGCTCTGCGGCATGTGGGATCTTCCCGGAGTGGGGCACGAACCCGTGTCCCTTGGTCGGCAGGCAGACTTTCAACCACCGTGCCACCAGGGAAGCCCAAGCTGCCCATATTTATGTGGACGTTTTATTTTAGCCGAGAGTGCCCCTATTATGCGTGCCTTCATTCCTTTTCAGCTTCTAACAAATACCCAAGTATTTTCTGGGACATAAAGTGAGTTATTATTTTGTTTATTTCCAGTGCCAATAGAGTCAAATTCAAATTTCCAAGATACTAATGGTTGGTCTAATGTCTCCCTTTCTAATCTCACTCCCATTTGTCTCTCTATTCCTGTCCTTGCAACTCTAAACAATACGAAAGCACCCATAGTGCCTTAACATGCAGGATTTCTGGTTGTGCTGTTGCCTCTGCCTAAAATGAAGCCCTCACTGTTTGTGCCCCTGAAAAACTCTTCTTTGCCCTTCAGATGTCATCTCAAGCCAACACTCTTCCTCTCTGAAGCTGTCATTGCCTCTTCCAGGCAGACTTAGGGGCTCATTCCTCCACATACTTCACTCCTGCTTTGACCATTTCCCTCCACTCTTTCTACTGTAGAAAGCAAATTATCAGAGGTGTTAGTGTTACCATCAGTGGACCCGGAAGTGCCACTTGCCTCTGTACTGAGCAGAGCGCATTTAGGAAATGTGTTTAATTCTTGACTCTTGCCGAGCAACATTGATGAATCAGAGCACAGAGGAAAAAAAAGACCTTACAGCCATTATCATATGTGCTTCCATTTCTGCAGCTATAAAATGGTGATAATAATATCTGGTACTTTTATAAAACTGCAGTAAAATAACACATAAAAATGCTTTGTTACCTTCAAAAATAAATTTTCATAAAAGTGTTCCATGCCTATTTTCCAACTTCACTCTCCTATTTACTGCCCACTCTCTTGAAAAAGTAGACTCCCCTATGTGCACTCATTTTCTCTGGTTATAAACAAACTTGTAACAAAATTACTATCTTTTATCTTTTATTTTTATGTTATTTTTATCTCCTTGATTGAATATAAGCTTTTAATGGCAGTTATTTGTGAAATTATTTCCATATTCTTTAATTCTCACACATTAATACTAAGCCCATAATACACAGTCTTTGAAGGAATATGAAGAAGAATAGAAAAAAATGAGTTTCCACCAAGGGAAAACATTATTGTGTTCTTTCAAATAGCTAAAGGGCTATCATGCGGAAGACTTGTAACTTCATTCTGTGTAGCTCCAAATAGTAGCTCAAGGAAAACCGTGGGTAGCAGATTTCATATAAGTACTGGAAGGATACTGAAAACTTTAGAAAAAGAAACACACGTGGTCTTTTATCCCAGTATCTAAATAACCTCTGCTAATTGAAATACAAGAAAGTAGTTCATACAAATGATTAGAAAATAGAAATAATTAAAAAGGTATAAACTAAAAAGCCTAGTCTCATCTTTCTGGAAACCACTATTTATAGTATCCTTCAGGAAGGTGTTCTGCATCTAAGTGTACATATATGATAGGTACATCCTTAAAATATTTTACACTGAAGGTATTCTCCCTGTTCCCTGTTCTGAACCCTCTCTCTTTGATATACATATCTAATCTCCAATTGGTTCCTTATTGGTGGATATTAAATTATTGAGTTTATTTGATAATGTGTATAGTGTTGTCATGAGCAGTCTTGTGTATGGATACTTTGAAGTATCTTGGGGATTTTTTCTAAAAATTTAATGTTAAAAGGAAACCAAAGAAATGGCCTTTCTTGTGAGGTAACAATGTGTTCATCAGTGTAACTTTTGAGCCTTTTCTTTAGGATATTCCTGCATTGGAAGTGAAGCTAGACTAAGTGATTCCTAAGACCTCTTCATAATTCTAACATGATAATTAACAAATATATTTGTTGCTATTTACACCAAGCAGTGCTTCTCAAACTTAGCTGTGTATTACAGTCATTTGGGGAGCTTTTAAAAAATAATAACGCTCTGGTCCCAGCCCTGAAGAATTAGGTCAGAACCTCTAGAAATGGGTCTCGGGCTTCTTTAAAGTTCCTGGGTTATTCTGATGCCCATTCAGGGTTGAGAATTACTGACATAAAGGTCAAGTTATTAACATTGTCTGTGAGTTTAAAAAAAAAAAGAATGGCAGCAGCAAAGGTACAAGAGCTTTAAGGAATTGATTTTCATCTCTTCTAGTAAAATGTGGGGAGTATGACAGTAATTTAAAGAGTAGAAACACACTAGAGAGAACCTTAGGAAATGCCAGTACAAGAGTTTGGTAAATGCTGATTATTTTCTCAGAGAAAATACTCCTCTTTTTTGCTTTTCTCTCTCCCTGTGCCATACACAGAGGAGGAAAGGGTCCATATCTGCCTGCACTCTTTCTCATTGCTATTCATGGGTCCAAGGAAGCTGAGACGGGCATCTCAGTTTATTTAATCAGTGGTTCTCTACAAGAAGGTTAGGAATCATCTCTGTGTATCAGAACTGATATGTAGCAATGTCCATCAGAAGAGATTAGTAGGCTTCTGTCAGGGTAGATGCCTCAGGGTAGAATGAAACCTGAAGCAGGGTTAAGTAATTGGGTTCTTGTTCAATAAAAGTGCTTGTTTGTGCCTTGTAATGAAAGATCTTTGGTGCAATAGATGTCTGAATTCAAATACCCTTTGGATTTTCTGATGGATAAAGAGATAAGGGTGAAAGGGATTTAATTTAAAACTACTGAAAAACTTTAAAGAGATTAGAAAAATTGGTAAATGCACTTTCCTTTTTAAAATCAGGAAGAATCCTATCAGGACCAGTTATTTTTTTTAAAAATTGACAATAAAACTTTTTTGTTTTGTTCCTACTCCCTTTTTTTTCTTTTTCTGTTTGTCATCATTAACTGACCTTTAAGACTTAGGTTATGAAGAAGATAATGGAGAAACTGTTATATCCCAGCCCATGTACGCTAACCTGAATTTAGGAAGTGGTAGCACTTTTGGGTCTCACTGGAGTGTCACAGAAAATCTGTAGACAGAACACTGGTGAATAGATTTATTTCCATAAAGTCAATACTCACTAGTGTATCTAAGCTTCTGTTAAAAAAATTGACATTTAAACTAATATTTTTAAGAAGGTACTCTAAAAACATATCTAAAAAATTCATGTGAGCCATCAGAACAGTGTAGGTGCGAAGAGGGTGGTATTTGGTGAAACATACTAATCCTAATAAAATCATTCATGTTTTGGGTTTTTTATAACTTTGTCCCAGCTAATTTTAATAAGTGATTATTTGAATCTGTTTACTTTCTTTGAGATAAAAAAATTCTGTTAGAGAAATGAGTAATAAAAAAGCCTTTTTCGGGGCTTCCCTGGTGGCGCAGTGGTTGGCAGTCCGCCTGCCGATGCAGGGGACATGGGTTCGTGCCCCGGTCTGGGAAGATCCCCCATGCCGCGGAGCGGCTAGGCCCGTGAGCCATGGCCGCTGAGCCTGCACGTTCAGAGCCTGTGCTCCGCAACGAGAGAGGCCACAACAGTGAGAGGCCCTCGTACCGCAAAAAAAAAAAAAAAAAGAATAAAAAAAAGCCTTTTTCTTTTCATTCCACTCATTTTATCTAATCTGATTAAATAAAAGCCTTTATTTGGGGAAAAGAAAGTTGTCAATTCACAACTCAAAGGAGAGGGAAAAAAAAGAAAATCTCTTGACTGACCATGATCTGTATTTAAACTCCCTTTACTACATGGCGTGTTCAGAGTGTTTTGATCTCTGGTGCAAATCACATACCTCTTTTCCTCTCAGCCTCTCCATTTCACATCCATGTGTCATACTTCTTAACGCTCTCTTCACTGGGTGATCTAGATATTCACACTTCATATACTTTTGTTCTTTCCTCAGGTTTTCCCCCCTTTCCTCCCTTCTCTCCTATGGAGATATGTGTGTGTGTGTGTGTGTGTGTGTGTGTGTGTGTGTGTGTGTGTATATATGAAATATCAAGACCATTCTGTGAGTCACAGCTCTAACAAATAGATGCTTGTTGAAATGAGCTTATCCTTGAGGTTGTCTGGCAAGCCACATAAGACGGCAGAGCTAGGAAGTAAGAACACTGGCTTGAAGCAAAAGTTCAGCTTAAAAATTTGTGTGTAAGTCTTGGCAGCTCCTAAGCACTTTACAGATACATTTTCTTTCAGCACAGGGTCAAAGGCACAACAGATGATGCATAGCAGTGCTGAAGGTGGGAGTGTCTCCTGATGAAAAACATCGCTCACAGCCTGTGGGTATCATGTGAGAGGCTGAATTAGTAATACTTTTAAAAAGAGACAAGTGAGTTCTGGAGAGTAACCTTTTTTTAACCTTTTTTTACTCCCCCAGGAGTTGGACTTCCCATTTATCTCTAAATGAGGAAGGAGACTTCTCCCTTTTCCCTAACTCTTGACTTCATTTTGGAACTGACAAGTTTAAACAGGATGAGAATCAGATTGCCTCTGCCTATCTCATTCTTTCGACTCAAGCCGACAATGTAATTAATGTTGCTGTAGGAGAAAGAAAAAGCATTCTTGAGGAGAACTTGTTTCCTCCTTGTCTTCTACAGATACTATTCTTGAGAGAGTAGGTGGTCTTTTTGACATATTAGTAGGGGAGGTATCACACACAAACACCCTTGATGAATTTGTGTGTGTTAATTTGTAGTTCAGCCAAAATTGCCTGTGTCTTTTTATAATTTTATGGTACACAGAAATTGGTAATTATCATACTTTAAAAAAGTAGCATTGAAAGCAAAAGAAAAGAAATTACACAAACACATTCATGCATGTAGTTTCTTCAGCTGGCCTCCCCTATAATATATGATTTTCTTTAGCACATTTATTTTCTGATTGTATTTCTCTGGGGAAATTAGCTAAGTGTTAGTTATACCAATAGTTATCTGGCATCTGTTATAACTAGTTCCCCTCAGTTTAGAGTTTTATTTCTTCTTCCTTAGATTATCAAAATAGTCTTTTAACATCATTCCTACAAATCCGAGTAGACTTCCTATCTTCTCTTGTTAGTCAGGTTTCCTGCTCAAGATCCTTCAGTTTCTCTTAGTTACCAAATCAATGACGAATGCCTTATCCTGGCACTCAAGGTTGTCCATAGCTAGACTCAACACATTTGCTTCAATCTCTGGTTTCTAATTAAATTATTTAATGGGAGTATTCAGGCCTTGCCTGTGATATTCAGTCAGCACGGGTTGCTTTTGTGGTCCACATATTTACTATTCTGCTCATTTATCAAGACCCAGTTTAAATGCCATTTCATCCATAATGTTTTTTTCCTTTTTCCCTTCATTTACTCTTCCCAGCGTCCCGTACCCACCATCTACTACTACCATGGAGACACCATTGTAATTTTTTTTTTCTGAGTTTGTTTTGGTACTATTACAAATGCCTAATACCCTGTGATATATTTATTATTCATATGCATACCTGCCTGCCTTGCAAGCATCACAAAATAGGAGTAGAGTTTCTTTTTATACACAATATACTTAAATAATTTTTTAAGATACATTGAGTGGTTTAAATATTTATTATAGGGAATACATATAAAGTCTTTTTCTTACCTTCATTTTTTAAAAGGCCTGATTAGACTATTATGAGAAAAATTTATTGAGAATGCATTTGATGCCTTCTGTAGACAAACTTACATTTTGTCAAGAAGACAAACCCACATCTATTCTCAAAGGCAGAAAATTTTCTTATTTTCTCTCCAGTAATAATGGGAAACACATTAACCTCCCATTTTTTTGTCAAAAGTGGAATGGTGTTATTTATCATGCGTTGATTTGTCTCTGAACCTACAAAGGTGGTTTGGCTATTTACAGTCAGTGTAAGATGTTAGATATGTTCAGGGTTGCAGATGAGGACCATTACAATAAGTCCCTTCGGAACACTTAGGTATGGCAAAGGGTCATATCATACAAGTAATTATGGATGAAAAAGAAGGATAATATGGAAAGATATAAGGTGGCCTTAAACATAAGCTACCTTCTAATGCAGTTGATGTCATACCATTCTCTATAGAAATCTATGTAGAATCAAATTCCAGAATTTTCATTTTGTGATCATAATTGCAATTTGAAATGGTTTCTGTTTGTAATAGGAACCAATATTTGATCTTGTGGATCCTAAGTATACTAGAACTATTTAAGCATTTATAATTTGGGAAAACTGAGGAATATGACAATTATGAATCTTTTTTTTTCAGCTTTAGTTTTTCTGAAATATATTTAATGTACATTGTGAGTTAATTATAAATATTAATTTTGTTCTAAGGAATATGTAATTGATTATTTAGAGTATACAGTAAAATAATCAACAAAATGGTCTTGATACATATATTCTGTATACAAGTCAAAACAACACAGAGTCCACTTGCTTGGAATGAGGATGTACCATGATTCAAATAAATTGTTACAAAAGGGGACTTCCTTGGCAGTCCAGTGGTTAAGGCTTCGCCTTCCAATGCAGAGGGTGTGGCTCAAGGAGCTATGATCCCACATGCCTCCCAGGCAAAAACCCAAAACATAAAACAGAAGCAATATTGTAACAAATTCAATAAAGACTTAAAAAAAGTAAATTGTTACAAAATATTTAATGTTATCTAATCTTTAATCAAAAGCTAACTTGCTGTTACTTTTTACATGAAAGTATCTTTATTTTAATAGATTTTATTTTATTATACATTCATATAATAAATATTAATATTATTAATAAGTATTATCAATATTTACTGAGTTAATGCAAATAAAGCACTTAGCAAACTGTGTTCTACAAAGGAAACACTCAGTAAAAGTTTCTCATTGCTATTAACATTACTTATTTTAATGACTGAATGGTATTGCATGTAATTTATTTAACAGATCCCCTAATAGACATTGCTCCTAAATTTCTAATTGAATTTTAATTGGGTTTTCTGATTCAAGTTGTTTGGTAAATCAATAAAATTTTATGAGATTTTCAAATAATTTATAATAAAACATGATACACTATATATAAAAACTGTACTAAACCAAAATCCATTTTTATTAAATATCTTAAATTTTATTTATTAAATATTTATTTCCATTTATTAAATACTTTTATTAAGAAATTTTTGCAGAGGAGAATGACCTTCATAAAGATAAATAACATGAATAAAACCTTCACATCCATCTTTTAGTATCCTCCTTTTTATTCAAGTGAACTTGTGATCAAAAGGGGAGGAGCCTCCTCTCACAAGGAACATACAGTTTAGTGGGCGTAACACATTAAACTAATAACCACTAAAAATTCCTTCTCTTATTACATTTTCTTTCACAATAAATAACTACTTATAAAATTAAATATTTAGGGCTTCCCTGGTGGCGCAGTAGTTGAGAGTCCGCCTGCCGATGCAGGGGACACAGGTTCGTGCCCCGGTCCAGGAAGATGCCATATGCCGCGGAGTGGCTGGGCCCATGAACCATGGCCGCTGAGCCTGCGCGTCCGGACCCTGTGCTCCGCAATGGGAGAGGCCACAACAATGAGAGGCCTGCTTACTGCAAAAAAACAAACAAACAAACAAAATATTAAACTTTTAGACATTCCTGTATTGCTTTCCACAAGGGTGATCACTACGGCCTTGTTATTATAAACAGCTGTGACCATGACCGTTAGGGGCTGATTCCTGCGGAGCTAGTGAAGACCTTCCCTGGCCTTTACACCCACACAGTGTGTTGTGATCTTGTAAGTGCTTCATACTCTATATTAAATCATTTTCTCTGTAAAATACCTAGAATGGCTTTACAATTTTTACAATTTTCCCAATTGACCACTGACTGACATACTTTATTTGTAAATTTTAACAACAACATAGTAAAATTTTGCAGTGTGTATGATCTGGTTGGATAAAGGCACACCTCCAGCCAGGACTTCTATGTACATCCCCCAAAATTAGAGAATTACAAAAATTTGGAAATCCTCTTTGCAACTCCCAAATTTAATCACTTACTTACTTGGATGAAAAGTTTTGTCCTTATCAGTCTCCTTTTTCTGTTATCTTTCTTCATATAATACTCACTTCAGTACTTCAGTTACCAAAGTTTCCTTGCTTCAGAACCATTTTTTGGAGCTGCTTTCTAAATGTTTCTTTTTGGTTGTCAAAATCAAGCCATCATTTGTAAATATCAGAGCCATCATTACCACCTATATGCATATTATTTATCCAGTTCACTGTGTATATTAATGATATCAATATTTTTCATGCTTCAAAAGCAGAAACATTTAAAAAAAAAAACTTCTTTTGCCTTGCTGCCACCGAATCATGACAACTATTTGTTAAAAACCTATTACAGCTAAATCTTTCTTTTTTATTTTAATTGTCATAATGCCAGCCACTTGACGAGGTGACTTCTGCTAAGTAGGTAAGAATTGCAATGCTAGTAATTTTGAATTGTGCTGGAGTACCTGCAACTCAAAGATGCTGTGAACTGTTGGTGCATACAACTGTAAAGATGTTAGAGAATTGTTTTAAGGCCAAAAGAAATACAGTAAAGGGGAAGAAAAGAGTGGGGGATAGAAATATTTGTCGAAAACCTATTGGCATTCCATAGGTTGTTTTAATTACTCAGTAATATCTTCATTAATCAATGAACCCTATGAAAGCATGATCCATATATATTTACTCTAAACAATACCCAGTGCTTGGTACGTAGCAGAGGCTCACTGAATATTTATTGAATGACTGAGTGAACATTGTAAACATAATGTCCCAAAGGAATTGATAGCTTGATCACACTCTACAATGGTCAGAATAGCTGGACAATTACATTATTTCTGATGTAATATTAACAAATTGAAATGTATGTTTACTATAGCCCATGTTGTGTAAGTATCATATCTGTTTGTATTGCCTGTCTCTTGTACTATACTTTGATTTACACTGTTTCATTTATCTCTGTATCCTTGGTGCTCGCACACAGCACATCATTGACACAACTAAATCCTTGTTTTGTGGATGAATATGTTCAGGTAGAATGCCAAGCTGATCATGACAGTGTCTGAAGAAAGGTTGAGAACTTAAGGGTATTCAGCATGGAATGGGGAAGAAAATAACATGATGTTTTTTAAAATATTTAAAATGTTTTAATATGGAAGGAATATTAAACTTGCTTTATATTATATCATATTCTTGAAACTGAGCCAACAGGTGTAAATTCTGGCAGCAAAGAGAGAAGTATGAAACATGAAGCTGAGTATTATTATGCTTATTTTTGGCAATGCACAGACTTATTTAAATATATCTTATTTAATTTTATAATAACAATATATAGATAACATAGTATTTACATGTTAACAGTTGCATTAATAAATATGACACTAGTTTCCGTAGCAAACACAGCAGTTATTATATTTATCATTCAGTATAGGATTATAAATATATTTATAATTAAGTAAAATTTAAAGATGTTCTTAATTGTCAGCCAACTCCTATATGGTAATCTAGAGACCCAGGGTCTTCATATTGTAGCTTTTCACTCTTCTATAGCCTAAAGACCTTTGCATTTAGCAATGAATTGAGAACATGGAAGATTATATTTGGGTAGTTTTAAGAGCTAAAAGGCAGTGTACATCATTCTCACTCAGGTTGTTTTGAAATCAGTCTCATTGCCACAATGTAACTTCCTGAGAAAGGCACTCAGGCTGTGTGCAACAGGAGGAAGAAGAGTTTAGAATGCATGCATATATCCAGTCTCTATTAGTATATAATTATCTAAGACTTGGAATTTAAGTAGGGTTCTGTCTAATGCCAGAATCACCAAATTCTGCTATGGTATGGTGTCATCATTTAAGTACCAAGAGCTAGTTGTATGTAAACAGATCCCAGATAGCCCGTTACCAGACTTGTGGTTAGAGCCATCACCACCACCATATGTGAATTATCTCCCCTGACTTTGTTCTTTGTGTTAATGAAATGTAGAGGTGATATTTATATTAGGTAGCCTCTCAGACAGAATGACCTCTAAGGTCCATATAACTTCAAGGTTAAATGCCCAGCTCTGGGTTCTACTTTGCTTAATAGGCAATGAAGCGACCTTCAATATTTTTAATGAAGGGAATGGCTGGATAAAATCTATGTTTTAGGAATATTATTCTCATCTGTTGCAGTGTACATTCAACTCTATAAAACAGAGTGACTGAGATTCAATAGTCTTTTTTGTGAAGAACAGTAAAATATTAAATACAGTTAATTGAAAGAGAATTAAATTATTTTACTTCATTTAGTATGTACTGATAAATAATCCTTAATAATTTAAGGACTAGTCCAGATTGCTACCATGTGTGATCTCTAAAATATTTTAATCCCACTTATGTATCTAATTTGTATTTGATGAGTTTGATTCTTATATTTAAGGAACAGAAAAAAAGAAATAGTTAAATTGGCATAATAGTTCTTTCTGTCCTTTCTTTGAGATTTCTATTTAAAAAGTCAGTAAACTCTTATTATTACTAATTAAAACATTGTACTGAACATGCATTCATCTATTTTTTTCCAATTAAGGAAGTTTCCCTTTATGGTAATCAGTGCTATATTTTTATTTCCATAAGAATTTTTATCCTATAAACTTTCCATGAGTAGTGTTATTGATAGATTATTATTTTATTTTTTCTGTATAGTCATTTATATATAAGCAATTCTGTATGTTTATACTACCAATCTTCTCAGGCCACTCTATATTAATTTTTCATATATAATTTTGTCTTCAAATATTGTATATGATATAATATTGTTACCATTTTGAGCTAGAAATCACACTTCTAATTATTTTATACTCCAGTATATAACTAATATAGAATTGCACATTCAAGCAGTATACAAAAAGAACTTATTAAGTGAATAAAAATATACAGAAAATGTAATCATTTGTAAACATATTATTAAAAATCTGTATATTGGTACAACATGAAAAAAAACCCTTATATATATGTTGAGTAGCCAACTCCATTTATGTAATACAGAACATTTTCTTAATATAATGTAAGGTTATTTTAACTTGTGTAATCAGATGCTAAAAGCAAACAGCAGAGCTTTGGGCAGTGAGGAACTGTACTTTTTAAAGGATATCAATCATATATGAGAAGCATTATAGCATTTGGAAAATGAGAGACTAATTATCGGATAAGCCCAGAAAAGTTCAATTTCTTTTTAACATACTATTGTTCAGTGAGTTGTTTGTGATTCTTATCACATGGGCTCTAGAATCATAGATGATAATATTATAGCAAATATCAGTATCTGTCTCTGTATCACTTCTCTCCCCAAACTAAGTTATCCTCTCTCCCTAAATGATCAGTGTCAGCATGACCCTACTGGTAAAGAATTAAGGTACTTTAGTTCAGTATTCTATAATAAGTCATTTTTAGTTCTGTTTTGGAAAATTGACTTGTCATGACCTGAATTGTGTAACAGTGGCAACTAGATCCCAATTTTAAGCCCCCTTTGCCTAGATCTTACCGGTCTCTAGGCCTCCCAACTCCAGAGCCTTGAATCCTTTTTTTTAATATTCATTTCCACTGAAAACCCTGCTATTTGCTTACAGACTTTCTTGATGCTAATGGTTTGTTGTCCTGCTTGGTAGAATCTCCAAATGTTGCTTTCTTCTAAACAGCCCTTTCAATGCTCCAGAAGTGCCTATTGGATTACACTTTTCCTCTGTATTAAAGTTATGCCAACTGCTTGCCCAGATTACCAGATCTTTTACTATGCTCTCTCAATCCATATCCATGGGATTTTATGAGTAAAATCAAAACCTAACATTATCTTACTAAATCCTGACTAAAACAATCAGGGAAACGTAAAGAAGAAAATCTACATTGGCTGTGGAATTTTGTGGAGGATTCTTTCCATACACTAAATGTTGTGCATAATACGTATAGGGACAGACTGAAACAAAATATTGGCAAAAGTGATTGTGGTGAATAGCTTTCATTAGAGGTTTGACAGAACCCTATCAATATTCATTAACCTGGTTATGTAAGATCTAGAGGCCAGAGAAAACTGGGATAGCTGTGTATCCTCCCCTTAGATTAGTGTTCTGGGTGAGTGCCCCAAGAGCACAATGGCCACTGGAAACAGAGAACTGGTTGGAAACATCTCCTTGATGTAGTTAATTTCGTCTGTGATCCACCTAGCAGTATCACCAGAACAAGGGTCCTACATAGTTCCCATTTACCTGGAGTTGATGTCGGGTTAAACAGAAAACTAGAAAGAATAATCCAGCAGTTTTGTTAAATCCAGAGACAACACTTTACTCTTTAGGTCTGTCCGTTTATGAGAATCCTGCAGAGTCTCTATTGGCTTTTGGGTCCTAAAACTGATAATGTAAATGATCAAATAGCTCTGCAGCTGAACACATTGTTGGAGGAGTCCCTATGCACAGTGAATCATCTCTCCTCTTTAGACAGAAAAACTAGGCTTCTTGTTCATAATTAAACATTTTTATTGATTATTACTATTATTATTATTATTATTATTTGCGGTACACGGGCCTCTCACTGTTGTGGCCTCTCCCGTTGCGGAGTACAGGCTCCGGATGTGCAGGCTCAGCGGCCATGGCTCACGGGTCCAGCTGCTCCGTGGCACGTGGGATCTTCCCAGACCGGGGCACGAACCCATGTCCCCTGCATCGGCAGGCGGACTCTCAACCACTGCACCACCAGGGAAGCCCTATTTTTTATTTTTATTTTTTATCTTTTTAGGAATATAATTACTTTATAATGTTGTTAGTTTCTGCTTACAACAAACAAAGTGAATCAGCTATATGTATACATATATCCCCATATCCCCTCCCCCTTGAGCCTCCCTCCCACCCTCCCTATACCCACCCCTCTGGGTGGTCACAAAGCACCGAGCTGATCTCCCTGTGCTATGCAACATCTTCCCACTAGCCATTCATTTTACATTTGGTAGTGTATATATGTCAGTGCTACTCTTTCACTTCGTCCTAGCTTCCCCATCCCCTCCGTGTCCTCAGACGTTTTCTACGTCTGCATCTTTATTCCTGCCCTGCCACTAGGTTCATCAGTACCGTTTCTTTAGATGCCGTATATGTGAGTTAGCATACAATATTCGTTTTTCTCTTTCTGACTTACTCTGTATGACAGACTCTAGGTTCATCCACCTCATTACAGATAACTCAATTTTGTTCCTTTTTATGGCTGAGTAATATTCCATTGTCCAGTGACAGATGAATGGATAAAGAAGATGTGGCACAAATAAACATTTTTAAAAAGGAAAATAATGATATTAAGCCTATGTATTTTCCAACAATAAATGAAAAATAAAACATTCAAAGGACATAACATTTTTAAAAATAAATATTAACTACAGAAACCAAAAGAAAGAGTTGAAAAAATAGATGATTTAGGAGTTGGATATTTCAAAAATGAACTTTAGGAAATAAATACTCCACCCAAATATTGAAAAAATCGGACGGAAAAGGGGGCAGATTGTATTACAGAAGTCTGATCAGAGTCTATGAAGGATGAAGTTGAGGATCTCTCTCAAATTGCTGAGAGAAGCAAAAGATTTAAAAAATGAGGAAGGGGCCAATAGATAAGATAATTTATAAATAATTGATATTCCTGGAAAAGAGACTGGATGGAATAGAAGGAAGAAAGGCAATATGAAAGATGTATTGAAAAAAACATTACTCAGCAGTTTGATGTCTGAACTTTAGGTATCATCCAGGAAACCAATGGGTGGATGAAATTAACTCCAGAATGGGAAAGTTGTTATTATATTAAAGTGCTATTTATGTATGTACATTCAAACAATTTAATAATTCAATATAAATAGTTGTTGAACTATGATTAGCATACAAAACATATAACTAAATAAAAATCCTTTTAAGTATGAACAGCATATTAAGATAAAAAGCCAGAAATTATTCCTAATAGAGAAAATAGATGATATTTTTAAAATCATTAACAAGTTTTACTTTGTTGTTTGTATATGCACATTATCCTTTAGAAGCAAGAAATTCTATGTGGAAAGACAAGATACAGGTGTGAGAGAGGTTAAAATTCAGATTAGTGACTAAGTGATAGAGACAGAACACAGTGCAGGAACTCAGAAAAGGTGTACAGTTTAAAGTGGTCAGAGAAATCATCAGTGAAGATGGGACTTATGAGTAAGTTTCTGAATAATTTGGCATCAAAGAGATGTAGGTATATATTCTACTTCTGTCATATTCTAGCTTGAGACCAGAGACTGAATATCTGATTTCCCTGAGCCTCATTTCCTTGCCTATAAAAACAGAGAACATGAAACAATGTGGTGTCATGGGCTGCTTTCTAGGATTAAGTGAGATATTGGATGCGGAGCATCTGACACAGGTTCTGATACATGATAAACTGTTGATAAAATTCTCCTCAAAACCAATTGTTGTTATTATTATTTCCTTGGACTATATTAAGGAATGTCTTGGAAGGGTTTGCAATATAAGCTAAGTGTTTTCATTGGAAGAAACATGATATATGGGGACCAGAGAGAAACATTTACCGGTTATGGGGGATAACCATGCTGTGTATCTGCACTTCAGATGTGATTTGTTTGATTTGGTGTCTTAAGAGTGGCACTGACTTTTTGATCTTCCACATTCTCATCATTCTGTATAGTCTTATATCCAGCTTTATAGAAGCATTTGCATTGCCTCATTTAACTTTAAAAAGTCCAGGACTTTTAATTTCTATAGCATAAAGTTTAATTGTTATTAAAAATGCAGATATGCCTGGTAAGGAAAGTGCTTTAACATATCTGTGGTCATTTTATTTATTTTTATTGTAAACATTGGGTTAAATATGACCAAATGCAGATTTTGATGGTCAGGTGTGGGGTGGCAGGTGTGAAGGACAGGAACCATGAAGACATTGATTCGCCAGAGTACCCACCCTAGAAAGGGATAGATGTGTAGAAGCACAGGGAGAAAACACTGAGGACGACCTTGGCTTAATGCTCTGTTTTTCCTTAAATAGGCTTAGGGATGCAGCTGAGTCAAACTTATCATGATAAGTCATGTATTTTGTTTTGTCATGAAGTAAATAGGAAAATCTTTTCAAAGTTTTTTTTTGTCTTAAAAAGAGATCATTTTATACCCTTCATCTCAGGTCATTTGCCCGTGTTCACTGATTCTTGACATAGGAGTCAGAACCAGGCATCTATCAAGAATTTTGTGGCAAAAATGAAGTGCTGTATTCAAATATCTTCTGACATTTCATTACATCTTAAAGAATTTATGGATACATTTATTGGAGTTATGAGAATACAACAATATAAATCCTGGAGAACTAGAGTTTGAACTAAATCTTAGAAACTTCTTGTTCAATTTTCAACATTATTCAGAAACCACTTCTATAAGTTGAAATCAATGATTATCAATCTTTTTAAAGAAATGAATTTATTTTTGTTTATTTGAATTTTTACAAAGAACGGAACATGTAAAACAAATTAAAATTACAGGAATTTTGAAAATAGGGTGGCGAGCTTGGAGTTCCGTCTCACCCTTTCCCCTCTGGCCTCAACACTTGCCCTGCTTGGCGACTCCAGAAGGCCACCTGGAATACAGTATGTTAACCATCAATATAAATTCATCTTGAAATCTTACAGAGTTTGGGAATTCCTACTCATGTGAGAGAGGCCTTTTTAATTTTGGGCTATCCTATTTTTTAAAATGCATTGCCATATACCTTTTGTTATTTCCCTATGACTTCGGTTTAGTTGTACCCTAATACTGACCCTACTTTGAGATATTTAATATTTTTACCTCTCTTTGGCTTTATGCCTCTGTTTCCAATTCACTTATGAAAATGCTAGTAATCATACTATTGTGAATGAAAAGAACAGTTTTGTCCCTTTTCCTAGACATTGAATATATGCACATAATAAAGACGTAAATGGAAGCTATTTTTGGAAGCTTCAAGCATATCAGAAATGGGAATTGTGTGCATACACACCCATGCACGTGAGAGGGAGAGAACAGTGAGAACAATGTATTACTGTCCCTAAAATTAATTGTTAGTCTTGCCTATGCCCCATAACACTCTTGGATCTTTAAATATCAAATGCACTCACGTATTCAAAATTGGAATCTTGCTTCAACTCTCAGTTTGAAGCTAACACAACTCAGACCTCATGATAAGTATTTTAGCTGCTCCTGATGCTCAGTCCTGACGCTTGCAATTGTCTCTGACCCTCAAGCTTGTGTGGCCTGGCACTGGAGAATGCTTTGAAGCTCTGTTGATTCATGATGAGAGGAGAGTGAGCATTATAGAAGATTATCAATTGGTAGACCAGAATAGAGAGGTAGGTGAATCAGAAAATTGACTTCATAGACCAGTATAATAATCTAGAATGAGATGATATATACCTGGATCGAGGTCATATTAGAACTGGAAATTGTGTGTAATGTTTCAAAGTAAAATTCATAAATGTTAAATACTAGTTGTGATGAGGAAGAGAGTAAGAAATGATGTCTAATTCTTGAGCTTAGTTGATTAAGAAAATGTAAAGAGGGAATTTGGGAATAGGTACCAGTTTTAGTTAATTGTACTTGACATGGATTATGAACTCTGTTAACATTTGAATAAATGAATTGAAACAGAGATGATCTGTCAATTATTGTAGCTGGCAGAGTTTTCCTACATTGAAATTTCCAAGGTGAGAGTTGAAGAATCCGACTCAGTAGCCAATCGCTGCAAAAAAAGTTTTGGTGTAAAAAGGGAAGATGGCCAAGAAGTGATTGTTGAAGACTTCTGGCAGTCATTGGATTTTTAAAAATGCAGTAAAAGGAAATAGAAATGTGGGGGGTAGGGAAGGATAGGGAGCATGAGAGATGAGGTGAGTGTTTAGAAAAGAGGCCTGGAAAGTGCACAGTCCCTGAGGCAAAGAAAGGAGAGCTTCAAGAAGACTCTGTTCGAAAGAAGGTACACTGAGGAAAAGGCCTCATACTTTGCAAGAACAACTGCCATCAATTTGTATAAAGCTACTGCTTCAGTCAAATAGTTTGCCTGTCTTCTACCAATTATTTAATTTCTCATCTTCATGTTTTCATTTCCTTCATTTGAAATCCCTACCTCTTTCCTTCACACTTTTTTAGCCTTTCCTTTTAAAATACCTAAACAAAACTACTGTCTTTCATAATTGATACCATTCATTACAGCTATTAATGAAATGTTGTCATAGTTGCATATCTTGCATTGTTTTAATTTTCATTTGTATAAATGTATGTGTGTGTACATAACTTCATTTAAACGTGAAACGGATTATTACATTACTTTTGTTGTATACACCAGAAAAGAGTTTTGATAGGTTAGAAAGTATAGACTTAAAATCAACATCGGTATACATAAAATTTTATCTCTAAACTCTCTCTCTCCCCCTTGGTACCCAGTACCCCTGAATAGCATGAAATAGATCATGAATCATAATATCAGTTGTGTTGTTTTATCCCATATCAGAAATCTCACCATATCAGCAGTACGTTCAAGGTGAGAATGTCGCAGGGGGGGAACATGAAGTGGAAGTGTTTAGGCAATGATTTGTTTGTACTGAGTTAACTTTTAGGACTTGTTACCTTTCATGTGTCCAACAGCAATTGAAGAAAGAGCCTTTAGTGATTTTAAAAGTGTGAGTAACATTGACTCAAATATAATCTTGCAAGTAAGTTGGGAAGTGTGTGTGTAAGGGGGAAGAAGGAGGTAAAGTGTGTGAGAAAAGGAAGACTGATTTTCTTTGAACGTGTCCCAGAATGCTTTGACTGTTGAGGTTTTGCTTTGCTTCACTGATTGTTACAGATACTTATCTCACATAATCAGGGGCAATACCTAGAACAGGCTGCTATCTGTACAGCTCTCAAGTCTACTATGAGCTTCATCAGTTGACTCCACAACCTCTTTTACTTTTTTTTAAGCTTAAAATTTTAGAATAAAATTCCAACCTGGGCTTTTCCATATTTCCATTCTGGAAGTGAACATGCTCCATCATCCAGTGAGAGAGAGAAAAGTGAGCTGGAAAAGGAGAAAGCATGATCTCTCTCACTCCAGATATTCTTAGCAGAAAATCTAGAATAAGAAATTCAATCAAAAATTTTAAATAACAACAAATAGAACTCTGTGTAACAAGAAGTTCCATTTGGGCAGGTTCTTAGAATAAAATTCATGATAGAGTTAAGGCAATCTAATCAATTGTGGACTATAATGGAGTAAAAGATTAAGTTAGAAAAATAAATCTGGAAATACTAAAGTCAAGACATACCCCTCCTATCTCACCTCTTCCCACTCTTCCTCTCTTTTACTGTGTTCCATGAACATTGTCCTATTTCTCCTTCAACCATGCCAAGCTCTTCTGAATCTCAAGGCATTACATACACTATGCCCTCCGTGGACACTGCTCCCCCCCACCCTGTTTTTACATGGCTGCCTACTTCTTGTCATTAGTTGAAAGCTCAAAATTTTCCTTCTGTTCCACATACTACATGTGTGGGCACATACACACAGTCGTTTTCTTCATAGTACTTAAATGTTTAGACTGAACGATCTTGTGCAGAGCAGTAACCTTTCTTGTCCTCTCTCAGTATTCCAGTGTATAGATCAGTATCTACTTGGAGTGAGGACTCATTAAGCATTTGTTGAATGAACATAGCCTTTTACCAAGGCAAAGAACAGAATAGTGTGCCTAGATTCCCAGGAAATTTTTACAATTGTGTCTTAGTTAATGTTTTCCTAACATTTTGTTGACTTTGGCTGACAGATATTGGCCATTTCTTCATTAGCCAGTAATAAGATGAACAGGACTTAAATAGCTGTATGTCATTACTATGTAGATCAGCATGAGACTGAAGATTATTGTAGATACACTGCCAAGAGGGTAGCAAATTTGTGTTAAATTATGTATAGACACTCTTTTTAACCCTTGGGTGCTGTGTGATCTGCATATTTATTATTAAGTTTCGCTTAATGCATTGTTGCCATTTGCTAAATATATTTAAATCAATTCCTATGTTTTTATGGCTGAAGATAGATGTTGATACACACATGTATAGCAGAGTTTTGGAGGCCAGAACACTTGTTTATGAATCATTGCATATTTAATTGTCAATGATTTGTATTTAGAAAGCATTTATATTTAAATATGTCCTATATTAGACAACTACCAAATGCCTAAGCCCTACTGCATATTTTAAATTTTCCAAGGATGGTTGAAGTGTAAGATGGTAATTATCTTTTTCTGATGTGTTGGTGCTATTAAAATCATAACATGATAACTTATCATTTACATATAAATCTTGTTAAAATTTCAAAGCCCTGTGCTGAAAATATAAAAATAAGTATATTTAATATAATTGACATAAGATTGCTATTTTCCACAATTTTTCTGACGGTAATAAGAGAGATCCACTTTTGCATACCTCTTCAAACAGCATTTTGAATTCTATCAACATCACACTCCTTTTATCCCCAGTAGTTGAAGTCCCAAAAGACTATCTCACCACAAAAATAACATCTGAAATATCAACTCTATGCATATAAATTCAGTTGGAAGGAGAAAACACTTCATGACTTTAGAGATGTCAATTTTGTTACAAACTGTTTCTTCTACATAGAGCTATGTGAGCATGTGAGAATATATGTGTAAATTAATGTGTAATTCTTTCATTTTCCGTTATAACTCAGTGTGCAAAAGAAGTATATAAATGCAGGTATACAGTAAAATCAAGAGTTACCACAGACTATATACCTGTTTACATGTGAATTCTTTATACCTTAATTCTAAATTTACCACAGAGAACTCAGGTTAACAAATGATACGTAGGCGCTCATCATCCCAAAGTTCAACTCTTCCTTTTTTTCTTCTTTTCTTTCTTTTGAAATCTTACAAACCAATTAAAAATGTCCTGCCTCTTTCTCTTCTTCCTCCCACTTACTGCATACACATACACAATCTTAAAAACCTGGATTTCTCACTTTAAATTTTTCCTTTGTTTTTAAACTAATGTTAGCATCATTTTCCTGATTATTCACATTTAAAAGCATGTATTCAAATCTACTTTCTCCTCATCTCACACATCCATTTAGTAAACAATGATGAATTAAAATCCAAATATGGCATATATGCAGCCAGCTCATTCCAGTCTCTCTGTTGGTCTCTGAATCAAGACAATTAGCTTGGATCGCCAGGAATAAAATAGAGCACAGCTATAATTATGATGCATGTCACCCCACAAATGCCCCATGATTCTTCATTACAGAAAAAAGAAAGCCATTCTCTGGTTTTTAAATCACACTTTTAAATCAATCAATCGATCATGCTTGTTGCAAAAATTCAAACTGAAAAATATGTAGAAATAGGGATAAAAATTCTTCAGTACTATCACTTTCCTATAATACTGCTCCCATCTTAGTTAATATCTGATGGTAAACAATTAGGACGGCATGATTCCACATCTAGTTTTGAATGTGTGTGTGTGTGTGTGTGTGTGTGTGTGTGTAAAATAGTTTGTAACCATATTGAAAACAGATACTGGTATGATGAATTCACAATTTACTTTTTTATAATTAAATTGAATTTCAATTTATGTAGCCATTTTTTCATTAGAAAAGTAGATACAGTGTTTTGAACATAGAAACCTGTAAATTTAATTGAAAAACAATAAATTTGTTTAATTGAATTGTTTATATTTTACCAATATAAGACCAAATAGTAATTTAAAAATAGTTTAATCTGTGAAGTCATAAATAATTAAAAATAATTAAAACACTTTTTCTCTAAGTATCTTATTTACTGATAGAATCAAACATAGAGTTTTAGATTAGTTGCTCAATGAATACTTGAATCATTTAATGTATGATACTTTAGGTATCATTTTAATTAATTTAAAGGACTTGAGGACATAGCACAATATTTTAAATAAAACATATTCTGATATATTTTATCAACAGCATTGGATAAAGTGATCTTTATTGTATACATGGTAAATAAGGAAAAATGACTTTCCTTTTTTTTCTTGTTACCTTTCCTATTCTGTACTCTGATGCCTGTTATTAAAATTTAAAGATAAATATTTTTCACAACCTCCCTGCATAGTTCATATACACAATTAAGATGAAGAATTACTGCCTTTCTATGGTATGCAGTTAACACTACTTAATATTTGGGATTTAAAATGTATTTTTCAGGTTGAATTGAAATCCATCCAGAGTTTATAGAGAACTCTTACAACTCAACAAAATTTCACAGATGGATAATAATGTTGACTATCTTTTCATGTGCTTATTGGCCATTTTTATGTCTTTTTTAGAGAAATATTTATTCAAATTCTTGGCATATTTTTATTTTATTTTATTTTTTAACATCTTTACTGGAGTATAATTGCTTTACGTTGGTGTGTGAGTTTCTGCTTTATAACAAAATGAATCAGCTATACATATACATATATCTCCTTATCTCCTCCCTCTTGCATCTCCCTCCCACCCCCGCTATACCCACCCCCGCTATACCCACCCCTCTACTTGGTCACAAAGCACCGAGCTGATCTCCCTGTGCTACGAGGCTGCTTCCCACTAGCTATCTATTTTACATTTGGTAGTGTATATATGTCCATGCCACTCTCTCACTTCGTCCCAGCTTACCCTTCCCCCACCCCATGTCCTCAAGTCCATTCTCTACATCTGCGTCTTTATTCCTGTCCTACCCTTAGGTTCTTCATAATCATTTTTTTTTTAGATTCTATATATATATATGTGTTAGCATACGGTATTTGTTTTTCTCTTTCTGACTTACTTCACTGTGTATGACAGACTCTAGGTCCATCTACCTCACTACAAATAACTCAATTTCGTTTCTTTTCATGGCTGAGTAATATTCCATTGTATATGTGTGCCACATCTTCTTTATCCATTCATCTGTCAGTGGACACTTAGGTTGCTTCCATGTCCTGGCTATTGTAAATAGCGCTGCAAAGAACATTGTGGTACATGTCTCTTTTTGAATTATGGTTTTCTCAGGGTCTGTGCACAGTGGTGGGATGCTTGGGTCATATGGTAGTTCTATTTTTAGTTTTTTAAGGAACCTCCATACTGTTCTCCGTAGTGGCTGTATCAATTTACATTTCCACCAACAGTGCAAGAGGGTTCCCTTTTCTCCACACCCTCTCCAGCATTTATTGTTTGTAGATTTTTTGATGATGGCCATTCTGACTGGTGTGAGGTGATACCTCATTGTAGTTTTGATTTGCATTTTTCTAATGGTAAGTGATGTTGAGCATTCTTTCATGTGTTTGTTGGCAATCTGTATATCTTCTTTGGAGAAATGTCTATTTAGGTCTTCTGCCCATTTTTGGATTGGGTTGTTTGTTTTTTTTTGATATTGAGCTGCATGAGTTGCTTTTATGTTTTGGAGATTAATCCTTTGTCAGTTGCTTCATTTGCAAATATTTTCTCCCATTCTGAGAGTTGTCTTTTGGTCTTGTTTATGGCTTCCTTTGCTATCCAAAAGCTTTTAAGTTTCATTAGGTCCCATTTGTTAATTTTTGTTTTTATTTCCATTTCTCTAAGATGTGGGTCAAAAAGGATATTGTTGTGATTTATGTCATAGAGTGTTCTTCCTATGTTTTCCTCTAAGAGTTTTATAGTGTCTGGCCTTACATTTAGGTCTTAAATCCATTTTGAGTTTATTTTTGTGTATGGTGTTAGGGAGTGTTCTAATTTCATTCTTTTATATGTAGCTGTCCAGTTTTCCCAGCACCACTTACTAAAGAGGCGGTCTTTTCTCCATTGTATATTCTTGCCTCCTTTATCAAAAATGTGACCATATGTGTGTGCATTTATCTCTGGGCTTTCTCTCCTGTCCCACTGATGTAAATTTCTGTTTTTGTAAACAGTACCATACTGTCTTGATTACTGTAGTTTTCTAGTATAGTCTGAAGTTCAGGCACCTGATTCCTCCAGCTCCGTTTTTCATTCTCAAGATTGCTTTGGCTATTCAGGGTCTTCTGTGTTTCCATACAAATTGTGAAATTTTTTGTTCTAGTTCTGTGAAGAATGCCATTGGTAGTTTGATAGGGATTGCATTGAATCTTTAGATTGCTTTGGGTAGTATAGTCATTTTCACAATGTTGAGTCTTCCAATCCAAGAGCATGGTATATCTCTCCATCTGTTTGTATCATCTTTCATTTCTTTCACCAGTGTCTTATAGTTTTCTGCATACAGGTCTTTTGTCTCCTTAGGTAGGTTTACTCTTAGGTAATTTATTCTTTTTGTTGCAGTGGTAAACGGGAGTGTTTCCTTAGTTTCTCTTTCAGATTTTTCATCATTAGTGTATAGGAATGCAAGAGATTTCTGTGCATTAATTATGTATCCTGCTACTTTACCAAATTCATTGATTAGCTCTAGTAGTTTTCTGGTAGCGTCTTTAGGATTCTCTTTGTATAGTATCATGTCATCTGCAAACAGTGACAGTTTTACTTCTTCCTTTCTGATTTGGATTCCTTTTATTTATTTTTCTTCTCTGACCGCTGTGGCTAAAAATTCCAAAACTGTGTTGAATAATAGTGGTGAGAATGGGCAACCTTGTCTTGTTCCTGATCTTACAGGAAATGGTTTCAGTTTTTCACCATTGAGAACGATGTTGCCTGTGAGTTTGTCATATATGGCCTTTATTATGTTGAGGTAAGTTCCCTCTATGCCTACTTTCTGGAGGATTTTTTAATCATAAATGGGTGTTGAATTTTGTCAAAAGCTTCTTCTGCATCTATTGAGATGATCATGTGGTTTTTCTCCCTCAATTTGTTAATATGGTGTATCACATTGATTGATTTGTGTATATTGAAGTATCCTTGCATTCCTGGGATAAACCCCACTTGATCATGGTGTATGATCCTTTTAATGTGCTGTTGGATTCTGTTTGCTAGTATTTTGTTGAGGATTTTTGCATCTATGTTCATCAGTGATATTGGCCTGTAGTTTTCTTTCTTTGTGACATCTTTGTCTGGTTTTGGTATCAGGGTGATGGTGGTCTCATAGAATGAGTTTGGGAGTGTTGCTCCCTCTGCTGTATTTTGGAAGAGTTTGAGAAGGATAGGTGTTAGCTCTTCTCTAAATGTTTGATAGAATTCGCCTGTGAAGCCATCTGGTCCTGGGCTTTTGTTTGTTGGAAGATTTTTAATCACAGTCTCAATTTCAGTGCTTGTGATTGGTCTGTTTATATTTTCTATTTCTGCCTGGTTCAGTCTAAGAAGGTTATGCTTTTCTAAGAATTTGTCCATTTCTTCCAAGTGGTCCATTCTATTGGCATATAGTTCCTTGTAGTAATCTCTCATGATCCTTTGTATTTCTGCAGTGCCAGTTGTTACTTCTCCTTTTTCATTTCTAATTCTATTGATTTGAGTCTTCTCCCTTTTTTTCTTGATGAGTGTGGCTAATGGTTTATCAATTTTGTTTGTCTTCTCAGAGAACCAACTTTTAGTTTTATTGATCCTTGCTTCCTTCATTTTATAAAATGCTTCCTTCATTTTATTTTTCATTTATTTCTGATCTGATGTTTATGATTTCTTTCCTTCCGCTAACTTTTGAGTTATTTTGTTCTTCTGTCTCTAATTGCTTTAGGTATAGGTTAGGTTTTTTATTTGAGATGTTTCTTGTTTCTTGAAGTAGGATTGTATTGCTATAAACTTCCCTCTTAGAACTGCTTTTGCTGCATCCCATAGGTTTTGGGTTGTCATGTTTTCATTGCCTTGTGTTTCTTGGTATTTTTTGATTTCCTCTTTGATTTCTTCAGTGATCTCTTGGTTATTAAGTAGTGTATTGTTTAGCCTCCAAGTGTTTGTATTTTTTTACAGATTTTTTCCTGTAATTGATACCTAGTCTCATAGCGTTGTGGTCGGAAAAGATACTTGATACGATTTCAGTTTTCTTAAATTTACCAAGGCTTGATTTGTGATCCAAGATATGACCTATTCTGGAGAATGTTCCATGAGCACTTGAGAAGAAAGTGTATTCTGTTGTTTTGGGATGGAATGTCCTATAAATATCAGTTAAGTCCATCTTGTTTAATGTATCATTCAAAGCTTGTGTTTATTTATTTTCATTTTGGATGATCTGTCCGTTAGTGAAAGTGGGGTGTTAAAGTCCCCTACTATGATTGTGTTACTGTCAATTTCCCCCTTTATGGCTGTTAGCATTTGCCTTATGTATTGAGGTGCTCCTGTGGTGGGTGCATAAATATTTACAATTGTTATATCTTCTTCTTGGATTGATCCCTTGATCATTACGTAGTGTCCTTTTTTGTCTCTTGTAATAGGCTTTAGTTTAAAGTGTATTTTTCCTGATATGAGAATTGCTACTCCAGCTTTCTTTTGATTTTCATTTGCATGGAATGTCTTTTTCCATCTCCTCACTTTCAGTTTGTATGTGTCCCTAGGTGTGAAATGGGTCTCTTGTAGACAGCATATATACAGGTCTTGTTTTTGTATCTATTCAGCCAGTCTGTATCTTTTGATTGGAACATTTAATCCTTTTTCATTTAAGGTTATTATCGATATGTATGTTCCTATTACTATTTTCTTAATTGTTTTTGGTTTGTTATTGTAGGTCTTTTCCTTCTCTTGTGTTTCCTGCCTAGAGAAGTTTCTTTAGCATTTGTTATAAAGCTGGTTTGGTGGTTCTGAATTCTTTGCTTTTGCTTGTTTGTAAAGGTTTTAATTTCTCCATTGAATCTGAATGAGATCCTTGTTGGGTAGAGTAATCTTGGTTATAGGTTTCTCTCCTTCATCACTTTAAATATGTCCTGCCAGTGCCTTCTGGCTTGCAGAGTTTCTGCTGAAAGATCAGCTGTTAACCTTATAGGGATTCCCTTGTGTGTTTTTTGGTGTTTTTCCCTTGCTACTTTTAATATTTTTTCTTTGTATTTAATTATTGACAGTTTGATTAATATGTGTCTTGGTGTGTTTCTCCTTGGATTTGTCCTCTGTGGGACTCTGTGTGCTTCCTGGACTTGATTAACTATTTCTTTTCCCATACTAGGGAAGTTTTCAACTATAATCTCTTCAAATATTTTCTCAGTCCCTTTATTTTTCTCTTCTTCTTCTGGGACCCCCGTAATTCGAATGTTGGTGTGTTTAATGTTTTCCCAGAGGTCTCTGTGACTGTCCTGCATTCTTTTCATTCTTTTTTCTTTATTCTGCTCTGCAGTAGTTATTTCCACTCTTTTATCTTCCAGGTTACTTATCCGTTCTTCTGCCACAGTTATTCTGCTATTGATTTCTTCTGGAGAATTTTTTAATTTCATTTATTGTGTTGTTCATCATTGTTTGTTTGCTCTTTAGTTCTTCTGTGTCCTTATTAAACATTTCTTATATTTTCTCCATTCTGTTTCCAGGGTTTGGGATCATCTTTAGTATCTTTTCTCTGATTTATTTTTCAGGTAGACTGCCTATTTCCTCCTCATTTGTTTGGTCTGGTGGGTTTTTACCTTGCTCCTTCATCTGCTCCTTCATCTGCTCCTTCATCTGTATTTGTCTGTCTTCTCATTTTGCTCAACTTACTGTGTTTGGGGTCTCCTTTTCACAGGCTGCAGGTTCGTAGTTCCTGTTGTTTTTGGTGTCTGCCCCCAGTGGCCAAGGTTGATTCGGTGGGTTGTGTAGGCTTCCTGGTGAGGGGCACTAGTGCCTGTGTTCTGGTGGGTGTATCTTGTCTTTCTGGTGGGCAGTACTGCATCCAGTCGTGTGTTTTGGGGTGTCTGTGACCTTATTATGATTTTAGGCAGCGTCTCTGCTGATGGGTGGGGTTGTGTTACTGTCTTGCTAGTTGTTTGGCATAGGGTGTCCAGCACTGTAGCTTGCTGGTCGTTGAGTGGAGTTGGGTCTTAGCGTTGAGATGGAGATCTCTGGAAGAGCTTTTGTCATTTGGTATTATGTGGAGCTGGGAGGTCCCTGGTGGACCATTGTCCTGAACTTGGCTCTCCCACCTCAGAGGCACAGGCCTGACACCTGGCTGGAGCACCAAGACCCTGTCAGCCACACGACTCTGAAGAAAAGGGAGGGAAAAAAGAAAGAAGGAAGGAAAAAAATAAAGTTATTATATTAAAAAATAAATAAATATTAAAATAAAGAAAAATTATAAAGTAATAAAAAAGAAAAAGGAAAGAAAAGAGCAACCAAAAAAACAAAAAACAAATCGATCAATGATAACAAGCTCTAAAAAGTATACTAAAAAAAACAAAAGAAAAAAAACGGACAGACAGAACCCTAGGCCAAGTGGTAAAAGCAAAGCTATACAGACAAAATCACACACTGAAGCATACACATACACACTCACAAAAAAGAGAAAAAGGAAAAAAAAAATATATAGTTGCTCCCAAAGTCCACCGCCTGAATAATAGAATTTGCATGTGAAGCCATGTGGTCCTGGACTTCCTTTAGGGGTTTTTCAAAATTACCAGTTCAATCTCTTTTCCTGTTGTAGTCCTTTCAGATTTTTTTTCCTTTCGAGTAACTTTTGGCACTTTGTATCTTTTTCAGGAATTTGTTCATTTTATTTAGATTATTTAATTTGTTGGCATAGAGTTGTTCATGTAATAAATACCTTTATATAATCTATTTAATTCTGTAAATTTGATACTAATGTCCCCTCTTTTATTTCTGACTTTAATAAGTTTTCTTTTCTTTTTATTTATTTCCCTTGTGGTTGATATAGCTAACAGTTTGTAAATGTTCTTGATTTTTTCAGAGACATTTGATTCCATTCATTTTCTCTATTGTTTTTCTATATACATTTTCATTTATATCTGTTGTAATCATTTTCTTCCTTCTGCCTGCTTTTGTTTTAGTTTGCTCTTATTTTTCTAGCGTATTAAGGTAGAATTGATTTGAGATCTTTAATGTAGGGGTTAATATAGGAATCAGTATAGGAATTTACAGCTATAAATTTCCCACTAGGAATTGCTTTAACTTAAACCATTAGTTTTGATACATTGTGTTTTTGTTTTCATTCATCTGAAAATATTTTAGAATTTCACTGATTTATTAACACATTATTTATTTAGTAATGTGTTCTTTAATTTCCACGTATTTGTGGATTTCTCAGATTTCTTTCTATTATTGATTTCTAATTTCATTCCATTTTGCCCAGAGAAAATACTTTGAAGTATTTTAGTCCTTTAAGTGTATTGTGATTTGTTTTATAGCCTAGCGTATAATCTGTTATGGAAAATGTTTCATGTGCACTTGAGAAGAATGTATATTTTGTTGTTGCTGGATATAGTGTTCTTAGATGTCTATTAGGTCTACTTGTTTTATAGTGTTTTCAAGTCTTCCATTTCATTCTCATCTTTGATGTAGTTGTCTAATCCATTATTTAAGGTGGGGTATTAAAGTGTCCAACTATTATTATTATTTTTTAAAGATACTTTTTGATGTGGACCATTTTTAAAGTCTTTATTGAATTTGTTAAAGTATTGCTTCTGTTTTATGTTTTTGGTTTTTTGGCTGTGAGGCATGTGGGATCTTAGCTCCCTGACTGGGATCAAACCCACACTCCCTGCATTCGTAGGTGAAGTCTTAACCACTGGACCACTAGGGAAGTCCCCCAACTATTATTGTTGAGTTATATAGATAGTTATATCTCTCTTTAGTTTTGTCAGTTTTTCCTTATGTATTTAGGGTCTTTGTTATTAGTTTCAGATAATGTTTGTAATTGTTATATCTACATGCAAAAAAATCAATTCTGCCAATATCTGCCATTTGATGTGAGGTTTTAATTCATTTTTATTTAATGTGATTACTTCTAAGTTATCTACCTCTGCCATTTTGCTATTTTTTGTATATATCTTATGTCTTTTTGCTCCTCTATTCTTCCTTTTCTCCCTTCTTTTTTTTGTTACATAGTTTTTTCTAGTGTACCATTTTAATTTCCTTGTTGTTTTTTTAAACTGTATATCCTGAATTTTTTTATTGGTTGACTTGGAAACTAAAATTAACAGCTCAAATTACAACAATCCAGTTCCAATAAATACCAACTTAATTTTAGTAGTACACAAAGGCATTGCTCCTATATAGCAGCATTCTCCTCTTTTGTTTTATTGTTTTATTAATTACATCTTTGTACACTGTATGTCCATCAACACTAATTTATAATTATCTGTTTATGAAGTTGTCTTAGATCAGATAAAGAAGAAAAATGTTATAAGCAAAAACTACAGTTATGTTGTCTTTTATAGTTATCTATGTAGTTACATTTACTGTGTGCTTTATTTCTTTATGAAGATTCATGTAGCTCCCTAGTGTCCTTTTATTTCAGCCTAAAGGACTTCCTTTAGCATTTGTTATAGGGCAGGTAACAAAGTCTTTCAGTTTTTGTGTATCTCAGTATGCTATGAATTCTCCTTTACTTTGGAGGAATACTTTTGCCGATGTAGAATACTTTGTTGACATTTAAAAAAATTTCAACACTTTGAATATGTCATGCTACTGTCTTCTGACCTCAGTGGTTTCTGATGAGAAATCAGCTTGTTAAAGTTATTGAGGATCCCTTGTCCATGATAACTTGTTTCTCTCTTGCTGTTTTCAAAATTATCTCTTTTTCTTGGCTTTTACTAGTTTATGATGTGTGTAAGTAAGGATCTCTTTACATTTACTCCACTTGCAATTTGTTGAATTTCTTGTATATCTAGATTATTGTTTATCAGTTTTTGAAAGTTTCCACAATTATTAATTCAAATAATTTTTTCTATCCCTTTTTCTCTCTTTTTTTTTTTCCTTCTGAGACTTTATTCATGCATATCTTGGAATGCTTGATGGTGTTCCACAGACCTTTTATTCTTTATTTTTATTTTTCTTCATGCATTCTTTTTTCTGTTTCTCAGACTGGATAATCTCATTTGATCTATCTTCAGGTTCATTGATCCTTTCTTCTCCCTGCTTAAATATGCTATTGAACCCTGTAGTGAATTTTTCAGTTCAGTTACTGTGCTTTGCAGCTCCACAATTTCTATTTATTTCCTTTTTATAATATCTGCCTCTTTCTTTATATTCTCTTTTTGGTGAGACATCATTCTTCTGGTTTACTTTAGTTTTTATCAATGGTTTCTTTTAGCATCTTCAACACATTTAGGCAGTCTACTTAAAGTGTTCATCTAGTAAGTATAATGCCTAAGTCTCCACCTGGACAATTTCTATTAATTTATTTTTTCCTTTGAATGGGCCATACGTTCTTTTTTCTTTGCATTCCTCTTAATTTTTTTTAAAGAAAACTGGAAAATTTGAATATTATGATGTGTTAACTCTAGAAATCAGTTTCTCCTACCTCACTGGGTTTGCTGTTATTGCTTTTTGTTTGTTTAATGATGTCCTTGAGCTAATTTTGTAAAGTCTTTGTTTTCTGTTGTGTGCAGCCACTGTAGTTTTTTCTCAGTTAGCTTAATAGTCAGGTAATAAATGGGAAGAGATTTCCCTAAATGCCTGGTTCCGATGAGTCTCCCATCCTATGTGAAGAATCTCTCTGATTATGTTGGAGCATGCTGTTAGTGTTCAGGAAGACAGTTTAAAACTTTGCCTTTTTCTTCCATTCCTACTTGTGCATAGCCTCAAATACAGGTGAAGATGAGAGTTTAGCACCTGCTCTTTCTTGTGTATATAGACTATCCTACTCATGCTTCCATACCTCTCTGCATGCATAAGGCCTTCTAGATTCACAAGAATATGTTAGAGGTTTTAAACTTCCCCAGTAGACATCCGATTCTCCCACTTTTTCTTTTTAAATGTTTTTGATAAACCTTTCTTTATTTTGTTTTTTCCTTTTCTCTCTCTCTTTTTTTGTTGCCCCAACCCTTTTAGTTTTCTGAGACATCTGTAATGTTAAACACTTGTTATTGATTGTTTTTACAAATGCCCCCAGGAAAAGGCTATTTACACTGGGTGATCTCTCAGACCAAATAAACACAAGTATTGCAAGTGAAGCTGTCCAGGGAATTTCCAGACAAGTCAAATATGACAAATCATTGAGATCAGGGCATTGGTGACTCTCCAACCATGTTCAGCCCCCTCCTGTGGTTCCTCAGCTCTTCAAATCTACCAGCGTGGAGAGAGGGATGGGAATAGGGCAAGTTAAAATGCCACAAAGGTCACTGTTCTTTCCTGGATTCAGTTGGACTTTTGATTAAGCACTAGATTTTTGAAGGTCTTTAGTTAGCTTCATGAGTTCTGAAAAATTTGATCTTGACAATTATTTTACTGTCCTCATTGCATTAATGGATAAGATTTTTAAATTTCTTATTCCATCATTCCTGCTAAAATCCAGTATACTATAATGTAATGTCCTCTTAGAGTAAATGTTGATAATTTCCTCCATAATTAAGTAACCACTGGAACGGTAATTTTTTTTTTTACTTTGTCGGAAATATTGAAATTAATTTGGAGAAAGTGAAGCTCAATTACAGGAATCTTTCTAGTTTCCCTTAGATGGAAAAAAAAATTGAACATTAAAAATTATCTCTTATCATACTATTCATTCCCACATTGGATTCTGACATATATAAAGAAAGTGTAAAATAAGTCATTAAAGGTATTATGTGTTTTATTTTTATTTTCCCGTATCTTCAGTAGAATAGATACCTTAGTCTTCCTTCAGCTGTGCAGAGTAATTTCAGTTAGTAAAGGTGAGAAAATATATTTGCATTCTACAATGTATAATTGATGACAATGACACCAACATAATGTAATGTTTTTACTGATGGCATAATAGAACATTATTATATGACAGCATCATTAAACAGCAAAGCATCTTCCATAAAATTAAACATAATATTGTTTATACCAAGATACAGAATATAAAAGTTACATTTTAAATTAGAAGTTTAACATATCCTTAGGGATGAATTTGAAATATACTGTTACTTATTTCCATACTTGTAGAGAAAAGCAGCATATTATATCTTTCAAAATTTATCTTCATTGTAACCAGTATATAATCATGTTAAAGTGTTTTAACACTGTAATAATAAAAATAAAAGTATTCATCATTTAGTACAGTAGAAACCGTTTTAGAACTAAAACAAAAGTTCTCTTCCAAAGCAAATAGATCCTCTAAACTGGAATGAAGTTCCAAGCCCAGTTACCTTGGTTTCATAGGTATGAAACATTTATATTTTAATTTTGTCTTTATTTGTGATTGAAACTCTTTGGTTTTAAGGGAGTTTATTTTTGTACCTGTTGTTATCAGTATCAAACCAATCTGCTATGACACATTTTTAACTTCAGATTGTACACAGAATTATTCTTACATTTTCTTTTCTTTCCTTTTCAATATTATATTGAATATAATATTTATACTATATTATGCATGAAAAGACAATGCAGGGATCATTCTAACCATAATGATAACATTCTCGGTATAATACACACACACACACACACACACACAATCTTAATATATCTATTTACTGTAATACTTCTTGGTGTGTCATTTAGAGCTCTTGCCTTGGTTGCAAGAATAGAAATCAACTTTACCTTATCTAAAATTATTGAAATTGTATCTGGAAGATCAGTGACTTGATAAGAGTCAGGAGTCTGGGGGAAACAGAAATGAACAGAAACAGGCAGATCTGGAGAGCTGAAAGGCTAGGAGCTAGAAAAAGAATAATTTTCTCATGAAGTTAGGAAGGAAGGAAGGCCGACAGGTAGATAGGAAGGAAAAAAAGAAGGAAATTTATAACTGTGAATTTCTCTTATAAAGGAGTAACTTCAACTTGATTTTCAGAGCTTCTCTCCTGTCTGCTGTTTTTAAAATAATCCTTATGCCAGAGGGGCATATTTTGGGGTGACAATTCTGCTCTGTTTCACCTGAAAGGATTTCAATATAGAAAATCAGATATAAGTTACTCACATGGTTTTAGAAAAATCATTTTTCTATTAAACTACTGCTGTGAAATTACTGTTGCCTTGTAGTAGCACTTAGAAAATTTTATATTGGAATAGACCATTTGATTTTCTTTTAACTCTCTATTGAAAATCTTTGAATCTAGTTTAGAAACCCATTTCCCAAGTGTAATTTTAGTAGAATTTTAAAAGGATTCTAGTTGTTTCTTCTAGTTGTGTGTTCCTTTTTTTTTAAACTCTGACATCCACTTAAAATTAATTTATTCAACAGATACTTACTAAAGAAACTTACCATGTATCAAGCAATGGCATAGGAATAGAATCTGATAAACACCTGGTACCAAGGGACCATTGTAAGAAAAAATTCATCATACTGTCTCCATACAAAAGTATTTAAAGTTCTCATGATGGAATTTTATTATCAAAATTAGGGTACTTTATTGGAGAGAGAGTTGAAGACTTTGTTTTCTCTAGGTCCCTAAGCCTTCTTTTGGCAGTACTACTACCAACCCATTTCAGAGTTGTCTTCATAGTTTGTGACATAGTTACATGTTGAGGAATCTTTGTATGTCTGATGAAAAGCACCTACCCTGTGGAAGTTTTGGTTCCTGAAAGCAGCCACTCAGAAAAATACAAAACACTTTTACATATCCAATAAAGAATTTTGAAGTTGTGGAACATGAAATAATTTCCATGAGAAGAGACTTGATCTATAAAATTTGGTATATTTATGTGATGAAGTCTCAAAATAACATGTTAAATTGAAAATGCAAGCTACAAGATGTTTCATAAGACTATAAAAATGTAACAATAATATATTAATGTGTGTGTGTGTTTGTATAATGTAAAACAAATGAAAAGTATGCACAGCAGATTCATGATTTGTGGTTAGCAGAAAAGGTTACTTTTAATAAAATTGTGATTAAGAGTGAAATGAATTTATAACTTTTCTGTAAAGTTTTACTCCTTTTATTAAGTGTAAAACAGTATTATAACCTAATGGCAATTTTTACTTATTATTATATGTTACTTTGTGTTCTTAACTTTTTTCAAAATAAAAATTAGAACTTGTTTGAGCTCATGTTAAATATTTTACCCTCTACCTTGAAAAATCAAATTAAGTATTTTTAATATCTAAAATTTTAGTCTAAAATTATTTCAGAATGCTTTGCATATAGGAGATATATGTATAAACATAAGGAATTAACAATGGTAAGTTTTCTAACTTGAGTAACTCTTTTAGCAAGTAGTAATTCCACCTAAGGGATAACTTGGAATATAGTGTATTACAGTTAGTTTCCTTTTTAATTACACTTTTAGAGAAAGACACATGGTTTAGAGCATATGTTTTGCCATTAAGGCACTGGAGAGAAAATTGCTGTGTGCGGCAAACATTTAATTATATGACTTCTCATAAAGTTTTGGTTATCTGTTGATTCTTTGAATAAATAAAATAAATGAGCTAAGAACCTGTGAGTACCTGTGTCTCAGCTCAGTGCAGAGAAAAGTGCCTGATCTCAAATTGTTCAGCTACCAACTCTGCCAGTGACTAACAGAATGAGAGAAGTTACATAACTACAAATGTAGTTATTATATACACTGAGGATTTTGAATTTATTAAGAGACATCATGTTATTTGAAACCAGATAGATAAAAACTAATTACAGGACTGTGATAATATAAATTATTACTAAGTTAGGCTTTAAAAAATATTATTTAGTGAGAAAGAACAGAAAAGTCTTATTTTTAAATTATGTTTCAAACTATATACTTCATCCATAATAATAGTTCAGACTCTAGGACTTTCTCTTCCAATAAAGATGAATTAGCTAGTTCATACCAACCCACTCACTGAAGATACTAAAATGCCAGAAGAAATTTAAAAAAAGTCTTGTTGAAAATGCCAAATACACATACACAAATACATATATACACACAAATGTACGTTTATATATATGTATTGAATATATGTATGTGTATATGTTACACATATATGTAACTCAGGTTCAGCCACTCACAGCTGGAAAGCCAGTACTAAAGAGGCAAGCATTGGTAGAAAGGAAAGGCAGCTTTTATCAGGTGGCCAGCAATCTGGGGTGCAGGTGGACGTGTGTCCCAAAACCCAACCCTGAGGATTCTCCTCAGCCATGACAGTTTCATTGAGGCAGGAGGTTAGGTTATCCATCATTTTCCATTGCATGCAGACTGGCTGATTCCTCATGATCTTTCTTCTTTTGTTACCTTACGTGTGTGGTCTGCCTGCAGGATTGCTAAGGGGGCTGCTGGGAGTAGAGAGGTAGTCATTTTTTAACTACTTAATTCTTCGTTTCTACTTCTTTTAATCTAGGGAAAGAATCAACAGGTTAGGCAAGGTATTATGTGCATTTAGTAGAGCATAAATCAGGAGTGAGGTTAAATTACCTAGTGATCTCATCCCCATAATTAGGTTCTTCTAGGGTTAGAGGGGAACAGGAATGTGCAAACAGGAAAGGGGAAAAGAACTGATTACAGATCCTCACTGATGACATAGGACACTGTATTCTTAGAGTGGAAGATATTGACATGGGTCTGTAGCATCTCTTTGCTGACAGTTTCAGATGCCTGCTTACATGTATGGGCAGAACAAGCTTCAATTATTTTGATGCACACAAAGATATAGATTTTTATGAGCAATAATGTTAATCCCATTCTCCTGAGGCCAGTTCTTGGAATTGTGCTAGCCATAGATTCAGTACTGGTCGAGATGGAGCAGCTTATGTCATACCACAGTCTGGTCATCATACAGTAAGTTTATTGCCTCTGGTGGCAGTTATAGTATCTGTAAAACAACTCAGAGATGTGTATCAGACACTGAAAGAGTCTGTGACTCTGTTGTCCTAATCACTAACTGCTTGAGCCTGCTCTTTTGTAACTCAGGGAGACTTGGGAGACTTCACCTTTTCTAGAAACAACAGGTAGAGGGCATGGAGGGGCCTTTGTACAGTGGAGGGGGTGTGTATATATATTTGTATTTATGTGTGTGTATATATATATATATATATATATATATATATATATGTATAAAGGAGTGAAGATCTTGAAAATTTCCTGGAGGCATTTGCCAATCTGTATGAGGTGGCTAAGAAGCTGAGCTGTGCTTTTGGAAAACTTACAGGCATAGGTGGACCAAAGTGAGAAATCAGAATCAGTTTGCATTAGTATTGCAAAGGGCTGTACCCTAAAAGAAAGAGTGTTTTCAGAATTGCCTGTAGTTGAAACGACTGCGTCCCAGCTTCATGCCATTTTGGTACTTTGGATCATCTCAAACTGTTAACAGAGATTAAAAGAATTCTAGATTTCTGATTCTCCTAAGTTGCTGGGAAAAGCAAGCAAACAAAACCAAGGAAAAGAATCATCTTTGATTAAAGGTAACATCATTCTTGACCTTAAAATATTTCTGCAAATGACTTTTTAAATATCCAGCACACCATCACAGATAAGAAAGAACAGGAAGATTCAAGACATTATGAGAGAGAACAAAGCTATTGTTATTCTTTGGATTACCCCTCAAAGAAAAGAATGAGAGTATGTAACTCCTAAACTACCAGAGGGAAATATTGAGGGAAATATTTTCTTCTTTTTTAAATCAATACAAAATAAGGCACAAGGTTAAAGGAAAAAGAAACAGAACAGGTAGGGCAAAATAGAAAGCATAAAATGTATTAAAAATGATAAATGATGTAATTTATATGTGGAATCTAAAATAGCCGAACTCATAGAAACAGAGACTATAATTGTGGTTACCAGGAGGTGGGGAGTGGGGGTGGGGGAATATGGGGAAATGTTTGAAGAGTATAAACTTCCAGGTATAAGTTGAATAAGTGCTGGGGATCTAGTATACAGCATAGTGATTATAATTAATAATAATGTATTATATACTTGAAAGTTGCTAAGAAAGTTGTTATGAAAAATCTTAAATATTCTCATCACATAAAGAAATGGTAATAATGTGACCTAATGGAAGTGTTAAACTGGTAATTATTTTGGAATATATAAATGTATCAGATTATCACATTGTTCACCTTAAACGTATACAATGTTATATGTCAAGTTATATCTCAGTAAAGCTTCAAAAACAAAGGAACTATCACCTTTAAATATAAATGAAACAAAAAATTCATGATTACATTAATTTGTTTTTACTTTATATTGAAGTATAGTTGATTAACAATGTTGTGTTAATTTCGGGTATACAGCAGAGTGATTCAGTTATACATATACATGTATGTATTCTTTTTCAAATTCTTTTCCCATTTAGGTTATTACAGAATATTGAGCAGATTTTCCTGTGCTATACAGTGGGTCCTTTTTGGTTATCTGTTTTGAATATAGCAGTGTGTACATGTTAATCCCAAACTCCCAAACTATCCCTCGTTCTTACCCTTCACCCCTGGTATACATAAGTTCATTCTTTGTTAGTCTGTTTCTGTTTTGTACATAAGTTCATTTGTATCATTTTTTTTTGACTCCGCATATAAGTGATAACATGGTATTTGTCTTTCTCTCTCTGACTTCCTTCACTTAGTATGATAGTCTACAGGTCCATCCCTGCTGTTGTAAATGGCATTATTTCATTCTTTTTTAATGGCTGAGTAATATTCCATTGCATACATGTACCATATCTTCTTTATCCATTCATCTGTTGATGGAAATTTAGGTTGCTTCCATGTCCTGGGTATTGTAAACAGTGCTGCAGTGAACACTGGGGTGCGTGTATCCTTTCAAATCATGTTTTTCTCTGGATATATGCCCAGGAGTGGGATTGCTGGATCATATGGTAGCTCCGTTTTTAGCTTCTTAAGGAACCTCCATACTGTTCTGCATAGTGGCTGTTCCAATTTACATTCCCACCAACAGTGTAGAAGGGTTCCCTTTTCTCCACACCCTCTCCAGAATTTATTGTATACATCTTCATGATGGCCATTCTGACTGGTGTGAGGTGCTATCTCATTGTAGTTTTGATTTTCATTTATCTAATAATTACCAGTGTTGAGCATCTTTTCATGTGCCTCTTGGCCATCTGTATGTCCTCTTTGGAGAAATGTCTATTTAGGACTTCTGCCCGTTTTTTGATCGGGTTGTTTGTTTTTTTGATATTGAGCTGCATGAGCTGTTTGTAAATTCTGGAGATTAATCCCTTGTTGGTTGCATCATTTACAAATATTTTCTCCCATTCTATGGGTTGTCTTTTCGTTTTGTTTATGGTTTCCATTGCTATGCAAAACCTTTTGAGTTTAATTAGGTCCTGTTTGTGTTTTTTTTTGTTGTTTGTTTTTATTTCCATTACTCTAGGAGACGGCTTGAAAAAGATATTGCTGCAATTTATGTCAAAGTGTGTTCTGCCTATATTTTCCTCTAAGAATTTTATATTATAGTATCTTGTCTTACATTTAGGTCTTTAATCCACTTTGAGTTTATTTTTGTGTATGGTGTTAAAGAATGTTCCAATTTCATTTTTTTTATATGTAACTGTCCAGTTTTCCCAGCACCGTTTATTGATGAAACTGTCTTTTCTCCATTGAATAGTCTTGTGTCCTTTATCGTAGATGAATTGAACATAAGTTCATGGTTTTATTTCTGGGCTTTCTATCCTGTTCCATTGATCTATATTTCTATTTTTGTGCCAGCACCACACTGTTTTGATGACTGTAGCTTTGTAGTATAGTCTGAAGTCAGGGAGCTGATTCCTCCAGCTCCATTTTTCTTTCTCAAGATTGCTTTGGCTATCCAGGGTCTTTTGTGTCTCCATACAAATTTTAAGATTTTTTTGTTTTAGCTCTGTGAAAAATGCCATTGGTAATTTGATAGGGATTGCAATGAATCTGTAGATTGCCTTTGTTAGTATAGTCATTTTGACAATATTGATTCTTCCAATCCAAGAACATCTTTTCCTCTGTGTCATTTTCAGTTTCTTTCATCAGCATCTTATAGTTTTCAGAGTACAGGTATTTTGCTTCCTTAGGTAGTGTATTCCTAGGTATTTTATTCTTTTTGATGCAGTGCTAAGTAGGATTGTTTCTTGAATTTCTCATTCTCATCTTTAATTGTTAGTGTATTGAAATGCAATAGATTTCTGTGTATTAATTTTGTATCTTGCAACTTTACCAAATTCATTGAGCTTTATTTTTTTTCTGGTAGCATCTTTAGGATTTTCTGTGTATAGTATCATGTCACCTGCAAACAGTGACAGTTTTACTTCTTCTTTTCCAATTTTCATTCCTTTTATTTCTTTTTCTTCTCTGATTGCCATGGCTAGGACTTCCAGAACTATGTTGAATAATAGTGGCAAGAGTGGACATCCTTGTCTTGTTCCTGATCTTTGAGGAAATGCTTTCAGCTTTTCACCACTGCATATGACGTTAGCTGTGGGTTTGTTACACATGGCCTTTATTATGTTGAAGTGTGCTGCCTCTGTGCCCACTTTCTGGACAGTTTTTATCATACATGGGTGTTGAATTTTGTCAAAAGCTTTTTTTCATCTATTGAGATGATCATATGGTCAAACGGAATAATGGAAGAACTGTTTCCATTTGAAACAAAGATAGTCAAATTGAACAAATACCAAAATCCATTTTTTCCTTTTTTAAACGTATCGTAAGAGACACATCTATAACAAAAAAAAATATATAGGAAGTTTGAAAATAAAAGAATTGAAATGGCATGTAATTACAACATTAAACAAAAGAGAGCTGATATTAATATCAGGAAATGTGGGCTTTAAGGCGATAATCATTATAGAGATAAAGGAGATTATCTCAGTATATCAAAAGGGTCAAAGGCTAATTCATGAGGAAGACATAACAGTTCTTAATTTATAGGCAGCTATAACATGGCCTCAAAGCATATGAAGTGAATATTGACAGAACTAACAGAGGAAACAGAAAAATCCATAATCCTAGTAGAAGATGTTAACAAATGTTGTTTAAAAGTGTGTTAGTAATAGAAAACACAGACAACATTTAAATAAGTGTATAGAATATTTGACTCGCAAATCAACAGAATTGTTCTAATAAACTAGTTATTATACTACCCAGCAACTGCAGAATATATGTCATTCCAAGTACACGCAAAATAATTACAAATAAACACATTATATACTAGACATAAGTCTCAAGAAATTTCAAAGGACTGAAATCAGATATGATTGTTATCTGAACATGGTCCTATTACACTAGAAATCAAAAACAAAAATAAAATAATAAAATTCTGGTACATTTGGAATTTTTAAATTTTTTACTAAATACCTATGGGGAAAAAAGTAGCACAAAATTGGAAATTAGAAAATATTTAAAACTGGATTTTAGTGAAACACTACTTATCAGAAATTGTGGTTTATAATTAAGGTTCTGCTTAGGGGAAATTAATAGTCTTATGCATATTTTTTTAAGAGGCTGAATATCACTAATCTGTGTAACCATTTTAAGAGGCTAGAATCCAAGTAATATAAAGCCAATGAAAAATAAAAGGATAGAAATAATAAAGGTATGAGTAGAAATTAGTAGAATGAATAAAACTATAGTAATTAAGAAAAGTCTATAAAAGTGTGTATATATGTGTATATGTCTATGTGTGTGTATATATTTAAAGAAAAATGCACAACATGAAAGTTGTGAATTTAAGGTTTATTCAACGTCTTACTGAAGACTATATAGCCTGGGAGACAGCCACTCAGTAGCTTTGAGTAAACTGCTCCGAAGAGGTAGGGGAGGAGCTAGTATGTATATGAATTTTTCTGGCTAGGAAATAATATATGTAATCAAGCATACATCTTGGTAAAAGATTGCTTATCACAAGGAACAGATATTTGAAGTTAATGATTTTAGTGCTTTTCTATGTATGGGAAGGTGCAAGAATCTGGGGTAATTGAAAGTCTTCCTGAGATATACATCTGACTCTAGAGGCCTATTTATTCAAAGCACAGATTGCCTCATCGTTTTTTTTTTCTTGCCATTCTGAATTCCTTTCAGGATGCACTGTTGATGGGCAAATGCAGTGGGTTGCAACTTAACTGTAGTATAACTGGGTGATGAGTGATGTTCTTTGTTCTTCATATGTTCATATATCACACATATGTATGCAATAGAAAGAAAAAAATGCCCAAGTATTTTTAATAGATATGATAAATCCTTGGTATGAGTAAAGAAAACAAAGGAGAAAAGACAAGAATATCTATTACCAGGAATGAAAACAGAAGTACTATATATCCACTTACAGTAAATATTATAAATATAAAAGAAAGTTACAAACTTTATGCCAAGAATGAAAATTTGAACAAAATGGAATTTATAGTAATGTACGTCAAAATTGTCACAAAAAGAAATGGATAACCTGAATATTTTATACTTATTAAAGAAATCAAATCAGTAATTAAAAATGTTCATTATTTTCCAAGTCCAGTTGCCTTCACTAGCAGTTTCTAACAAATATGCATGAAATTTAAAAAATACTGATATTTCACAAACTACTCCAAAGAACAGAAACAAAACAGTGATATTTGTTTCTGCAGTTTTTCAGACTGACAGAACTTGGACATTAAAATGCATCATGGAGTGGTTAAGAAAGGACTGTTGTTAGGTAATCTTAGTCATAGTCACAAATTTTAAAATATTAAGCAAAATTGAGAAAGTCATATCTATAAACAAACAAAAACATGCTCATTTGGGGCTTATTTCAGAGATTCACAGTTCATTTAGCATTTGGAAAATCAATAAGTATAATTTGCCACATTACACAAAAGAGAAGAAAACTCACGTTATCTGAATAAAGAAAAAAGTGATTAAATTTAGAACCTATTTGCAACAAAAGAAAAAAAAATCAGCAAAGTAGGAAAAGAAAGGAACTTTCTTAATCTTTTAAAAATAACAAAAATACCTAATCACCTCACACTGGTCAGAATGGCCATTATCAAAAATTCTACAAACAATAAATGCTGGAAAGGGTGTGGAGAGAAAGAAACCCTTTTGCACTGTTGGTGGGAATGTAAATTGATACAGCCACTATGGAGAACAGTATGGAGGTTCCTTAAAAACTAAAAATAGAACTATCATATGACCCAGGAATCTCACTACTGGGCATATACCCAGAGAAAACCATAATTCAAAAAGACACATGCACTCCAGTGTTTACTGCAGCACTATTTACAATAGCCAGGACATGGAAGCAACCTAAATGTCCATCAGCAGATGAATGGATAAAGATGTGGTACATATATACAATGGAACATTACTCAGCCATAAAAAGGAATGAAATTGGGTCATTTGTAGAGATGTGGATAGATCTAGAGTCATACAGAGTGAAGTATGTCAGAAAGAGAAAAACATCATATATTAAGGCATATATGTAGAATCTAGAAAAATGGTATAGGTGATCTTATTGGCAAAGCAGAAATAGAGACACAGACGTAGAATACAAACATATGGTCACCAAGGTGGGAAGCGGGGGGTGTAGGATGAATTGGGAGGTGGGGATTGACATATATACACTAATGATACTATGTATAAAATAGATAACTAATGAGAACCTATTATATAGCACAGGGAACTCTACTCACTGCTCTGTGGTGACCTAAATGGGAAGGAAATCCACAGAAGAGGGGATATACGTATACATATAGCTGATTCACTTTGCTGTACAGTAGAAACTAACACAACATTGTAAAGCAACTGTTAACAAGCTTACCCAAACGAACTTTTTGGCCAACACAACGTTTACTGTCTCAGAAACATTAAAAACTTTCCCTTCGAGAACAGGCTCAAGAGGGGTTCTCAGTGTCACCAATGCAGTTTAATTTTGTTCTGGAAGACTTAGAGCAATCAGGCAAGAAAAAGGCATAAAATTTAAAGGGACTAAAGAGAATATGCCACCTTTTATTTAAGTGGGTGATATGAATGTGTATTAGGAAATTGGAAAATCTGCAAGCATATTATTAAAATTAATAAAATACTTTAGCAAAATTTCTGACCAAAAGATTATATGTTATATACATAGCATACCCTATTGTAGGGAAAATTAATGAATTACAGCTCCATGCAACATAGAAATGAATCTTAAAAATCTATAGAGTTCAAAACAAAGATAAATAATGTTTTAAGTGTGCATACCCAGCGAGTAAAACTATAAAAGGGGAAGTAAGAAAATAAAATTGAAAGCAGAATAAAAAGATTTCACAGTTGGGAAGACGTAGAATAGGGAAGGCAAGGCACTTCTGGACTGCAGGCATCTTTGCTGTGAAAATTACAGCAATAATGTGTTAAGCTAATCATTTGCATTTTATAAACTTTCTTTTATTGTGTTATCTTACAAAATAAAGTTTAAAAAATAACTTGAACTTTGGGAAAGTTTGGAAAGGTAGTAATACGCAGGTGGACAGAGTCAGCTCCATTTCACAAAGAATGCTTGATATATTAGCAGTATAAAAGGTATTTTACTGAAAGTTGTCTTCTCTTAATTAAAAAAAAAAGTATTTATATATATATATATATATATGTATGTATGTATATGCTCTTCTGCTCTTAGACCAAATACCAAAGGGATAAGGAATGTTCAAAGATTATTACTTTGATTTGAGATTTTATGTCTCATAGTTAGAATTTTTTTTTGAACAAACACGTTTGCACCTTCTGGAAACAGAGCATGAGTTTAATTTGTGTCATCTGGGGAAGAGAAAGAAACTGAAGTATGATTTAATTATATATATTTGCATGATTTCGTTAATAAGTTTTAAGAAACTGTATTGTCTTTCAAAGTTAGTGTTTACCACTAAATTATGTTTTGGTTTTAAAAATGAATACATTGAAAATAAAATGTACCTAATATTCTAAAAGGGTATTTCTATTAAATTAAAAAAAATGAATTTATAAAACAGTGGTCACAGTGACACTTATTGATACTCCACTTTACAATATGTTTTCATCTCCCAAACCATCACAAAAATAGATTAGTGTAACATTAATAAAATTACTTTTTTTTGGTGGAAAACAGCAGGTACAGTTTTATTTTTGCCTGAACTTATGAAGTTTGTATACTATGACTATACAGTAGCTACACAAGTCATTTGTTTGTATTTAAAGAAGGATCAATATCCAATTCTTAGATGAAAGCATCTTTTTATGAAGAGAATGTCAAACATAGTTAACTTGATCTATTATAGTTTATCTAAAATATAATGGATGGCAGTATCAAACTGTTTTATGATTACCACTCACAGATGGCTGAAGTTTCTTAAAAGGATCATTTATGGCATAGTACAGTCTTTAGTTATTTGAGGAGAAGTGAACAAATCTATTGGAATTCATTACATTGCCATAACCCGCAAAAATAATATAGGGAGTTTTCTAAAATCTAAGTTCCCTCACAAAATATTATTTCCTCCCTTTAGAAGTCATTTGGTAATAATTATTTTGAATCATACATGTTAGCTACCGTAGGAAAGGCATCAAATAAAAGAGATTTCTATAGTAATTTGCTTATAATGTTCTGAAAATCAAAACAGATTTCATTTATGGCACCTAATATTTTAACGTGTTTAAGAATCATGTTGATGGCTTTTTTGTCTATTCCTATCACCATCCACAACTCCCTTCTCTTGAAAATTAGGCTGTCACAACACACAGAATGTTCCAGTGGCTGACACTGGTACAAAATAGCTACATTCCAGATTAAGAGAGGACTATTATATAATTAGAATTTGATATGCAGAGGTCATTTTGGAATTCTAAATTAAGAGCAAAATATTTAATATAAAAAATATATTGTTGGCAATACTATGCAGTGAGGGTTTGCCAGATCACCATGGACACAACTTAATATTTTCCTGTGAATCAAGCAGGTCTACTGTTTTATTCACATATAATTCGTACATATTCACCTGGTCTAATACATTTCTAGGACACAAATTTTGATTTCTAAGTAATAGCTCTTAGGAATTGCATGCTTCATTATTTGAATTATATTTAATTGATAAAACAACAACGCTTGCAAATAAAACTAAGAGAAAATATGAATTTTTATTATGGTCATCAAATTAGATGAATGTCTATGAGGGAAAGGCTTACATAATTTAAGCATAGAATAAAGTTATATTTTTCAAGTTAACTATGTACCTTAGGGATATGATATCAACAAAAATGAATTTACTCTAGATTGCTGCCTAATTATATGCCTTCTAGGAATTAAAAAATCCAAATTTTTGTCTTTATGATATATTAATCTAGGTGATTGTCACTAATTCCCCAAATATTTATTGAGTATATTTTATAGTTCAGGTGATTTTCTAGGCGTTGGAGATAAAATTGTGAAGAAGTCAGAGCAGTAGCTTCTTTTCAGAGTTTATATTTCGATGGAGAGAGAAAAAAATAAAAGAAATAAGATCACTTCAGGTAGTAATGAGCTCTGTGATAAGATAAAATTATGTGCAGTGACAGTGCCTGCAGGTATACTTATTTAGATATTGTAGTTAATAAAGTCCTCTTTCAGATGTGACAATTACATGAGCTGAATCCTATACTAGAAATTGGCTATATCAAGGTCTAGAGAATAAACTTTCCAGGCAGAGTGAACAGTGGTGGCAAGACCCCTAAAGTAAGACTAAGCCCAGCAGTTATGAGAACATATTATAAGGCCAGTGTTGTTGAATCCTAAAAAAGCAAGGGGAAGAATGATAGGATATATACTGAATAAGTAGACAAGGACCAGTTTAGTAAGGGCCTTTTTGTGACATGGTAATAAGTTTGAATTATAGTTTCTATATAATGGGAAGGGAATATGATTATGATCTGAGTGACATTGAAAATGCATTTCAGTTTTGTATGGAGGATGAATTGCAGACACCAGTTACGGGTTATTACTCTGGTAAGCCAAATGTGTTTGCAATAGCTACAAATACGGCAATTGTTTAAAATTATCTTTGCCGGGGCTGTTTATCTGGGGGGAAAAAATCTCAGGAGACAAATTGATTTGAATTTTATTTTATTTTTTTAGTTTCAAATGGTTTGAATGATATGTTTATGTCCTATACAGTCTTTTGATAATACTTTTCAGTGTGATATAATAAAGTAAAAAATAAAGCAACGATATATATATATACATTTTGCCAACATTTTTATGAGATATGGTAGTTTATATAGTATAAGCTTCTTGTAGGATAAACTAAAGGGTTTTATGTTGGAATTCTTTTAGAAAGAATAACAGGGTCATTAAAGGAAATAAATCCAAAAATATTTCAATGCTTTGTTTTACTCAAATTATTATCTATTGATCCTTCTCTTAGATATGAAAAATTACTAATTTTTCTAACCCTTACTGAAAGCGTCTTCAACTCTGTAATTGATGAGGTTGAGTTCCTCACACTTGTTTGAAGAAACATTGTTGGAAAAAATATTGATTGACATGCTTCAAAAAGAGGGTCCCATGCCCACCTGGGTTGAATCAGTTGAGCCTTTAATGTGGTAACCTACATGATTGTATATTTTTAAAAGAAAGAATGCAAGCAGAATTTCTCATACATATTTGCATATGGGACAGTTTTTGCTTTGAGCAGTGCTACTCAACTCTATCCCACAGAACACCATTTGAGAAGGCCAAATAATTTAAATAACTAATTTAGGCACAACTCTCTTGATGAGCACTGAACTTCTATTATTCTTAGATTTACACAGGTATTGTGTGGTTCTTATTAGCCTGGATAGGATAAATATATCATTCGTGTATATAAGTATATGTATACACACATACACACATATATGTATATGTATATAAATCACTCAGGTGTATATATGGAGATCTGTATACATATATTTCTCTACAGGTGGCTTTAGATGAATACTATTTATAGTTGCTTAAAGAACATACTTCCTGTTTTTATGCAGTAGGAAACACAAACTACACATTTTCACTATTCTATAGTAAGCATCCTATCACCATGCTTCTATTAATTCTTCTCAGTCTAAATTGTGAGAACTGGTATGGTAAATAAATAATCAAAATGCCCCTGTATGGACCTTCCCTGCATGTGGTTAGCATAATGACTATTTCATAGCTTCCTTGATTATCTGGGTACTGTGTAGCTTTTCCCAGTGGACTGCTGGAATTGACTAATACTGGTTCAGAAGAGTGTAGGTTCAGTCTTGCTTCACAATAGGTGGTTGGTTAAGGCCACCTTTCTGTTCTTAGGGAGACCAGGATTATTTTTAATAACAATTCTTTACTGTTTAATGTGCTTGTTTGCCTTCTTATTACATGATTTTACTTCTACCATGATTTTATATAATTTTCATATTATTCTGGAAGATAAAATGTAAAAAAAAAATACTCAAAATGCATAGCTAGGTCCACTTCTCATTCACCATTAAATGCCATCTTTTATATTTATTAGAAATAAATAATACCCCAAATGAATAGCCAATGGGTAATCAACCAATAGATTAGCAATTTTTAATTGCGGGCTATTTGGAATTGGTATTATTCTTGGGGTTAGCTCATTGAAGAAAGAAATGTGTGATATAGTCAAGCAAATATGCTGGCAGATTATGGGAAATCCAAATGTTTGACAATATACTGAACACAATTATCTTGATTTTTTTTTAAAAGTAGTATTTCTTAGTCATTAAATGTAGCAAAGTAGATAAACAAAAAGGAATATTTGTTCTGCACATTAATGTAGAACTTTCCCATTTCATGAACATTTGTTTTCATATTTCCAACAATAAAAGAGCTTAATGGGAATATTCTTGCACTTTTATTTTGGCTTGGGCCTTTATTTAGCCTTTAATATTATTTTTAAAAATTGTAGGTAAGGTATATCATGTTCTGTTGGGCCTACTTTATTTTTTTTATATTCCCATTTTGATCTTAGTGCTAAAGCACGTTTAAAGCTATCAAGTGGAGGAAAACACATAAGAAGAAAGTAAAATAATCTTAAAAACATAATTTAGCCAGTGTCTTATGAAGAGATGGTCTCTCCGTATGCTCTGCCACTAGTCAGATAATGCTCTGCCATTATCTCAGTCAGTAGTATTGGATGCCCCTTCTTCTCTGTGCTTTGTCTTGTCTCTTTGTATTAGTATTCAGTGTCTTTTTCCTGAATACACCATTCAAAATTATGACATATTAATCACAGACATTAGGGATGGGAATGATCTATTACTGTAGGTCATCTAATACCCTCCAGAGGCCAATCCTTCTTGCTGTATTATCCAGTGCTTTTCACGGGTTATTTGAAATGATTCAAGAAATGAAGATTTCCCCTTTTCCTTATTATGCAATCAGTTTCCCTATGGAATTCATTCTGCTTTGATACTCTAACCAGTTGCTAACAAGCAAACCATTTCTTGACACATGTAAAATTGCATAGACTTGTAATACCTCAGGCACATTGTGCTCTTTAACACTGTTATTAATATGTTAACGGGTGGAAGCATTATCATCTGACTGCTTGGAGTGTGAAATGTCTTATACTCATTTCATTTTCAATTCTTTGTAGTTTATGGTTACACTTGATTAAAGGTGGTACTGTGAACACTTCAAGTTGTTTTATTTCAAGATAAAAATGCTGCAAACTACATTAGGAAATATATTAGATATTGATTCTCATATGGCCTTAGCACCTGTGTAATGTGAACTCAAACGCAAAAATTTTGAAACCAGTATGGAAACAGTGGATTAATACGTAACCAAACTGTAATCATAAGTAGTAAAACATATGCTTTGGAAGAGCTGTGAAACAGTAATAGGAAAATGCTAGAAGGCAACTTAAAATACTGATATGTTGCCAAATACAGATTTTGAGAAGATTTATTTTTAGATTGTAGTTTATCTGTATTGCTTTGATATTTGCAAGCCAAATGTATACTGGAGAAGAACGGTGACATTAGGGATGCCCTTGTAAAAGAAATATCAATGCTTTAGATGTACATGGTTTACATTTTTAAGAATACTTTTTTCTGATTTTTGTTTGTTTTCTGATTTGTTCCTATAACTCAAAATGGAGTATGGCAATCAAACACCAAACAACAACAGTACCCGGAAATAAATATAGTAATTTTACCGTAAGTAATGTTAAGAGGAAGATTGTCATTATGCAATAAAATATTCCTTATCTTAAATATAAATGGAAAGTTGATGCAGTATGTAACCATTTAAAGCAGGAATCCATGACAGTATTATCAGTTAATCTCATGTCTCCTTTGTTATGGGGTAAAATTATGTTTCATAATGGGTCCAGCTGAATTTAATCTGATTTACTCATCATCAGGCCTAGAGTTGGAGCCTAGCTTAGAGGCTGATAGAAAATACAGAAAGAAGCAGAGTAGATCTCACTCCCTAGAAAGTCGAGTCCTCCAGAAGCTGCCTGTTGCTACAGTGAATGTCCTTATGTTGTGTTCTCAAATTTTCACTCTCAAGATTATATAACTTTCTCAAGATTTGTCAAGGGGGAGTTTGTCTGAATGAGCTTGAGACATAAGTTTGTTGCCTCAATGCACTGGGGAGAAGGAGAATCTGATTTTGCTGTTTTTTCTGTTGGTGGGATTTAACTTCCTCCCACCAAGTCTGTACTTGATTGGAAATCTCTGAAAGAGAGGTATGATTATGGAAAGTGGATAGAGGTGACTAGGGAAGGTACTAGAAAGCCAAAGTGAGAACCACTTCAAACACGTGTAAGAGTCAGGAATTATACTAGTTATTAAATGGAATTAAAGAGAATAAGACACCATCTTTTCTCATATGGATTTAATAATCTACTGTCAAAATGTATTATAAAAAACTAACATATGTTTGAAATGTAGTCATAATCTGAAAACATTTAATAATTTCTTTCCTCTGGATAGTCATTATTAATTATTCGTTGTTCAGAAAAAATAAGAAAAACGAGACATTTACCTCAGAAATTTTGCCCATAGTGAGAGGTTATGGAATATAATCTCCTCTTTTCTAGTATATGAAGAATAATATTATGAAATTTATAGGGGTATTTTTAAAAAATATTTATTTATTTTTATTTTGGCTGCACTGCTTCTTAGTTGTGGCACACGGGATCTTTAGTTACGGTATGCGGACTCTTAGCTGTGGCATCCATATGGGATATAGTTCCCTGACCAGGACTGAACCCGGGCCCCCTGCATTGGAAGCACGAAGTCCTACCCACTGGACCACTAGGGAAGTCCCTTATAGGGCCATTTTAAAGGTTAAATAAGGCGATACATATATGGCGCTTAATAATGAGTGCAGGTTACCTCTTATTCCTTAGACCCAAAAGTACACTTTAGAGTGTTATTGCTGCTATCACTACTACTTTCAATAATAACAACAGTAATATTATTATTTTATTATTTTAATGTTCTTGCATGTAGTGCAGTAGTTGTGTGAAGTTGTGCAGTCTGAGTTTCAGATTAAATTTGATAACCACTGGTAATGTACTATAAACATCTATTAAGAGTCTATTTACACATGGTGATATATAGCACATTTGCAATAGACATACACAGACCCCATTCTCTGCTATCAAATTCAATCTAAAATAATATCCATATATAATAAATACTCATACCTAAATTTATATTATTTGTTTATTGTCTTCCCCAGTTGCCTCCCCTTGCAGAGTATATGACAATGAAGGCAGTCACATGTTTTATCTTGTTTACTGTTGTATAGGCAATCTTTACCAGTGCCTGGCACGTAATAAGTACCTAATAAATTGTTGTTGGAAACTATATGGATTCACCAGCAGCACAGGTTCTATTCCCTTAGCTCTTCTGAAGCATCTTTAATTCAAGGTACAAATGTATACATTTGGCATATTCCTTTTTCTACATCATCAACACACACCCACACCCACACCCACACCCACACACACACACACACACATTACCCAGGTTTTAAAACCAGCATACATAGAAGACAGAGATGTTTCTTAGTTGACCATTATCTTTGCTAACCCTTATGTCCTTCATGCTTATATTGCTTATTTTAAAGCATATTCATATTTTAATGAACTAAATATATATAACCAGTCTCTAATTTTATTAATTCTTTACTAGCAATGGCTCTTAGATTCTTTATCTTTCCACTTTGATTGCCATGAACTTAGTCTAAGCCCTCAAACACCTTTATTTTATACATTGGTTTCTGCAGTATCTTTAATCTCTGTTACCATCTCTTTAAGTTATGTTCTAGTCTATCCCATATGAATCACTTATGAATCCATATTGTTTTACCAAAGGTAGTGTCCTCCATGGAATCCTCTGTTCATTCCCTTTCTTTTCCTAAAATTCATTAACAAAAAGTGGTAAGAAAACATTGCAAGTTGAGAAACAGCATGAGGAAAGAGAGGGTACAAAAGTGAGAATGCTATTGTGAGAGGCACAGAGGAGAAAAACTTGATTACAGTGTTGGGGGACACAACATATTAGGTTGGATTGTTGTTAATCTTACGTACACAAGAATTGTCTTTTGATTCACTGACGCATTTAAAGCAGAAGAAATAACAGTAGTAGCAGCAGCAGCACTATCAGTAATAGTGGCAATAACATTTATTAAAAGCTCATTCTTTGCCATATAGTTTCCTAGTGCTTTGTACCTGTTATTTCATTTATTTCTCTTAATAACCCTTTATGAGACCTGTAACACAAATATATAACATGGCTAAATTTTGTCTTATATTTGTAATAATTTACAGAAGAGAAAACTGAGATTTAGAGACGTTACGTGAAGAAAACTGAGATTTAGAGACGTTACTAAGGTGAAACAGTTACACCAAGCAGAACTTGTGGTTGAACTTGCGTCCGTCTGATGCTGAAGCTTGAGTGCTTCACCACACTGCACTCTTTCTCCAGTCCCATAAACACATGGAATATTTTTGGTGAATGAAAGATAAAAATAAATAAATAAAGTCTATTATAAAAAATTAAGTTCTAAAAAGAGAGGAGGCAGATAAATTGAGTGACACAAAGGAAGAATGTGTCTGCTCTTTAACTTTATAAAATATAAAGTCATTTGAAAAAGTTGAATAAAAACCACCAGGATCTTAGAGGTATATTCCTATTTGACAGTAGAGAACTATGTATGGCTGAAGGTGTTGGAACAAGGTCAGGGAGTGGTGATAAGATCTGGCTTGCTCTGGCATATTTTCCATTGGTAGAGTTCAAATTGTGTACTAACGTGACTGGGAAGTGTATTGGAGAAGGACTATGATTTGAATGAAATTTTGCCCACGTATTTAAGTGACTTGTGATAAAGATTTCCTATCCAGAAACCTGAAGCCTCTTTTAGAGTCTTCCTTACTCAGACTTCTGTAGCAGAAACCATATGTGTTTTATCTATCTTGTCAAGATAAGTGGAGTAAAGGCTAGGCAGAAAAAGTAAAATTAGGTAAAAAGTTCTCTATGATAATATCCATGGTAAATAATTCAATTTTAGCATGAGTAAATGTTAATTTATGCAGAAATGGGAGCTGTTTAAGTAGGTGATAATGACAAATTGAAGAGTGTTGTGTAGTTTAGACTGGCGAATGATGTTATTAGAAACTTATTCTTTATACTTAGTAGTAAATACTTTAATAATGATTATAGACCAAGAAATAAAGCTGTCCACATTCATTGCTAATGCTGTTATTAAACAGCCAGTGACCATTCACACAAGATGGAAGGGAATTGACCTGACATATGAAAAGCAGTATAGCTTAATTAAAAATGGCTTGAATATTTTTTAGAAGAAATAAGTTGAACATGTGAATGGCTTTTAAAGTGGCATTTGAAAGAAAAAATAAACCAGCCCATAATTTGAACTAGCTTATCTAAATCTTAAAGTCTTAGTATATTTCATTCTGTATAATCCGAGGTGATTGCAAAAAAACTAAGTCAAACAACACCTAAAATAACATTTAATTAATATCTCATACTTAAATGTCTTTCTGGGAAATAAATTTTTGTTATTTATCATGATACAGTAAGCATTATTGGTAGTACAGAAGGCTTACAAAAGTTGCTGAGTTCTCATAGGAAACATATAGTGTACCTTTTTCTTTTGCCTTTTCTATTTTACTTGCCTTTTCTGGGAATTTTTATGGGAATTGGTAAGTTTATGTATCGCTAGAAGATACTTGTATTTCCTAATAGTGTATATAAGAAGACTTTATGAGCTAGATTCATTCCTTGATAATCTTGCAGTTAATAACAGTTTCCATATCATGAATATGTATGTACAGTTGTAAATTGTCTTGAATTTATATGAAAAGTAAAAATTGGCTTTTATCAAGTTATTTTATGCTTGGAAATACACTAAGCAATTTGCATTATTTCATTTCATTCATTCATTTGAATATCTATTTAATAGAGAAACTGAGACTTGAAGAGTTGAAATTGTGCAAAAATCACACAGCTAATAAGAGATAGTCTCAAGATTTGAGTTCAAAATATATGACTCCTGTGAAAACCTCCTAACCACAGTACTAGTTTCATACGCATCTGTCTTTATCTTTCAGTTCTCTAAAGCTGTAAGGTTCTTGTGTGCAACACACATACGTGTTCTTCCTGAGCTTTTTTTTTAATCATAGATTTTTTTACTGTGTATACTAATAAATAATTTTTGCACTGTTTAGTATTGTAATATCAGACATATAAAATGTGCATAGAGGAAATGTAAATCTTAGAGCCGAGGCAGAATTTGTGCTGGCTAGTGACTCAAAAAATACTTTTCAAGGCCAGTTTGAATGATGGTATCATTATAGTTTTTCAGTTTAAAAAAGATCTGTGCATTCTGCTTTGAAACAACCCCAGTGAACCTATACATCTGAAAATTTTCTGTTTTCCTTTTAACATTTATTCCCATGGCAATAATATGCATGTAAAGCATATCCTTAAATTTTTTTTATAACTTAGAAATATCCAAGTAGTTTAAGAAACTTCTCAACCTCAGATTATACTGGGCTGTCTTGCAAAGTAAATTGTAATTACCTCTAGAGAGATGTGAGTTGAAAAAGATTAATTCCTGTATCATTTCTCTACATCAGCCTAAATGTTTTTCAGCCAGGTTTTATTATTAAGTTAAATATTTGGAACATGTTAGAAATGTGTAGAGAATAAGCACACAGATGGTTTTATTAAACGGTCAATATATGATTATAAGGATCTTGAAACCCATAGCAATAACAATAATAGTAACTATGACATCTAGTTCTTACTGATATTGCTATCCAGTATGCTAAGCTTCTTTCATATTGAATTATTTCATTCATTAAATAATTACTTGTTGGGCTTCCCTGGTGGCACAGTGGTTGCGAGTCCGCCTGCCGATGCAGGGGACACGGGTTCGTGCCCCGGTCCGGGAGGATCCCACATGCCGCGGAGCGGCTGGGCCCGTGAGCCATGGCCGCTGAGCCTACGCGTCCGGAGCCTGTGCTCTGCAACGGGAGAGGCCACAGCAGTGAGAGGCCCGCGTACCGCAAAAAAAAAAAAAAAAAAAAAAAAAATTGTTGAGTGCCTGCCATTTTCTAGATGTTGTTGTAGGTGCTTACAATATGGCAATGAAAAAGACAGCAAAGTTCTTGCCTTTATATAATGAATACTCTGCTGGGCCTCAATACCTACTGGGAAGTAGATACTATTTTATCCCACGTTTTAGCTGAGAGCTGTATGGTTTCCTCAGAAAATAAGCCACGTGCCCAAATCATTTTTCAAAGCCAGAATTCAGCTCATGTTTGTTTGACTTCCAATTCCAAGCACTAAAGTATTGTGTATACTACTTGGTATACTATACCAAAAATAAGTAGGCTGAGTAGGTTGAGCCACAACATCAATATTATACTTCAGATGTTAGCTAAAATGTTATCCAAGTATTTTGTGTTAATACTTTGTCTTTGGGATTATGCTTTACATTTGTCATCTCTGGTTACTCAGTTCTTTTTTGGGCCTCATGTACTTTTGCCTATGACTGATATGGGTACTCACTATACTGAATATCATTCAATATTCTTATCTTTGAATGATAAGAATATTGAGCAATAGGAGAATCATAAACTACGCAGGAGGCTTGATTACAGGTGGAGCCATTCAAAAGAATTGCTTTAATAGTATAAATTTTTGCTTTGTAAACAAAATAAATCAATGTTGTCCCAATAAGTGAATGCATTATTTGCTGAGTATTACTCAGAGGGTTATTTAAATTAAGTAAATATGCAGTAGTCTAGAATTCTACCTCATATAGTGATAAATGTCAAGTGATGTCCCTTTTTAGAAGAGAAAAGAGAGACGTTCCATTCAAATAGTTTAACAGTGTGAAAGGAATATATCTATCTAGTCTGTATTTCTATCTGTTAAAGAATTTGCTCTTTCAACCTCAGAAGGCAAGAACTGAGTCAATTTTAGAAGTAAACAAAAGGCTTCATTTCTGTGTTCTTCATGCTCTGCCGATCACAACCCCAAGAATGTGGCTAACATCTAAAGCAGAGTATTTTTTGGATGTCTTGCTTTTTGTTGCATGGACTTCAGATAGTAATCATCAGCATTCTTCAATTTAGAATTCATTAGTAGATTATATTGGTGAGGGAGAGGGTCCCTAGGCTTTACTATAGCAATTTGAAAACCTCAGTGTGTAAACAATCACCTGGAGAGCATGTTATAAGGAGAATTCTTGGTTGTATGCTATTAATAGGCATAGGATAGGCTTTCCATGGGATCTTCATTTTCAGTAGGAACTTAAGGTAGTTCTAAGAGAGCTTGTTCCTGGTCTCTCACTGGGTTACTATTGGCTTTACTGAGTAAAAAAAAAGGACAGAACATTGCATGCAAAAAATAAGTAGTTGAAAAGAAACTGTAATATACTTTTCCTTCTTAAAAATTGTTCCTATGATTTGTGACAGTTACTTGCCTTTAATCTGCTTATATTTATAGAATTCATAAACTTCAAGTACCCTCACAGACCTATGCTGTCATTGAAATTTCTAATACTTGGAAATAAACAGATGGCATAAATCCTTTCTTGATAGATCAAAGTCTACATACACAATCATTAATAAAATTAAATCAGATATTTAGAGTGAATGAGTTGTCTATGAGATAAGAAGACAAACACTAGATGAGTTTGCTTTTTAAATTATTTTTTAATGCCATCTTCTGGTTTTCACAAACTGTTTCTGTTTTTGTGTATGTGACATTATGATTTTTTTTTGACATTATGATTTATAATAAATATATGTTTGGTTTTAGTCCCTTTCTATCGCTAAGTTCCTAAAACCCTTGGAATTTCATAAATAATAAAGAGCAATAAGGGTGAAAAGAGTACATTTTATTATTCATAACAAGTCCCTTTTAACCAAGTCTGAGGTTATGTTAATGAGGTAACTTTTAGAAAGCCCTTAAGGAGGGACTGGTTGCCAGGGGAACCAATCCAGGGAGGGAAGAGGGCCTGAAGATTGAGGTCAATCACCAATGGCCAATGATTTAATCAGCCATGCACCTGTAATGAAGACTCCATAAAAACTCAAAAGGACAGGGTTTGATGAGCTTCCAGAACTCTAATTACTGAACCAGAATGCATCCATGGGCTGGGACAGAAGCTCTAGTATTCAGGACCCTTCCAGACCTTGCACTATGTACAGGCATATCTCTGAGATGTTGCAAGTTTGGTTCTAGACCACTGCAATAAAGTGAATCTCACAATAGAGTGAGTCACACAAATTTTTTGGTTTCTCAGTACATTTAAAATTATATTTACCCTGTACTATAGTCTATTAAGTGTGCAATAACATTATTTCTAAAGAAAACAATGTATATGCCTTAATTAAAAAAACTTTATTGCTAAAAAATGCTAACCATCATCTGAGCCTTCAGTGAAAAGTGATCTTTTTGCTGATGGAGGGTCTTGCCTTATTGTTGATGGCTTGACTGATGAAGGTGGTGATTGATGAAGGTTGGGGTAGCTGTGACAGTTTCTTCAAATAAGACAAAAATGAAGTTTGCTGTATCTATTGACTCTTCCTTCATAAATAATTTCTCTGTCGCATGCAATGCTATTTGATAGCATTTTATCCACAGTAGAACTTCTTAAAAAAATTGAGTCAGTCCTCTCAAACTGCTGTTGCCTTATCAATTAAGTTAGTGTAATATTGTAAATCCTTTGTCATTTCAATAGTCTTAACAGCATATTATCAGGAATAGATTCGATTTCAAGAAATCATTTTCTTTGCTCATCCATAAGGAGCAACTCCTTATCCATTAAAGTTTCATCATCAGATTGCAGCAATTCAGTCATATCTTTAGACTCCATTTCTTTTTTTTTAATTATTTATTTATGTATTTATTATTATTATTACTATTATTTTTGGCTGTGTTGGGTCTTCTTTTCTGTGCGTGGGCTTTCTCTAGTTGCGGCGGGTGGGGGCCACTCTTCATCGCGGTGCGCGGGCCTCTCACTGTCGCGGCCTCTCTTGTTGTGGAGCACAGGCTCCAGACGCGCAGGCTCAGTAGTTGTGGTTCACGGGCCTAGTTGCTCCGCGGCATGTGGGATCTTCCCAGACCAGGGCTCGAACCCGTGTCCCCTGCATTGGCAGACAGATTCTCAACCACTGCGCCACCAGGGAAGCCCTAGACTCCATTTCTAATTCTGGTTCTCTTGCTGTTTTCACCACATCTGCAATTACTTCCACCCCTGAAGTTTTTAGCCCCTCCAAGATGTCTGTGAGGGTTGGAATCAACTTCTTCCAAACTTCTGTTAGTGTTGATATTTTGACCTCTTCTCATGAATCAAAAATGTTATTAATGGAATCAAGAATGGTGAATCCTTTCCAGAAGATTTTTAATTGAATTTGCCCAGATCCATCAGAGAAATCATTATCTATGGCAGCTATAGCCTTATGAAATGTATTTCTTTCATAATAAGACTTGAAAGTCAAAATTACTCTTGATCCATGGGCTGCAGAATGTATGTTGTATTACCAGGCATGAAAACAACATTAATCTCATTGTACATCTCCATCAAAGCTCTTGGGTGACCAGGTGTATTGTCAATGAGCAGTAATATTTTGAAAGGAACTTTTTTTTTCTGCCAATAGGTCTCAAGAGTGGGCTTAAAATACTCAGTAAACCACATGTTATCAACAGATGTGCAGTCATCCAGGCTTTGTTGTTCCATTTATAGAGCACAGGCAGAGTAAATTTAACGTAATTCTTAAGGGTGCTAGGATTTTCAGACTGGTCAATGAGCATTGGCTTCAACTTAAATTCACCAGCTGCATTAGCACCTAACAAGAGAGCCTGTTCTTTGATGCTTTGAAGCCAGGTGTTGACTTCTCCTCTCTAGCTATGTAAGTCCCAGATGGCATCTTCCTCCAATATTAGGCTGTTTTGCCTACATTGAAAATCTGTTGTCTGGTGTAGCCACCTTCATGAATTTTCTTACCTAGATCTTCTGGATAACTTGATGCAGCTTTTATATCAGCACTTGAGGCTTTATCTTGCGCTTTTATGTTAGGGGAATGGCTTCTTTCCTTAAACCTCATGAACCAGCCTCTGCTAGCTTCAGACTTTTCTTCTGCAGCTTCCTTACCTTTCTCAGCTTTCATGGAACTGAAGAGAGGGCCTTTCTCTGGATCAGGCTTTGTCTTAAGGGAATGTTGTGGCTGGTTAGATCTTCTATCTAGACCACTAAAACTTTCTCGTTGTCAGCAATAAGGCCATTTTTCTTTCATATCATTCATGTGTTCACTGGAGTAGCACTGTTAATTCCTTCAGGAACTTGTCTCTTGTATTCACATCTTGGCTAAGTGTTCGGTGCAGCAGGCCTAGCATTGGCTTATCTCAACGTTCGATAGGCCTTACTCAGTAAGCTTAACCATTTCTAGCTTTTGATTTGAAGTGAGAGACGTGTGACTCTTCCTTTCACGTGAACACTTGCAGGCCATTGCAGAGTTATTAAATGTCCTAATTTTGATATTGTTGTGTCTCAGGGATTAGGGAGGCCCAAGGAGAGGATGGCAGTCGGTTGATAGAGCAGTCATCAGAACACACACGTTATTAAGTTCATGGTCTGACATGGGCATGGTTTGTGGCACCTCAAAACAATAACAATAGAAACATAAAAGATCACTGATCACAGATCACCATAACAAATATAATAATAGTGAAAAAGTGTGAAATATTGTGAGAATTAACAAAATGTGACACAAAGATATGAAGAAAACAAATGCTGTTGGAAAAATGGCTCCATAGACTTACTCAATGCAGGGTGGCCACAACACTTTAATTTGTAAAAACTGCAATATCTGTGAAGTGCAGTAAAGGGGAGAGGGCAGTAAAACGAGGTATGCCTCTTTTAATTTGCCTGCTCATTTATATCCTTTAATGTCCTTTGTAATGAGGCAGTAATTTGATTAGTAAATTGGTTTCCTGAGTTCTGGGAGCTGCTTTAGAGAAATAATAGAACCCACGAGGAGCTAATAGGAACCTTCAATTCATAGCTTGTCAGAGGGCTTCCCTGGCGGCGCACTGGTTGAGAGTCCGCCTGCCGATGCAGGGGACACAGGTTCATGCCCTGGTCCGGGAAGATCCCACATGCCGCGGAGCGGCTGGGCCTGTGAGCCATGGCCGCTGAGCCTGCGCGTCCGGAGCCTGTGCTCCTCAACGGGAGAGGCCACAACAGTGAGAGGCCCGCATACCGCAAAAAAAAAAAAAAAAAGAGTTAGCATAGCTTGTCAGAAGCACAGGTAACAATCTGAGCTTGTGATTGGCATCTGAACTGGGGGCAGTCTTGTAGGACTGAGGCTTCACCTGTGGGATCTGATATATCTTCAGGTAGATAGAGTCAGAATTGAGCTAAATTTGTAGGCCACCCACTCAAGGTTCACTGTAAATTGGAGAACTACTTGGAGGTGTTGGATAATACACAGCAGAGAGTGGAAATGCTTTTTTAACTTTGAATATTTTTAAACACTTTTTTTCTTTTGTGGCCCTATGTTTTTGTAAAGATCATATTTTTGACTCCTGAACGCTTCTCTGTCTCTTCCTCCACTTATTTTTGCCTCCCAATTTCCTGCTACTCTGCATAGCACCTACTGCTTTTCAAGATCACTGGATTTTTTTTTTTTTAATTCCCAGTTTAGATCCTCCATATATGTACTTCTCTTGTGGTCTCAAAACACAAGTATAAAATTAAAACTCTCAAATATTATAATACAAATCATTTGAGGATAGTTTAATATGAAAAATGTATAAATATATTCTATGTAAATGTGTTTAAAGTTAGTTGTTTTTACATATTATAATACAAAATTTTGATAAATATTTTTATAATGCAGTTTTGATATTTTTGTTATAATAAACTCATTTTTAATATAAAATTTAGTAAGAGAAAATATTATGAAAACTTTGGAGTTCACGAGAAATCTTATTTATATTCCGATTTTTGATATTTGGATATTTTGCCTGAGAAAAGAGTAGTTTGATTCAAATGAGGATAATAGTCTCAACTGAAAACTTTTCTTTTTCCACAGCAACATTCTTTGCAGTTTTTTTTTAACACCTGCATTTTCTTTTTCTTTTTTTTTTTTTTGCGGTACGCGGGGCCTCTCACTGTTGTGGCCTCTCCCGTTGCAGAGCACAGGCTCCGGACGCACAGGCTCAGCGGCCATGGCTCACGGGCCCAGCCGCTCCGCGGCATGTGGAATCTTCCCGGAACAGGGCACAAACCCGTGTCCCCTGCATCGGCAGGCGGACTCTCTCAACTACTGCGCCACCAGGGAAGCCCAACACCTACATTTTCTTATTGCCTCCCTTACGGTTCTGTTTGGAACCATGTGAGTGTCATAAACTAGAAGAAAAAAAAACAGTGCAGTGGAGCTTCTAGTAAAGGTAGAGTAGGTAATTCAGATCAAGGTTTTCTGCCGAGGACAACTAGATAACAGAAAATGGAGAAATGTTATAGACAGCACCAGAATTAATAGGGAACTATCAAGTGGAAATTCATAGCCAGAATGTTTTCCCCTATTGGTGTTTTTCAGTTCCTGAATGGGTTGATAAAGGGTTGAGCAATTCTTTTGACAGCTTCTTTGGGTTCAGAGGAAAGGGATAGGTGTCCAGAGTGGTCTCATAGGGATATGGAAAAACTGAATGTAGTACCCTGCAGGGATAGCAGCTCAGTTTTTTTTATTCTCTCATACCTGGAATTGGGTTGAGGTAATCTTATTGTTAGTCTCTCTAGAGACCTGGCAGAGCAAATATTAATACTCTCTGGAGTAAGATATTATCATCTGAAAAGTCAAATGATCTATAAGCATTAAAAAAAGAAAAAAACTGGCACCCAGTGGAAAAATCATCAAGAACAGGAATAGAGAACACATCATGAAGAAAAGCAATAAAAGCAGTAGAAGATAGAAACATACCCACTAAGTTCCAAATGGTAAGGTTATTAGACACAGATTTTGAAATAATGATCTCACTCTGTCAAAAAAGTTAAAGCAAATATTGAGTATTTACAGAAGACTGGGAAATTTAAAATACCAAATGGAAATATTGGATTTCAGTATATTGAAATTAAGAAACCAGTTGATGAGTTTAACCCATATTAGACACAGTTGAAAAGAGAAGTAATCAAAAGAGGATAGCTTAGAGGTAAATATTCAGAATAAAGGACAGAGAAGTAAAAAATGAAAATTACAGAATAATGGAAGGTGACATATATCACACAGAAAGCAGGCCTAACTTTCTGAAATTTTAATCCAAGGAAAATTAGATAGGAAGTGGGGCAGAAGCAGTATCTGAAGAGAAGATGGCTGAGAACTGAATGAAACTGGAAAAAGGCATCAAGTTATCAAGTCACAGAATCGAGAGCACTACAAAACCCAATCATGATAAAAATAAATTGAAACTCAGTTCTGTATTTAAAAACTGCTGAGATAAAAATATAAAGAGCCAGAGTTAAAAGCAACCAGAGATTAAAGACATGTTATGTTTCAAAGAACAATAAGATTAACAATTGGGTTTTCAGTAGAAATGATGGAAACCAGAATACAGTGGAATGGCATCTTTAAATGATGAAAGAATACAAATATTAACATAATTTTATACTCAGCAAACTGTAATTCAAAAACATAGTCAAATTAAAGATGTTTTCAGAAAATCAAGAAATGAGAGAATTTATTATAGGAAGATGCACAGGAAAAGAAACACTAAAGGGGTTCTTCAGGAGGAGGAAACTTGTCTTCAATGACAGCAGGAAATTATAAGGAAATAAGAATACCAGGAAGGGGGAAATATTTGGGAATATCTCGATGAATTTGACTTCATTAAACAAAAATAATGATATCTTATGGGGTTTAGCACAACTTAAAATAATATGGGTTAGGCACATTGAGTTAAAAGAGTTTATAATTTTAGAACAAAAAGAGGGAGAAATTGAATAATAAAAACATTCAAGCAAAAAAGTTGAGAGAAGCAAAATAAGAAAACAGAACAAATGGCATAGAGAATATTGAAAAGCACAGTATATTTAAAGTCAAATATATGAATATATATGTATATATATGGATTAAATGTTTCAATTAAAACAAAGATTTTCAGATTACGTAAAATAAAGTCTAGAGTAATGTATCAAAAATATAAAGACATACAATTTGAATTGGTGAGTTGTATATTTAAACTATTTCTCAATAAAGTTGTTAAAAAATGACAGATATATCAAAAGAAGAGGGAAAAAAAGGTGGTTCATACAGATACTTAAAAAAATTCTAAGAGTTATATTAATGGTAGGAATACTATAATTAAAGGTAAAAAGAATAAAGATAGGCACTCCATAATAATTTTAATTCACCAAGGAGTTATAATATGTCTAAAATTGTATAAATGATTTAGTATTCAAGAAGATATAAAAAGGAAAATTTACAGAACTATAGCAGAAAAAGCAAGTCCACAAAGATAGTGGGAAATTTTATTATACTCCTTCACTAACTGATAGAAAAAGCAGATCAAAAATCAATCAAGCTATAAAATATTTGAAAAACAGCAAACTTGACATAGTGGATACAATGTATAGAACGTTACACCCAACAAATGCAGAAACAAACATTCTTTTCAGCACACACATTTACAAAAATTGTACAAAAAACTGGGTCATTAAGCAAGTCTTAAGGCCAAGAAATGGAAATCATAAAAGGAAAATGCCTTAGCCACAAATTATTTTATATAAAAATAAGTTATAAAGTTAAATAGAAAGGCCCAGTGTGTTTGGCAACTAAGGAAAATACTTTTAAATAACTAAAAAATCAAAGGGAAAATCATAATATAGACTAGAACAGGTTTTAACCTCAATGATAATAAAAATAACATGTCAAAACTTGTGGGAGGCAGAAAAATCTTTGCTTAGAGAGAATTTTTGGCTTTCACTGCATATATTTGAAAAGAAGGTAGACAGTATCAGTGAACCAAGGATCCTTATTAAGAATTTATATAGCAGTAATTTGTATGTTTTCTAAAAATAGGAGAATTAAAATAAGACAAAAATAGAGTTAATAAAATATAAAGCATAAAGAACAATCAAAAGATCAGTAAAACTGACAAACCCTGGTGTGTTAAGGGAAAGAGAGAGACAGAGATAGAAAGAGAAAAAGACCAATTTCAAGAATATTATGCTTAGAGATCCAACTAACATTCTGGAAAAGACAAAACTGTGGAGAGAGTAAAAAGTCTGTGGTTGCCAGAGATTAGGAGAGTAGGTGAAGGGCAGAGTGGTGGAGGACTGAGAATTTTTAGGGCAGTGTAAATACTCTCTATGATCCTATAATGATGGATACAATTATTATACATTGTCCAAACCCATATAATATAGAACACCAAGAGTGAACCCTAATGTAAGCTGTGGACTTCGGGGGATTATGATGTGTTGTAACAAATGTACCACTCTGGTGTGGGATGTTGATAAAGGGAGAGGCTATGCACGTGTGAGGGAAGAGAGTATATGAGAAATCTTTGTATCTTCTCAACTTTACTGTGAACCTAAACTGCTTTAAAAAATAAAATTTTAGGGCTTCCCTGGTGGTGCAGTGGTTAAGAATCCGCCTACCAGGGCAGGGGACACGGGTTTGAGCCCTGATCCCAGAAGATCCCACATGCCACGGAGCAACTAAGCCCGTGCACCGCAACTACTGAGCCCACACTCTAGAGCCCGCAAACCACAACTACTGAGCCCGCGTGCCTAGAGCCTGTGCTCCACAACAACAGAGGCCACCGCAATGAGAGGCCTGCGCACGGCAGTGAAGGGTAGCCCCCACTCGCCGCAACTAGATAAAGCCCGCGTGCAGCAACGAAGACCCAGTGCAGCCAAAAATAAATAAAATAAAATTAATTTAAAAAAATAAAATTTTAATAGAAAAATTCTCAGAAACATTAAAAAGTTGAGGATGTAATGAATAATCTTGAAATCAATAATATAACAATATAGCAGACACAGGAGAAAAAGAAGTTTGAGCAATCTTATGAATACTACCTAAATTTAATCACTAGTTAAAAGCCTTTCTACAAACAAATTTTTTTTCAAATTTAAGGAAAACATTACAAAGCAATGCAAAACAAAAATCTAGGTCTAGATCTTTCATTTGGTGAACACTTCCAAATATTTAAGCAATAAATAATTCAATTTTGCTCAAAAACCTCTAGGGGAAAAAAAAAAGCCACAGCACAAATGCTTCCCAATGCATGTTATAAGGATGGACTACTTCCAGAAAGGACATTTTTATGCCTATCTTAAGTATGAATATAGAATTCCAAATTCTAATAGAAATATTATCAAACTTAATTCAGGAAATTGTAAAAAAGGGTAATGCATCATAACCAGTTAGGTTTTATTTGGTCTTATGTGAGGTTAGTTTAATATCAGAAAATCTATTAATGAAACATACTAACAGGAAAATAAAAATTATAACATCATCTCAAAAATGTTGCAAAAGAGTTGATAACATTTAATATTTAGTCATTATTTTTAAAAATGTTAGAAAACCAAGAATAAAAGGAATATTCTCAGTCTAATAAATGAATACACCAAAAAAATGTGCTATAGCAAAAATAGTGCTTGATATTGAAATTTTTAAAGTCGGCCACTTAAAATAGAGACATAGGTGGCGGCTGTCACCAGTCTTCAACATTTTATTGGAGACATTGACAGCATAGTAAACCAAAAGAAACAAAAGGAATGTAATTTAAAAGGAATCCTCATTATTCACATATGATAATGTATAGATAGAAACAGAAAAATACAAATGAAGTATTAAAATCAATAAACTACTTTAGCAAGGTTTCTGGATGCAAGTTAAAGCACAAAACTCAATTCCAAAGAAAATGAAATTCTTAAACAATGTCATTTAAAATAACATAAAACATATCAAATAATAAATCTAGCAAAGTGCAATATGGCTCTGGAAGAGACTACAAAATAGTACTGAGAGAATTTAAAGGAAATATAAGTATATTCATGTGTCTATCATGTTTATGGAGTGAAACAGTCATTATTGTAAAGATGCTGACTTTCCCTAAATTCACCTTTAGATTCACAGCAATCCCTATCACAATCCCAGTAGGAGTTTTATGGAACATGATGGGCCGAAACTAAAATTGATATGAAAATGCAGAATGCTAATAGCCATTATACTCTGCCTTGAAGAAGATGAGCAAAGGGGAGGACGTGTTCCATCCGATATCAAGACTGATATCACATTGCAGTAAAGGAGACGTGTCATTTGTGCAAGAATAGATAAATAATCATTCGAACATAAAATACTACAGCAAATAAGTAGATTTGTACATATACGGGCACAATTCAAATGTAAGTTGTAATGTAGAGCAATAGGAGATCAAAGTGTCTTCAGCAAATGATGGTAGATCCTGATGGAAAATAGTGCAACTTGACGGCTACCTCACACCATATATTAAAAATGAATTCCAGGAGATTATAAATTTAGGTGGGAAATACAAAACTTCTGAAAGATAATATAGAAGAATACCTTTAAAATGGAGTGGGGCAATATTTCTTAAATAAGACACACAAAATGTTAACCATAAAAGAAAATATTGGTAAATTGGACATTAGATATCAGAACTTATTTTCAAAAGATGCCTGTAAGAGAAAAGGAAGCAGTTCACAGAGTGGGAGAATTTACTTACAATACATAAATGGGTAAAGGACTAGTGTCCAGAATATGTAAAGAACTCCTACTAATTAATAAGAAAAAAAACCCAAAGGAACCTGTAAGAAAGATGGGAAGGAGGCTTCAGTAAGATATCCAAGTGTCAAATAAAAGTCTGAAAAAGTTCTCAATCTTATTGGTATTCAAGGAAATGGAAAATAAAACCTGATGAGAGACCACTATGTATCCATTGGAATGGTTAAAAAAAATAATTATTTACTTTTTAATTTTTATTGGAGTATAGTTGCTTTACAATGTTGTGTTAGTTTCTACTGTACAACGAAATGAATCAGCTGTACATATGCATATATCCCCTCTTTTTTGGATTCCCTTCCCATTTAGGTCACCACAGTGCAATAAGTAGAGTTCCCTGTGCTATACAGTATGTTCTCAATAGTTGTCTATTTTATACATAGTATTGATAGTATGTATGTGTCAATCCCAATCTCCCAACTTTTCCCACACCCCCCTTCCCCCTTGGGATCCATACATTTGTTCTCTATGTTTGTGTCTCTGTTTCTGCTTTGCAAATAAGATCATCTATACCATTTTTCTAGATTGGAATGATTAACATTTAAAAGACTGGCAACTCCAAGTGTGGGCAAAGGTGTAGACCACTGGGAGCTCTCTTACATTGCAAAAGGGAGAGTAACTTGGGAAATCAATTTGGCCCTCTCTCCTAAATGTGAATGTTTACATACTCCACTTCCCAATAGTTATGCCCCTAGATATGTAGCAAAGAAGAATATGTACAAGAGACATGTACAAGAATATTCATAGCAACGTTATGTAGGATATTTGGGTAAATGAAATTGTCATATGTGCAAATAATGGAGTACTATAAATTAATGAAAATGAAAGACCTATAGATACACTGAACAATATGGCTAAATCTTACAAATATAATATTGTTTGAATGACACCAGACATTAAAAACTATGATATCATTTATACATATTTCAAAAAATAAAACAAACTGGTTTTAGGCTTTTAAGCTTAATTTGTACAAAATATAAAGAAATATAAAGTGATTGCCATGAAACTCAGTTATCTTTTAGAAGTTGGGAGTGGATAGCTGGGAGGGAGTATGGGATTATATTTCTAGGTTGTTAACAATGCTCTATTTGTTAATCTGGATGATGACTACACAAGTATTTGTGATAAAATTTTGTTATATACTTTTGTAAGATATTTTACAATAAAAAGGGTTAAAGAAAATATTTCTATTTCAGCATCTTCTTTCAGAAACACCTAACAGATTGTTGGGGTAGGGATAATCTGGAAAAACTGCGTGTACTAACAAACCAGAGCTATGGTCGAGGTTACCTCCATGAGTGCCAACATAATGTACTAAGGCAAATTACTAGAATCAAGACATGTCAATCAGGTGTGCAGTTCTGCAGAAACCAAAAGTCACAGCAGCGGCTTTCTCAGCACTGCTGCTCTGGACAGAACAAACTAAAAACCAAAACAAACCAAACCAACAAACAAAAAACCAGAGAAACTAAATTTGTGAAGGCAGTTTTCAGCTTTACATTCTGTCAGGAGTTATCTTTGCACAGTTGGATGCGAATCTCCTACATGGTCTCTCCAAGTGGCCATCTCTAATGCATCTCTAATGTACCTGCTAAAAGAGCTTTCAGAAGTGGGATTAATTGACTTTCGTGAAGTACTTATTTGATCACTAAGACTGTGCCATGGATGGGATGGTGGTGATTAAATTACTTTCTAAACTAATTGAGAAAGTTTCACTGCTTGTTAGCAACACTTACAATAAAAAGGCCCTGTTGCCAAAAGAAATACATGGATTTTTAAGATCAAATAAAATTATATGTTGCCTGCAGTTGTTAAAAGTCTTAAAATTGTGGTTTTAGCAGAACATCTGTTTCAAATCTCAGTGATTAGGGAGGAATATATTTAAATTTTATATAGCAAGCATATTTGAAGTATTTGGCTATTAAGTCCAATAAAGATATTAGAAAGTATACTGGAATTAATGGCAAAATATACCTGATGTGGTCAACCCTACAATATCAGCCTTTCAGATACTGCATCACTCTTAAATTCAGGCTCCACTTTTCTCAGTGTAGTTCTCATGCTTCCATGAAGATATTCTCTGTTTTATCTTTTACGGTTATAAAATTCTGAAATGACTTCCTGTATAAAAATAGCAATTGCTATTTAGTTTCTGCTCAACATTTTGCTCTCCCTTTTCTCAAATTCCTGTTTATGTTGTTTTTAATTTTGGAGACTCTTATTTTCTTCACTTTTTATTTCTTTGTGCCACTCTTAGAGGGATGAAACAATAATTTGTGCAATAATCCAATCACCTTTAATATAATTATTATTCATGTATTTTTCTGATTTTATTATTTTTTCTTCTTTTTTATTGACTTACGAACACCTGAATTTTGTCTTAGACTTCTGCCTGCTGCCTCTACTTTCCCTGAGTCTCAATCACTCCATGATTTTAATTACCATCTATTACTAGTAGCTACCAAGTCAGTATTTATACCCTAGATAGCTGTAGTAAACACTCGGTTCATATTAACACTGTTTCTGTAAAGACATTCCAGAACTTGGTGATTGATAGGGCAACCTCTTTTTTGTTCTTTTTTCTTAGTTGGAGTATAATTGCTTTACAATGTTTTGTTAGCTTCTGCTGTACAGCAAAGTGAATCAGCTATATGTATACATATATCCCCTCCCTCTTCGATCTCCCTCCCACCCACCCCCATCCCACCCCTCTAGGTCATCAGAGAGCATTGAGCTGAGCTCCCTGTGTTATACAGCAGGTTCCCACTAGCTACCTGTTTTATACATGACAGTGTATATATGTCCATCCTAATCTTCCAGTTCATCCCACCCTCCTTTTCCCCCCACTGTGTCCACCCTTCTGTTCTCTATGTCTACGTCTCTATTCCTGCCCTGCAAATAAGTTCATCTGTACCATTTTTCTAGATTCCACATATATGCCTTAATACATGATGTTTGTTTTTCTCTTTCGAACCTACTTCACTCTGTATGACAGACTCTGGGTCCATCCACATCTCTACAAATGACCCAATTTCATTCCTTTTTAATGGCTGAGTAATATTCCATTGTATAGATATATCACATCTTCTTTATCCATTCCTCTGTTGATGAACATTTAGGTTGCTTCCATGTCCTGGCTATTGTAAATAGTGCTGCATTGAACATTGGGGTACATGTGTCTTTTTGAATTATGGTTTTCTCAGGGTATATGCCCGGTAGTGGGATTGCTGAGTCATATGGTAGCTCTAGTTTTAGTTTCTTAAGGAACCTCCATACTTTTCTCCATAGTGGCTGTATCTATTTACATCCCCACCAACAGTGCAAGAGGGTTCCCTTTTCTCCATTTTCTCCTTTTTCTCATTTCAGCATTGATTGCTTATAGATTTTTTAATGATGGCCATTCTGACCAGTGTGAGGTGATACCTCATTGTAGTTTTGATTTGCATTTCTCTAATGATTAGTGATGTTGAGCATCTTTTCACGTGCCTCTTGGCCATCTGTATGTCTTCTTTGGAGAAATGTCTATTTAGGCCTCCGCCCATTTTTCGATTTTTTTTTTTTTTTTTTGATATTGAGCTGCCTGAGCTGTTTGTATATTTTGGAGATTAACCCTTTGTCAGTTGCTTCATTTGCAACTGACAAAGGGTTTATTTTCTCCCATTCTGAGGGTTATTTTTTTGACTTGTTTATGGTTTCCTTTGCTGTGCAAAAACTTTTAAGCTTAATTAGATTCCATTTGCTTATTTTTGTTTTTATTTTCATTATTCTAGGAGGTGGGTAAAAAAAGATTTTCCTGTGATTTATGTCAAAGAGTGTTCTTCCTATGTTTTCCTCTAAGAGTTTTATAGAGTCTGGCATTAACATTTAGGTCTTTAATCCATTTTGAGTTTAGTTTTGTGTATGGTGTTAGGTAGTGTTCTAATTTCATTCTTTTACATGTAGCTGTCGTTTTCCCAGCACCACTTATGGAAGAGGCTGTCTTTTTTCCACTGTATATTCTTGCCTCCTTTGTCATAGATTAGGTGACCATATGTGCATGGGCTTATCTCTGGGCTTTCTATCCTGTACCATTGATCTGTATTTCTGTTTTTGTGCCAGTACCATATGGTCTTGATTACTGTAGCTTTGTAGTATAGTCTGAAGTCAGGGAGCCTGACTCTTCCAGCTCTGTTTTTTTTTTTTTTTTCCTCAAGATTGCTTTGGCTATTTAGGGTCTTTTGTGTTTCCATACAAACTGTAAAATTTTTTATTCTAATTCTGTGAAAAATGCCATTGGTAATATGATAGAGCTTGCTGTGAATCTGTAGATTGCTTTGGGTAATATAGTTATTTTCACAATATTGATTCTTCCAATCCAAGAACATGGTATATCTCTCCATCTGTTTGTATCATCTTTTATTTCTTTCATCAGTATTTTATACTTTTCTGAGTACAGATCTTTTGCCTCCTTATGTAGGTTTTAGGGCAACCTCTTTCATTTATTCATCCTAATATTTGTTGAGAACACATTATTAGAGAAGAAATTTCTAAGTTATTTTAGCAGTGGCATTAGGGTATGGGAAAGCATGTTTGGGTGGGAAGAAATCACTTCAACTAAGTAAATGGCTGGGGAAATATAGATTCCAAACTAATGAATAACTGTTCAACATCAAGGATCAGAAAAAAGGGATAATAGCTTTATCCCTTTATTTGAATTTGTTGGCATTTTATTACATTTTTTCTCAATTTATTTCACCCCAATATCTCATTGCTTTCTGTTTATGAGTCATGATTCTATTTATTAAACCCCCCAGTACAATAAATCTTAAAGGTTGAGCTCCTTTTACCAATATCAATATTATGATTATGATTAGTATGAAAGAATTATATTATACACTCAATGCCTGAACACAAAAGGAAACAAACAAAAAAAGATGTTCTTTTTGTACTGTGAAAAATGGCATGTATTGGTACCTCCTTAGAACCTTCTTAAAATATATATTCTTAAGCTATAGAATATGAAATACAAAAAAAAATTTGGAAATGGGAGATGAACAGGCTTAGAGTCTGCTTATAAGAAAATTATTTAAATATAAATTGAAAGTAAAAGTTTCAAAATATATTTTTCACATTCAGGTGAGAATGGAAACATTGGTGTATTTTGTTGGTTTCATAAATTCTTAATCTTCAAGACATGCTAAACATTTATGACGTACTAACAGTATAGTAATGTTTGCCCCCCAGTATGGCATCCTCATAACATAACTGGGGGTTCTCAAATTTGAACAAGCACCAGAATTCCCTGCAGAATTTGTTCAACTAAGATCACTGGGTCCCACGCCTAGAGTTTCTGATATAGTCGTAAATCTGGGGAATGGACTGAGAATTTGCATTTCTAGTAAGTTCCTAGTTGATGCTTCCTAGAAGACCACGCATTGGGAAGCATGGACATATAATATTAATAATTCTTTCATACCTCTTTTAAAACATTCTATACATTTAATAGGCTACTTCAGTAAGTAGTTGAAGAAAGTAAAAAGTGTAGCTTGATTTAGGACCTGCATAATGGTACTCCTTTCACAAAATTCTTATTTAAACCTTGACCAAGCCATTTGCACATTTAAGATAAAATCATTTACACAAAGCTTCAGGGAGCAATTTTATTGTATTAATTCCTAGATGGGCACGCTTACTGAAATATCATGAACTTTCTAGTCTCTTTCCTGGAAACAACACTGTGCAAAGGACAACTTGTTTGGAGAACTATTTCAGAAGGAGCTCCAACATCATGAGTGATTATTATGCACAGCAGGTGTAAATGAATTATTTATCAAATATGTTTTCATTATTTCTCAGTGAAAACATTGAAGATCTTTTTCCAAGCACTCAATTTCAACAATCATTTGTACACAGAGCAGGTCTTTACTTAGACAAATATTTATGGATATGCTTTCATATGAAAAATGAAAGAGCTATTACAAATACAAACACTGTACCATATTTTGAAAGCTTAAAGTGAATAATTAGTAAATAATTATGCCGTTTGATAAACAGTTTTCTTCATTGCTCACTTTTCTTCATTTTATATTTTAACATTTGGCACTTTTAAAGAATTTATTATATACCTCTTTCTTAGGAAAAAAAACCTAAATTCGTAAACTGTTTATGCAACTTGATATTGTAATGATGACAGATATTGCAGTGATGAGCTCACTGTTTTCAAGTAAGTGTCACTGAACAAATATGCTCAGGGAAACAAGAATTTTAACTGTCTCCATAAAGGTTTTCCATACATATGTATTAATGGTATGGAGGCTGTTAGGTCAAATAGATCTATTAATTCCTCTCTAAGATCAGCAAGGATATGTTTATGTGTGAATGTGCGCGCGCACACACACACACACACACACACATACACACATACATGCTCACACAACGTAAACATAGACTCTTCTGGTACAGAGTACCTATTTCTCCTTCATATGAACCAAAATTTTCATCATAGAATGGATCTGACCTGTGTAGAGATCAGTTTTTAAAATTTAAAGAGACAAATTATATCATAAGATTGTGTACTCAATGTCAAGATTATTAGCTTGCTAAATTGATACATTGAAACAAAAAGTTATAAAAAAATAGTTTACAAGTTGTTTAGCTAATTTGGTGGATCAATTCAGTTTATAGAGTAATTTCAGTAGTCTCACGTAGGGAACCTGAGTTAGTTATCAGTTATCAAGTATGTTATCATTCTTCAAATGGAGATAATTATCTTTGAAAATGCATTTGTATGATTCCAGTTGCCTAGTTATTCACTTAGGCTGGATCCATGCCATTTCCCTCCATGAAAACAACTGGTCACTGCAGTAGAAAAATCAGTGCAACCGTTTATTTGATATCTTGTAGGGTATATTTATTTTGCAAGTGATTCTTTCACAGTTCAAATTGTTTATTGATATCAAGATATCCTAACTTTAATGAAATACCCTAAACTCTCCAAGATCAACCAAAGACTGGCATGGAAAGAGATTTGTTATTACAAAGAGTAAGAGAATAGTTTACATGCTATTCCAAACAAAATTTTATTTATTATTTTCAAAGAAAAATTATTAGTAGTATAGGATAAAATTATCAAGCTATCAAATCTAGGTACTTCCTAATAAAACAAGGTTTATTATAAAATTTGGCACTATTCGAAGAGCCATCTGGTTGCCTAGTTGTAGGCTAACCATGTTTTATCAGGCTTTTAGTACACATAGTTATGGTTGAGGAAATCTGGTACAGATATTTATAATAGAAAATGAAATCTATAACTGTTGTTTCCCACGTAAGAAGAAATCATTTTTAGAAATCTGTTTCATTTAGATGAAATATCTAATTGTTGACAACAAAGTTATGGATGTGAAATTGCATCCTCTTTTCTTTCTATGTACTGAAATTTTATAGGTGACTAACCAAAGACAAAAAAATACAAGAAATGCACATCATTTTGTCAAACTTGTGATCATTTGTTAACTTTCTGTTATCTTTAATGCTTACTATAACTACATAACCTGAATTGAAATATTTACATTATTTTGTACAGACCCCAAGATACTAATACTAGATTTCATATTAGACTGACTTCAGGTATGGAAAATTATATATATACATGTGTATATTATATCCCCTATATAATCATCTCTTAAACTTAGGAATATTTTATTATTATAACTCACAAATAATAAGAAGCCATGCATTACTCTAGTAATCCTATTTTTTGTTGGGCTACATAATTTAAAGAATTCTAAAACATTGAAAAATCACAATGACAATAGAGGGATTAGAAGTTTAAAAAATGAACATCTATGGAGTAAAAAGAAATTGATGATGTATCACAGAAAAGAGAAGGCAAGCTTCACTTAATTATAACTTTAAGTTATTAAGGGACATTGTGTAATCTCTAACATATGCATCTTTACTGCAGATTTAAGTTAAAATTCTAACCTGTGGTTTTGAAGTTCGAAAATAAGAGTTTTTTGAATGTAAGAGAATTTTATTCTGTCACATATTACTAACAAATGTTGTTGGAATTTTTTGAAGATGGATAACTCCTTCACCTCTCTTTAGCTGATTATGGGGAAATGGAGCCTGTCTTCCCATACACTATCTTGTATGCAAATATGATGGTATAGAGTACTTGGATGATAAAGCCAGGTAGAAATAGTATAAATCCCAGGTTACCATTTGTAAACTACTTAACTAAACATTTTACCTTGCTGAACCAGTTTTCTCCTCTGTAAATTGGGAATAGGATAACCTTTGTCATAGGAGTAGAATACCTTTTCAAAAAACTTAAATTTCCTAGCATAGTGATTAACACTGGAGTACTCAGTAATTGTTCTTTTTGTCTCTTCCTGCATGGTTTCTGAACACTCAGTTCTGTATGATACATCAGTCTTTTCCAGGCTTGTTTGTTATTTTGTTGGGGCTATTAGTTTAGTCATCTTTGCATATTCCCTATGTCTTTTGGGTATTATCAATTCTATCTTTTCTACTTCATATTATATATGGTTTCTTGAATATAAAAGGAAACAAAACAATAATATAATAAAAACATGAATTACATGAAAAGTAGTGGCATTTTCCAAGTGTCCATTTTATATACATAGGCTTTGAACGAGGAGCCTGACAAAGTTGAGAAACAGAAAGAAAAAATAAAGATTCAACCATTTTCTCCCAAGTAAATTAGTTATCCTAAAGTCAAAATATATCACTGGAGACTTTTTTTACTTTTCATTTCATTGTATTGCATGATGCTTTAAAGTATAAAACCTAGCTGACTCTATAGGTCATGTTAATTGACCCTTCTGTGGTTTCAAGTTCTAATATAGAGTAAGGTTAAAAACAAAGAGTCTCAAGAAATCTGACAGTGATCATACGTGTAAGAAATTATTTACTAGTTAGGCATCATTCAACCATCCAGTAGACAGCAGCAAGAGATTTGAACAAGAGAATAATCTTTCTTAGAAAAGTTAATTTGAACATTTGATATAAGTAAGTACCTCTCTGGAATTATTAAATTGTTAAAAAGTTATTCACTGGCAATCTACTCCTGGTTCCTTACCCTGAATTCAGAGGGGGGATTAATTTAGTGTAAATGCAGAAAATGTTATTTAAAGCAAGAACGTATTTTCTTCCTTTTTCATAAGGACTAGCAACTATGAAACTATGTACATAGTGTTTCTTTTCTTTCAATCTTTAGTTACAAGTAAAGAAATGGATAATTAATGTCTGTAGTATTAGGAAGGGGAAAGGGAACATGTTGGCAGGTTAAGTATAAGAAGTGTGTTTTTTCATTTCACAGTGTCAAGCTTTAATATAAGTAAGTAGATAAAGGAATCAATTCCAAGGAGACTCTTCTGGAGTCCCCACATTAAGAAGAAAATGCTGGATTTTTTGTATCAGCTTGTATTCTGGCAATTAAGTAATAAGACTGCATCCTGCTGTTTATATAACAACTCAAAAATGGTTTCTATTTAACTGTCAGGTTGTTCATTATCCCTTGTATATGGTATGGCTGAGAAGGCTGGAGAATCTAAATGCATTGCTCTAATAGGAAACACTTTTGATGTCACTGTCACTTGATTGCTGCCACCTGAGAGAAGACAATTAAGTAATTTGGGGACATTTTCCAGAGCTGTAAAAATGGACAAGATATGCTGTTAAGCCATCCAAATGGAACCTGACACTTGATCAGCAATTTTGCTGAGGAGGGGAGAATAAAAATCACCAATATGAAAGGAAAAGCTCGACGTCTGAAGGCTATGGAGAGTTTTATTCTCTCCTGAGAGTAAGAGGAGATGAAGATGGGACTGCAGGTTGGCTAGTCACTTCTACAAAAACAAATTCACATCCTTTGATTGTTTCTTCTTTCTAAAAAACAAAAACAGAATTATAAAAACAGAACAAACAGAACAGAAGGAACAGAGGGAAAATAGAGAAATGTTTTAGAAGTGGTAAACAGGAAACAGTATTTTCAATAGCGTGACTCAAGACAAGTCAACTGGTAGTATTCAATAACAAAGAAAAATTTCACACCCTTTGTTTCCTGAGGAATATGCATAAAACTCTGTATTTGATAAATAAGAATCTACGTTAAAATATATGAAATATTCTTTAGAAATCACATTCTGTCCACAGAATTGTTGCCTCCTCTGACGCATGAGTACTTTGTACATGCACATAAAAAGGAATTTTTTTCCTAGGTGAGTTATTTTCATTGTGATGTGAGATAAGACATCTACATGGATTCTGATGTATTGAATGGATTTTGAAAATAGAAAAAAAATTTCAGGATGACATCAACTGAATATTTAAAAGGGATAGAGGAAATACCAAGCTTTTGCCTGATTCTACAAGATTCAATTATTAAGGAGATATTTAACATCTATAATTTGCTAGTTTTATAGGAATCAACAAAATTATAAGAAATGACAACTTTCCTAGTCTGGTCTTAAATCAGAAAATGAACTAAAAAAAATCCTCACAAACTCTGAATTTCCATCACTTTGGTCAGAGTAATAAGAAGAAGACTGCATGAAATCTAAAATGGAATTGGATTCGGGAAAGATTATTGCTTTTAACAGAGTCAAAAATCTGAATTTGATTTAAGTTTTGGATAAAGTGAAAAAATTACAAACGCATTGTAACATCCTATCTCATGCTAATATTATATAATATACAGAAGATAAACACATTTGTTAATTAACCATTTCCTGCTGTGTGTACTTCCTGGTTTCAAAACCATGGTTTCTAATATGGTAACTTATTTCTGTCTAGCAGGTATCACTTAATAACATTGAACATAACAGAAGACTAGGGGTCAAAGAAGCTTATGAACTCTCTCCTTCCTCCCAAATGCCCTCATCCTAGCATCACCTCTTCCCTTGAAAAACAAAACAAAACAAAACACAAAACAACTAAATCTTGGACTTAAAGTAGATGAAAATACCTAAAGGTGTTTTTTTCCCCCCTGGTAACTAGAGCATATTTTAAAAATAAGGGAGAGAAAAGCTCCAAAGTCTAAATTAAAGCAAAATGTTAGCTCATGGTGCTCTCTCCCTCTCTTTCTCTTTCTCTTTCTCTCTATCCCCTCTCTCTCCATAGACAGATAGATAACAAACATACACACACACACACACACACACGCACACAAATATCTATATTCATATATACACATACACATGTTCATTTGAAAGACTATAATTCAATACATAATAGGAAAAATCTAATAATGACAATAATCAAGCTTGAAAAAAATCAGATAAATTGTTTTAGTGATCAATATTAAATATTACAACTGATCAAGAACCCAAAATACAAGCAAAAAATATTTAAGCAACAGTTATCATAGTTAAGTAAACAGTAAAAACATTCAAAGAAAAGGTAGGATTAAATAATCAAGATATTTAAAAAAGCTATAAAAATGAGAATATATATAGACACTTATAAGAATGCATATATGCTTATGTGTTATATATACAAATATTTAGTTATATACACATACATGTACATATTTTATCTGAGACTATTTCTTTGTGTATTTATTTTACATAATTCTATATTTGCATTAAAATCCCAAAACTTTTAGTGACTTTAGTTATTCTACACTTATATAAATGCTAATGTATTTTATTTATGTATAGACTGATAATATAGGAAATACTGGCAATTTCAGACCATTTTTGCAACTCTAAATTTATATATATATACACACACATATATATTTGAATGTATATGAATGTCACTAAAGTAATGTTAAAAATCTAAAAACAAAAAGATTAATTAGATCATGCTGGTGCAACATAATGGTTAGTTCCCTATAAAATTATGAGTTATTTTGTGTATATGTTTATTTTTTGTTAAGGGTATATTTGTTTAAGACCAGCTTTTTAGAACAGTTTTAGGTTCACAGCAACATTGAAAGGAAGGTACAGATTTTTAACATATTACCCATTCCCTTACACAGTCATGGCCTCCTCCATTATCAGCATCCCCCACTAGAGAGTTACACTTGTTACAATGGATGAGCCTACACGACACCCAAAATCATAATCACTCAAAGTTCATAGTTTACATTATGGTGCACTCTTGATGCTGTACATTCTATGGGTTTGGGCAAATGTATAAGAATGTGTATCTATCATTAGGGTATCATACAGAGTATTTTCACTGCCCTAAAAACCCTCTGTGCTTAGCCTATTCATCCCTCGCTGTAAAGCTGCTATAAACGTCCATGTGTAGGTTTTTGTAAGGACTTAAGTCTTTGACATAAATTTTCAACTCATGTGGGTAAATACCAAGGAGTGTGATTGCTGTATTGTATGATAAGAGTATGTTTAATTTTGTAAGAGTCTGCCAAACTGTCTTCAAAGTGGCCCTGCCATTTTGCATTCCAGCCAGTAATGAATGGGAGTTTTTGTAGATACATATCCTCACCAGCATTGGTGTTGTCAGTGTTTCAGATTTTGGCCATTTTAATAGGTGTGTAGTGTATCTCGCTTTAATTTGTAATCCTCTGGTGACGTATGATGTGGAGAATCTTAATATGCTTATTTGCCATCGATATATTCTATATCTCGTTGGTGAGGTGTCTGCTAAGGTCTTTGGCCCGCTGTTAATCAGGTTATTTTTTTATTGTTGAATTTTGAGAGTTATTTGTATATTTTGGGTGTCAGTCTTTTATCAGATGTGTCTTTTGCAAATATTTTCTCCCAGTCTGTGGCTCATTTTCTCATTTTTTTGACATTATCTTTCACAGAGCAGAAGTTTTTAAAATTTTAATGAAGTCCAACTTATCAACTATTTCTTTCATGGATCATGTTCTTTGTGTTATATCTAAAAAGTCATTATCATACCCAAGGTCTCCTAGGTTTTCTCCTATGTTAGCTTCTAGGAGTTTTATAGTTGTGTGTTTTACATTTGAGACTGTGATCCATTTTAAGATCATTTTTGTACATATTTACTCTTCATTAGTTTTACCTTCCTTCATTCTAGCTTCCTTTAGTGATCAATATTCTTCTGCTTGAACAACTCCATTCAGAATATCCTTTAGTACAAGCCTGATGGTGATGAATTCTCCCAGGTTTTCCTTTTTTTAATTTAAATACTTTGTTTTTGTCTGAGAATATCTTTATTTCACTTTCATTCTCTATAGATATTTTGCTGGATGTAGAATTCTGGATAAGCAGGGTTTTGTTTTATTTTTCCTATTTTTGAAGATTAGCATTCCATTGTTTTCTGGCTTTTGTTTTTTCCTACTAAGTCAATTTCAGTCTAAATTTCAGTCCTTTGAAGATACTCTGTCATTTGTCCCTGGCTGCTTTTAAGACTGTGGTCCATTTTGAATTAATTTTTGTGAAGGGTATAGCTCTGCGTCTAGATTCCTTTTTTTTTTTTTTTTTGGTGTGTGGATGTCCAGTTATCTAGCATCATTTTTTATGTTTATTTTTCTCTTAAAGCATAGGCAAAAAATTTAGGTGAAGCCTATTTGTCAGATATTCACAGAAATCTATTTAAAAAATTTTCCTTTCCAAACACAAATTTGTATTAGAACTTTGAAAAAGAGAACTTAATAAAAATTTGAACATAGGTAAATTAAACATTTGTCTAGGTACAAATAACAAAATCATTGCAAATTGGCTTAATGAAACAGAATTTATTTGCTTACATAACTGTAAGGCACGTTTGGTTTCAGATAAGGGTAAATTCAGGGTCTCAGTGTATGTCACCAGGTTCTTTCCTGTGTTTGTTTTTAATTCTCTAACCATTTACTTTTCAGAGAAGTTCACTCTGTAGTACAGTAAGGAGACTGACTTACAGCCTCAAAACTCTTCCTCAACAGTTCAAATTGGAATTTTGGGACTCAATTTGATTGGCCCAATTAGAATCATTTGCCACATTTAGGGGTGTGCAAGGCAGTGATTGGTATAGGCCCAGGTCACATGCTTGCCCCTTGATCTTGGGGTTGATTTAGCCTTACCTACATTATGTGGGCTTGCAGTAGGAGGAATGATGCCCTGAGGGAAATTTATAACAATGTTACAGGATTTTGCAAATTAATCTAGGAAAAAAGTATAAACAATAAAGTCAACTATATGATGGTGAATGTGTGTGTATTCATGAATGAGCATCTGTGAATGCTCAGCAGGATAAAGAAGAAATGAAAAATTCAGGCTCCCTGCTGGCACAGTGGTTCAGAATCCACCTGCCAACACAGGGGACACGGGTTTGATCCTCGGTCTGGGAAGATCCCACATGCTGTGGAGCAACTAAGCCTGTGCGCCACAACTACTGAGCCTGTGCTCTAGAGCCCGTGAGCTACAACTACTGAGCCTGTGTGGCACAACTGCTGAAGCCCACGTGCCTAGAGCCTGTGCTCCGCAGCAAGAGAAGCCACCACAATGAGAGAAGCCTGAGCACCTCAACGAAGAGTAGCCCCAGCTCTCCGCAACTAGAGAAAGCCTGAGCGCAGCAACGAAGACCCAACATAGCCAAAGATAAACAAATAAAATAAATAAATTTATTTAAAAAAGAATGAAAAATTAGTCATATTGGTATCAATATTTTTATCATGCCACGTTGTTCTCATTTTACTAAAATGAGTAAAATTTATAAATTTGTTTTTGCCGTCTTAAGTTATCATGAGTAAGCTTGTCTTTTGAGGAAAGCCGAGATTTTTTTTATAAGCTCTGGGAATGTCTAGCCTTTAGTTGTGAGTGGTATTATGCTTTGCTCTCCTCATTTAAAGGTTTCATACCATTTTATTCTTACTCAGCCTCATTCTTTTCAGATTACTTTATTTTTTAAAAAACATACTTTCTGCTTTCTCCAAACAACCATTGCATTCTGACACCACCTTATGCTGTTCAAGAACTTGTCTTTACTGAATTAGTATTGATTTTAAAAGAGAATGTTCTTAGAAGAAGACCAGAGAAAGCCTTTGGTTTAACATACAGTGATCTGTGTTCCAAGAGAGAATGCTTTCAGTAAAATGTTGCTGAATGTACTTAAGAAGCCAAGATAATGCTGTAGATGACTGAAACCTTAATGTACTATTGCCATGTTGATCATGGTTTGCCCAATTCCATATGATTGTACAGCTTTTGGATGGCCACACACAAGTAGATAGTGATGTTTCTGTGTGCCTATCCTACTTTTATTACCATACCCAAGATTATTCTGGTTATGCAGTATTCCGAGAGTATTCAGAATGACATTCCAGTGCTTTACCTTTTAGATTAGTAAATAGAAAGTTGAGTTCACTATCACTTTCAAAATAAATGATTTATTTACAAAATTTGGTACATTAACTATAGTAACAAATTTCTTAATGCACATTTCACAACTGTGTAATACTAGCCACTATTATCTGGCGTGACCGTTGCATGCCCAATTTTGCTTTAATAGAGTTGTTATCCACAACACATCTCTTTGCTGCAATTTCTGATGGATTTTACATAACTAAAGGGAAACCAAGATGGTTTTATGAAAAAATTCTCTGGGCTAACATGTCACTCATGGAATAACAACCTAGAGTGGATGACAGTTCTCACACCAGCTGCTTGACATCTGAACAGCTGCCAATGCCCTAGGAAATGTCACACCGTCAGATATAGGCTCTGAGTGTGTGAGCAGCAAAAATGTATCTGGTAGAGGCCAGCACCCCAGGCCATAACTAACACCCCAGGCCCCATCATCCCATAAGCTTGAAGCTGGGGTTGAGCTGTCAGTTTAATAAATGAATAGCCTCTTTGTTTTGATCAGTATTGTCAAGGCTTATTTCAAAAAGGGACTCTGATTCCTCTCACAGTCTAGCCCAGCCAAAGTCAATTGGTACAATTTCAAGGTGAATTTATTCACTCTTTATAAAGTTCTGTGCGCGAATATATCAAGACAGTTGAATAAATTGAAATAAATAGACTTGGAGTTACATATTCTCCCAGTAATTGAAATAGTTTCCCCCCCCAATATATTTATAGTAATAATTCTACCTTTATGAAACCTAGCCTAGCTACAGAAAGGAAAGCACAGAATTACCATTTTGATAACATATTTGGAAAATGCAACTGGGGCTAATATGTTGATAAGGGCACCTGAAAGTTGTCCTTGCCTTTAACCATTCCCTGTTAAACTTTGAGTAAAGCGCTAGCTTTACCACTTGATAAGGATGCCTGATTAGCCTGCATTGATGTGCAAATATTTGCCTTGAATTTGGTCATTTCTAAATAGAAATGCACAAACACTAGCTCTTTCTGTCTGTTTTACAGTACTTTGGATTTGAGTTGCATATACACTGAACTAAACATACACACTGAACTACAAAACAGCATCAGTGGTGATGTCCATCTGAAATGAGCAAATTAATTAATTTGATGTACAGAATTAATTTAACATGTGTCACCTCACCTATCATCATTGCAATTTTTAACAATATACAATAGTTTTAACTTACAGCTTCAAAGCTCTTTTTTTTTTTTCTTTATTTTGCAAACGGGCAGAAGCTAGATCATAGTCAGAAAGTCAGAAAGGGTTACTCTAACAGAAAGGTCTCCTGATTAGAGTAGAAAAAACTCCCCAACTTTATCTGAGTGTGATGGAGAAAGAATTAATCTCACCCACTTACAGCATGCTGTTCTGAAAAGGATTTTCAAAGTATAAAATATCTTATCTGAAAATATGGTTCCCCTTAAAATCAGTAAGCCTTGGGAAATTCTGCATTCTGAGGTTTGGGAAGGAAAATGCTTTGACTTGATAATGAAGGACACCTGGGAGTGATTGGCGTTTGCTAACAGAAAGTCAAATAATTGAGGTATAATGGTAGGAAAGGGTTTAGGGAACGACTTAGTCCAATGCTAATCCTTTGAAAACTTGAAGCGATGTCTATGATTTCTTTTCCCCCTCTGACAAGCAATCTATAAAAGTGATCAAACTGATCAACTGAGAATGCCAGTTTCCTTCCTTTTTCTTTTTTAATCTCGCTCTTTTAAAGCAAATTGAAGCTCCCTCTCCTATCCATCAGTATATAAGCTCTGATGTGTGACCCGTGGGCAAATAAGCATTTCTTAGCCACTCTCTGGAACAGTATTATTTCATGAAACATAAACAATAAATGTGAGAGTCACATTCAGGCTGAGGAGATGTATGGCTTGAATAATATAGATTTCAAAAGAATATTTTTACCTCTGGGTCATTTAAAATATGTATATAACCAAGTTGCTGTTGATTAAAAGTCTTCTTTCAGAGCTCTTCCAGAATAACCGAAATAAATGTGCTGAAAATCTCAGCTCTGATTTTAGTAGATGGGTATCTACACAGTCATAACACATTATCAGAGCAGTACCTTTAATGATAGTGAACAGATATCACACCTATTTCAGAGTTTGAGCTCACCTTAAACAGAAGGGAGCCTGTGGGGCCTGAAAGGAATAGCCATGCTGCTTCGGAAATAGAAGTTCTCCTGTTGGTTTAAACTGCGTATTGATCATCAATACTTTAATAAGGGAAATGCTGTTAAGGAAGACATGACTGTTAAACTCTGAGAACTAATTGAGAACTTGAAAATGGCAATCATCTTCCATTTTTAGAGGTTGAGTTGTGTCCGAACACAAAATGACCCCTTGAATAAACAATTAGAATAGTATTACCTCAGGAGACCATGTCTGAAAACATACAGAAGTTTCTCATTACCCATGCTTCTTGTCTTATATCTTAACCTGAGAATAAGTAGTTATTCTTTTCAAGGAATTTTTTAGAGAGTGTTCATATAAGGATTTTTTTCCTTTCCTTTCCAGACAAAGGAATTTGAGCAATCTGTGTCCTGATGCTGTCGATAATCCAATTTCTCTGTAATGTTGATGGAAGCATCTACTCTCCCCGTTACTTGAAGCTCCACAAAACCTCTAGAACAGCAGTCAGCAAACTTTTTCTATAAAGGGACAGCTGATAAATATTTTAGGGTTTGTGATCTCTGTTGCAGTCATTCAACTCTGCTGTTGTAATGTGACAGCCGTTATATACAGTATTTAAATAAATGTGGTTGTGTTCTATTAAAATATTATTTACAGAAATAGGTGGTGGGCTGGATTTGGCATCCGGCCTGTAGTTAACCATCTTCTGCTCTAGAATAAGAAACATCTAACTAGTGAGAATCTGTTGTTCTGATTCACATCAAATACATTAATACAGTCTATTGTTATCATCCCTTGGAGTTGAGATAATCCCTGATGAAGATTTGTACTAACCTCTTAAGCAATTCAACCCCTCTATTAATCTGATTAATATACTCTTACAGTTGCACAACAGAATAGCAGTCATATGTTAGACCTTAATGTTTAGCTACATGTTGCAATATAATTAAGGTTCTCTAATTTTTATAGTGGGTTTACTATGGGCTAGATGGTAGAGATTAAAGTGCTCTCTCTCAGGCAGCAGAATAAAATCAAATAAACCACCAAATAAAGTATTTACATTTGTGATGAGTATTTTATAGGAAGGAGAAACTAGAGTGTTGAGTTTGAGAATAATGGTGGTGGGGATTCTATTTTATATTTAGTAGTTTAGGGGCCTCTTACATGATTCTCTTTATTAGTTAGGAATAAGTGTATATCAGAGTGGGGCCCTGCCTGGACATGAGTTCAGTGGCAAGAATAGATAAGTAAATTAAGATATTTTTAAAAGATAACTAATTTCCTGAATAGGTAAATATAAAATTCAAAAGGCACAAAAAATAAGTAGTAAAAGTAAATTTTCTTCCCCGCATGCCCCAAACTATGCAATCTCCCTCTCCAGATGCAGTGCTGTTACCAGTTTTTTTATTCATTATATGAATAAATTTAGGTTCTAGAAGATAAGACTTGAAAAAGAGATATACCAATTTCCTGCCTTTAGTATACATTGCTATATCAGTGTCAGGGAAGGGGACATTTCCTGTTCTACCCCTCTTGAATTCTAATTGGTTGGACTAATAATAAAATTGACACAAGACAGATTATCAGGAGAAAAAAATAACAAATTTTAATTTGTGCACACAGAGGTCTCATAGAAATAGGACTAAAAAGTAGCCAAAGCAAGCAACTTTTATACTTTTTAGACAAAGAAACAAATTTATGAGGAGTTGACAGGACAAAGAAATTCAGGCTTTGGGTGCTTCGTGAAGATTCTAAATAGAGTTTGGGCTTGAGGTAGTTAAATTAAAGAAATAACAAGGTTTGATAATGTAGGCTTCTTAGCTCAGAATTCCCTATCTCTGGCCATAAGGGTGCTTTCCTACCTCCAAATGCAGGGGGTGCACCTTTAACATGGGAGATTTATTTCCTGCTTTCAGGGAGATAGAGAGGAGAGTCAAGGTGCCCCTCTTGCATCAGCTTTCTCTTAAGTAACTTTAACTGAAAATAATCAATATGCCATATTTTGTTGGCCTGCCCTGGTCCCCAGCAAGCATATACAAGCTTACTAGTACATTTAGAGCTTAAATATTTCTAATGGTTTGCTGTTATACAGAGGTACAGTGAAAATACACATACTTAAAGCTGTGTGAGATCATCTGTTAGGAGGCAATCCTCTATGGGTCTGTCACTTTTCTGCATATTTTGTGAGCAGAGGCACTAGCTGCCTTTTTATTCTGGACTGTTTTGTCAAGGAGGTTTGTATGGCAACTAGTCATGGAAGGTGGAGGTGGTGTTTCCCTCTGGAAGGAAAGGAGGTGTACTTATTGGTCAGCATAGAAGATTCAGGTTCCTAACTTCAAGGGTTCTTCAGCTGTGATGCAAACCCATAGCATATGCAGCATCCACCTGAGCCCCTCCGAGTTACCCTTGTGGGACTTGAAGGGACAAGGGTCACTGATGAAAACATGCAGCTTAGGCTGCTACTTTCCCGAGTTACCCTTGTGGGACTTGAAGGGACACGGGGCACTGATGAAAACATGCAGTTCAGGCTGCTACTATCCCATGATAAAGTGATAAAAGTGCTTCATTTCTGCCTCAGGAATCTCCAGTCTTCTGCCAACATCCATGAAACTGTGGCAGGCTAATTATTATCTCAAAAATAGGGGAAAATCTCAGATTCTTCATAGTTCATGATAATCTGTAGCATAAAGTCCTAGAATTGGAATTGTGGGACCAAAGATTAAGTGGATTACAAATATATTTTAATAATTATATTAACATCAACAGAAATGAAAGTGCCTGTTTCTCTTTCTGCAATCTCACTAACAAATTGTGTTACCCAACCTTTGATATTTGCCTATTTGCTAAGTGAAAATGGTATATTAATGTATTTTTAATTTGTATTTCACAATAAGTGAGTATATATATTAACCAAGTACTTAATAGCTGTTTATATATACTTTTCTGTGGAATTGTCTATTTTTATCTTCCATTTTTTTTTCTTTTTTAAAAACTGATTATTTAGAGCTCTGTAAATATTAAGAATTTAGGCTTTTGTTTATCGCACATTACACATATTTCCTTCCAATATTTAACTATCTCTTTTACTTTAAGATTTTTCTTATGAGTGAGAAAATTTGAAGTAGACAAATTTATCACTCTTCTCCTTAGGGCTTTATGTAATATTAGATCTTTCTTACTCAGATTATGTAAGAAGTTTTTATGTAAGATTATGCAAGTTTAGCTGCTCTTTGTACTTTTCTGATTTTTATTTTGTGCACTTAGATCTTTGATCCATCTGCAACATGTTTTCAAGCACAGATTAAGATATAGATCCACCTTACTTATTTTTCTGGATTGGGTTATTTTTGAAACAACCAATACCATGTTAGGAATCTTAATTGAGATTAGGAACAAAAAAAAGAATTTCCTCAAGAATCACTTAATCACACACTTGAGATAAACTATTAGCTGAATTTACTAAACCGTTAAATTAAACATTTCAACTAATTACAAATACACTATTGAATTGTAAAATTTACTTTGGCCACCAGACCTTCTTCACAGAGGGAGGGAATTGCTATATATTCTCTAGTGAGGTCATTTTTTTAGGCCTGTTATTTTAATCATCTTTCTCTCCTTCCCTCCTTCTTTTCCTGTATCCCCCCTTCTCCTTCCCCTTACTTCCGTCCCTTCTTTCCTCCTTTCCCTCCTCCCTCCCTCCCTCTCTCCCTTCCTTCCTTCTTTCCTTCCTTTTCATGAATCAGACAAATCTCCCTCAAAGACCAATTATTATTGCTTATTACAGTGCTATTCATATCTTATAAACTTCCCATTTTTTTATCTCTGAGATTCTTCTTCTCCTTCTTCTGTGTCTTTCCTTCTTCAGTTTTTCACTACATTCTCCTGTTCATTGTTCCTTTTCTTTCTTGTGTTTTCTGCAGATGTCTATTCTATGCATAGCTCTTTACTGCTGCTGCTTTTTAGAAGACCTCTATCCCCTCCTGCTTTCTGGGCTCTTCTTACTCTCCTGGTTCATTCCCTAAATAACTGTTTCTCTAAAACTTTCTGGGTTATTTCCTAGGCAAAAAAAGACCACAAATAATCTTAAGTTTTATGTCTCTTATCTTTTGGGCTGGTTTTGTTATTTAAAAAAAAATTGTAACTCAGTTGCCCTCATCATATGTAGTCATATTTATTTTGCAACCATGAAAAGGACTATGAAATTTTTGGCTAAAAGGGAACTACTTCCAAATCTTTTGTCAGTTACTCTCTTTTTCTCACTCATCTCTGTACCAAATAGTCTACTTAAGTAATTTATATATGTTTACTTAGATTATAATTACCTTTATTTATCCTGTTTCAGAAAAGCAATATAACCTTAACTCTAGATATTATTGCCTCTGGCACTTTTCCATTACTCTGTTTACTTATGTCTGGTCTATGACTCTATAATTGTGCTTTTTATAATGATTCTTTAACTTACATTGTTCAAATGCACGGACTTTATTTCCATATGCAAAGCCATTGTATTCCTCCTTATTCCTCTTTTTCTTCTTCTTTTCTTCCTCGTCTTCTTCTTCTTTGATTTTCTTCTTCTTATACTTAGTGAGTTAGAATGAGACTGCCTTAACACTGATAACTAAAATTTTATCCATTTGTTTAACTGTCTCTAACTCATTCCAAATCTGCACAGGAAGTTTTGGAACTCTGAGGTATAGTCTTGGTTCCATGAGCTCTTATTCCTTCTACTCCCACTAGGCACTGTGCTATTTGATCATCACCTCATTGCAACATCAGCCCAATGCAGTCTTCTGCTATTACTCTGAGAGGTGTGATGATCTCTCTTGGCCTGTGTAATAGACTCTTATACTCCCTCCCTTGGAATAGGAAGCCCAACATTTCATTAGGCTCCACATCTCCCATCTTAGGTTATAGCCTCTGTTAGGGAAAGGGGGATTTCCCCCCACCCCTCATGAGTTCTTTTGTCTGATCTAATAAATAAATTGACACAAGACAGATTAACAGGAGAGAAAAAAAAAACAATTTAATTCAATGCCTGGAAGTCTCCTAGAAATGGGACCCCCAAAGTGGCCAAAGCAGCCTATTTATATATCATTTTTAGACAAAGAAACAATTACTTGTGAAGATTTATCATACAGGCTTGTGCTTGGGATAGCAGACTTAAAAAGAAGTAAGAAAGTTTGTTTATACAGCTTTCTTAGCCTTGAATTACCTTTCCTGGCTTCCTTAAAACATCTTGCAACCCTCATGAGACAGCTTCCCCTCTTGTTTAAGGTGAATCCTATCACCTATAGTCTAAGAGTCCTACCTAATATAGGAATTTAAATTAATTATTAAAACATGGTCACTGGATTTAGGAAAGCCATTACCTAGAAAGGTAAAGAAATGTTTAGTGCAAAGATATAGACCATATACAGACAACTGCAATTAGAAGGAGCTGAAGATCATTGAAATTTAAGAAGAGTTTCTCTAAGTGAGGAGGTCATTCCAGGAATGGGAAATATCAAGAACAGAAGCATGGAGTTTAAACAAAGCAAGAAGAGGAAGAAGCACTGTTTAACTGGAACGTGTATATGGATGGTGTGAGATGAACTTGAATATTTTGTGAGGCACAAAGGAAGGCTTTAGAATCTGGCATTAGACTTGACGCAGTGGGCCTTGTTGGGGGTGGTACATTTTTCCCTTGTTTTTAAACAGACAATGATGTGATGAAGCATGCTCCTAGGAAGATGAGTCAGGTAAGAAAGTACCAGATTGATTAGAGAGCCTGGAGCCCAGATGGAAGAGATGGATTAGGAGGCTGTATCAATTAAGAGACATTTAGCTTTAGGTAACAGAAAAACAAACTAACTTTACCGGCTTAAGAGGGAGAGAGGGAGGGAGGGAGGAAGAGAGGGAAGAAAGGCAGGGGTGGTGAGGGGAGAGAGAGAGAGGGAGAAAGAGAACAAATTGAATTTATCAGGTCACATAACTAAAACAGCCACAGGTAGAGCTGAAATTAGAAAATGACAGCTTTAGGGGCTCAAACGATGTCATTAGGGCTAAGTTTTCTCTGGCATCTGTCTCACCTTATGCTGGCCTAACTCTAGAGCTGCACATCTGCCAGTTCTAGACTCTCCTGTCTGGATGCAAAGATGCCTAAAGGAGCTCCAACATCAATTTCTCTGAGGTTCATGTTTAGCAGAAATGACTGGACACCTTTGTAGACTCATCCCCAAATTACTGGACTTCATTCTTATTGGCCAGCATAGATCATGGGCTCATCCCAGGACATCCACTTTGGTCAGGAAGATACACTGCTTTGACTGGTTACATTTGGATCAAGTATTGACCCACATGACATAGAAAGATATAATGTTTAACTTTGATTTATTGTTCAGTGCTAGTTAGTTTATTCCAAGGCCACTTTTCATAAACGATTTCATGTTTTGTGATGAGGGAAGCAATACCATTTGTAAGACGGAAATAATAATTTACTGAGTTTTCAGTCACAAAAATATATTTAAAACACATTATTTCAGACTTACGATTTTTAGTATAGTTTTACTTTATTAAGTATTCCAGAACACACTGCATATGACAGATTTCTTCCTATTGCACACTTTCACAGCGTAACCCCTTGAAATACGGAGTTTATAATGGAAATACTGATGCTACCTTAACTCTGCTAAAGTGAACTGTGCTGCTGTGATAAGAGGAAAATGTATGTTTGCATTTGGAAAACTCATCATCTTTCCAAATCATGATTAGTAGGTGGCAGGACAATAGAACACTGAATTGTATCAAAGATAGGCCAGATTTGAAATATGAATCTCTTGCCAGTGCAAAAGATGAAGATGGCAGTTGTAGTCTCTTCAGATTCATAATTTACTAAGTTGTAGGCGGGTTAGTAGTGATTGATCATCCCTGGGCAGGGTGTTGGCAATTTTAAAATCATTTTATTGTGTTACGCAAATACGAAATTTAAAAGTTTTATGCTGTCCTTATTTCTACCGTAAGCAGCTCTTGGGTACAAGCTTACCTCTAGAAACTAAATGTACAAAGGGTATGCTTATTTCAGTATATCTCTCTACTGTAGCTTATCATTTTGTATATTACATATTACACAGTGGATTGTTTATGGTATGAAAAGTATTCCGTTATTGTGAGGACATAAAACACTTGCTACAGAAAGAAGTATGGCAAAGAACTATATGTTTTGCTACCAAATAGTGAAATGAAATTTGTCACTGCCTCTGTAGTCAACTAAGAACGTTTGGAGATGAAATTATTCAGGGTATAGTACCAGAGGCACAAAGGCAGAACTTGCTACCTATTAAAAAGTAAGAAACTGTTGTGGTCTATCATAGCAAGGGATGTTTTCCATTCAAAACCATCAAGGAAAGGCATATGAAGACAGCTGAACAATGTAGATAAAGGGGTTCTCAGTGATGGCTTTGTGTAGGCTTCTGCTTTATTGTCAACTATAAAAAGCATTGTCAAATTGGTATGGCTTAGGGTATACCAGAGGGAGTGTCCTTGGAAATATCAAAGGACATTTTCTTTTACTTCAGAAGCCTCTCTTTTTTACCATATCTCTGATTGGTTTGCAATTGC